>NC_045697.1:105364439-106564439 GCF_009834535.1 Camelus ferus | reverse complement strand
TTGCTAATTAGCAAAATTTAACAAGTTGTTTTACAGATTATTAACATTGTTTTCCCCCTTATAATTATAGTTCCTAAAAAAGAGGGTAGAATGGGGAATTGGTAAAAAGGAGGAGGAGGAGAAGGAAGAAAGTGGGAGGGAATTAGATGCTTTGGGTATAGAAATCACTCTTTCCTATATTGCCAAGAAGAATTGAGTCCTTTTTCCTAAATGATTTTCCAGGAAGAATATACTATATATTATGTAAAATTTGTTTGCAAAAGGACTTCTGATTTTTCTGAATGTAATTACCCATCCAAAAGCCAATGAAATGTATATTTCAGACCAAAGGAGAAGAAAATTGGTGTTGTTTCCACTATGTTGGTGGCAGAACTCAGGCGATTTCAAATAAATCTCATATTTTTTAATGCAAAATTTTATTGCCAAGCTTCATGCCTAAAATCTAGACAATTACACTCCAGGATTTCAACTAATGAGTACCACATGTGAGACTCAGTAGCTTCAGCTGCAGGGCGGAGAACACTGTGTTAAAGCCATTCGGGTAATAAATAGCTATCTAGGTCCATTTCAGCTGGAGCAAGTCAACTGTATTGAATGTGAGTGAAACATTAATTCTTTATAAGAACATACCCAATTGGCAGACGCTTTGACATGTAATACACTTTAGTTCACCATTCTGCCCCCGTGGAATCATTTTATCCTTTGCTTGAGTCTGCACTTAGGTGAATGCCTGTCTCCAACCTTCTGAATCTGTCTTTGGGGTATCACTTACATGTACTTACAAAACATACATTTTTAAACAGACATGTGAATGAGAATGGCTCTAGTTTTTTGAAAGTATTAGTTTGTCATTATTTCTGTTTGTTCAACAAATATTCTGTGGCTTTCTTCTTCCCTCTGGGGCTGCCTCTCGGCTTCCTTTCCCCATCCTTGGGACTTTGACAACTTTCCCCTCTGTTTTTTTTTCAAGTCTTACAAAAACAGAGGAAAGAGAATATTACATGTTAGTATTGGACACAAAGGACACCTGGGGCTTGTTTCGGCTCCAGGATTAAAAAAAAAAAATTCAAGAAATGAAGAGAAAGAGGCAGATCTGTTTCAGACAGGGCTGCCCCGCTGGAGAGGTCATCCTCCTGGGACAAAGTCTTGCTTTTGAAAGCCACGCTCGGGAAGGAGCAACTGGAAATGTGGAAAGGAATAAATCTGTCAGACTCATTTTCCTTTCTGTTTGACACTGGAGTTGTTTTTGTTTTCTTCCCCCTCCCCTTGGATGGAAGCCAAATGTCCCCGTGGCTGGTAGGAATCCCTTAACCAGAACAGTGAGGGGCAGGTGGGGGGCAGAGATGGAGAACGCAACGCTCTCCAAGCTCTGGCTGACACACTTAATTTTCCTTAACTGCAGACTTTCATGACGTAGTTAACTCCTTAACCAGCATTTCCCTCATACTTTTTACCATGCAATTGTGAGCTAATTTCATTTTGTTCAAATTTTGAAATATATATAAAATATTATATAATATTAGTATCTATTATATATCATTATATGTTCATAATATTTATAACATGTAAGCATGTTTCAAAATTTGAATGGAATGAACTTATATGTATCATTGATATGATACATATATGAAGAATATTCTTTTTGGTTATATATTTAGTACTTTATAGAGATTAACACTAGTCTTAAAAACTATTCTAGAAGATATTTATATCACCGTTATAAACTTGAGCAAACTGATTTAAACAGGGAGTGGGACTTATTAAGTCTGTAGACCTACTGGGGAGCTGGGACGCTGCAAAGCCCTTCAAGATGCAAGTCCATTTCTTCTCTCTCCATCAGTGGTTCCTAAATGGGCCTCCAAGGAACTCTTGGAGCTGCCCTGCTGGGGGAGGTCAAGTGAGGGTTCAGCTCACCCCGTCTTGATCCCTCCCCTTGAGAACAACACCAAAGTTTACCTATTTTATTTGTTTATGCTTCTGTGCGACATTTTGAAGGATAATGGATTCCAATCCTCTCTCTTGTCCTGTTTTAAGAACTCTGTGCTACACCATGCTTAGCAATAACGTGGTTAGTTGCAACATGGAGTAGATCTTTGCCTTTTATAGGATGAGCCTTTGACGTTTCTTGCTTTTGTTAATGACCCCCGTGGTCATGTGAGATTGTGCTGAAGCACACATCTGAACTTCAAGTGCTGAGAGGCTGCTTGGGAGAGAGCCAATTAGCTAGGGAGAGAGTCTATAAATACAGACCTGCAGCTCGTCTTGGCTTTGTTGTTTATGATAACCTGGGCAGATGGTATTATCTTGGCTTTAGGTCAGGGGTTAGCACGTTTTTTCTGTAAAGGGCCAGATAGTAAATATTTTAGGTTATGCAGGCCATACGGAGTCACTGTTGAATCTTCTTCCTCTTTCTCTCTCTCTTTTTTTTACAACCTCGAAAAGTGTAAAAATTATTTTTATCTGGAGGGAGTCCTTAAAAAATAGTCCGAGGAGGCTGGATTTTGCCCATGGTCATGGCTTGCCAACTCTTGTTTTTGGTAATAGTATCCTTACTTTTAAGATTAAGCATCATAGCTCAGAGAGGGGAAGTAACTAATCCATGTCACACAGCTCACAATCAGGCAGACCTTGGTGTGTTCAGCTCACAGTCTGTTTTCCTTTGTACTTTATACTATAGTCTATTTCTTAAAAGCTTTCCTTTCCCATTCCTCAGAAGAGTAGAAACACCAGTTTTTTTGTTTTGGTTTCCATCATTATTTTCCTTGAACCTCTTACGACAAGAAACACATCCAAGAGAATGGCCCCATTGCTCAGAACCGTGATGAAAAACTAATGTGAAACAGAACATAGAACCCAGGTTAGGGAGCAGAGTTCTGGTCTTGCCGTTGTCAGGCAATAAAATTGACACTTAACAAACATCTCAGACCTGGGGATAAAGTGACTTTTAAGTAAACTGCATTCAATTTAACATGTACTTTTTTGTTCACCAATTTTTAAGAACAAATTCAACAACATCAAACAAAAGTTCCAGGCAAGCCGGCTCAGGAAGGAGTACGAGCAGACAGCCGGGCGCCTCCCTGAAACACTCTTGCTCTGTAGCCTCTAGCCTCAGCTTCAGGATTTTTGTGGGTCGTTCCCAACATCCCCTGACCCCAGAGCAGGGATGAGACAACAAAGGAATTAAGGCTCTTTCCTGAACCTGCTGGCTTGTTCTGTTCTGTGTAAGGGGGAGACAGGACTGCTCGGGGGTTCAAAGCCTGGCCTGGCCCTGCGTCCTGGCTCTATATTACCTCTGCATTGTGTGCACTGGGCAATTACTTAATCTAAATACCCTCCCTGCCTTCTGTGTACGTGGGACCCGCAGTGCCTCCCTCACAGACTACGTGGATTCAGTGAGATAATGCACGTAAAGCAGTGAGCCGCAGGAGTGCAGAAGCCTCCGCACCTGGTCTTCGTGGTGGCTGCCACCCCATCCTCCCGGCAGGTCACTGGCAGGCCTCCCGGGCTAGCACGCTTCACTTGGACTTTTCGGTGGTACCGTCTGCTTGGCTTCCAAATGCGGCCCCGTCCTTTTTATTACCTTTTTTTGTTATTGTTTTTGGATTTTCCTAACCTCCGAGTTCTGGGAGCTCAAGACCAGACTGATGCCCTCCATTCCCAGGCCCGGTTCTTGCACTCCCAGAGGGCGGGGGAATGGATGAATGAATGAATGAATGAATGTGTTCTTGCTTAAATTCACTAGGTTAGTATTTGGGTTAATTGATTAGTTAGAGAACTTAAGAACACATCATCAGGCTAGGTCAGAGGCACATGCATAAGAGATGCATGCGTATTCAGCACGGCATGGTGTACGGGATCTAGGAAATGGAACGATTGCTCCAGTGGTGTGTGTGATGGATTGACACTGGGCGAAACTGGAAGACTGGCGCCGAGAGGCCATTTTAGCAATTTAGATTCCAGAGCAGCATTCCCAAACTGCCAGATCCTAAGCGTCCCCTGGGGCGCTTTGAACGCACACATTCCTAGATGGCAGCATAGACCTACTAAGTTGGAGTCCAGAGGAGAACCTGGAGCCTTTCATTTCAACAAGTCTCTCCAGTGAGTCTCAGGACGATCAGTTTTGGAAACACTGTGGCAGAGCAAATGGCCATTTATTCAGAGATGCGGGGATGAGAGCTGCTCCCGTGAACCTTGAGCAGTCAGTGGCCTTCAGGTAAAGCAGGTGCCCCGAGGCCCCGCAGGACGCCTGGAGGCTGCAGGGCCCAGCAGGAGGCAGTTTTGCTCCTCTGTCCTCTGGGTGAACATCGTCTTTCTCTGCATATTTGTAAGACTATGCTTTCAATCCCCACTGCACGCTACAATCACCCCGCAAACTTAAAACATACTAATTCCTGGATTCCATTCCAGACCAATTTCAGCTGGGACCCTGGCTTTTCTTTTCTTTCTTTTTTCCTTTTTCTTTCTCTTTTTTTTCATTCCCTAGTCATTCAGATGTGCCCGGGATGGAGAATTACTGCCCCGAGCACCATGTGCATCTTTTGTAGTCCAGGGATTATCTTTATTTCCAGAATAAACTTCTGTAAGACATTTTACATGCACTCTGTTCTGGCTGTTTTTATATCCCAATGGTCTTTCAAAGGGTCAAAACCTGCGCTCTTGGTTCACACCAGCTTGGGGGGTGGGTGTGACCGTGAGACAAGGCGGTGCTTGGCTCTCCCTCCCTGCATTGTGATTATACAATGAGGCTTAAGGTAGTGGCTGAGGGCTGTTTTTCAGATGGAAAAGCCCTTGCTCAGGATAACTGCAAGCTGGGTATATGAGCCCACCTGCGGCCCTATGGTGGCCGCTGAGGCCCTGCAGGGGAACCTCTGAGCCCTGTGGGGCCTTGAAAAGCCCTGTTTGAAGGAACAGCCAGGCATGGGAAGCTCTCAGCCGGCCAGGATGCTCTTCTGCAAAGAGTCACAGACAGTGGGGAACAGCGTTCCTTCTGCATCTTGCCTTCCAAGGGGCTCTGGCCACACGTCTGGGGGAGTCCTGCCCGTGGTGAGTTACTGGCCGCTGCCCTAGGCCTCTTTCCTGTTTTCCACTTTGTGGCTCCAAGAAGCCCCCTGAGGCATTCAGGCTGGTGAAGTGATGATTAAAGATGTCATAACAACTAAACCACAAGGGCGTTTATGAAATCCAAACCTTGAAAAAGTAAGCCCGCAAATGGTGACATCATTTTAAAATGGTAGAAACTTTGAAACAGCAAAATGGCTGCGAACTATGCTTTTTCCACCTACTACGTTTACTACATTATTTTTTTTAACCTAAATCTTATACATTCAGATTGTCTTATTGATTTCTAAAATACTGGGTACTTTGTAGCAAAGAACGTAATTATTCTCAAAGGCTAGGGGGCACCTAGAAGCATGTCCTGTGGAAGGCTGGAAATATTAACAGCAAATCCACAGCAACCGAAGAAACAGGAGCCAGTGGGTTAGGAAAACCAATGTCAAAGAGGTTAATGCCGCCTCACCCAGCAGATTCACTCACAGGCCTGTCTGCTTAATGGACCAGGGCTGGCAACTGTCACATTGAGAGAAGACAGAAACAACACGTACGTTTCAACTTGAATGTTTTGACCATAAAACTTGCAGCTGAAGCAACTTTCCATTAACTATCATTAACAGCAGGCTTCCCTTCGTCCTTCCCACCAAACAGGCTCCACGGTGAGGAGTCGATGGCTTTCTGTCAATAATTCTCCCTTACAGAGATTCTGTTTCAGCTGCCGGGGTCCAGCCCCTTCAACATCCTTTAGGTCCCATGTTGTCCCTTATTTTCGGAGGTGATGAGGCAACTGACTTCATGATGATTTGGGACAAACTAAGACATATGTTGATGTGGTCATTAAGTACAGCATCCATCAACTGTCCAGTTAAAATCAAAATATGGAAAACAGGAGGCTACACGTCTCGGACGTTGACTTGAGCAGCCAGCGTTTCACAAACCCAAACGGAAAGCATATTCTGATTTCATGGCTTACCTTTTTTTTCTTGCATCCTGTATTTTTTTTTTTTTAACATTTTTAGAAAAGGAAATTCAAAAGCTGTTTTGTGTCTTAATAGTAAGTGTTTATAATAATCAGTCCCAATGTGACAGTTGGCTTTTGTTTTCTGGTGTGCAGGCCTGTATTTTTTTACTTTGCATCCAGTCATGATCCTGATCATGACAATGGCTGTGCTTATATGTCAGGTCCTGTTTCAATCACTTTACGCCTGGAGCTCTTACCCCAGCCTAGAGATAATACTTTCCATATTTGAAAATAATTTATATTGATTTGTCCCTTAAATTATTCCCTTTAACCTCAACCCAGGGAGTAGGCTAAACTCTGATGCTGTTTCTCCAGGGAGGGAAAAAGTGATTAGAGAGAACGAATGTGGTAATCTCGCGTTTCTTGACTATTTTGGGTCATGGGCAAAGGTCTTGAAAGTAAGGCTTTTTGGTCAGAGAGACAGGATTTCTACATTCCAAAGACCCACCTTTTATATCTCAAGAGTCAGGTCTAGTAGAAGAAGGGAGTCCTTGAGTCATAATTAGACCTAACAGCTGAATAGTGTGGTTTGATGGCCCCCAGAATTGAAACGATGCTGGGAAGTCCAAGGCAGAGGGGAGAGGAGTGTGAGTCTGCCCCTCCACATGTGGTGTCTGGATAACGATGATGAGGAGAAGCAAGGAGGGAGGAGTCAGGGAGGCAATCAGACATCCAGGTGTGACGTGGCATCCCTGATTCCCCTCACATCCCATAAAACCCCAAAGTGTGTGTGTGTGTGTGTGTGTGTGTGTGTGTGTGTGTGTGTGTGTGTGTGTGTGTGTGAATGCTACAGAGGTTGAAGCCAAGTGCAGAGAGGTCCTGGCTTCTTCCCCATTTGGTACCTCGAGAGCAGCTACAATCTGGTGATGTCAGGGCATGACATGGTTAGGCAGAAGAGCCTGACTTTGGCCCCTCCGAGACTCCTTACTTCCCACATGAGGTGGAGGGCATCAGATATGCTGTGGAGGGTGAGACAGGCTGGTACCCTTACCAGGAATGTGGCTGCAATGGGGGTGAGGTGATCTTGAGACTAAAGGCTGCAGGGTGGACCACCTGGCCTGGGAATCAAAGCCCCGTCTCAGGAGGCATGTTCAGCTGAGAAAAGGGCTGGGGCTGATGTCGCTAAATCAGCAGGGAGGGCTGGAGTGTCCTGAGGGATGAGAGTGGACGTCAGCAGGGTGAGTCTGACCAGGTGCATGAAATACACCCTCACCTCCCTGCCGGCAAGGACCCGGGGACACCCCAGTGCCTCCAGAATGGCAAAGTTTTCCACCCCATCCCAAGATGCCACCTTGGGGAGGAGAAGGGAGGGTTTGGAAGGAGAATATTTGGAAAGACTGAATTTTATTTAGAACTATTGCAAACTGAAAGCAGGCTGCCTAATGAGAAATTACTCGGTATTATTCTTCAGCAAGTTTAAAGTTTTCCTTTACCCACAAGGAGGGTGGAGGTTGGTAAGCTAGATTAGCTAGAAAATAAAAAAAATAAAGAAGCTATATTTTCCTTGTATATCTCAGTATAGTGTGAATAAATTGTGCCCCACTACAGCTCTGTAATATGTCAAATGGAAAGAAACGACCTTCTACATTTGTCTCAAGAACAGATAAAGATTGATATCACTCAAAATTGATAACTTGGAAAGATCGCGACTTCTTAAGATGCTGCATTTTCGTATGTTTCAATTTATACATTCATTTCAGAGATTGTAACAGATATTGAGACATGGAATGCATTATCCAGCCCCTTCCTTTTGCTCCTTCTCATATCTCTCCAAGTGTTCTTCATCTTTGTCCCTTGCTCAGAGAGTGGTATGTCATTAAGCATGGGAAACAGGCTTTCCACTGCAGTGACCACACTGTGGGGCCTCAAAGGAAAATTCCTTTTGAACACACTTAATAAATGACTCTCTGAGGCAGGACATCGGGAAAGATCCCACATATGTAACAGCAGATGATAAATTCTGGTAATTTACATCCATAGGTCACTCTAAGGACATTTCTGATTTATGACTTTGAACTGAGAAAAATCTAACTCAATTCAGAATCTTAGCAAGGCAGAAGCAAAGATGTAGCGCTCATGTCTGCCATCTAGTGGAAAAAAGAGGTAAATACAGCCATACCTTCAGGACTGAATGCAATTGTCTTGTCACCTTGTAAATACTGTCCTCCTGACGTCTCTTGTTAAAATTCCTGAATTCACAGAAAAAATAGTTCTATGAATTTGAAGTTCTGAAATATAAGAATCGCTCTTATAGGGTTTTTTGCAGTTGGATTTTTAAAAATCAGCTCACGTTTAGTACTTGAAAACAGGAGGGTCTGGAGTTAATAAAACAAGGATAAAAATGATACCCTCATGCTGACATCTTCTTCTTCATAACTAAATCCTCTTCTGATTGGAGTTTGTGGGAGTACACTGAAAGAAGCAGAAATTTCCTTGAGAGTTTAGAGTAAGGTTTGGGCTTACAGAGCAATGAAATTCAGGGTCAGAGAGGGTGGCCATTGTTTTGGTTTTCCTTAGGCTGAAGGATTTCCCAGGATGGATTTCCCGTGCCACAACGGGGAAAGTCTTGGGCAAACTGGGATGGTCGGTGACCCTGGTCCATTTTACCAAAATGTACACTGAAGAGGCTGTTTGGAAGCAGTAGTTTCAATCTAGATAAGGCAAAGAGGGCAGAGGATATTTGCAAATATTTTCTTCTCTTTCTTTTCACTTAATCTGTGTTCATTCTCAGCAAAATCTGTGCTTTTGTGAGAGTATAAAAGAGCCACTTTCCGATACACTGGGAAACCGGAGGCAAGCTTTCTATCCAGGAACATCTGGTGCTGGCCCTGCATTCTTCTGTTTCCTGGAAGAGTGTCTATAGAACTGGTATTATTTCTTCCTTAGCTTTTTCATACAATTAATCAGTGAAGCAATTTGGGGTACTGAGCTTTGAAATACCAGTAAGCTTTGGTCATTTATTCCTTCAAGGAATTTGTCCATCTTATCTAAACTCTTTTTTTTTTTCTGTTGAGTTATAGTCAGTTTATGATGTGTCAATTTCTGGTGTACAGCACAATTTTTCAGTCATACATGAATCTCATCTAAATACTTGAATTTATTGGCATAAGTTGTAAATCAACCACATGTCAATAAAAAGAATATAATACAATGTTATTAACTATAATCATCATGCTGTATATTAGATCTGTGGAATTTCTCTCATAAATGGAAGTTTGTACCTTTTGACCACCTTCACCCATTCTCCCTGCACCCGCTCCCCGCCTGTCCCTTAGCCCCACCACCTGTCTCTGGCAACTACCAATCTGGTCTCTGTTCTTATGAGTTTGGTTTCTCTAGATTCCACACATAAGTGAGATCACATAGTATTTGTCTTTCTCTGTCTGATTTATTTCACTTAGCATAATGCCCTCAAGGTCCATCCAGTGTTGTTGCAAAAGGCAAGACTGTCTTCTTTTTTTAATGGCTGAATAATAATATTCCATTGTGTGTGTGTATACATACCGTGCTTTCCTTACCCATTCATCCATCAGTGGACACTTAGGGGTATTTCCATATCTTGGCTATTATAAATAATGCTGCAGTGAACATGGGAGCGCAGATAACTCTTCAAGATCCTGTTTCACTTCCTTTGGATACATACACAGAAGTGGACCTGCTGGATCACATGGTAGTTCTATTTTTAATTTTTTGAGGAACCTACATACTGTTTTCCACAATGACTGGACTGATTTACATTACCACTCAATGGCGTACAAGGATTCCCTTTCCCCCACAACCTTGTTAGCAATTATCTTTTGTCTTTTTTGATAATAGCCATTTTAACAGGTGTGAGGTGATACCTCACTGTGGTTTTGATTTGTGGTTCCCTGTTGATGAATGATGTTGAGCATCTTTTCATGTACCTGTTGGCCATCTGTATGTCTTCTTTGGAAAAATGTCTTCGTGGTCCTTTGCCCATTTTTAAGTTGGATTATTTGTGTTTTTGCTATTGAGTTGTCCCCATGGGAGGTAGTTATGGCACAACTGATCACTTATTTTAGTAAGTATTAAAATTATATTAAAATGCCTTTGTATTTATACTTTATGCACTTGGAATAATTTTTTGCACTCACTGAAAACAGTATCAAGTTCATTAAAAAATTCTAATTTATAGTTTATAAAATAGTGAAGTTTTATTGCAACTTAGCTACCTTTGTTGAGTTGCTCTGCCCTGAGCAAACTTTAGGGCACATCTGAATCACCTGGAAGGCTTGTTAAACCCAAGGTTGCTTATAATTGGGGACATCAACATCATGCTCTCAACGACTGATAAAATTACTAGATAGGACAATACAAGGATATAGAACTGGAAAACACCATCAAATGAAAGGAACGAATTGACACTTACAAGACCCTCTATCCAACAAAAACAGAATATGCATTCTTTCAAGCACCATGGAACATTTACCAAGATGGATCATATCCTGGGTCATAAAACAAACATTAAGCAATTTAAAGAGAAATCTCACAGAGTATGCTCTTCGACCATAATGTAATGCAGCTAGAAATCGCTAACAGAAAGACAGCAGGAAAACCTCTAAGCACTTAGAAATGAAGCAACATGCTTCTGAATAACCCATGGGTCAAAGAGGAAATCTCAAAGGAAAACACATAAAACTGAATGAAAGTGAAAGCACAGTGTATCAACATTTGTGGAAGCAACGAAAGCAGGGCTGGGAGGACTCAATTCTGACATTAGAGAAGAGGGAAGATCTCAAATCAATAATCTGAGTTCCTTCCTCCAGAAATTAGAGTGACGACAGAAAAATGGACTGAAAGCAAGCAGAGGGATGGACAGCAAGTATCAAAGTAGCAGAAATCAGTGGAATTCAAAATAGGAAAACATTTAGAGAAAACCAGAGAAGTAAAAAGATGGTTCTTTGAAAATAAACAAAATTGGTAAACTCCTACTAACACTGACAAAGATAAAAATAGAGAAGAAAGAAATGACCAGTATCTTTAATGACAAGGAATATAATTATGGATTCTTCAGCCATTAAAAGGATAATAAGGGACAACTATGAACAACTTTATACTCATAAATTTGACGACTTAGAAGAAATGAACCAATTCCTCAAAAACCACAATCTACTACAACTCAGCCAAGATGACACAGGTAACCTGAACAGGCTTCTAATAACGAAAGAAAGTGAATTTATTATTTAAAAACTCTTAAAAAAAAATAAATACTCAGGCCCAGATAGCTTTATTGGGAAGTTTTATCAAATACTGAAAGAATTAACAAAACTTTTACACAATTTCTTCTAGAAAATAGAAGAGAAGGGAACATGTCCCAGCTAATTTTATGAGGACAGAATTACCCTTGTATCAAAAAACTGGACAGATGCCCCCCAAAGAAAACTACAGACCAATAACTCTCATGAACATAGATGTAAATAACCTCAACATTTTAGCAAATTGAATACAGCAATGTGTAAGGAATAAGACACCATGTCCAGGTGGGATTTATTCCAGCATACAAGATGGTTCAGCACCTGAAACTCAGTCAACACAATACACCATATCAACTGGCTGAGGAAGAAAAATCACATGACCACACCAATTTGCAAAAAAAGCATTTGGCAAAATTCAACTCTCATTCATAGCAAAACTCTCAGTACTCTAGGGAAACAGGAGAATTTCCTCAGACTCATAAAAAGCATGAACAAAAAACTTAGAGCTAACATCATACTTAACGATAAAAGCTTTTAGTACATGCTTTCCCTGTAAGATCAGGAACAAGCTAAGGATGTCTGCTCTCATCATTCTTATTAACATAGTGCCTAAAGTCCTAGTCAGTGAAAAAAGACCAAAGAAAGAAAGAAAGAAAGATAGAAACACATCCAGTTTGGAAAGGAAGAAATAAAACTGTCTTTCTTTGCAGATGTCATGATTGTCTATGTAGAAAATCCCACGGGATCTAAGACAAATGAAAACTAATCCAAATTCCAAGTGCTAATGAGTGAGTTCAGTAAGGTCACAGAATACAATATTAGCACACAAAAATCAATAGCTTTTCTATATACTGACAACAAACAAGTGGAAACCAAAATTTAAAAACACAGTACCATTGTAGGGGAGGGTATAGCTCAGTGGTAGAGTGCATGCTTAGCATGGACAAAGTCAATGGCTTTTAATCCCCAGTACCTTCATTAAAACAAACAAACAAACAAACCTAATTACTGCCTCCCTCCTCCAAAAAAATGCAAAACAATACAAAAAAAATTTTTTTAAAACCCTACAGTACCATTTATAGTTGCTCCAAATAAAATAAAATATTTAATTATAAATCTGACACAACATGTACAGGATTGGTGTGATGAATATGATAAGATAGTGATGAAAGAAATCAAAGACTTAAATATTTGGAAAGACAGATTGCATTAAGGGACTGGAAGACTCAACAGAGTAAAACTGTCAGTGCTCCCTAAATTGTTAGATTTAACCCAATTCCTATCAATTTCAGCAAGGTTTTTTTTTTTTTTTTTTGGTAGACATAAACAAGTTTATTCTAAAATTCAAATGGAAAGATGAGGGCTCTAGATTGGCTAAAATAATTTTGAAAAAGAAGAAGAAAATGGGAGGAAATAATTCTTCTTGACGTTAAGGCTTACAATAGAACAACAGTATTCAAGAAGGTATGGATGGATGCACATAAGTCAGTGCAGCAGAACAGAGAACCCAGGAATAGAGCTACACAAATATGAATAATTAATTTTTGACGAAGGAGCAAAAGCAATCCAATGGAAGAGTGATAGTTTTTTCAATAAGTGGTGCTGGAGCAGTTGAATGCCCACAGCCAAAAAACCCCCAGAAGTCTATCTAAACCTCAAACTTTATACCAGAATGAATTCAAAATAGATTATGAACATAAATGTAAAACATAAAACTAGAACATAAAACTTAAATGTAAAACATGGAACTTCTAGAAAAAGCAGCAGGAAGTCTTTGGGACCTAGGGTTAGGCAAAGAGTTCTTACACTTGACATCAAAAGCATGAACCATAAAAGGACAAATTGATTAAACTGAACCTCACCGAAGTAAAAGCCTCACTGTGTTAATCACTAGGGCTTATTTTCCCTCATCGATATGACAGCCTCAAGCCACTGGTAAGTGAAACAAAAACAATGAATTCTGTGTACATATCACTAAAAGTATGTGAACAGTGCATTACTCCTGAGCCCTTGTTTGGGCTCTCAGAGTGGGCCTTTCGGAGTTGACTTTTAGTGGAGAGGAGATTGATTCTCTGTCACTGCAAGGACTTGTAGTGTGAGGGCATATAATAGGGGCACGATAGATGTTGGCTGAATTGAACTGAATTCTCTAGTCTTAGAGAAATCCTGTCACTGAAAGAGAATAGAGTTAATTCTCATAAGACAAGAAGTATTGCTTGCAAGTTCTTATTGACATATCTGAGCAGAGTGGATTCGAATACCTGCTTGCTGATACAACTAATGATCCATATTATTTTATTTTGTTTTCCCATGCAGGTTACCAGGGCTGATTCTAGGCAGAATTCTGAATTCAGAACACTGTGTCTTCATTTTCTCCCCCTTGCGACTTGATACTTATCCTTCGGTTAGAGGCCCCTGGACCCTCCCCTTTCCTCACTTCTCAGTGTATAAATGTTCAAGTCTGAACCCCATTGCCCCTAGGCAATTCTTGCTACTTCCTTAAAATTGACTAAGAAGATAAATAGTAGACAAATCATTTGTTTAATAAAATCAAACCCAGGCTAATGTGTTCTTTGAAAAAGGTTAAAACCCCAGCCCCCTTTCCTTCCTCAGTTGCATCTAATGATTGTCTTCTTGAGACCACACCTTTACCTAAACTCAAAGGAGTGATTTTTATGAGATTAAGTCAGAAAGAAGGAAAAGTGGTGGTCTCTTTATAGAAAAGGAAAGATACAGAGAGGGAACTGGTATTTTCGACTGCTTGATCTTTGCTAGGCATTTTGCTGCAAGCTGTATACATGATTTCATTAAACCCACACACCGTCCCTATGACATATATGATAAAATTGAGACTTAAAGGAGGTTACATAACCCCCCCAAGGGAAGAGAACACATAGCAAAGTTGGACCTACATCCTCTCCACTGCATCTTTAAACAATTTTTTTTAATTAAAAAAATTGTTTTGGGGGGGAGGTAATTAAGTTTACTTACTTATTTTTTGGAGGAGGCGCTAGGGTTTGAACAGGACCTCGTGCATGCTAAGCACGTGCTCTACCACTGAGCTATACCCTCCCCTTCCACTGCATCTTAATGCAGTCTAAAGCTGAAATATATTCCAGGTTACAGTGAGGCCCACTGACGCTGTAAGAAATGGAGGAAGGGCTTAGTGTCCATCTTCCAATCGTCAGAATTTCTTGGCGCATATGGGGCTCACCCGTGAGTCTTTGCCTGCCTCTGTGGAAGGGTGTCGATCTCACTGAGCATTCTGCATCTGGCAGCTCTGTGTCGGTATGGAGAGGACAAGAAAGGTTCCTGTAATCCTTATTTTGGACACTTTGAAAGTCAGTTATAAAAAAAGCCTTGGCTGGCTTTACTTGGAAGCCACTTTAATTGAACAAGAGGTTGATTTCCATCCAGAATGAGGTGATGCACGGTAAGCATGTCTTATAGGGTTCATAAGCTCTCGAGCCAAGGACACCATGGAGGTAGAAAGACACATCTACAGCCTCCATGTAGAGCGAAAAACCAATCCTTTCTGTTCCAATTAATGCATAGGCTCCTGAAGACACGGACTTCTGCCTCTCCTCCGCCAACCCCTCACACCTTCAATGGGTCGTCAGTGGTAGAGGCACCTGGGGCAGAGACCAGGGAGGAAACAAGGAGGGAGAGAAAGAACAGATGCCCTTCTCCTCCCGCCCCATCTCCCTCTCCAGCTGCATGGAACACTGCCCAGGCTCAGAGAAGTACCGAGAACAATGGTACCCTAGTGCCTGGAAACTATGGAAACGGGCAGGGATCCTGTTCCTTCATAACTGTGTTTCCTTCTCTCTGTTCTCCCTCCTCTGTCTTCTCCAAACATATGGGGGAGGCTGTGGACCTGGAAAGCAACATTGATGGTGCTATTAGAAACAGTGCTGGAGGCAATCTTACGGGAAAATGAGAGACTATTTTTAGAGATGCATATTGACAAAAGAAGGCAATAGCAGAAGTCAAAGTGTCAAGGCTCTGGGCTGATCGATCTAGTTTCTAGGCACCGTTTTGGATTTGTGTCTCCTCCTTTCGTCTCAGTGCTGTGGCTCATGTTGCTTCCCACCTGGAGCGGCTCCCCTTCCAGGCTCTGCTCACCAAACGGGTAGTTACTGATGACCGTCCTCTCTGAGTCCCGGCCTGGATCTGCGGTTCTCACTTCACTTCTCTTAGCTAAGTCCCCAACCTAAGCTCATTGTCCTCATGGCTCTTCTGAATCTGCCAGGCAGCTCCTGTCCCCTCCTGGTCTGCTTGTCTCATTCTTATCTTTACTGCAGTTCTTTCAGGATTTGTTTTGAAAATGAGTGCATCTTCAAACTCTGATGCCACCCAGATTCAAGTGAGGGATGCAGACCACACTGCCCAGTCATTTGGGGGTTCCCAAGCTCCTGTACTCGCTCTTTCTTCATAGTCCGTCTGTCCTTCCATCCTGGAGCACCACTGGCATCTGTCCTCCCGACCACCACCAAGTGAGAATCAGGCCTGACTAATTAGCTGTTACCGAGAGCAGGGGCCTTTGACTTGTGAAACAGCCATTGATTGCACAATATTTGCAATCTTTTGGAGCATGTGGCATCTAAGTGGGCTTAACACAGTGTGGCAGGAAAATAGAGATTTATGTTTTTTTTCTTTCTGTATTGTCCCATTTCCCTGAACTCTCCCCAAGCAGGTCGCCAGCCTTTTTACAAACTGCTGAAATTGCTTGAAGTTTCTGCAAGTTTCTGAAGTTTAGTTTTGTTACTGTTGAGAAGACTAAACTCACTGAAGACGTTTTGCTGGGTGTTCCAAGAAGGGGGAGAGGCTTTCTAGGGTCCTAAGAGGGGAGGTAGGGAGATGCTCACAGGAAGATTTCTGGGGAGTAGCTGGAACATTGGTGGGGATTGTGGCTCATTCCAAGGTGTCCTGGGTGGGGACAGCATTTCAGAGGCTGAGGTCCTTCCAGCCAGAAGCAGTGGGGACTCAGGATGTGAGGAAATCCTCTGAGCTGGGAGACTAGGCATCTCTGATAACCAGAGTGGACCAGTTACTGGAGGAAAGTCCCAGATACTTTCACATCATGTAAAAATGATAATGATGATGGTGACAAATATTTATTGCACACCTAAGTGCCAGACATTGTCCTGAGAACCCTGCATATCTTAGTGAATCTGTCTGTCCAGTAACCCTATGAGATTGTTACTATCATTAACACCACTAGTGGTCCCAGAGGTTAAGGAAGTTACCCAGTATCACATACTAGTAAGTGGTGGAAGCAAGATGCACATCTAGGTAGTGTGGTTTCAGAGCCCTCAAAGAATGCCGTTTCTGACCTCTCTAAATGAGACCGTGAGACCTTGGCATGACCCTGAGTTGGAGGTGGCAATGAGTAGGAGGAAAAGAAACCCCATAATGACTAAAATTGCATTTCCCACCACCTGGTGGGACAGAAATTGAGTTTTATTTAGGTTCATAGGAAGAAACGAAAGAAATGTGACATTTCTTATATTCCTAGATTGTGGACCGAGATTCAGACATCTTTCATATATAAAATAATTTATTTTCTAAAGATTAGCATTAACATTATCACCAACAAATACAAAGGTGGACTAGACCTCAGACCACATAATTAATTTAATCTTGTGTGTTTTTTCCTCTGATCAGCTTTAGAGAGCCTGCTGACTCTTCCTAGCTATGTGGTTCCCTAAAGAGCCTCTCCCCACTGAGGCTTATGCAGGAAACCCAGCAAGATGGCAAGTGAGCTCCATGCTCCAGAAGTCGGTACCATGGTAACCCTATGAACGGGACAATGATTCTGAGTTAGGTGGGTGGGTCTTTACGGAGACACATACAAATACGTATACATTGATTAAACAACTTCCTAGTGGTTTTTTTGGTTTTGTTTCTTAGTATTTGAAGTATATCATTATACTAAAACAAACAGAACAAAAAAAAACAACTTTTGAAGAAAATTTCCTTCCTTTCTATCACCAGCCCAAGGTCACCATTTAGACAGTATCTCTCAAGGAGAACTGAAAGAGGAGGCGTAATTTAGATACTCCAGGCAGCTATGATTCCCAGATGCTTGTGAGCTGTGGGATAAACTGTGGTGGGGAGCGTAGCTGCAGAAGCCCCAGTCTGCAGCCACATGGCTTTTCTGGCAGTTCTTTGAATAGGTGGAGTTTTGCTCACCTCTGGATCTTTGCACTGGCTGGCAAAGTCTAGATGTATCTTCCTCCTTTTTTCTCGTGGCTGGCGCCTTCTCCACCCTCATGCCTCAGCTCCGCGTCACTTCAGGCAGCCTTTCCTGGCCACCTTTTCCCTGTTCGACCTCTCAGCTTCTTGCTTGTTTCCTCCATCGTACTTGTATAATCTTAAAAATTGTATTGGCTTACTTTTGAATTGAGTTACTAATTTATTTATTTGCTCTGCCCCCTTGCCATAATGTAAGCTCCACGAGACCATGTTTGTTTCGCTCACTCAGAACAATCAGCGTAGTATTTTGCACAGAGAATGTCATCAATTAATATACTTGGATGGTGTATGAATGAAAGTCCCAGGAGACAGGCTTGGATAGATAATGGTAGTTCCTTCTTCCTCCACTTGGCGGCGCTGCCCTTGAATGAACACTATGCTTACGTTCACTGCCTCTTAAGAGAATGGTTTTCGTATTGTTACCTTGATTTGTCTGAGCCCTGGACTTCAGCTCTGTAGAAGACTGCTCTATTTGCTCTGTATCAACCTGAGTCCCCACCACACTTTCGCCTCTGGTTCTCGATACTTAACCTGGTTTCTCCCAATTTCTGCTGCTTTCATTCTTCATAATGGCTCCTGCCCTTGTCACTGACCTGGCTGAGTCTTCCTTCTTCTCTTCTGCTTTAAATTCCTATAACAAATGACTTCTGATTAAAATAAAAATAATTTAATGGAACAAAAATAAGCTATAATCCCACCAAAGAAAAACAAGAAGCAGATCCTAGTATAACTATCAGTAACTCTTCTTAATTAAACAGATCTTTCAAAAGACATGAACTGCTTTTTCAATTTCACACTCCAGTTTGAGGTTTAAAAAAAAACCTACTTTACTATGAGCAACTTTTGAACGTTTTCCATCATATTCTCCAAAAACCCCAGAGTGCTCATATTTTTGAGTCACTTTGTATGATGAGAAATACACCTAAGGTGTCCTTATTAAACCTCATCGCTATTTGGAAACCAAGACCCTGAAATTAAGGGAAGAATTTTTATCAGGAATCTCCCTGCTTTCTCAGAAGAGATTAAAGTCATTAATAAATGCCTTCATTCTAAGGAAAGATTTGGGATTTTGAACTTCAGCCAAAAGGAAAAATCCCCCCCAAAGACTACAACTTCCTCTGCTTTCTGAGGCCAGAGTGTTTCTATTTTTGTGTCTGAGCTGAGGTCCTGTTATCTGCCTGCTGCCTATCTTCTGAGCTCTTTCAACACCCTCTGCCTCAATCGAGGAGAGAACCATCCTCAGAAATTTACCCTTTCGTAGTCAATGTCCCTTCTGTGCGTCAGATGGAGGGTTTACATTATGTTTTGGGGGAGCAGGTGGGAGGAGCAGCTGGTGTGAGAAGAAGTGAGCAGCCTGACAACAGTAGAATGGAGAAGAGTGCGTGTGAGTGCGTGTGAAAAGAGAGCAAGTGCCACAACGTGAAAACTGCCCAAGGAATTGTAAACCTTGCCGCCTGTTATCCGGAGCTGACGGTCTAGTAAATGTGCCAGGTAAAAAGTCAGTGAGACCCGAGACATCATGAAAATCAGAACAGCAGAAACTTGGACTAATACCAACCAAGGCAAAGCGATCTGCAATGAATTTCAATGATACATTATAACATTATTGGTGATTTCTTTTAGTTACAATTCCATTTCATTTAAATCTTTAATTTCTTCTGTGAATATTTGTTGTCAGGTCTGTGACAGATCCTGTCGCAGGATCTGGGGATGGCTGCAGAGTCTACCCTCTTGGACTTGACTGATTTTCTTTAAATAAAAGAACACTGAGAGTGTTTTGGAACTGCTGGAACTATTGCTTTTATACAATGACCTAAACATCATCCCTTTATTTCAAGTTTCAATTATTAACAAATTATTCTAACATTTGATCTGTTGCAACAATGCATTTTATAAAAGTATCTAATTTAAATTATATATTCTTAATTATGGATAATTATATATTCTTAATTATTTATATAATTGTATATGTATATATTCTTTGCTTTTTCAAATACAAAAGGGATTATAATACACATATTTTCCCTCACCAAACAGTGTGTCTCTTTTCATTCCTTATCAGTGCGTAGAGAACTCATTTTAATAGCGGCATGAGATTCCAGTGTATAAATGTACCTTATTTTATTTAACCAGTTCCCACTGATGGACATTTAGGACATTTCTTTCCATTCTTCTCAAGTAAGGCAAAGATCAGTATCTCGGGTATCCATCCTTTGGCAAATGTTCACATGTATTATAAGGTACATTTCTCGAGTGGAATTTCTGGGTCGAAGTTATGTGCACTGGTAGTTTGGATAGGTTCTGTCAAATTGTGCTCAGTTTAAGTTGTACCCATTTACACTTAGTGATATGTAACTACTTGTTTCCTCAAAACCTTGACCAAAGCACATATTAACAAAGTTTTTGACTTTTGTCTGTCTGATCGATAGAAAATGACACCTCTCAGTAGCTCTAACTTATATTTCTTTTGTTATAAGACTGAGCATCTTTTCGTATGTTTAGAATTATTTGCATTTCCTTTCATATAAACCGTTCATAATCATTACCACCTTTTCTACTGGGCTATTGTTTGATGTTACTGATCAACATATCTAGTGGAATTTAGCCCTTGTCCAATGTGAAATCTGTTTCAAATGTTTTACCTAGTTTGCTGTTTGTCTTTTAACCTTGTTTTGGTATTATGTTCTGTTTTGTTTTTACTGTGCAGTCTTTATGGAGTTGAACTTAACAACCTTTCATTTTCTGTTCTCTAGGTTTTGTGTTACAATTTAGAAAGATCTTCCTACTTCAGAATTATAGAAATAATCCTCTTATGTTTTCTTTTCATGCTTTCATGGCTTTTGTTTTGTTTTCAGCCTTTAAATATGTGAGACTTCTGGAGTTTATTTTGGAGTAAGATATGATACTGAGACAAAGGGAACTGTACTGGTTAAGACTAAGTTCAGCTGAGAATAGTAAATAAACTTAAAGAAAAGGTGTGTTACACAGAATTGAGGTTTATCTCTCTTTCCATGGAAGCAGTATAGGTCACGATCTTGTAGAGTATTCCATGATACGAGGGATTCAAGCTTTTCCATATCATTGCTTCACTATATGGTAGTTCCATTTCCAAGGTCACTTTATAGTCCAAGAAGGCTGTTGGAGCTCCAGCCAAAACATCAGGATCCCAGCCAGCAGGAAGAAGAGAAAAACGAAGAAAGGCTTATCCTTTCCCTTTAAGGACACTTCCTGGAAGCTGCCTGTACCAATTCTGTACACATAATATTGGCCGGTACTCAAGTCTCATGACCACAGTGAACTGTGAGGGAGTCAGGGAAATGAAGTCGTGTACCCAGCTAAGAATCTGGGACGCTGTGACAGAGGAAGGACACTGGATATTGAGGGAGAACTGGTATCCTAGGCCACAGGATCCTGTTTTATTTATTTTCTAGATAGCTATTCAGTTGTTCCAACAGTATTCATTAGGTAATTCATTTTCACCCCACACTTCTGAAATGTTACCTAGTTTATTTTTGTAAATATTGAGTTTATTTTTGGACACTGTATTTTATTGCATTTTCTCTTTTTCTCTTCATATGCCAGGACCATACCATTGTGTTTTATTTTTAGTTTTATAGAATATGATCAGAGAATCCTGCTTCTATTTTTTATTTCCTTTGGAATTTATTCACTTATTTTCTGTGGCTTATTATAGGGCCTTTAAAAAAATGTAGTTGTTCTATGGATATTTGAAAAATGAGTTATTATTTCTTTCCAGGTGTTTGAGCGTTATGTGTGACATTTTCCCCTGCCATTTCTTCCTTTATAAAAAATGTAGTCACTTAGTCCAGATCTTGTGGTGGCCCATTTTAATTATTGATAGTGTTTGAATAAGGAAGGTTCCTCTTGGATCAGCTTCTTGTAGGATAGCTATTTGTGGGGGATTTGTACTCTGGAGGAGCTGGGGCTCTGCTCCAGCGTTGCAGGCTTGCAAAGATGATGTATCTGTGAGATTACTCATTCAGAACCACCGGCTCTGTTTATTGTCTGTCAGGGCAACTCCCTACCAAACAATTCTGACTTTGCACATCTAAGTTGCCCACTTAGCCTGGACAACTGTGCTTCAGTGGTTTTGCCTGAGTTATTTCCCTGCAGGTCTTTTCTTCTTCCCATTCCTCTGTTTGACCCCCAGAGAATTTGATAGTTGAAAGAGGCAAAAAGAAGTAGTTGTTAGACATTAGACTCTGGATTCCTGTTTCCTTTATTAACTAGCTGTGTGAACTTGGGCCAGTTACTTAGCTTTTCTGTGCCTTATTTTCCTTTTCTGTGAAAGAAGGCATGATAGTACTAATCTCATAAGGTTTAAGTGAGTACAAGATGCATTAGTACTTGTAAGGTGCTTCCTGGAAGGCCAGGCAAAAAGGGAAAAGCCAACTCTACTGTCCTTTAAAAACTGGAACTGTAGAATAAATGGTTCCCTTTTCTACTTTAGACTTTCTTCTCCCATTCACTTTCCATTCTTCTTCCTGTTCTGCAGTGTTTGGAAAACATTTCCATTTTGGCTGAGAAGCAGTTTGGACATTTTTCTCTGCACTGTCTGGACTGACAACCTCCAGCTGTGTTGCTAAGCTGTCTGTGAATGGCCATGAAGTTATCTATAAAAGAGAGCAATTCACTCTCAAAGGATTTTGTACCTCCCTAGAAGTGCAAATCTCTTTTGCTCATCTGCTCCCTCTCTTGGTCATTCTCTTTACAATAGCATTTACTTTCTCATTAACAGAGACATGAAATATGATGAACAAATTTCATTTAATAGTAAACCAATTTTTCTCATCAGAGTGTTCAAAAAATAAATTTTGAGAAAAATATTCTCATACAAAGCATGGTTATAATAAAAGGTTAAGAGTAGTAATCTCTTGGTGGTAGGAACATGGTATTTTAATTTTGCTAGTTTGTAATTTCTAATCTTCTACAGCACACATATAGGGCTTTTGAAAAAAAATTATAATAAAAGAAAACTGTAGATCAGCTCAAAATCATGGTAGTTGTAACATGGTTGTTCTAGTCAAATTTTTAAAAATTGTATAATTTGAACTTGATGCTAAGAGAGGGAAACTTAAAAATTCTTTAGTCTAGAGACAGAATACAACAAAATTGAATTTTAAAAGAATCTTATTTTTTTACTTCTTATATTAATTGAATATAGATGGTTGGAATGAAAGTGACAACATTTTTGTCATTTGGTAACATTACAAAAAAATTGTTCCCTTATATTGACGTCAATAATTCAAGTGATCACATATTGGAGCTTTGTCTTTATTGGCCAGTGTATGATAAAATGAGAAATTCCTGATAATTTTATTTAAGAAGGAAAACTTAAGATGGGCTTTTGTAAAGAGAGACTTCACAGTGGAGGTGGGAGAGATTATGACAGGACCTTGAATGCCATGATTTATGTTTTTGATGGAAATCTTTCTTAATGGCAATGGTAAACCATTGGAAATTATTAATCAAGGAGATAAACAAGGAAAACTAAGCATATTTTTCTTTTGTAACCATTTGATTTTAATATCGCCAAAGTGAACTACCTTTGTAACATAGGTACATATTTAGAAATGGAATGCATGGGACGGAGTTCATAGTGAGCAATTTCTTGGGCTCAAATAAACGTAATGCTGAAGAAAGTAACATTGTTTGAGGACTGTGATGTTGCATCCTGATTCAAACTTGCAACTTTTTCAAACAGTGGTAACTGCCATTCTAATCATGATCCACTGTGTTACTGAGAGTATTAGGTTTCTGGTGAAAGAGAATGAACTTTGGAGACATTAATATTTGAGTATTAACTTTGTCATTTTACTAATTTTATTATTTGAGGCAAGTTACTTACACCTCTATGTTTCAGTTTCTTCATCTTTAAAATGTGGAAGTAATGTTTGTCTCACAGGGTTGAGAGTGGAACAGTATCTGTAAAGCATTTAATACAAAGTATGCTATAAAGAAGTGTTAAGCAGATTAAAGGTGGAGGGTAGAGCTCAGTGTTAGAGGGTGTGCCTAGCATGCATGAGGTCCTGGGTTCAATGCCCAGTGCCTCTGTTATAAACAAATAAATATATAAATAAATAAAACTTTTTACCTCCTCCCATTAAAAAATTAAAAAAAAATTCCAAACCCCAAAACCCCAAACCAAAGACCTTGAGGAGTAAGGTTTATAAATAGGGGAAAGTTCACTGAGGGAATTCAATACAGCGCCCTTCTTTTGTCTTCCGTGAACAGAGACACTTACACTTGACACACTGTACACAAATAATTTCTGTGCCTATCTCCCCTCGTCTGACTGTGAGATTTTCAAGAGCAGGGAGAATGTCTCTTTTTTTATACTCATACCTAGGCTAGTTGCCAGCACGTAACATGTAATCCATATTTGCTGGACTGAACTGAAGTTAACCACCATTTTCTGTTTCTCCCTGTGCCCAAAAAAGTAGCTGAACAGATATCTCTCAACTTTGGGGTATGTTGGTGACTTTCTGACTTGAAATAGGGAGTGTGTGATGTACACGACTTTCAATTACAAGGAGAACTCTAGGGAATACCTCGAAGAGAGGGATGTCATCTCAAACTGGGGGCAGGAGGGCCGTGGGATGGCTTTAAGGACAGACATGCTATCTATTAATATGCACTGAACTGAGAGAGCAAGGATGGTGTAGAACATGAAGCTTAAGTGGAAAAATCCCAAGGAGAGGCATTCTGCTTCACTGATGTACAATCAAGCTGTTTGTCACACAGGCAAGTCCTCCAGGATAAGGAACAGCAAAGATTTTCTCTCTTCCTTTCTTCCAGGGCTGCTGGGTGCTAAAGACACAAAGGTGAGTGTCTCAGTCTCTGCCCCTATGAGCTGGTTGAGTGTGACACTCTGGGTGTGAAAATCTCTTACAGTGTTCTATCTAGCTTTTGTCAAAATAACCCTCAAAGATGTGCTAACAATTTTTTAACCCCTTTTCTTCTTGTCCTGAGCGTCGCTGCACATCTAGCCAAGGGTCCCCTTTTCCGAGTAGTCCTGTCATCATAGTCCTGGTGCAACATCCAAACTGCAAAGTTCATGATCAATGTTACAGTAGTCATTCCAGGATGGAGAGGGTTATTGGTGGATTTACTTTTTCCTTTGTGCTTTTCTATCATCTCCAAGTTTCCATGCAACAAATGGGTGTTACATGTACAGTCAGTTACAGAAGTTTTGTTTTTTTTTTAAAGATAATCAACTTGCACTGAAAAGTCCTGATGGTCTTTCTTTACATATTTGAAGTCACATATTCAAGTTAACACAGAAGACCTAAGTCCGCCCCCATCCCCACGTCCTGAGACATTAATGTGCTATACTCTACGGTTTTTTGGGAGGTGATATTTTTCCAGAGAGTACAGGATGGGGGAGTTACCCGAGGCCTGGCACGATCTATGCTCAGCGAGATCATTCCTCCATCTGAGGGCCCTTCACACTCCAGAATGTTGAGAGATGCAGGACTTACTCCAAATGCCACGTGAATCGGTGAACTCTGACCCAGTAATCACGTTTCCTGAGGGGGGCTGCTGGGTATTTTTTGAGAAACCAGGTGGTACTAATTAATATTACTGTTTCCTTGTCAGCTGCTCTTGACACTTGTAGAAACCATTCACTAGCTAGCTAGCTCTTTCCCCAGTTCTCCTTACCGCGTTTGCAGTAATGCCGTTTGGAATTGTTACAACCATTGCCGCGTTTCTCAGTGTGGCTACATCTTCATCAGTCAATCCAGGGACCTAAATTCAAGACAGCGGAATGTTAGAAGTGTGTTGAACTGTGTTTAATAAACCTCCTAGATGAAGCAGATACTCACTGGTTATTTCCAAACCCAACTTTCTCTTTTCACTTGGCTTCTCTTAAACCTGTAAGCACCCACCTAACTTCAAATGGAATATTAGAGTCTTAGAAATGGGTAGTGATGGGGGTGGGGTTTATTTTGCATACAGGCAGATTGAGGTTAAAGTTACTTTCCTTGGCAATGACTATTCTTCACCCTTCTCATGGCTACTTAGGTATTTATTGTGCAGAATTTGTAGACGTCAACCTGAATTACAATGAAGTTGTAGGCTCACTGTCTCATACACATGGTCCTATGACAGAGTTGAACAATCTGCAAATCATTGTGGCTCCCCGAGAACCTAAGATAATTGAGTAGCCTGGCAAATACAAGGTAGCGAATGGAGGCGATGTTAACAGACATATTGATATTGTCTGCTCCCCTACATGGAGATCGTTGTCTGCAAAGGCAGTCTTACAGTGGATTGTTATTTTTCCAGATTGATGTTTGACACATAATAGACCCAAATTCTTTTAGGTACATGGATGATGAAATAGAGAGTAGTAAGAAGAGAGAAAAATGATGTGGAGTTGCAAAATTGTCTGAGGGAAGTGGGGGACTTTCAGAGGTCTCTTTGAAGGGCTGAACCAGATACATCTTTAATGTCCACTTCAATCCTGTGGTTCCATTAAAGCCACTCTAAATAATCTGAGTACCTACATGTAAGACATCCCAAAACATGTCTCATTAAAATTAACGTTCTGGAGAATGCAAAGCACAGCATGGAGACAGAAGCTAACAATACTACATCAAGTATTAGAAAGTTGCTAAGAGAGTGGATCTTGAAAGTTCTCATCACAAGAAAAAACATTCGAAACTGTGTGTGGTGATGGATGTTAACTAGATGTACTGTGATCAGTTCTCAATGTATACAAATGTCAGATCATTATTTTGTACCCATGAAACTACTATAATGTTATGTGTCAGTTATATCTCAGGTTGAAAAAAATATTTGGGGACACTGGTAAGGGGGAGTTCAATGAAATGAAGCCTTTGAGAGCAGCCAGTCTTTGTCTATTTGGAAAATTCCTCCTTCTTATTCAGTAGGTACAATCTTTTTTTTTTCTTCCAGTTTTATTGAGATATAATTGACATACAGTACTGTATAAATTTGAGGCTTACAGCATAATGATTTGCATATATCACGATATAATTATCACAGTGTTTAGTGAATATCTATCATCTCATATAGATATAAAATTAAATAGAAAAAAATTTTCCTTGTTATGAGGAACTCTTAGCCTTTACTCTCAACAGCTTTCATATATAACATACACTAGTGTTAATTTTATTTATGTTGTACTTTAAATCTCTAGGACTTATTTATCTTAATAACTGGAAGTTTGTTAGGTAGGTGTACTCTTCAAACCACATTGGTACCTGAGCGGTCGCTCTTTGGATCTGGAACAGAGGAGCTTCTAGTCACGCAGGACGCTGACTGCAGTCCAAGTCCTCCTCCCCTCCCCCTCCCCCTCGACTCCCCTCCCCCTCACACCCCGCCTCCTCCCGCCCCTCCCCCACCTCCCCCACCTCGCCCCCTCGTCTCCCCTCCCCCATCCCCCATGCCTCCCCCCCACCCCTCTCCGGTCTCAGCGGGTGGGGCCTCTGGCCAGCCTCTCTGGGCCTCAGTTTCCTTATGTATCAAACGAAGGCAGTGGACTACAATCGCTAAACCCCTCCTTCTGTAAATATTCTCTGCTGCGGATGTATACCCTCATTCTGAAGAGCTAGAGCTTTATCAATCTGTTTCAAAATAAATTGGTTAAAAGTTCTTCAATCTTATTTTGGTTTCAGAAATATGTAATGCTGGATTGTTTTGGTAATATTTTCTTCCTCCCAGGGCAGATATAGTATACGATGAAAATGAAGAAAGTCTGTGAGTAGAAGTGAGAAGAGTTGGGACAGTGAGTCAGGTGGCAGAGTATCTGGAAGCTTCTTGCAGACACAGATGGTCGCTGTAAACTGTTGTGGCAGGGAATTTCTGCCAGACGTCCCATGGAGTTTATTACTAAATGTGGGATCAGTACACTTTTAAAAACACGCTGTGCGTGTAAAATCACTTAAAATACTGCAAGTGCAAAATCCTTTTGTTTCAGCAATATCTAATCTTTCCCTTCTGCTTTATAAATAATTTAGATTAAAATCTCAGCCTTGGTGTTGAGCAATTTTATTACTTTTAAAAAAATTTTATCTTTTATAAAATTGTTGAGTGACTTATTAGGAAAAATTAAACTTGCGATTGTGTGATGGTCTCTGATTCAGGAATATGTTTCATTTGACTCCATAATATTTTTTTAAAGACAGAAATACTGTAAAGGACAATTAAGAAGTATATAATTAATGTGAAACACCGGAATACAATGAAAGCATATTATGCCACAGTGTGTGGTCTGAGTAAAAAGCATTACATTTGCCCCAGCTGCTAAACTCAGTGCTCAAGTAAAATAGTTAATCTTACAATATAGGAAACAACCGTAATTAGGGAATGGTTATATCTTTAAAATGTAACTCCATGTAGTAAAAACCAGGCAACCTTGCAGGTGGAAGCAGGGATTTTATGGAACATTAAAAATATTTCAGTGCAAGAAATTTCAGCAACAGAAATTTGTAATTGAATATATGCTGTTTCTCCTCTCTATATACTAGTTAATGTTTATAGTTTATAAACATTTTCACTTGTATTTGTCTAGTTTCATCTCTACATATTCCCCAAAAGGTGTCTGGGAGGTATTATTGCATTAATAGCTTCACTTTAGAGATGAAAAACTGGGCTTCAGAAAGGCTAACGACTTGCCTGAGTTAATGCAACCAGTAAGCGATGTAGCTGGTCCTCAGTCCTGTTTCTATGGGAAGGGTCTGAGCAGCAGCAGCTCAAGGATGCTAAAGAGAAGAGCGTGTAGGAGTGCTCGTTTTGTCCTGAAATGCGCTGTAGACGCTGGTATAGTTTTGATCTTTAGGCAAAAAATGTTTACATTTGGCCCCCCAGTTTCACTCCTACCTAAGAGAGTAGTCCATGAATGGATACTGTTTCATCGACTTTCTGGATACATTTAACTTGAGTATTTTTTTTTTTTAAGAATAAAATAAATCTGGTAAACATCTTATCCAAGCTGTTTTAGTTTTTAAATTCTAGACAAAGGACATAGGCTCGCTCCTTTGTTCAGATTTCCCCACTTTTATATAGAAATATGTAGAGAGAAATAATTGAGTGGAATATAGAACTGTTGGAAAAGCTTATTAGGCCATTGAGCCCAACCTCTTCCCCAAGGCAGAGATATGGTCTTTGGCAGATATTTGTCCAGTTCACTGTTTTAAAAGGCAACCCATCTTCTGTGGGACGGCGGTGCTTGTAATTGACGTCTTCCTCCAGGTGAACTCATTACTGCCTCCTGGCGATTTCTTTCCACTGAGCTTATTCCACCTGCTAGAGATCTTCAGAGTTAGTCTAGGTTCTTGCTCTCATGAAACTTTTCTTGCTTGGTTCCCTTCCTCCCTAGACCCCAGACCTCATAAGTTGTTCTTCATGATATGGTTTCCAGCCCTTTCTACTTTCTGGTCCCCTTTCGTGGAAGTATTGGTGAATGTTCCCCTTAAATGCAGAATCCAGGGTTGAATAGAATCATCTGGATGTAATCAGACCCAGCAGGGGTGCAGCTGACACTCTTGTTCCAGACACAATGATTCTATTCATTCTGTAAAGATTGCATCTGGTATGTTACTGCCTTGTCAGAAGACGGGCTTTTAGCAATGAGGCAATGAACAGATCATAGATTTTTGCCCCACACGATTGCTATTTTGCCAGATCTGTCACATTGTGAGCCTCAAACCAGTTTCACTTTGATCCTTAGTGCAGTACTTCATGATTCCTATTAAATTTTATTCTGCTAGTTTTGATCTATATTTTATCATTTTGAGATATTTTTGATTTATTACATTTTCTCAAATTTGTATTCTCAGCAAATTTTGTAAGCATACTTTAAATGACTTCACTCAACTTGATGAAATGTTGGAGTCAGACTTGAGTATAATATTCTATAAAATGCACCTAGGGACTTCCCTCAAGGTTGACAAAAATCTGTTAATACTCTGAGCGCATCGATGATCTAAGCACAATTCAGTTGGAATGATCATACTGTTCCCTAACTCTTCATGGTCATCTTTGGTCCTTTTTTTTTTTCTACAGTCCCTCACGCAGCATAAGCCCCTGACAAAGTTGTGTTGAGTGATTTGAATGTCTCCTTTGTGATTGCTCAGTATTTGGAGTCTTTGTCTCTTTGTGATCAAACAAAATATCATGTACACCCCAGAGGCCAATTCTTATCGCTCCCTCTTCAGAAAGTTTTCCTCTGCTAACTTCAAGCTCCGTTAAATCTTTTTAAAGTCTTCTAGCTCAAGTTGCTTGTGTCACACATCTGAGCACTTAGTTATGGGCTCCTTTGTGCTGCTGACTGAAGGTTTGTGAGTGTGAGTGTGTGCTCGTAGTGTGTGTTTGCATAGTGACACATACTTTTCTTTCTTTTTTTTTTTCTGTGCAGCGTACTCTGCCATTTCTGCCTCTTCTCATTGTGTATCACTTGAATGAGACCCCATTTTGATCACATTTGATTGGTTCAAGGTTGATCACCTGACACATGCTGGACTAGTCAGAAACCTTCCTTGGGAATTTTGGAAATTGAGAAGTAGAAGGTTAGCTCTCTTTAGGAGCCTAATTTTGTAAAATGAATAGGTTGGGAGTCATTCATGGCTGCAGCCTTGTAGCCTAAGACATGAGTAAAATCAATCAAAGGGTAGTACAGAGACAGAAAGAGAGATAGAAACACAGAGTGAAAGACAGAAAGATGAAACACAGGGAAAAGTAGCCACTACAGCTGAAAAGTTCTGGTGGGACTGGAGTCCCTGGGACCAGTGCTCCCAAGATCCAGCCACATTCCTTTGCTTGGGAACCAAAAGACCCATTTGGTAAGTACACTTTTCTTAAGCTACTTCAAACTGTTACTTCAGTATCTAAAATGGATTTTAGAATTATCCATTGGCAAGTCAAATTGTGAAATTTTCCATGAAAGTCCTGTCAAGCTTACCATAAATTATTTTCTGAATGTAAGTAGAATACAAGTAATAAATTAAAAAATCTAGGATATCCTGACATCTATATTCTTGACTTCCATAAACTCAAGTATGATAATCATAATTCCAAAATTGTCATTGCTTTCACCTCATTCAACATTTCTTCACCTTTGGTCAGAATGTAGCCCAATATATTCACAATATACTTAATTCAAAGACTGAGAAACTAAAATCTTTTAAGTCCAGGCATTTTCATTTTTTTTAATTTGCTAGACTTACCTTCATTTTACGTAAGCATGCAAAAATGTTATCAGAAAAGACCACTTAAGTAGTCCAATATTTAATTTCTGAACTAAGTATGTAGAAAGAAACTTTCCAGAACACTTTGCCTGACTAAGAATTCATCACCTAGACCATGTCACCCATGGTCTAAAAATTCATTTCTTTTTTATCTTTATACCACGCTTTTAGTCTAGTTAAAGTATGCTGGAACTGATTCGCGCAATTTCTGTTCATTGGAGTACCATTTAGAGGACGTCGATTGTGAAGAAACAACCGTTGAGCCATCTTTTAACGTTTTGCTTTAAGTGAGCAATGAAATGTGAAGCAATTTTGCATTTACATCTCAGACGCTTTGCCACTGAAGCACTATCCTGCATGTAGCGATAGAATGTTTAGTTCCACCTCATCACCTGCCTTGTGTTTATCAATAATACTGATTAGAAATGCCTGCTCACCAAGTCCAAAATCAAATATTTTAAAGCCAAGTTAAATGATAAACTATATTTTCAAGCTGAATGTGATGTTTTGAGGCTGGTGTTTGATATTCTTTTCCTGTTACTTGAAACACCAATTTAGCAACCAACGATCCTATTATGTGGCGTCTAGGTGGTGTTGGCAACTTTCTAGTAAGAATGTGGAAGCTGGACCCGGATAAGCATAAATGATGTTAGATTTGCACTTGAGGAGGCACAGATACAATTACTACTAAGGAAATTACTAGGTTGGAGCCAGAGCAGCATTTAGGGAAAATGTGCTGCGTAAAATTATAACACAAACTGTCCAGCAATAACAATTGCTTTGTAATTCATTGGCTGAATTCTAGAAAGAAATGGAGACTTTCTGGCTGTTTTGAAAATGTAGAGAAATGACAAATTGGGAGAAGGGTGTTTGTCTTGGCAATTTTTGGCAGGGAGCAGGGTATGGGGGTGCAGGGCTGTGGGTGGGGATGTGGATTTCAATGTGTGCATCACTTATTGGTTTAGATTTCTCCACAGATCTTGTCGTTGTGTTAGTTGATTGTACCTCACTTGAGACAACTCTGACAAATACTGCGATCATCATATTACATTTAGAAGTATAATTTGGGGCAATAATTAAAAAATAAAAAGTGTTTACTTCTAGACATTTTAAAGATTTCTAAAAAGTGAATGAGAAACTTCTGATCGTCAAAGAAAGCAGAATCTTTAGGCTTTTGACAGTTTACAGAAAATAAGCAACCACTTGAAATGAAGAGAAAAATATCACCAATATCATAGAAAAAAAAGAAAAGTCAATTAAAATTTATGGCTTCAGAGTACTCATTTTCAGAAAAGAACCTCAGAAGACTAAGAATCATGCTTTCTCCCCATCCTCCAGTCCATAACTGCACTTGATATGTTTTTCACCATGTGGGAGTGGGTCTGCTCAGTCTCCCCCCTCCCCAAATCGTTTATTGTACTGAAGTGCAGTGACGTACATTTTCTAGCTAACGGTTGGTATTTGCTTTTTATTTGACTTTGATTTATGTAAGATATGTTAACATATTTTGCATCTCACTTTAGAGAGGAATGAGAAAACACTTAGCAGGGAAAGACCTCTAATGCTGTGACACCCTTTTGGTACAAGGGACGTATTTGTTAGAAAAATCCATCTGCATTCCTGGGCCACACCTTGAAGATATCCTGATTACTGAACTATTTGAAAAACTTTCCCCACAAATTTTGTAGCTCGCTTAAATGCTGGCTTTTTAAAAACAACATTTATTGTAGCTAATCTACATACTGATTCTTTTGCTCAGTCTCCCCACTTGTGTTTGCCCGTTTCTTTTCTCCATGAACTCTCTGCTCTTAGTTGTTGAATGATTATTTGAAATTTTACCTCCTACACCAAGACAATTTTTAGCACAGTACCGCAGACACAAAATCATCTCTGGATAAATGTTTGAAGTCTTTAATGATGGTGATTGTGTAATAAATTCTAAGAAAGATATTGAGTAGTTTCATGTCTCAGTGATTTCTGAATTTTTTTTTTTTTAATGTTCTGCTACAAATGTCAAAACCACAGAGTAAAGATTAAACTGTCAATTTTGTAGGCAAGTAGACCCGACTTCTAGTGTTGGTTATCTCTCTAGTGTAACTTGTTGTACAAGCTAACTTTATCCTCTGTAGGTCTGTTACTTATTAGTAAAGTAAAAAGAATAGGTTTGATGGATCTCTGTAATCTTCTGAAATCGTATGACTCTAAGACTAATTGCTGTTTCAATAATCATAGGCCTTTTTTGATATTAAACTTTTTTTTCCTTTGGGGTAGATACTTCTTGACTTATGTGGCTATGCAAAGTTTAGGAGAAATGCAGAGAGCTTGGCCTCTTTTGGGGGACAGTAGGTCTAGCTAAGGAGCCCAAGTGAAAGGCATCAGAAGTCAGGGGACAGCCCAAGATCCACGGGTATCTGGGGGTCGGGGAGGGGGACAGAAGCAGATGGAAGCCACTGAGGACAGACTTTACTTGGTTCACAGTTTTGCCCAGGGTTGTGTGTGAGTGATTTCATGGGAGAGAAGTTTCAGAAAGTAGACTCATGGAACCACAGAAATGTAATGATTCTGCTTTTCTTTCATCATCATAAAAACCTTTCTGGACACCGGTACTGTTCTGAACCATATTGGAGCCAGAGGAAAAAAGGAAAAATCAGTAATACTAACCCTATCATAATGCAAAATGTTGATATGTTGTCTATCATGTATATTTTCCATTGATTTCTATGTTTTAGATTGCATTAAAGTATTATTTATCTTGATTGATTACTGAGATTTTGCAGGGGGAACCCATTCAGGTTTCCACCAAAGGTGAGCACATTACTCACTGCATCCTTGTCCTGGCTTTGCTGGCCACTCAGCATTGACCCTTTGTCTGTAAGTCCTTTCTGCCGCCTAACTAGGTTGGCAAGGTGTGAAGAAGGTCTATTCGGTTGCACATTGAGAAAGTGCCATCTCATGAGGGTCTTGCTCTCTGAGGGGTTAATACATCAGCCAGTTGCAACTCCTCTCCTTGGGGCACGTAATGGACCAAAAAGATGAATCGAGTGCAGTTTTCAAAAATGCCACCTGTGGTCCTTTTGGTTGCAATCGTGTGCAGTTTACATTCCCAGGGACATTGTACACTTAGTGGAGTTATTCCTGAAATTTTAAGTCAAAAGATTAATACAGAAGAAATTCCTTTTATAGGCAAAGCAAAACCACACCACTAAATGAGACAATCAATCTGCCAGAAGCAGGAAGAGCTGCCTGCAATTGCTCTGCGGAATGACATGGGAAAACTTGTTTAAGGAGGAAAAAGACTGGAAAGTGTAACCGCAATCTGGTGAGGTGGAAGGATCTGGGTGTTAGGGGAACCGAGAACAACTCCCAGCGTGCATGGAGGGTAACTAATAATAGGCCTTGGACATGTTTCCTTGCATCCGACCAAAGTAATGGTTTCCCACAGCCCTATGGTGGAAAATGGAAATAATATGGGCTAGCGAACCAAAAGGCGAAACATGCACTTACTTACACATCTCTGTGTAATAAGAAAAAAATAAAAATAAAACCAAGTGTTAAAATGAGAACCATTTTACAGTCCAGTTATAAAAGTCAGCAGGACAGCATGACAAGATGAAAGATGACAGAGGCTGGCTCCTTGAGACACAGGCCAGCTCCTTATTCCTTCCTTGGCTTTTTGTCTCTTCAGAGGCTTAAGAAAAAGCTGCTAAAAAAGGAAAAAACTGCCGGTAGGAATGGAAAATGGCACAGCCACTGTGGAAAATAGTTTGGTGGCCCCTTAAAAAGTTAAACAGAATTACCATAAGACCCAGCCATTCTACTCCCAGGGATAAACCCAGAGGAACTGAAAACAGGGACTCAGACAGCTGTATGGCAATGTTTACTGCAGCATTATTTATAATAGCCAAGAAGGTGGAAGCAACTCAAATGTCCATCAACAGATGCAAAGATAAACAAAATGCAATGTATTCATACAACAGAATATTACTTAGCCATACAATGGAAAGAAGTTCTGATAAATGCTGCAACATGGATGAACCTTAAAAACATTATCCTAAATGAAATAAGCCAGACACAAAAAAGGGCAAATATTATATGATTACATTTATATGAAATATCTAGAGTATGAAAATTCATAGACAGAAAGTCAATTAAAATTAGCAGGGAACGAGGGGAAGGAGAAATGGGGAATTACTGTTTGATGGGTACAGAGTTTCTGCTTTGGATGATGAAAAAGTTTGGGAAATAAATGTGATGATTATACAACATTATGTATTATAATGAATGCCACTGAATTACACACTTGAAAATGATTAAAAGGACAAATTTTTATAAAGTTGATTTCAATAAAAAGAAAAAAACACAAAATAATAAAAGCCAAAAATGGAAAAACAGGAAAGCATAGATTTGTATGAGATTCAGTATTGTCTCATGTTATTCAGTTAAAGCCAATTCCTGCATTTGGAAGCCATATTCTTAAAAACTAAAAAAAAATTGTTTATACAACTTTTAAAGGTTGCTTTCCATTTGCAGTTATTACAAAATATTGGCTGTATTCCGTGTTGTCTATTCCTTGAGCCTGTCTTACACGCAACAGTTTGTACTTCCCACACCCCGCCCCCTATACTGCCCCCTCTGCATCACGGATAACCACTAATTTGTTCTCTATGAGTCTGCTTCTTTTTTGTTATATTCACTAGTTTGTCATATTTTTAGATTCCACATACAAGTGATATACAGTATTTGTTTTTCTCTGACTTATTTCAGGAAGCCATATTGTTAATTAGACTTGTCCAAATCAACTTGGCCTAAGGGAGCAAAAGACCAACGTTCTCCAGAAAAAAATTTGTTTTTAGTAGTAGAAGAGGTTCTAGAGAAATAAAACATTATCTAAACGGTACTTAATGTGAATTAAAGAACACATACTGCCCATTTTGGTTTCATCAAGCTCTCTCCTCAATTAGGGCTAAATTATACCCGACTCAAGCAACCACTACGCCTCCCGTTTTTCCTACAGCTAATCGGGAGCATCACCTCCTAGAAAGGAGTGGGGGTGACCCCTGACATACCCCCCACAACTGCTCTAATGTTTTTGGGCAATTTTTATCCGTGGCGGAAGTGGTCAAGGAGCTGGGGGGTAGGGAAATATGGTGTTTCATATCTCTTCCAAATCCAAAATCCAATCAATACTGGCCACAATCTTGAAACATTTGTGACTCTAAATGTCTGAATGCACTAGAATGTGGGATTTAAAGCACTTATGCTATACATTTTCCATGATTAGGTTAAAACATGGTGTGGCAGGTTATACTTCTTAAAAAATTTGATTTGAATTTGACATGCATTTATATGCAATACAAACATTTGAGGGCTAGGTAAGAAAGTCTGCTTGTCTCTTCATTAAATCGAGGTTCTCCATATTAACCACTTTTTGGCTTTCTTGGATTATTAGAGATGTTTGAAAGTATTACAGTTGTATTAAAAATGTCTCTTTTCCTATTAGAGAGTAGTCTTCCTAGCGGCAGTGCACCCAGGTCTCTAGGCTGAGGTACATTTCTTCAGACTCACTTGCCTACTAACCTCAGATTTGAAAAGCTAAGGAAAAACACATGTCTTTCCTCTGGTGTCGAAAAATTTTACTCTCTTTGAACCATACTTTAACATTTTTTCCCTTCAATTTTTGCCTTGCTCTTTTTAGCCCTTGTTGGTTTTAGCTTTTTGCCAAGTCCTCATGTGCTTTTCTTCCTTTTCTTCCCCTTTGACTGTTCCACGCTCTTCGTGCTCAGAAAGGGTCAAGGGGATTTCATTACTCAGTGAATCATGTACAGAGCCCCCACCTCAAGTGTGAGAACATGCTGGGTGTCGTGTAGGTGGACGTGTAAGTACCTGTATACACGTGTGTGGTCACGCACCTCTACTCATGGCTGCAAAGAAATGGGAGCCAGGAACAACAGTGGGGTGGTCTGTTTGAGGTAGGTGCCACTTGAAACCGAGTGACTGTAGGTACAGGGCTGACATCTATACTTACACCTATACAATGACCCAAGAATGCACCTTTTATAAAGACATTTAATTTGGGGGACATTTGAAAATGTCATAAACACATGTATTCATCTCCAGAGTTGCTTTCAAAAATTTCAAGTGTTTCATTATTCTCGATGCCTCAGAACCCTCCCTTTTGGTGGAATGTTTTGTTGTTGTTGGCAGTGGTTTTCTTTCACACACTTTTTCTTTTCTTTAAATTTTCTTTTGTTTTCTTTTAATTGAAGTATAGTCAGTTTACAATGTTGTGTCAGTTTCTAGTGTACAGCGTCATGTTTCAGTCATATATATATATATATATATATATATGTACATAGATTCCTTTTCTATTCTTTTTCATTATAGGCTACTACAAGATATTGAATATAGTTCCCTGTGCTATACAGTAGAAACTTGCTGTTTATCTTATATATAGTAGTTAGTATCTGCAGGGTGTGACGTTTGACTGGGTCTGGAGATGATGCAGTATCTCTAAATCTAAAATGTTCTTCCTGGCCATGTTTAACTTCAAGGAGTCTTTAGAAATGGTTTTGTGTGCACATTGGCATTGAGCTGCTGGAGTTCTGCCTCAAGGTTGTGGTTGCCGATAATGGCGCCCAAATAATTGCATTTTAAAGTGGTACTTCCTGGCCAAAGATGGCTACTTTTGAATAAGTGAATGCATTAATTAGGAAGTAATGCTTAAAATGGTCTGTATACTTTGGAAGAAGAGCATGGGGTGAAGAAATCCCCCTTAATTTATTAGTGAAATTTGGTGCATGAGGATGAGCGAGAGGTGAAATATAAATAGCTGAATGGAGAATGATAGACAAGCAATATTCTTGCACACTGAAGAATGTTCCAGATTGCTGACGAGTCATCAGAAAGGGGTCAAGTAAACCAGTCGTCTCTGGGACCTGTTGGCCTCTCCTGTGAGTTTATGCACATTCCCTAACCCTCCTTCTCTCCTCAGCTACCCAGCTGCTCGGCTCCTTAGTGTCTACACCTTCTCTGATGTCATCTATCTGATGTCCATTCTTACTTCTAACAGGGGACCAGCCCTGACCTGCTGAACTCAGTATCGGGGGACTGTCAGGCAAGACACCCCTTTAGCTTCTGTCTGAGGGGTGAGCACAAACTCAGGATGGGGTTCTTCCTCCTGGATTTGGATCTTGTCCTGACTGACACAAGGACAATGGAATAGGACTGGAATTCATTCCTCATGACCGGGGCTGGGGCAGTGGGATGCTCATGATGGCTGGAGGGAATTGTCTGTTCCTAAATCCCTAGAGCTGCCTGGACGCTAGCTTTTTCTCAGAAAAACTTTTTCCCACCTACTTTTCCTTTAATTCCAGGAGTAACCTCATGTTATGTTAAAACATTCAGATTTTTAATTTTATTTTGCTTTATTTTTCCTGAAGCTAGCTAGAGTCCATTTCTGCTGTTTTCAAGGGACACAATCTAAGTGAGACAGGCTCTTTTTCCTCAATCCCACGCCCCACGTGGACAGTTCTTTCTCAGCCACGCTCAGCCTTGGGCAGGAGGAAATGAAAAGAAGGCTGTCAGGGCTTCCTTGGTGGTGTCACTGTTTTCTGTTTCATTTAAAGATGAAATTTAGTCTGTTTTTTTTTTGACTCTTCGGCTTACAAAAGATACAGGGAGTCCTGTACTCAGTGTGCTTTTCCCACTTTTCATTCATTCTTCGTCCACAGCATCAGGGTGCTCTGTGCTTTGTCCCAGTCTCAGCTGGAAACCCCCCTCCACTGCAGTCTGAGTGTGGATGTGCATGACCTGCCTCCTCCTTTAAGAGAGCAGGTAGGAGTCCTAGAAACAGAGGCTCCAGCACAGCATATGCAACCCCCACTCCCACTCCGCCACTCCACCCTAGAAGGGAGAGAGTTGAGCCCATTCCTCAGATAAAGGGCAGGTACTGGAGAATAAACACCGGCAATGACAGTGTCGAATACACAACATGTCACTTATTCTGGGAATGCTCTCTCTTCCAGTATGCAAACTCCTCAGCACTACATGTGTGTTCTTTTTTTGCTCAGTGTAATTTCAACAATTGTGTAATATTATAAACATCGATTGAAGATCTGTGCTCTCATGAAAGTAAGGTCCTGCTCTTATGCAAATATTAACAAAGTATTTAAGAAAACAGAGGGAAGTAACAAAGAAAATAGGACTCGTGGGCAGATCGTTTCTGAAATTATATATTTTTCTGCGAAGCATTAGCTGTTTTAAAAGCATTAATGCAGATCTTTCTTTTGGGATGTGGGTGTATAATTTAAGGTAAAACACCTTCACTGTGCAATGCAATGTTTACCTTGCCAAGTGCTTAATTTATAGTGACTTTTTTTCTCTTAAAGTATTTCCTCAAATAATTTTTAGCAATTTTTCAATGAGTGTTCTAGAAGGATTCTTATTTCAGGACTGAGAGAAATCTTGGGAGGATTATCCAGAAATGTATTAAAAATAATGCATTTTATTAAAGAATTCCTCCTTAAAAGGAAAGCCTACAACTTTTCATACAGACCTTTTCTATCTAAAGTTTATTAGCTGCTCTGTCTGAAAGTTATTTTAAATTTTTGATCTAAATATCTCATGTTGAATATCTAAACCCTTATTTTCTTTTTCCTAAGATGAGGAACTGCCAGGAACCACATTCTGGGTAAGGCCTTTCATGTGTGTGAAATGACCAGCTAAAATCCTCCCTTCACATGAATGCAAACATTTCTTTTCTCAGAGGCATGCTTTCATAACAACTTGCTGATTTTGAAGAATTTCCCCGCCCATCTTCCCAGCCCTCCATTTCTTTTAAGCGGTGGAGATGGAAGTGGACACCCCGTGGAGCAGGAATTAAGAATAACTGGGCTAACCCTCAGGGCAGGGTTCCTATTTCTGGATGCCCTGATTGTGGTTGACTTTCAGATCACAGTGACACCATGTTTAAAAGTCAATTTGCCATCCAGGCTAACCTCTCAATTGATTTCTACTCTCAACTAATCCATCACAGCACATGAGACCATCTGGCTGGTCACTGAGGGTTGCCTCATCAGACTGCAGGGAGATGCGGCTGTGGAGACGCTGGTCCTTCCCTCGCTAGCCTGTGTCTCTCATCAAGTTAAATGCTTGATGGAAAATCACCACTTTCTTTGCCAAAGTTGTTTTTCTTGTGAGGGACCATGAACTGTGCTTCCTGGTTAGGGCTTCAGTTCTTTTTCATCTTTTATGTATCGGTTATCAATTTCTCTTCCTTAGCTGTACTCCTCCTTTGGTATCCTCTCTTAAAATATTAGATTGGCTTTGATCACTTTTTAAATTTAATAAATACATCTCCATATGACAGAATTCTCACTCCCTCTTAGAGAGATACCAACTGAACATTGAAGGCCTATGATATGGTCTTTGTTATACCACTGAGGCCAAGGAACACGGGGAGGTCAGACTGCCTCTAGTTTTGCTCTCAAAGGTTGGTTATGGTCTTGAAGGAAGAAGAGCTATCCATCTGTGTAATTCAATCCTATTGGCCCGAGTCTAGGTCTAGACTTTGCTATCTCCACTTTCATTTTAAATGTCCTTCCCCTACTCTGCTTTGTCTTTCTTTCTTTCTTCTTCTTCTTTTCTTTCTTTTTTTTATTTGATGAGAATAGCATATGGCCCAGGATAAGAATTGTTGATCAAGTTGGGACATTGCATTTATCTATTCCTCTGTATCCACCAGATCTATTATTCTGTTATATTACAAAATTAGGTGAGCCTGATGTGACTGGTTCCTTCCAGATCATGCATTCTGATGCCTTTGAGGTATTTGTAAATTTATCGTGTAATGATTTCTTCCAGCAATTTTCTAGCCTAGCTTATAGATTAGAAATATCCAGAAGTATTCCTTTTTCAGATGTAACTACTCTATTTACCTGCTCTCTGCTTGTTTTAAAAAATGGAAATATTGCACTATGCTGAGAAACATAAAAACGAATATGACAGAAATATTATTCCAGTTTAACCACATAACAATTTTTAAATCCAGTCTTCTGGTTGGTAGGCATATAGGTTATTTTCAATATTTTGTTCTCATAAATAGCTGTACAAAGAACACTGCATACAGATCTCTGTGGCCACATCCCTTGTAAGAGTTTCTCTAGGGCATATGCCTCGGAGTGAAATTACTGAAAGAATCTGCTTGTTTTCAATTTTATTACGTATTGCCAAAATTTCCCCCCAAGGGCTTACTCATTTATAACTCCATCAGCTGTTTGCTAGAGTTCACTGGTCCATATTCTTGACCTGGGACGGTCAGGCTTTAAATTTATCGCTAACCTGATGTACTTCACATGGTCTTGCGTTGTGGTTTTGATCTGCATTTTCCAGATTACTGGTTGGAAGAAACATCTTTTCTTTTGTTCATCAGTCAGTCATGTTACTTCCTCTTTGACCTGCCCCTTTATGTCCTTTGGCTATTTTTCTATTGAATTTTTTTTTCTTCTTATTTTTCAGTAATTTCTTGGTAAATTCTGGGTACTGCTTATTGGTGGTTTTATTTGCTGTATCTTCTCCTGGTCTGTAGTTTATCTTTTCATGTTTAGTTGTCTTTTGTTGTACTCAAGATTTTTTCTTTTCATGCAGTCAGTAGTACAGGTATTCTCTTTATTGTTTGTACTGTTGGTGCCTGTTTCAGAATTTTTTTCTACCCTGCAGACGTAAAGATTATTACTGCATCTTATAAACGTTTAAAATTTTTGTTTTCCAAATTTGGTCTTTTAAACCACAAAGTATCACTGTATATGGTGACCCATTTATTTCTTTTCCATATGTTTAAATAATTACCTGTCCCACAACCATTTATTGAATAGCCATTTTTTGTGGGTTTTTTTTTTTTTACCACTGGGCTAATGTGCCAAGACTTCATTATCTTAATTATTAGAGTTTTGTGATATGTTACCTTCTTACTGCTCTGTCCACTTACCCCAGCTTCTTTGTTTTCAAAACTGTCTCAGCTTTTATTTTTCCATTGCTTTTCTAAATAAAATTTAGGATCAGTTTTATTCAAGTTCTACAGAAATCTCTGTTGGAATTTTGATTGGAATTCTATCAACTTATGTATGAATTTGAACAAAAATAAAAATCTTTGTAGTTTGATTCTTTTCAGCCACGAACATCATATATTTCTTCTTTTATTTTTGCAATCCTTTTCTACCTTTCAATGTTTTGGAAGTTTTTTTCCGTGTAAGTGCAACCCAATTTAAAAAATGTTGTTTCTATGTATCTTTAATGTCTGTTACTATTGTAAATGAGGTCTTTAAAAAATGACATTTTATAATTGTTGTTGGTATCTTGGAATACTACAGATTTTCTATATTGCTCTTTTTTTTCAACTGCACAATCCTACTGAACTTTCTTATTATAATTTGTCTAAAGATTCTTTTAGAGTTCTCTAGGCTAAACATCATGTTGTCTAAAAAGTAATGACACTTATGCTTACTCCTTTCAATCCTGAAATCTTTTGTTTTATTTTATTTACTGCATTGGTTAAGACTTCCAGGACATGGCTGAATAGTAATATCCTTATCTTATAGTAATATCTTATCTGACTTTAAAGGGAGTGTTTCAGACTTCCCATCAGTAAGTATAATATTCACTCTAAATTTTTGGTATGTATCATTTTAGGTTAATAAAGTTTTTTTCTAGGACTATTTGCTTAAAGATTTTTTGTTGTTGTTTTCATGAATGGGGTGAATATTATCTAATACTTTTCCTCTCTACCTATTGACATAATCACATAAATTTTCTCTTCATCTATTAATGTGGTCAATTACCTGAATATATTTTCATCACATTTAATCACTCTTACATTAGAATTATAAATAGAACATGGATGTAGTTTTTAAAAATACACCTCTGAATTTGGATTGATAATACTGTGTTTAGGATTTTTTGTCTATGCTCATAAGTGAGATTAAGCTATAGCTTTCTGGTTTGAAATATCTTGGGTTTTGTTAGCTTCATTACTTGAGTTGGGCACCATCACCACTTCCCTTTTAAATTTGTGAAACAATTTGTGTAAGAATATCTATTCTCTGAATGCTTGGTGGAACTTACCTCTCCCTTGTAAAGGTATCTGAACCTAGGGTTGTATTTTTCATGATTGAACATAATGTTTTAATAGCTACTATTATATATATTAATGTCCCTTAACCTAAATTTATGTTATAGAGAATTATTTGCATATGTGCAATGAAAAATGTACCGATCTGTAAGTCTAACATACAAATATAAAAATATGTAATGCCATGCATATTATTTATAACAATTATCCAATTAGGGGCATAATTTAAAATTCTAAGCCCCTACATAAATCCTGAAGCCCTTAGTTTTTGGAATTTTTTATGATCCAAATATATAAGTTTGAGTATGTTGGTGGCAGGATAATAACTAACATTTTTTTTGGTATATATCTGGTATTAGGAAGTTTATCCATGTTTTTATATTTATTGCCTCTAACAATCCTGGGAGAGATGGCTAATCCTATTAGGCATGAGTAAGACCTTGGGGCTAGAAAACTTGTACAAAATCTCATGAGTAGTGAGTGGCAGACTTGAGATTTAAACTAAATGTGTCTGAAGGAAAGCTGGTGTCCTTTTTGCAGTATCTTACTGGGACATGGATGACAAAGACTGAGACTCAGTTTTGATAATAAGTAATAAATTTTATTGCTGTTACTTTTGGAAATTAAGGTGCATGATATAGGCCTTTAGAAAAACTGACTATGGGAAATATTGATACTCCTAAGGTTTTCATATGCTGTCAAAACGCCTATACACTGCACAACCTCAGGTGGTGCCATTTATATGGGCCCCAAACTGAATAATGCTGCTCTGTATTTATGCAATATGCTGACATTTAATGCTGCGAATATGTGCCTGCATTGTAAGTTTTTGATGAAAGAAAGAAACCACTCCAATGGGGATGCACTTACCTTATAATTAATAAAAGGTTAATTGCATTGTTGGGTTGAGTTTTGGGATTCCTTGTAATACATAAAATAGGGCTTAAGATTGTATTTTACAAAACTTGTGCCTGATATTTGTGTTCTCAGTTTGTTACTTCATGAAAAAAAGGAGAAATGTGTTTCAGATGTGGGCAGCTAATTAACTTCCAAATTTTTAGTTGGGCATTGGCTGTAATATTCTATAAAAAAGTTTAGAAAGGAAACACACAGGGGTTGATTTGGTCATGAAAGAATTCTTCCAATGCCATAAAAAGGAAACAAATCTGTTTTCTTAAAGAAGTCCAGACTTTGTTCCCATTTAATTATTTTTCCTTAATGAAATGCAAATTGGAGTTTGAAATATTAAGGATAAGTGATAAATATTACAAATCTGACAATTTATTTAATTATGATACTAGATCTGGAAATAATGAGTAGACTAACAAAATAAAATTTCATTATATGAACAAATTTTATGGGCACTGGAAGTAACCTTTCTCTTTTTTAGAGAGTTTATTTCTGGCCAATATTGTGCCCACTGTATTTTATGTTTTGAATGCAAAACTTTTGCAGTATTTCTGATTTCCCCTGACCCACCCATTTTTCTGTGCTTGTCTCTCCATTTTCCACTACACTTTTACTTCCTTTCCCCCAAGATACATTTTTTTTCCTTGTAAGTCCATTCTTTACAGCAGTATCCATTCTCCCTGCTGGCTGTCAGTTCTTTTTCTCCTCTCAAAGTCATTTCAGTCATTGTTCTTTATGCCTCTCCGAGGAATAAAAAAGGGCTGGTCTCTGAATTATTATTTCTCTTTCAAGCAAGGAGAATGCAGAGTGTGCTAAAAATCACTTTAATTTAATAGACTCCCAAAATGTGAATTCAGTTTTTCTTGCTCTTGCCATTAAAAAATGTATTTACCCTGTCATTTACACTTTATAATAGATTCCAAAAACTTTAAACATTTAAAATGATGCGAACACTTGGCACTTTTGTTTTAGGGCTCACCTTTAGGCAATGTGTAAAAAACTGTTTCTCTAACTGGGGTAAAATCTTTGACTTCTCAAAACAAATGTGTTAATGCAATGTTTCTGAGTGAAGAAAAGCTAAAAACATTCACTTCTTTCCCCCTTAATTTTTTTTAAAGCTCTGCATGTATTCTGACCTGCTCTCTGTCAAATATATATATATTAAGTTGCTTTGAAGTCCTTCTTATCTGTTACACAAAAATGCACATATGCATGCATCCCCCAATTGGTACCTTCCAAAAGTTAAAATGTCGGGTCCCTGACTAGGCTATGAAATTCATTTCCCCATAATAACCATAAAGTGGGTGACGGTTATGTTCTGTAAATGTCAGTCCTGTACCATTGTGTCTAACATCCATTGATAACATTTTTATATGAGCACTACATTCGGATATGGAGGTGGGATGGGCAAGCCTGTCCGTGACACCCCCCTACAGAGTGACCTTGAACTCCAATGTGAAGGGAGTGTGGTGAAGACACGCTAGAGCCAGATCTGAGTTAGTCACAACTAGCTACCTATAACCTTCAGGTGATTTTACTTGTTATTTACATACAGTACAAAACATCACCTGTCTTGGGGAAGTAGGATCATCTGAGAAAACCGAAGTCACATGGGAACCTCCAGATGTAGTGAAAATTAGAAGAGAGCACAACATGGGTCAAGGGTTCTCAGACCTACCATGAGCAAACACATAGGTGCATTAATGTAATATAACACAAACGTGATCAGGGTTCCCTGTATAAAATATTTCTGATTCCAGCATCAACCATAAATGTCCTTTTAACTTCTCTTTAGGGCCAAATCTGTTATAACACTGGGCTAAACAACACAAACTTTCACTGCCTGATTCGTAAAGAAGTCTGAGAGGGTAAAGGATGAATGAAGCCTTAGTCTTCTCCATCTGTCAGCCTGCCTTTCCAACTACTGTACCCACTTTTCCTTGTGGAGTCTACAGTGGATTTGTGTATAGATTTTGGATCATTATTCTACTCCCTAGAATTTCCTCTCCCACTTCTCTTTCTTTCCTCTCCTCCGCTCTCCTCTCTTGGCATTTCTATTATAGTTTGCCTTATTTATTTCTCAGATTTGGTCATCTAGATATTGTGCTTGTATACCGTTTCACTAGATTTATCTGTTTTTATTTTGTATGCTGGAGTTAGGGATTTGTGAACTTAACATAAAACTGTCTAAAATTCAATGCAAATATAATTGTTTTCTGGAGATCTAAGACCAATGGTACCTGAATTTTTCAAAATAGTTATAATAATAGTACCTGGGATTCCTCCCTTGGTGGAGCTGGCTTTGGTCTACATGGAGAGTTTAGCCTTGATTCTCAATCTAAATTCTGTATTTCTGGATTCAACCTGCCCTTCACCTGAGAGTTACACACGAAGAGTCTATATGCTACTTAAAATGAAATCCAAAAATGAGTAATTAAAATAAAATTTATGGCTATCACTGTACCAACCTTTTATGAGGAAAAGACCAATGGCAAATAAGTTTCTAATGGAGGCTTATTCAAGACAATTAAGAATGCCATGGAAGCAGCAGACAGTTTAATCTTCTCATTCTCATATACTGATTTGATTGAAAAGATGGAAAGTTCAATTTATGTCAAGTAATTTGGGGTGGGGGAGGATACAAACAAGATATGAGAATCAAGAGAAAGCCAGGGGTGGGAGGATATAGCTCAGTGCTAGGGCACATGCTTGGTATGCACAAGGTCCTGGGTTCAGCCCCAAGTACTTCCACTATCCAAAAAAAAAAAAAAAAGAGGAAACCAGAACTAGATGTCAGCTCAGAATCCCAGGCAGCTCCAGAGATTTGGACAGCAGGAGTCTATTGATTTTGAGTCAAGGGCTCTCCTATTAATGTGATTCAGTTACTTTTCATATGTCTGCTCCATTCGCCACACTCTACTGACTACATTCTTCACCTTCCACTCTCTATATATCTTTTCTTTACCTTCTGCCTCTGCTTACTCATAATTTCTGTTTACTCGTAAATTTGGCTGTCACAGCTTCTTCTATCCTATATTTTTCCATGAGCCTTCACTGGCTTTCTCTGACAGCTGCAATATATATATAAACAAGTTTAAATTTCCTAAGATAGACGTTGATTTTTTTGATGTCCAAGCACTTTATACATTGCTAGCTAGACTGTGGATTGGCTTCTTATGGGTCAAATGATTGCTCTGGTCCCATCAGCAGGTGCTGCTCTAACTTTGAAACACAGCTGCCCTGAGTTGTCACCATGCAGAAGCTGTGGGCATGGGAGGTTTCCACTTGAAGGGGTGGCTAGCATGGCAGGCACCATGGTTAACAAATTGAGTTACTATGGACTCTCCAATTCCTTCTGACCATGTAATCTAATGATCACTGCTTTCATAGTAATGACCTAGAGGCACAAGATGCTGACCATCTTCAACATCCAGAGAAAAAAATTAGTATGTTCATTACATTATGTTCAGTAGAATTTCAGTATTAAGTGTATTTTACCATATTCTAATAGTTTGAAAGTTAATGAATTTCTGTGTCATTTTACATAATTCTTAATTAGCCCAAACTATTTCTCTTAATTAGTACATATTAATTCCCCCCAAAAAAAGCAATTATTTCTGTACTGAGGAATCTTGGAGTTTTAGAGACAAGTTTCTCCCTATCTCAGCTGAGAAATAATGGATGACAAAAATCTGCTGCATCTTACCTTATGGATCTTTCCTGTGTACTTTTTTTTCCCTTTAAGTTGCTGGTAAGAGCCAATCACAATTTCCGTTGACCTGCAATTAATTGTCAAAACGTGTTCATTATTTATCATGTGTTATGCATTATTTATTATTATGGTATTATTTATTATGCTGTATCTATTAAGCAATGATGAACTATCCCTTAGAAATAAAGTCATGCAAGTAGAAGTGACCACACAGGAAGAATACCTGGAATATTCTTATACCTCAATTCAGTGATGGCTCATTAGTTTGCAAATACTTTGATTATAATGTGATTAAAGTTCTAGGAGTAAATCCTTTCCAATTCTTACTATTATGAAGCACACTTAATTAACCTTAATTAATTTTTACTGACTACTGTCACCTGTGACACTACAGTAAGTCTGCGATGCAGAGTGAGAAATCTGATTGGCTCTTGAGAGAACAGTGGAAAATATAGGACTTAGGAGGGTGCGTTGTAGAATTCAGATAATTCTACAGGAGAAAATTGAGTGCCTTTAGACTTAGATCATAATGCATTTCCTAAGTCTGTTTGGAAATATGGCTAATCTTCCTGATATTCACTTTCATAACCTGGAAGATGAACTATATGATGGACATGTCCTTAAACACCAACAAATTACCCCCAGTTGGGAGATTGGACTGGTGGGCTAGAGGGTGACTAGAAGGGAATCACTATTAATCACCTACTACATACCATGTAATGTGCTAATGTGCCTGCGAACCTTTTATAATGCTCATTTTACAAAGAGCAGATTGGCCTAAATACTGTCTAACATGACACAATTCCTAAATGAAACACCTAGAATTCAAAACCAGGCATGATTCTTTTGTTCATGTCCAAAGTTAGTAATCTTTATTTTTAGAAAATTTTTTAATTTTTATTTTTTGGGGTAGAGGTAATTAGGCTTATTTATTTAGTTATTTATTTTAATGGAGGTACTAGGGATTGAATCCAGGGCCTCCTGCATGCTGAGCATGTAATCTAACCACTGAGCGATACACTCTCCCCTGGAAGTTTGTAATCTTTTGATGACATGCTGCTGCTTTACTTTGACTTCTCTCTGATATTCTTCCCCTCAATATTTCTCAATTAATGATGATTTTCTTGGATATTTAATGATAGTTTCAGTATTCCAGCAGGTGCAGTCAGTGTGTACTGGTAAGGAAGGATGAGATGGAAAAGTAACTTAGTTGTAGACTTCTGGACTGTTAAAGAACTCTATAAAGTCTTGACATGGCCTACAAGGAAAGGAGTATGAATATTTGCAACTATTTCCAGGCCTTCCTGCCATGATTGCTGATTCGTAGAATGGGGAGGGTAGTCAAGTAAAGCTGTGATAAGAAATGCAGGTATTTTTCCAGCGGGATACCTAGCTCAGTTTCTATACTATCTCAGAGTAGCTCACTAATTTCTAATCCTCATTTACAGTCTAGATTCTATAGAGTGTACTATGCAAGAAATCACAGCATAAATAAGGAAGTTAAAGATCAACTAGCTTTAGGAAAATGAAGCCAAGTATCATCACGATCTACTGGTTTTGGAGCAAAGGCTCTTCTTCATGTGACAGGTTAATTAGAATTAAACCCGTAAGGCTAAATGCATTAACCAATGTACAGTTTAATTTTATTCTACTTTATAAAAGTATGAATAATTCTTAGTTTTACTTTTTACTTTTTACTAACTTTGTATTTTAGAACAAATTTCCAATGACCATTCAAAAGGAGTTCTACATTTTCTAGTGTTGTGCTTAATCATAAGATTTCAGAACAATGAGGGACAGGCAATCATATGGTCTCTGGCTTTCAAACTAATTGCCTTGGGCAATGATTTTCAGCTCTGATTTGGTGACATTTCAGGGTGAGTCCAACGATCTAAACATTATTGAAGCAAAATTTAAAAAGTAAATGTATTCCTTGAATATTGGGTTGGTAGATATAAAAAAATAAAGCAACTTGAGCTAAGTATCGTTAATAGAATACACATCTAAACAATAGGAAAATATGCATTCTTTTTAAGTGCACACAGGACATTCTCTAAAATAGACCACATGCTAGACTATAGAACAATTCTCAACTACTTTTAAAGAAAACAATATACTCTCAAAGACTCATTGGTCCAAGAAGAAAAACAAGGGAAAATAGACAATAGAACTGAATGTTCACGAACATACAATATATCAAAATTTGTGAAAATGTGGCTTAAATAGGGCATAAGATACATTTACATATTTCAATGCTTATATTAGAAGAGTGGTTTAAATTCAGTGATCTCTGCTTCTGCCATTAGAAGCTAGGAAAAGAACAACCCAAAGTCAGTAGAAGGAAGACAATAATAAAGGGAAGAAATCAATGAGATAAAAATCAGGTAAATATTAGATAAAAATCTGTAAAAATCATAGCCTAGTCCTTTGAAAAGACTAATACAATTGATAAACCTCTGACCAGACTAATCATGAAAAAGTGAAATAAATCACCAATATTAACACTGGAAGACAGGAGAGCACTACAGAGCCTACAGACTTTGAGAAGATAATAGAGGAGGTTTATGAATAACTTTATGCCAATAAATGTGATGAAATGCATAAATCCTTGAAAGACACCAATTACCAAAATGAACAAAAAAAATTGAAAATCAGAATATACTTATACCTATTAACTTGAATTCATAAATAGAACTTTGCTTCAAAGGAAACTTTAGGCCCAGACAGTTTTGTTGGTAAATTCCATAAAACATACAAGAAGGCATTATTCCTAACCTTACAAAAACCTCATCCAGAAAACAGAGGAGAAGGTTACACTCATTTCATGAGGCCAACAATACTCTAACATATTATGAGAAAAAGAAACTACAAGTCCATATTCTTCATGAACATAGACACAAAAGTCTTTAACATATTAACAAATATGTAATATGTTAGAATGACTAAGTGGAGTTGATAGCAGAAATGCTAATTCTATTTGCATCCAACTTAGTTACATGAGACATTTAAGTTGGTGAAAAACTTAAAAAATCTGCTAAAAGAGATTTTGTTAAGTTTTAAATGGCGTACTCTAAAATATACCTATAGTTTAATAAACTAATGAAGTTTAGCAACACAATTCTGGTTTAATTACTCCTAAGTATATATGATACATTTCTTATCCATTGTGTTTCTAGAACTTTCCCATTAGCATTGGTATTGTGCCTTGTTTGACAAAAATTTTCATAACTGGGGAGATGAGAATGGAGTAAAGTAAAAGAAAAATTGTTAGTTATCACCTGCTTTTCTGGCCTAGAATAATTTTAAGGCTACACATTGAACAAATAGAAATCTTTTAAATTTGAAAGCATAATGTTTCTTAGGGTACAAAATTTGTGTAACATAAATAAGTAAATTCCTTTCTTGGAGAAAATTATTATTAAGCTCTTGATAAAACGTCTCCACTCCATTTGATTTAATAGACACGCCGATGGCAAGAGAATCAGTTCTAATTTGGGCGAAATGGCTGTAGGACATTGAGCATGTGACTTAAAACCTTTGGGTCTCAGTTCCCTCATCCAAATAATGTGAGGGATTGTTTAGGCCTTCTTTATGGCCTCTTCCAACTTTAAGAATATACGAATCTAAAGTACATTTCCTGACTCTTGAAGACATAGAAATACCAGTAAATCCACACTAGACAGAAGGTGGCAGTGTTGTTGAAGAAAAGGCCTAGGTTTTAATCCCAGTAAATGCAGGTGGATTGCAATACAAGGTGTTTGTACTTTGATAAAATTAGTGCTGTGGCAAATTAGTGACAAACCACTCATTTAGCAGGATTATGATATCCTGTTACAACAGTTATCTATTTTTCTGAGGTTGATAACATCATTTTATATGACATTGCTTTACTGCAAAATGAGACAGAATCAAATGTGATCACCTAAAGCTCACACAAATATAGAAGTCATGCTAAGCTCAGGGCTTTCAAATGAATAATAATTATTGTTATATTGGTTTCAGGTATTTTGAAAGCGTTTGCCTGGCTGTTGTTAAGTGACAACTTCCCCATACCTATTTGCAATTTGGCATGGCTATTTTTAGTAAGGCAAAATTTTTCATTTTTTGCTTTCCAACTTTTTGAAATGAAGGAGCATTCAAGCATATATATTTTAATGGGCCTTAACAGCTTATCTTTAGCACTTGTTAATGGAATTTAATAATTTGGTCTTTGTTCTCTATCTTAAAAATATTTAATGAGTTAAAAGCTTATAGTGGGATTAAGATACGAAGTTTAAATTTATGATCTGTTGTTTATCAGAGCAAACTAGAGGGATAGCATTCAGTAAAGCAACTGCTTGTAAAGGCATTTGTTAAATCAAGGTTTTGTTTGGAGTGTTTTAACATATTTTACTTGGGTCTAGTACAATTCTCCTCCAGGGTCCCTTAGGTTCTTAGATTAGGCATGCTGCTTTTTATTGGAATACCCCTCTCCCCTCGGCATTTCTGGGAATATCTGCTATATGAAACTAACAAACTTCCAGACTAAATTGTCTTTCTGTCCCTTTGCAAAATTTCAGGGAAATATTAAGCTAGCAGAGAAAACAGAACCAGCCATGCCAGAGATGAAGCATGCAGACTGCCTGTTAACGCTACTACTCTCACAACACCCTGTTTTGTTTGTGTCATTTCCGCAGAGCTCACAGGCAATAGGGAGAAACCAGTGTGGCAGGGCAGGGCGGGAGGGCCTCTCCAGGAATGGAAATCAAAGCCTCCAGCCTTCGCAGTGCTGGGCTACCTCCTTCCATGGCTGTCTACTTGCTCCTGGTTACTGCGGCTCCTCCCAGGGGACGGCTGGAGTTTCACTTCATATGATACCCTCTTTCTTCCTTCATGAGGCCAGTTCCTCTCTTTGGCTATTCTTTTACAGCAGGACTCACTCCATATCATTATACCTTGGTGCCCCCACTCCCAAGCCCACCTGGCTAAACTACCTGTTCCTCTATCTTTGCAACGTCCTGCACTGTACCAGGAGCATCCCTCTGGCGGCCTCAGATCCCCAGCAGCCGCCAGCAGTGACCTCCCTGCCCTTCCTCAGTTCCCACCTCAGGACTTTTACAGTTGCTGTCCCTCTGTCCTGACTGTTCTTCCCTGAGATAATCACATGACTAATTTGCTTAGTGCTCCCAAATCTTTTTTTATTCTAATGTTGTTTTCTCGGTGAGGGCTTCCCTGATCATCCTCTTTGGAATCAATATCCCCTCCATTTCCGCTCTGCCTGTCCCTAGCCTTCCTCCCTGTTTCCCGTTTTCTTTTCCTTCATAGCACTTACCGCCTTCTAATAACTACATACCTTACTTACTAATTTTGTTTATTGCTTGTCTCCCTACACTAGAATGTAAACCCTACGGGGGCAGGAACTTTTGTCTGTTTTGTTCACTGCTGCATTTCTAGTGCCTAGAAAACGTCCCTGGCAGAAAGGAAGCCTGCAATAAATATTCATTGAGTGAAGAGATGATGACATTTCCTGATGGAATGTTTCAAGTGATTAGAAATTTGTTCTTCTTTCTTCATTTTCTTTGAAATAATAGAAGGTACACACATGCAGTGAAGCAGCATACATGATTTTAAAGCATGGTAGATGTTTAAAAATATTTTATAAAAATCTTTGTATTCATAAGATAACCAAAGACTTACATAGCAATATAAGAATTAAATTCATATCCTGCTGTGTGTGTAGGCTTAATAATAGAATCATTTTCAGATATAGATTAAGGCCAGCTGAGATCCTTCTGCATCTTCTCATTGATGAGTTTATTATTCTTTGCTCAGTGTTTCCTCTAGGAGGCTGCAATGATTCTTTGGCTGTCGGGCCACTAGGCAACATTGCCAGAAGGTGCTGGCCATTTTTACTCCCTCCCTTCCCTTCTCTTTGCCAACCTTGAAAAGTACAAGAGGCGTAACATAGTCTACAGAACACTAGTCAAATTGTGCTTTCTCTGAGGTGCTGGCCGAGGTTTTGTACGTAAGAGCTATGCAGTAGAAAAATTTGTGCTTAAAGGAAAGGTATTCTGAGGGCACTTTATCAGACACCCTGCGCTCTAACCAAACTGTAAAGCCTTCTTTTCTTCATAAATACCATTTATAAATTGGCCTTATTCCAAGACCCTCCCCCCCTCATGTACAGAACTTTTCTGTCTTCATAGATTCAAATTTTCCTCACTCTTTAAGGTTCAATTCAAAGGTTACCCCTTCCTTATTTTTGTCTCTGACCTTCCCGGATGGAAAGAGCTTTCTAACTTCTTTCCACACAAAGCACTTTGATTAGATATGCATTAAATGTTTAAAAAATTTATTTTGGTTTTGTTCTTTATATTTACAGTTGTTTTTTCTTGATTACAAAATAATAAAAAATTATTATCATCATTAGAAATTCAAACCATACAGAAAAATATGATACAGAAAGAGAAAAATACCCTGTCACCTTGGCCCCTGGAATATTCATGTTAAGAGTCTGGTGTAGACTCTTTCAGATTCCTGCCCTAACATAGGATTGACGTTAGAAGTTAGCTAGGCATTGAGTGGAGACCAGGGCTCAAGGCATGTGTTCTTATGAGACACGTTGAAAAAGCTGGAGACTCGGTGCGGTGCTAGAGCAAGGCGTGTGAGGTGGGCGTGAGAGGTGAAGGGCGGAGGCAGGGACTTTGAGTGCCGTGTGTGCGCATGCGTGCCCTCGTGCACACGTACGCACTTGGGCCCATTTTAAAGAAATTGGATCATACTATGCATTATCTCCCAAAATTTACCTTTTCACAGGAAGATCTTCCCTTATCAGTTCGTTGAGATATTGTTCATCCTTTTAAGAACAGCTATGGAGTACTACTCTATTATTTGTTTGTTAAATTTTATATATATATATAAAGTTTGTTTCACCAAACCACTATGGGTTTGAGTTGTTTCCAGTTTTAGATCTGCATTAAGTGTTGATCTTGCATTTCAAGGAATTTATACGCCAGCAGAAGAGGGAGACCGATATGCTAATAACTATGTCACAAGGTAAAGGCTAGTCTAACAAATAGAGTGTAATTGGCAAATACTGGGAAAGCAGTAGAGATTATCCTGTTTCTCCTCTTTTTTTTTCATTTTCCAGATCTGTGACATGGAGGAACTGGACTAGATGCGCTGTCCAACTCCCTTTCCCTGCTGCTACATCTTTTTTTTTTTTTTTTAATGGTTCTATGAATTCTTGAAATCCTCCCTCCCACTTTCCTGCCAGAAGTTTCCAAGAATCATAAATTAATCCTGCCAGGAAAATGAGTGAAATAAATGACTTCCTTTTTTCTCCCCCTCTGGCATGCTTCTGGTCCCCCATTACCCTTCTTTTCTTTTTCCTCTCTCTCTCCAGAAGACTGCACCTTTGGCCTTCCAAGGGGAGACTGCAACTGGGCCTTTCAAAATGGTACTAAATGATCGTGTGTGAAAACAAGGCTATACTTTTTTTTTCTTTATTTTTTTTAGCCAATAGGTTAATACAGATGTTGGCAGGAGAAAAGAAAATTAAGATGCCTCTGGTGATTGTGATTCAGGATTCATGAACTATTTGCTGGAGAAAAAAAATACCCTTGACATCCCCTAAGGAGGCAAGGAAATGGGCCCTTATGGTAATCCACACAAATACAGATGGCTGGGAAGCGCTAAGCCCACTTATGGGAACAGTTGCCAAGCAGAGGTGCTCAGAGATTGCCTAGTACAGTGAATATAAGACAAGATCTTCACAAAGTTTCTGAGGCCATAACTGATTCTTCCTACTGAAGAATAATACTGGCTGTCTACTGAAAATAAAGATGAGGTGCTCCCACTGCCTAATTCTAACTCTTGAATCCCAGCTGTTGAAACAGGGGTTGGAGTTCCCCCACTCCCCTCCTGACATTTGTTTTCTGTCATGTGCAAGTTTGCTTCTGGCTCTGATGGAAGCCTCCCCACGCTCTCTTCCTGAAGTGTTCTGCAGCAGGTGCTTAGTCTCCTTATTATTCCTTGTGCTTACTTTTTGGCTTAGTCTGTTTTTTTTTTTTTTAATTTTTATTATTTTTTTTTAATGGGGGGTGGTAATTAGGTTTATTTCTCTACTTAATGGAGGTATTGGGAATTGAACCCAGGATCTCATGTGTGCTAGGCATGCTCTCTACCAGTGAGCTATACCGTCTGCCAGTCTGTTCTTATTTGAACAGAGTCATGAATGGACTAACTCTCTCTGGATTTGGTTCACCTCAGAGAAGACTCAGATGTGTTTTCCTTTCTGGACAGGAAGAGCTCTTCTCCGCCTTTTGCTCTAAGACTTGCCCATTGGCAATTTTCAGGATTCTTGGCTAGACCCCAGCTTGGCCTACTGTGTGTTGGATGAAGTTGATAACGGATGTCAACAAAAGCAAAATGCCACTCCGCATAAGAGATAGTAAGCTTTTCCCCTTTCTCTACATGTTACTTTGCTGTTTTATTCAAAGAAAAATGCTTTTCAGGTTCATACCAGAATATAGAAGAAAAAGGTAACTTTTTGCTATTATTTAAATCAATTAATCAGAAACTCATCCAGAAAGGAAGGTCAATTGGATTTGACCTAATGAGTCTTTTATGCAGGCTGGTTGGAAAGAGAGCCACAGGATCATGCTCTGATTCTCCTACAATCCTGATTGTGGGCTCAAACTTTTCATTGACCAAGACAAAGCCTTTCCTGGACAGAGAAATCACCTATTCAAAGTTTCCCACCAAAAGCTCTAACTCTTGTGGCAGCACCAGAGGATACTCTGAATATCATCCATTTCATTAATTTCTCATGGAGCAGAATGACACCTACTGCTATCATACGCTATTTTCATAAAATTTAATGGACTTATTTCTGAGAGCAGAACTGATAAAGGTGATTACCCCAGGGAGTAGGAGTGAAGAATTCATATATTTGGATTGATCCAGACTTGCGTTTTGTAGGATGAGTAAGAAGAACAGGAAGGCAAGAGAGATGAGGAAATGTTGAGGCTGAAACTCAAGGAATCTAAGGATGGACCTTTAGCTCAAAGAAGAGCTAACAGATTGAGAATAAATGGGGAGGGGAGTGTTCCAAAGGGGTCAGGCATCAATGAGGGAATTAATGTCAGATTTCAGAGTAAATGAGAAGTCCTACATGACTACACGTAGTACATGCTTTGCGAGAAGAGCTACAATATCTAGGACTGGAGAAGCAGACTGGGCCAGACTCTGAGGGACTTGTATGTCTGTTTAAGGAGCTTGAACTTCATCTGAAAGCAGCCGAGGTGGAGCAATGGAAATCTTTACATTGGGAAGTGACAGGGTCACCAGTTGCTTTTAAGATCCAGTGTGTGAATGCTTGCAGGATGAGGAGAAATTGCTGGCCAGAGACTAGGTGAGAGGTTCTTTCATCAATCCATTCACTAAGGAAGGCGTGGTTGGTCTAAGGGCAGAGGCAATGCTATAGGAAAGAGATTTGATTTGTGAAGCATTTCTACGATAGAACGGAGTTTTGGTGACTCATTTTGGTGGTCAGGGGTGAAAGAAAGAGGAAGCCCAGAATAGTCCCAGGTTTTTACACTTGGAGTATCACCATTCATTGAAATAGGAAACATAGGAAAGATGGGTTTTAAAATGGGATTGGGTAAGGCAAACCTAAAATAAGGTTTGGTCATGGTGTCTGAAAAGAATCTGTGGAATGTAAAGGTGAATGTGTGTCTGGATCTTGGGAGAGACTGGGGCTGGGGATGAAGATTTAAAACTCTCAGGCCTGTGGATGCTCCCTGGGGTCAGAAAGGCAGGGGAGGGAGTAAATGGAAACTTGGATCTCATATGCAATCATGGGAACCTTTAGGAGCAGAGGTAGAGGTCATTCAGGAAGTAGGAGAGAAAAGTGGTCAGAGACAGAGGATGAGAAGCAGGAGCGAATGGGGCTCTGGAAAGCACTGGAAGAGATGGTTAAGAGCAATAAATGCTGCGTAAGTTCCAGAGAGGCCAAGACAGAAAACAGAGCATTGGATCAGTGATTGGAAGGAGGCTGTTTTTGTTTTTCTGTATGACTGGTTGTTTTAACTAGAGCAGTTTCAGGGGAGTGCTGAGGCAATGAATTGAGGACTGTCTTTGTACTGAGAGGAAATAGGATAGAACTTGCCTTTGAGAAGTTTGGTGATGACATAGGTGTCTAGCAATAGAAAAAGTGAAATGGCTGGTGAAAGTCATTGCTGGATTCAAGTACCTATAAAGCTTTACCCAATTTAAAGGGCTGTTGAGAGAGTTCGGTAGACGTAATCTTAGGGAAAACCCATGGGGAAGGTGAATTTCATCCTTAGAATGTCAAAATCCGTTTATCAGCAAGGGGTATTGTAAAGCAACGCTGCTGTGTGTTATTTTAAAGAATTAAATATTGCTCTTTTGTTTCCCTTATCCAACCACAAACATTTCCTTTGTTAAACGCAGAGCTGGTCCATGATGATGGTCCAGGACTGTATCAGGCACAGGCTTTGAGATCCCCCCCACCTCCAACAGGCAGTTTCCACGTCTTTCCTGTCTCCTAGAGACCCTCTGAGAATGGGGTTATCCATATATGAGGAGTTCAACTTCTTTAGTCCCTTTGGTTGCTCATTTCCTTGACACGGATAGACATACAGCCTTCTGTGGAATTCCTGCCCTGATCTCTTCAATGAGTGACATGTTAGCTATGAAGACTATGTCCAAGTTATTGTTTTAATAGACCTTTACTATCAGGCTCAAATAAATCATGACTACTTCACACTGGTTGGAAGACAGATTTCGATTTAATGGGAGGGCCCAACTAAGTCACAGTATAACATATGGAAAATTTACCTCGTTTTAATGCCATATTTCTTTCTAAATTGCTCTGATGAGTGTTTTTTTTTTTTTTTTTTTTTTAGAAGGCTCATGAAAGTAGTAGAGTATTTTTAAAAGTTAAGACTTTATGACAGGCTTCAAAAATACCTGAAAGTCAGTATATATGCTCCAACTTAATAGTTCCATATCATAATACCCATAATAGATTTTAAAAACCTTTCTTGGCAATTAAAAAATTAAGTAATGCTAAAGAAATATTTTTTTAAAAACCTGTAAAACCAAATGAAATGTGTCAAGATTATTAGACAGAAGCTGAAAATGAATATGTGGGTTGGAGAATAAGGGCAGACTTTTTATTTAAAGCTGTCTAAAGTTTAGACAATGTGAAATTATTAATCAGGATAATTCTTTCCTCTTGCAACCGAAGGAAATAATTCTCCCAATGGTTATGGATCTGCCTCCTTGTGTTTATGATAATGTGACCTCTAAAACCACAGGTCATGGGAGTAACTCTAAATAAAATTTCAGACCAGGTAAAATGTTGTTTTCAGTACTTTCAGGCCCTTCTTTTTGTCTCCTTTTCCAGGGCTCTCTCAGATTCTTTCTGGCAGCTTGCCCTGCTTCTTAGAAAAGAGTCAGGTCAGGGTAATTTCCAGCTTAAATAGAATTTGTCCATGTTTTACCTCTCCTAAAGGAATTTACGTGTAAAATTTTATTTTTAATTATTGTCTGCAAGACTGGCTTTGTCTTTTGTCAGATTTTCAGGAATCAGTCAATTGGTGAAAGGTCTTTTCCGGGAAAAAGGGAGCCCCCGGGCATCTTTAATATCATATCATGTAGATTGTAACTTACCATAAACATCTACTCGGGACTGGCGTGGTTTTAACAAGTGAGCTGGAAGTGTGACTGTGTTTGCAACGTCTATAAAATAAGATGAGCTGCATGGGTGTTAGTCTAGAGAGAGCTGGGTCTGCTTCCTCTCACTTGCTTTATTTAATCCTCAACCCACAAGACCCAACTTCTTCCCCTCTCCACTTCCCTCAGACTCACTTATGGCTCCTTAATTTATCACATCTGGTAGACATTTATTTTTCCCCTGTGCTTTTTCACATCCTGGCAGCGACACTTGGTACTGGCGAACATTCGCTCCTCTGTCTGGTCTCCATGACTTTGAGCCTCTCCCTAGGAATTCTGCTGCCTTCTTTTAGGTCCCTTCTTTTTTCATCTCCACACTCTAGCTGGGCAAACTCGTTCATGCCCATCATTTCTATCCTCATCACATCCAAATCTCTACCTTTAGCTCAAATCTCTCTCCAGACCTCCAGATCCAACGTCTGCACCTGGAAATTCCACAGACAACTCACGTGTCCTCACCCAAAGTCACGAACCTTCTCTTCCTCCCTTCATCTTTCACCTGTTTTAATCAAGATAGAAACTTTGCAGTTATTCTTGTTTCCTTCTTCTTTCTCATGCCTACATCTAATCAATGATCAAATTCCTAAATATGTGTTTCAGCATTCCTTCATTTCTACTTACGAAGACTCCTGCTTTATTTTAAGCACTCACTGTCTCCAGTCTGGGGTTCTTGCTCTGCCTCTCCTCTGAGCCAGGCTTTGTTTTGTGGCTCGAGTGACCTTTCCAAACTTGGAATCAGTTATTATTGGTTTCATTTGTCATGATTCTTCATGTAGCACCTGTAGAATAAAGTCTGAATTCTCTAGCCATGCATGATTGGTCTGTTTCCTATCACTCACTCCAGTTTTCTCTCTCCATCTATATTTCATCCTTTAGCAATATCAATCTTTTTTTGCAGCATATCAAACAGGCTCTTTTATGCCCCCAGGTTTGGGCAAATGCCATTCCTTTTGCCTGGAGTGCCCTCTGATCCTTCCCAGGCTGAGAAAAAATTTCCATTCTTTTCCCTTTGTAAATTTTTGATTGGCCCTTCCAGGCAGACCCTGGTCCTCTTTCTTTCATGCTCCCATTGGACCTCTTACACTTTTAATATTTCTCCTGTTGTGCTGTATTGTAATTGTTGGTTTATATGACTGTATTCCTACAAAACTACAAACTCCTGAAGGGAAGGGACTGTATGTTTACAGGTTTCTACAACAGTGCTTAACATCTTTATTAGATATTTATTCGGTAAATTAATGTGTGAGTTATGCATTTGAAATGCATAAAAAATGTTTTTATTTTTTCCCCCAAAGTGTTGGGACCCTTCAAAAGAAGCTCAAGTTCTAAGTTCTTCACCGTAATGCCCCTGTAAATATTCTTAACAAAGACCTCTTCTTTAATAATTATTTGTAGGACCTACCCATTTTATACTCTTTTAAATCACTCTGGTAGTTTCACAGTTATGGGCACTCAGAAGAGAGATAGGAACCACCAAAGGATACAATAATCAGGAAGGAAAGGGATCCCCAATAATGGCTCTGACTACTTCATTTTTATTCTGGAAATAACATTTGATTTTTTTTAAGGCCCAATTATTGTGCTCAGAAGATACTGATCAAAAAAATATCTTATGAACACTCTAATTTATTTGGTCTTCCCAATAGGATGGCACCAAATACTTTGTAAACAATATTTCATCAGAATTATTTCCTTTTTTGGCTGTGATATTTAATTCTTAAGGGAAGCCAACATGTGCACAATCCATCACAGGCCAAAGAGCTGGAAGGCACCTTAGCGTCTTCTCTTGACAACCATGGAGAATGTTTATTGAACAGTTACTACCAGGCAGGTACGATTTTATCTGCTTTCATGTATTAATTCATTTCTTGAGGTGTGCGCTGTTATCACTGTTCGTTTTACAGGTCAGGAAATTGAGGCAAAGAGAAGTTAAGTAATTTGTTCATAATTATAGAAATTAGGTGATAGAGCCAGGATTGGAACCTGTCTAGTTCAGTCTGTTCATTTGACATATGAGAAAATGAAGACCCTTCAATGGCACATGCTTAATCACAAGGTACCCATTTCTACATTTTCACATAATTCATCGGTGTTTTTTGATTTATTCAGGGTATGTGTTACAGATTGGTAGCAGACTGTTGGAAATGGTACTTTTCCATAACCAGCGTTAGCCTCATTCAGTGGCTGTTAATAGCACAGAATACTTTTCTTTTGAAAATTCTCTTTCAGTTCAGAATCAGAAAAAAAAAAAAAAAAAAAGAAATCCCAAATAAAACACATACACATACACGAACACTCTTGCAACTGACCATTTTTAATCAGTGAGTCTCTTTGATCTTTGTGGGGATATAGAACAGGCCTGTGAATTCTAAGAACACTCATATGAACAGTATAACAAGATGCAGGGACATCATGTGTGATTATTACATGTGATTTGCTGTTAGAATTTCCGAAATTTAACTTTGCTACAAAACTATTGTATGTCCACTTTATCCTCTTGTTCTGATACAAGAGCTTGAATTCCCTAGTTCCTGGCCTCATTCTGAGAGGCAGGCGACCCACAGGGGACTGCACATGTGAAGTTGCTATGGTGGTGATTTGCAAGGCTCACGAAGAAAGCTATTTCACTGTTTTCCGTGGGGATTACAGAAATAATTGCCACACTGGTTTTTGTATCTTTAAAAGAGCAGTTCTTGGTGGTGGTGGGCTATTCTTTTAGCAGCATGTTTCAGCTTATTGAAAAGCTTTGCTGAACACAATATACCCACTTTAGTAGGTAAATAAAGACAATATTGTTGGAATAATGAAGTTCATGGGATGCCTCTTGTGGTAGGCCTATCTGTCAATCTGTGTCTAGTTGACTTTCTCAGCCCACCCGTTCTAATTACTGCTTTTCAGTTTCCTAGAATGGGGATCTGGGAAGGGGATTTGTTACAACTGAGTTATTTAAATGGAATTTTCCAAAAATACAGTATCTCCTCCTCAGGTCACAAATTCACTCCCCCATTCCTTCCTACTTCCTTTTAGAAGCTTTTGGCAGGCTGTGATTATGAACTGAAGGGCAGGTTTCAAGCACCGTCTATTTATGAAATGGTGAAGGCCAGTCAGTAAACTGTATGCATTTGGGATTTTTATCCTTTATTCTAATTTCATTTTCAGTTCTGCTGAACTTGAGGGTGTGAATTTATTTCAGGAAGTAAGTTCATAAATGCGGAATATCAGACATGCTATCTGTCATCTGGCCATGTTAGTGATTAAAATTCGTGCTGACATTTGACTTAATATAGATTATCTGGTGGATGCTATAATCTCAATGTTTTGTGTCATCAAATAACTTCGTACAGAATCTACTTTTTGAAAAAGATGTTAAAAGGTTAAATTGAAAGTCTGAAGGAAAAATTACCTTAAAAGTTGGCAGACCTGTGACATCATTTGTGTTGTTTTGTAAGGTGATAGATATCTTTGCAATATCCCTGCCCTTGCCCTCTTGGCCAGTGAGTGACTCAGAATCAGATATCCAAAAGGTACAAGTAGCTGGGATATGATGGATATCAGAACAGTACAGATTTCTGTACATATCTTCTTTGATATGGGAGCCTGCTCTCTCGTATTGTGACTTATTTATAAAGGAAACACTGGAAGCAAATTTTCCTGCTTGATAAAATGCAAGATTCTTTTCTATTAACTCTGTTCTAAAAAGTTACAAACTTTACAAGGCTCATAATCCCTTTAAGCAGCCATCTTATCCTAATATTTTCCTTTCCCAAGCCTCCTTTCTCTGCCATACTTAAAATCTGTTACTTCCTGCAATTTTCATCACCCACTCATGTTGTCAGTTCCTTGTAGACTGGCTTACATCCTCACTCTGCTCTCTGAGTCACTGACAGTCTCCTCGCTGGCAAATCCAAGTGAGTATTTCTCTGTATTCATGTCTTTTTAAAGTTCACGTCTTTTCATGTTATTGATCATTCCTCATGGTCTTGTATTTCTTTGTAGGAAAAATAATATTAAAATGATTAACAAAATTAGTGCCAATAATAAATAGAATTATAAATCATATAATGTATACTTTATAATATTTATTACTATTTTAATTCTTAGTGCTGAGAAGTTCTGGTTCTCCTACTTTCAAGTCAATTTCCTGCATCTTTTTAAAGGACTCCTACTATTTTTTTGCCACCTGTTCTCAGTAGGCATTTTCCAATTTACTTAGCCTGGAAATATTAGAGTCACTTTGACTCTTTGCTTGCTTTCCTCCCCTCGTGATTAGTCAATTAACAGATCTTTTGAATCTTCTTGTGTAATGTTTTTCACACTCACTCTTTCCTTCCCATTACCACCCTCTAATCCTTGTCTTCATCACTTCCTGTTTGGACGGCTGCCTCCCAGGACTCCTCCTCCCAGGGTCGCCCACATATCACTGCTGTAGTGAACTGTTCTATTCTATTCTATTCCACTAATCCACAAACACACACAATAATCTGGACCTGAGCTGAAGCATTGGAGGTAGGAGTAGGGTGGAGTGGGAGTGAGAATAGAGAGGAGTAAGAGATATTTGGGGGTTCACAGGCTTTTGTGACTGGGTACTGGAGATGAAGGGCTTGAAATAGAAATATGGGCATCACGGCATAAGGGATAGTTGAAACTGTGGGAGGACGTGCAATCACCCTGGAAAAAGAAAGCTTGGGACAGAATTTCATTTCTAAAGGACAGAGATCATCTTTTTCTCCCAGTAGTGCAATTAGAACCCTTTATTCAAACAAATTCTTAACTGGATGCCCATATGTACGGCAGATAGATATAGAACTGCTCACACAGAAGACAGTGGCTTGACCTCTCCCCCATTCTTCTCCATCACTGGCCGGCAGGGAAACTACTGCACTGCATGTGATAGGGAAGGGGTCGGGGTGAGGGAAAACGGGGAGGGAGGAAATTCTATTTATGGAGCGTCTCTTTTGTGTAGGCACAGGTTTAGGTACTTCTCATGAGTGATTTGTGATGATGATGATCCTGGGGAAGATAGCTGGAATCTGTAATTCCTCTTTTCCAAAATGTTAAAAATTATTGCCAGGCAAATCCTTCCAAAGCATTTAAATATCCTCCATTCCACTTGGAACTGGGCTATATGCTTTTCACATCACAAATGAACAAACATAGAGATGTTAAACCTCTTACACAAAATTGGTTGCTAGAAGCTATTCAACTATAGAAATGTAGCATATGCATGTATGCTTTTTAGAAGCTTTCTCCTGAAAATATAGATGTCCCAGGCAACTACTGGTGATAACCCGTATGGAGGATTATTTTGCCAGATTCTTCTAGCACAACTGGCAAATTCATTCTATACTCACTTTCCCTTTTATTTTTAAGGGCCAAAAATGATACATCATAAATGGTTCTAAGCGTTGTGCTTAATTTTCAAAAATTTCCTTTGCTTGATGTCTCTAGAGAATTTTGAGAACTAAATATCATAGCAAAATTTGTTTGGCAACTTTCAATAAGCAGACTGTTTATCATCTTGATGTATATTGAAAGTTTAAAAAAAACCCACCATTGTTAGTGCATGCTAATAAAAATCTGTATTGTTCCTAACAGTACTGTTATTTCCTTGGCTTTGCATTGCTTTGCTTCATCAGAAGGTAGTAGCAAAGTTTTAAAATAAAAATTCCTCAAAGAATTAGACTCACTCTGTGTAAGTTTTAAATAAATTATAATTTTAAGTCCTCTCTTTAAATACATTAATTCACTTTACATTTTCTCTCTCCTTTGTGAATACTTACTTAGACTTTTATGAATTTCCTTATGAAAATTGTGTTTATAATTTTTATCAGAATAATATATTATATCTTTGTAAGATCTTATGATGTAAAATAAGTCATAAATAGAGCTTCTTAGGAAATACACTTCATGCTTAGAGACTACAATGCATATAAATTGATGTTCATGTACATAGTTAAAGATTTAGATTTTAAATTTCTAAACTAACATTTCAAAATGCCGCTTTTAGAATTTCCATATCTGAGGAAATGGCCTTTCTTTTGTGCTAGGCAATAAAACTATTTTCAAATGAATTTTTCATATGGAAATTTAATTATTCACATTTCAATGGGTGTTTTCAAAATAAAATCTTTTTCATAGTGAAGAGGTACAAATTATAAGCCCACAACAATACATACAATAGCTTGAAGGCTATCTAATCAGAGAAGCCACAGACCTTAGAGTTTTTTTTTTTCCTGGGGTGATAGTTAATGGACTGCTACTGCTGTCTTCATTGCTGGGTTGATTGTGACCTGAATTAGGAAGCCTTTTGTGCTTTCACCCTTTAATTTAATTAGATAATGATTTTGTAGTCAGGAGTTCCCTGGAGATAGCAAATTTATTGACACTGTAAATCAATCTCTGGATGCAATTTCATGTTGTTCATTTCACTGTTGATGGATAGAAAGACCACACAGAGTATGGAACAAATGTTAATTTTGCCAAATAGTAAGTCTAAGCATATCCTGAAAAAATGGTGGAAAGATTGGAATAGGAGGCCAAATGTGTGATGTCCTGCGAAGAATCAGGAATATTCAGACATTTTCAAAACACTGGCAAAGAATGCTTTGCATTTCATATAATTAAATATGCTAAAATAGTGGGTAGCTAGAACTTTTTCAACCCTAACTACAGTTCTAGGGGCAAGAATTTTTGTACCTGAAAAATAATGAGCTACAGTAATATTCCCTTTTGGTGTGGGAGTTTAGTGTTTCTCATCCATTTAGTGACTCGAACTCTAATCTGGGTTTTTCCCCCTTGTATCTTGGAAATCTTTTTAGGTATTAACTCCTAAATGTTAAGAGTATTTCTGCTTAATCAGTGTTTTCAAACATTTTTAAAACATCAGGACCTTCTTTTCACTTAAGAGATTTCGAAGAGTATCAATATATGAGTTATTTTATTAGAATACAGTTCTTTTTTGAGTTCAAATTTTATGATGTTTACTTATAAAAGAATTTAGTGAGAATGATGAGGCTACATTGACAAAATTTCATTTATTATTGATTTCTTCTTCTTTTATTGAGATATAATTGACATACAGCACTGTATAAGCTGTACAGCATAATGATTTGATTTACATATATCATGAATTGATTACTATAATAAGTTTAGTCAACATCCATCATCTTATACAGATACAAAATTAAAGAAATAGAAAAATTTTTTTCTGTGATGAAAACTCTTGGGATTTACTCTCTCAATAACTTTCATGCAGAACATACAGCAGGGCTAATTCTATTTAACATGCACATTACATCTCTAGTACTTATTTATTTATTTATTTTTATAAATCACATGGTAAGGAATGGCTTTCCTTCAAGTTATTCTTTTTTTTTTTTTGTTTATCTTATAACTGTAAGTTTGTAGTACCTTTTGACTGCTTTCATCCCCCCACACCCCCTCTGGTAACCACAAATCTGATCTCTTTTTCTATGAGGACAAATAGAAAATTTAAAATTAGACATTATAGATAAAAATTACAGTTTATCAGGAACACATTAAGTGCTGGTTTTTGATTGCACAGTACTGAGAAAATAATGGCACACAGATAAGTAGTTACAAAGAATAAAGTGGTAACTATTCATTTTCCTTTAAGCACTGGTCTTGCAATCTCTGAATTTCTTCAACAAGGAGAACCAGAGATTTGAAAGAGAACAATAGATACTATCGTTTATAGCTACAATGGAGTAACTGGACAAAATATATGAAACGATGATTTTCAGACATTAGACGTGAGGCTGTGCAGAACAGTGATCCCTGAGGGACAGGAAGCAAGCATGATAAGACTACAATTAACCCAACTAACCCAGTTTATTGTCTGGAGAGAATTTCTAAACTGCAGTTCTGGGAAGAGGGAATTGAGAAGGAGTCCGGCAGTCTTTGAGCTGAGATGTAGTTGAGAGTCAGAGAAAGCCAACAAGGCTAGAGTTCCTAAAACAGAGTCCTGGAATACAGAAAGCTGCACAGAGAGAGAGCTCCAGAGACACTCAGTGAGCCCCCTGAGTCCTCAGCTGAGTGCTATCAGAATACGCATGTGAGAAAACTGTGCAAGGCCAGGAAAAGAACAAGCCAAAAGGAGCAGAGAAAACAACCTGCACGTATTGTACAGCCAGTTCATGCTCTTACCAGCCAGCATAGAGGACCTTGCAATTCTTGTAATTCATTAGGGTATTGCCTCAAGAAGGGGGCAAGATTATCCCTAGACCAGGGATTGACAAACTTTTTCTACAAAAGGTCAGATAGCAAATATTTTAGACATGGTGTTTGACATACGACTTCTGTTGATTCTCCCTCCTCCGTATTTTTTCCTTCCTTTTACAATCCTTTAAAAAAATCAAAAAGTACTCTTAGCTCATGGGTCATACAAAAACATCCTGTGGGCTGGATTTGTCCTATAAGCCATAATCTGCCAACTACTGTCATTGAGTGATATCTATTATGGTTCTGCCTAATAAAATTTAAAAACAAACCTTGAAGAATCAGTTCCCCATTAATTCTACTGCATTCTAAACAAAACTCATGTTTATTTAAAGGCATACAAAAATATATAGCATCCAAGAAGGTAAAATTCACAATGTCTGTAATCCAATGAAAAATTTCTAGGCATTCAAAGAAGCAGGAAAATATAACCCATAATAAGGAAAAAAATCAATGAATCAAAACTGACTCAGAAATGGGACAGATGATAGAGTTAATAGGTAAGCACATTAAACTAGTTATTATAACTATGTTGCATGTATTCAAGAAGCTACTTAAAGATTAAGCTTGCTAGGTAGAGATATGAAAGACATTAAAAAAAGACCAAATTGAATTTCCAGGCATGAAATATAAAATGTCTGAAAAATATACTACATGAAATATATGACAGATTAGAATCTGCGAAAGAAAAAATTAGTGAACTAAAAGACACAGCAATAGAAACTATCCAAGATGAAACAGAGAGAGGAAAAAAGAGACTATCTTTTCCCCAAAACTCTGCCCTGAAACTCACCAACAAGAAAGACAAAAACAGCATTACTGAGCTTCAGACAACTTTAAGCAGCCTAGTGTCAGTGAAATGGGCTTCTCTGAATAAGGGAAAGGACACAAAAATATTTGAATAAATAATGGCCACATTTTTCCAATTTTGACAAAAACTGTAAATCCATGATATCAAGTTCAATGAATCCCAAGATCAAGAAAAACAAAGAAAAATTATACTAATGCATAGCATCAGCACATTACTTAAAACCTGTGATAAGGAGAAAATCTCAAAAGCAATCCAAGGAATAAAGGAAAGAAAAGAATAATTATGCAAGCCAGAAAGCAGTGTAGCAATACCTTCAAAGCACTGAAAGGAAAACATAACTCAATCTATAATTAAATAAATTTTAAAGGTTAGAGCAGAAATCAATGTAACAGAAAGCAGAAAAAAATGGAGGAAAATAAATGAAACTAAAAGTTGGTTCTTTGAGAAGATCAATAAAATTAATAAGCATCCAGCCAGGCTGATCCAGAAAAAAAGAGAAGAGATGAAAATATCAGGAATGAGAGCTGTGATGCCACTGCCATTCCTATATGTATTTAAAGGATAACAGAATAACATGAGAAACTTTATGAGCATAAATTTGACAATTCAGGGGAAATTGGAAAAATTTTTGAAACACACAGACTACCAAGTGCACTTGAGAAGAATTATATATCTTGAATAGCCCTATCTCTATTAAAGAAATTGAACTTGTAGACGAAAATCTTTCCCACAAAGAAAACTCCAGACCCTCATGGCTTTCCATGTGAATTCTACCAAACTTTTAAAGGAGAAATGATACTATTTATACATAAACTTGTCCATATTATTAAAAAGGGGGAAAAACTTCCAACTCATTCTAGGCCAGCATTACACTGATGTTAAAATCAGGTGGACATTCTATGCAAAGAAAACTGCAGATTAGTATAAACTTGTATTAGATCATAAACATAGATGCAAAAATTCTTTAAAAACTTTTAGTAAATTGAGTGCAACAACATAAAAGCTTAATACAACAAAATGAATAATAGTTCATGACCAGCTGGGTTACTCTGGAATGTACAGTTGGTTTAACACTTAAAAAAAAGTAATCAATGTAATTGACCATATTAAGAGAACCCCCTCGCCACAAAATGATCATCTCAATAGTTGTAGAAAAAGCATTTGACAAACATGAGAGAACATACTAGCAACTTTGAGTTTCAGGAAGGTTTTTTAAAGGGAAGATTCAATAAACTGGACATCATCAAAATTAAAAACTTTTATTCCTCAGAAAATATTGATGAAAATATAAATAAATGTCACAGACTAGGAGAAAATAGTTGTAAAAAAACATATCCAACAAAGACTTCATTTCTAAAATATGGAAAGAATTCTTACAAGTCATCAGTAAGAAGATGTCAATGCCATAAATGTAGGTAGATTCTGACTGTAGAAGATATATGAATTAACCCGTGAAAAGATGATCGACATACAACAATAAGCATGAATATCAAAATCATTTTGCTAAGTGAAAGAAGTTAACCACACAGGATACTACATTCTGTATAATTTCATATATATGAAACTGCAGAAAAGGCAAACCAATAGTGATAAAAAAGAAAACAAATTAGTTGTTGAGAAGGGCCAGAGAGCAGGAGTAGGGGTTGGCTGCAAAGGGGCACATGGGAACTTTGGAAGGTGGTGGAAATATTCTATATCATGATTACTGGGGTGGTGATATGACTCTGCGTTTGTCAAAATGTATCATACTGTTCAATTAAAAATGTTGAATTTAGGTGTATATAAATAGGATCTCAATGAAACCGATACAAAAACTGTACGTTTCATATTTAAAATAAATACTATACTGTATGCCTAGAAAGGTGGGGGGAGAGGGGAGAAGCTATGGTCTAAGGTGTAAATAAAATGAATGAACCAGGCAGTAGTTAGTTAATCAGTCAAAGATCTTTGATGTGTTTAAAATTTTCTATTTCGTACATTCAAGTGTCCATGTGGCTTAGATAATGGCTTTAAAAAGAGTTGCATATGTTTTTAAAAAGGAATTAAAATATTCTTAGAAATCTTGGAGTACCATAGTATCCAGCTCCTGGTTAACATTCTGCTTGCATGCTGGTTCACTTTTTGTTTTGTTATTGTAGTTGAGTAACTCATGGTTAGGTTAGTGAGAATACTTTTGACCCCCGTGGAGGAATACTGAAGACCTGCTTGTTCCTTTCCTACTGCTACTCTAATGTGCCTTTGGACAGTGAGGGGGCTGTTCAGTTGACAAGAAGCTGTACAAAAAAGAAAGCGTGCATGGCCACTTGATGACGAGTCCACTGTGATATTGACTTCGCCTTCCACCTTGGATTTGAGAAGCTTTTTATGCAAAATGACTGGGAAGAGGACTGAAGAGTTTGATCTCAGATAATCTAGTTCTTGGGATTCATATGCTTTAAACCTATTTTGAAGCCAAAGATTTTGAGATTCTTAATCAGAATTGTGCTATGCTCCTTAAAATTTGTAAGACTCACCATGTATCACAATAAAGTCCCTCAGCTTTGTTTCAATAAACCCTACGATGTTTAATAAACTCACAGGATTGTTGAAGGTACAATCTCAGCAGCATGATCAATCCAACTTAGAGATGTAAATCTTACGAGTAGCCTTAGCAGGCTGGTGAGGAGAATTCTTCGTATATTTAGGGGCTGTATCATCTGTCTTGAGTGCCATTTTAGACATTTTGGGGACAAATCCAAAGATCAGAAGCTGAAAAGTTGAATAAGCAATTTATCTAATAATGAGATTAAGGGACCAGATATAGGCATTTTGCATTCCAGGTGGATAGCTTTTTAAGAGTCTTCCCAATAGGGTGACCCAGCAGTACCTGTAGTAAAGATGGAGAGGAAGGTTGTAGAAGCGGAGGGACTGGGGAAAGGAGATTAGGTGGTGACTCAACAGTCCTCTCTAACTCCTGGTCTCACCCAATGTGAGTGAGGAAAGCATAAATTGGCACCAAGACAGTTGAAATGTAAATAAGGCATCAAGGAATGTGTTAGTCCTTTGGGAGGCGACTGTAGGCTACTTAAAGGAGAAAAGTGTAGGTTCTGTTCTTATACTATTCTCCTTTACTTCAGAACAACACACATTGTTTTAGTGGCAGAAAGGTTAGTGTACCAAAAAAAGGACTGATAGAGGAAAAGTCAGAAAGATAGGCGGGGGCCAGACCTTACAGGACCTTTCAGGCCACGTAAAGAGTTTGGAAATTTTTTCTGGGTTTGATGGGAATCCAATCTTTGCAAAGCTCATGTTGGCCATTACCTGGAAGCCTGAACAAAAAGGGGTTTTATCTATTAAGAATGCTTTCAGCGGAAAACAGCAGAGAACTCTACAAACAGTGCCTAAAACAAGCCAGAGTTTTCTTTGTCTCACATAATCAGAACACTGAGAGCAGGCTGTCCATCCTCTTTGGGTTCAGTGATATTGTCAAGAATCCAGGCATCTTCCACTTTCCTGTGCACCACCTTTAGCATGTGGTGTCTCTCGTGTTTCTCTTTTGGTCGCAATACAGCTGTTTCACTTTTTTTTTCCCCTTGGGGAAGAGGAGGTAATTAAGTTTTTATTTATTTATTTATTTTTAATGCAGGTGCTGGGGATTGAACCCAGGACCTTGTGCATGCTAGGTATGAACTCCACCACTGAGCTATACCCTCCCTCCTCAGCTGTTTCACTTTTGATATCATGATCACATTCCTGGAAGGAAGTAGAAGGAGAGCAAAGTGTGGTTATTGGTCTGTTGTTTCTGAAAAGCTCTTTTGGAAGCTCTCTGCTCAAGATTATGATTATTTCTCTTTGGCCAGAACAGGGTCAAATGGCTATCTTTAGCTGCAAGAGGAGCTCAGAAGGTGTAGATTGAGCTGCTTACTCTGTATTCCTGAATAAAATCAGGGGTCCATTAGTAAGAAAGAAGGGCAGACTGGATATTGTATAGATGGCCAGCAGTGTTGATCACAGGGGGAATGATTGGAAACATGTTACATGGGGGTCATGTTACAGGCTATTTCAGGAATGATGGTGAGAGATGACTGGATCTTGGACTAGGGTGACAGAGACAGTGGTAGTGAAAAGTGGTCAGATTTATATGAAAAAAAAGAGCCAACAAACCTTGCTAATGGATTTCATGTGAGATGTTAGAGGGAGTGAGTAGTCAAAGAAGACTTCCACACATATTCCATATACCCTGCTAAACAGGTGGAAAGTGATATTTACTGAGAGAGTGAAGATTGGGGAGGAGCAAATGTGGGAGGAAAAAAATTAGAATTTTCTCTAACATAGGCAGAGATGTCACCATTGCTAATGTCAGAGTTAGAAATCTTTCACTGACTATTTAGCAGATCTGTTGTGGCAGATACTTAGAGAGGAGACTGGTGATGGGCATAATTGTTGAACTTTTCAAGCTCCCTGATGCATCACCCAGTACAAAGCAGCAGCCAGCTGCAGCAAAGAGGTCCGTCTTTGATACTCTGGGGACCTTGAGTCAAATGAATTCTCTAACATCATTATGGTTTTTGTGTAACTGTAAGAAATAGCCTCTTGGGCTTGGGAGCTGGGAGATTTTTTCCCAAATTAGGTGGGCCACTGTGCTTCTGAAGAAACAGAACAAACAAGAATATGAGGAGGGACTATGCATGGGCACTGTGGCTCTGGGAATGGACTTAGAGGAGTGAGTAATTAAAATGTGAGGTAGTGGAAAGAAACGCTGATGTAATCCTGTAGGATGCTGCTTCCATCTTGTTATTACGGCACCATATTGCCCTTAGGATTATTCATACATAATCTTGAATCGAGTCCCAACTTCTTGGCCTGCTTTTCAAAATCCTCCAGGAGATGCCCCCCCTCTTAAGCATATTTCTCACTTGGTGCCTGTTTTAGTGCCTGTGAGTTGTTTCTCTTGTCTCTGTTCTCCGACTCCTAGAGATGTATTTGTCAGTGGGACCCAAGGCTGTTCCACATACTATACAGACTTGATGTGGCCAGTAGGTGTCTCATCAGTTTGGGGTTTAGGATTAAGCCTTCTTGAGTGTATCGAATCACCATGATGCACACTTTGAATAGTTTACAATTTTATTTGTCAATTATACCTTAATAAGGCTGAAATTAAAAAAAAAAAGAATTGTCTCGTTGACTAGCAGACCTCAAGATCTGGGGCACCTAGACAAGCCCTCTAAACTTCCTTAATGACCCTTGAGTCATGGCACTGCACCTTGGACTGGGCTTCGACCTTGACCCCACACCTTACACCAGCCAGTTGTTTTGCATGATATCATTGTTTCCTTTGAGGACTAGGGATGTTGCTCTGATCTCCAGTCTACATATCTCTTTCCACTCTTGTTACCTTGGGAGAGTTGAACTATGCCTCCTTTAGTCTTAGCTACAGACTTTAAAATTTTATCCTGTTGTAAATTAACTCCCAGAACCACACACAATTCCCACTGACTCTCATGTAAGTAGCAGAGGCTCTTGTCACTATGACCTGCCTATGGATTAATTATAGTTCTGACAGTCTGCCTGAACAATATGTAAGTCTGTTTTGCTCTTGCACTTTGTTACAAACTCCAGAGTTTGTAATATCTCTCCTCGTCAACCTGCTGGTTCAGTGTTGCTGTTCCAACCTGTCTGATCTTCTCACCTAATATGCCATTCTCTCCTTGGTCATTTTTTTTCACTTGCTATTCACCTGATTTGGAAAGGGGGTCCTTTTTCTTTCTATACTCTAGAACCTACTTATTTGACAAGGTCCGGGTCAAGATTCAGTTTTTTTAAATGGCTTAAAGGAGGGTACAGTGAGAAAGATCATATTAGCAAACATTCCTTGTCCTGTCTTCTATAAAATGCTTACAAATATAGATTCTACTGATGTCAGATTTCATAACTGCATACAGCAAGACAAATTAAATCCTATCACATCTTTCTACACATAGAAAAATGGAAATTACATAATTAGATTCTCTACTTGTTCAAAGAATCAGTCAGTAGCAGTGAGCTAGAGTAATATTGGAGACTAAACAGAAAAATAATCATGTTCAAGCCTGAAGTGAAATTATAAATATAAAATGTATTTGCAATATCAACCAGCAAATGCTTTGAAAGATCATTTGGAGGAATGAGAAGAAATACAAGTCTTTTAGCATGGTTGTGTTAAGTCCTATTCATTAAAATGCAGCTGTGGTTGTTTGGATCAATTCAGAGGCAGGAAACTTAGACCTTTTTGAATTACTTATGACTTAGCTTTGTATTTGCTGCAAATGATCCAGTCATAATGTTAACATGTTTAATTTAAATATATTTGGTGTCTCTGAAAAGCAGTAATATATTTTTTTGAGTATGTGAGTGATCAGAGCTCAAAGAGCTATGGCATGATATCTTCTGAGTTATAGTTTAAAATAAACATGATCTTTCCTTTTTATGTACAAGACATTCAACCTCACATAACTGCACATGAATCAGGGATGTATATAATCCGGAATTAGTAAATATGTTCATATATTCATGCTTCTTTCATGATTCTCTTCAAAATAAGCTACACTAGAATTCTAAAATCAGTTTTTGACATCATACCATTGTTTTAACTTGATAATTCAGATTGATTGGCACAAATGACAAAACAATCCCACACTCTAGTGATATGCAAGGAGTAATCCTGCATTTAGTAATTAATAATATCTTTCCTTGATACTATTCTCCTTAAGTAAACTGAAAGAGTTAGAAAATGAAACCTGGGATCTAGAAAATGTGCCTACCTGGAGGAGTGAAAAAGATCTTAGATCTATAGAAGATGTGATGGACATTTTGCTCTGAGTGCATCAAATTACTGTGAGGGTGTAAGAATTGTTTCTGTAATCAACATGGCAGCCAAAGTTGTAAACATAAATGTAACTGCAAACACTCTCATGCATACCCAGTCTACCGGCGGATACATTTGTTCAGTGTCATGTGACTACACCTCGTTAGACAGAATTTAAACCCATGGCTCTCAAACTGTGTGCTGCGGCACCCTGAAGCACTGGAATGAACTCACAAGGAAACTGAAGGATATTTACAATATTCAAGGAAACATGATACTTGTCATCTGTCAGAAATGGAACAGATTATTAGCTTGAGGTAGTTTAAAGTTTCAATATGAGACAGTGCTACATTCCTTTTGGTAATGCCATATCTTTGCAAAGCTTTAGTGGTTCCTTTGAGAAAAGATATAATAAGTAAAAATCTGTACGGAATAGGGAAAGAAGGTGGTGTGCAATCTGATTCCAAGATTGGAGAATCTTGTGTGCCCCAAAGCTCACACATCCCAAAAATAATTGTTGCTATTTAAGAATAAAATAAATGTATCTTCTTTCTATTAGTGTTTATAATTTTTTCAAAGGCTACCATCTTGGTATATAAATACCTATTAAATTGATTAGACATAACTACTTAATAAACAAATAGTTATTTCTTTTTCTTCAACAAAAATTGCTATAAAAAGATTACTGTGATACTCAGGGTGTTGTGAACTGTGAAAATTTGGATTATGCATTTATTTTCATAGTAAAAGCAAAAGTCATTTTGTGCTAAATTGAAATTTTAAATACTGTAAATATTTCATGAAAAATGCTCTTTGTGAATGAAAAATTTTTGTTTCATATCACCTTTTCCTTACAGTTCGGGAATGTTCTCAAAACTGGCAAAATGTAACCATTGAGGCAAAGAGAATGTGGAGTGAATTCACAGTCTTTTCTATTTCCTTCCCTACCCAAGTGGGCACCTAACATTTAAGGAAACTTAGCAGATCCCAGCCCTAAGCCCTGAAGGGCTAATACTTAATCAGGTTCTGGCACTGAGTTTATTGATGTGGCAATAGTGGGGCAATGGTAATGGTTGGGGGAGGGTGGTAGGGAGTGGTGAGGAAAGTGAAGATAAGGCTCCTCATGGAGATAAGGTTCAGAGTCTCACAAGAGGAAAGACTGGAGAGTGAGAGCCGTAAACTAATGGCTCAGGGTTTCCCAACTGCCTGGCCCATGGTGTTTTCTTCTGCTGAAGGTCCTGACTGCCACCAAACCTACAAAGCATATTTTCCACTTTGCTGCACAGCCCCCTTCCCCTACTCCAACTCCCCAACACCGATGGTCTGACTCCATTATTTTCTGACACATTTTTTTCTCACTTCTGTTTTAACCTTAGATAGATAACAGATAGTATATAGGTCATGGTGGCCCCCAGAAGTCTGACAAACAAATATGTATATATAGCCTTTTAATATGCAGATCTAATTCTGTATTCTCAACTTTTTAAAACTCATTTTTAGGAGATAGCATCCTTCGGAAAGCCCCAGCTAAGACTGACACTCACCTGGGAAAGGTTAGTGTTGTATGTAACTGGTCATCGTGGAGTCAGGATACAGCGGTTGTGCAGGTGTGAGTACGTAGCAGGTCGGGTGTTTGAGGTAGGATTGAGAATATGCCCTGAAAAGTTGAAACTTTGTGTCCTTAGAGCATTGAGAAAGGGTGTCTGGCTTCTCCTGGGCTCCAACTCCCGGATCACGGAGGAGTCGGTGAGGCAGAGAACAGAGCATCACAGAACTGGAAACCACCAGTCTGCTCCTGCAGTAGTTTCTTTGGTCATCGCTTTATGTGTGACCCCCAAGTGGTGCCCGTGGGAGTTCAGAGCAGGGAAGATGCCCGCCAGTGCGTAGCCAAAAGAGGGAACCCAGAGGGGAAGTTCTGACATTGAGGTGACATCTAGATCTGTGCTATTTCCAGCAATTACCAATTTCTTCGCATCCATTTTCTAGTAGTCCTGGGGCATCAGATTAAGAGGCCGCAGGCTTACAAAGACTTTGGAGCAGGGCGGGCTACACCTGAAGTTTGCGGAGACCTCTGTCCATCATCTTGGTGAACTACAGCTACACCCGAGGTTTGGAAATGGCCACTGTTTTTATCTGTAGCTATGTCCCTCTTGAAAAGCAGCGGAGGGCCTCTTTGCCTTTGAGAAACACCCTTTATATCCTGAGGACACTCTCCGTTTGCAGGAGCTTTCTAAAGTCTGGAAGCCTCAGCCGTGGGTGGAGGGCTAAGCCCTGGTGAACTCTGACCAAGTCGTCGCTCTAGTCGCCGCCCCTGGGGAAGCGGCCCAGGGAGCTGAGGGGCTGAGGGGCTGAGGGGCTGAGGGGCAGAGGGGCTGAGGAGCTGAGGGGCTGAGGAGCTGAGGAGCTGAGGAGCTGAGGAGCTGAGGAGCTGAGGAGCTGAGGGGGAGGGCGGGGCCTGCTGGGGGGCGGGGTTGGGTGGGACAGGGTGGAACCTGGTGCTGGGGGCGGGGCTTGTTCTGACCGGAAGGTGAAGGCGCCGAGGCTGAGGAAGAGGCAAAACCGCTGTGGAGACCCAAGGGCGGGAGACCGGTGAGCGGCGGGCGTGTGGTCGAGTCAGAAGAGAGTCAGAAGAGGGTTGAGGGGCGGTTTGGGAGCTTTCCTTTGGTTTTTAATACTGAGACGTCGTAGAGTGTACATTCTTCTCAGGCATTGTTTATGTGGGAAAAATTTCTATTTACATTTCCCATACTGCATACATTATGTAAAACCGGATGTGTAGAAAAAGTCTGAGGTTATTCCAAAATGAGAGAAAGCCAGAATTGCGAACGGACGTCTTGAAAAGCCGAGATGTTGGGCGTCTTGGATGACGGGTCTCGCGGCCTGGTGCTTAGAGCGGCAACCCGCCCCGCCGTCGTGCGCTGGTTCCGAACGCATTTTCCACAGTACTTTTTGTGTTGAGGCCTTGTTTTGCCTAAAACCGTCCAATGAGAAAGTGTTGAAGAAAATAGTGAAATAGCAGAACAACCGAGAAGAGCAACTAATGGAAAAGATGTTACTTCATACAAATAAACTTTTTAAAAATAAACATTAATGATTAGTGATCAGAAAGAGATGTTTTGAACATCTAAATCCTAGAGTGATGCTTTGATAATTATAAATAGACACAGTTTTACTGCTTTAGGGTTGGTTGGTTGGTTTGTTTTAAGGAAGGTGACAGTATTGTGCTCAAAGCTCCAACTAGGACGGGCGCACACACGTAATGGGTTATCGTGGAGTCAGGGAGTCAGGACACAGTGGTTGTGTACATGTGTGTAAGTAACCAGTGGGATGTGTGAGGTGGGACACACCCTTAAAGGATTTTCTTTTTTTAAAATAGTGCAGTATGGTGAGCATTTGTGCATACAACATTCAGTTTTTAGGAATGAATTACTAATGTTAAATAGGAGGTGCTTTTACTAATCTATTTAATGTTTAACTACAGAGAGATTAATTAATTTTCCAAGGTCACACAGCCAGTTAATGGCAGAGCCAGGATTTGAACCCAAGAAGCCTAGCCCCAGTGTTTATGCTCTTAACCACAACTCTGTATAGTCTCTCAAGAACACTTTAAAAATGGTCTTATTTTAAATCCCTGAAAGAGACACCAACCATGACAGTGGCTATCAGTTGCAAGAACCCAGTATTTGAAGAAGAAAAGCTGTTTTCCCTTTCATCCCTGTAGGATGTGCTTGTTTTCTCTTTCCTCACCAGTCCAGGTCCTCTCATCCCCTTTCAAATCAAAACCCTTTAGGGGAAGAACTTCCAAAAAAGCTTCGGACATGTGTAAGCAGAGGGGACTTGGGCTCTGCTTCTTGATGATTATCAGCATGTTTATTGTCTTTTTTTTCCCCCTTGCAGGGACAACAGATCCTTAAAAACAGTAAAGATCTAGGTAGTCAATATTTTAGGCTTTGCAGGCCATATGGTCTCTGTGACAAGGACTCCACTTTGCTGCCGAAGGCTGAAAACAGCCCTAGACAATACATAAATGAATGGGGCATGGCTGTCTTCCAAGAAAACCATCTATAAAAACAGGTGGCTAGCTGGATTTGGCTTGTGGGCTAGACTGTAGTTTGCAACCCCTCGTCTAGATCTTTGAGTAATTTCTATATCATTTTTCTGAATAATAGTCAATGCACATGAAGTGCATGCTCTGTGTCAGGCACTGAGCAAACACATTAACATGTGGACTCATTTGATACTGATACTAACTCTATGGAGTAAATATGTTTAAAATTCTGTTTTACTGATAAGGAAATCAAAACATACAGAGATTAAGTTACAGATCTCATAGGCAGAGCTGAAACTTCAGAGACTTTGCTCTTAAATACTCCATTTTATTGATAGTTTGAAACAAGGTTACTTGTCTTGCAAGTCTGCCCGTATTGTTTTATTTTGGTTTCACTACTCATTTTGGTACCTTTTCAGTTGTCCATATTGCCTGTTGAGTTCTAGTCTTCAGTTTTTGCCTATGGACTTGACATTTCTATCCTACATCTTTAAATTTAAATAAAAATCCTGATTGCCCGTTTTGCATCTGATGCTTAGCATACAGTCATTAATATTTATGTAAGGCTTACAAAACCCTGTTTGTTTATGGCTGTGAACATAAAAGATTTCATGACTTTCAAGAACACTTAAGAGCAATATCCAAGTATTTGGGGATAAGTGCTTTTGGAACCACTCGACAGAACTGTAGTGGGAGATGCAGAGACAAGATCATTTCTCCTTGCAAAAAGAACTGAAGACAAAAGACCATCCTGGGAACTTGAGGTTTTCTCTTTTTTTCTTTTCAAGTATGCACGTGCCAGCTGAGAAAGTTGGAACAGATCGAATAGAAGGATGTAATTCCAGGGGCATGACTGACATCCTTTGTGAGAATCTTTGGTCTTTCATCAAAACATAGTGGCACTGATGAATCTTACAGTCACAATGATACCATCTAGTAAGGATTAGAAATTACCAGGAAATAATTTTTAATGCAGTAAGATAAATATTCTCTTGAATTAGTATTTTAACTTGATCAAAATTTTGTAGTACAATATAAAATGTATCTAAAAGGAGTAGTCATTTAATTTAAAGAATTTGCAGAATCCTCATGTAGAATGTTAGAATAAAACTGATTTCATGGTAGCATTTTTTTTCTAACTGCAGAAAAGTTTAAAAGTCTTAAGAAATACTATAAACCTTCTTATTTTTGTGCCATTCTTAGTTGTAGCCTTCAAGTGATATCTCTGTTTTCCAGTAAAAACAAACAGAAACTGAAAGCCCAGAATATAGAACCCTGCTTAAGGCTCTGTGTGAGATCAATACAGAGGTGTTGATTTAACCGAGGTCTCTTGAATGTTTTTTTGGATTTTTAAGCTAGTGTGTTAAACAAATAGAGAAAAATAAGTCATTTTAGGCAGAAGTTTCTGGCATTTTTTTCTCTTGTTAATTTTTTTTATTCAATTAGAAAAAAGATCAACATTATAGAAATTTGTTGAACATTATAACCATTTTGACTTTTAAATTTATACTGAGATTATAGTATGCTATTTCTTTAGAGACTAAATATTTTTCACTGCAGAAATTGATGTTAGCTAAAGGAGTTACTTTTGCCCACTTGTCATTAGATCACTAAAATGAATATAATCCTTGTGAACATCAAAATAAAGAATCAGAATATTAGGGATAAAAGGGGCTTTAGAGATTATCTAGTGATGAGTTTCTCAGCCTCAGCACTATTGGCATTTTTGATTGGATAAATCTTTGTTTGTGAGAGTGGGGTGGGCAGTCCTGTGCATCATAGGATGTTTACCAGTATCCACTAAATGCCAGTAGTCTATCCATGTCACCCATCTCCCTGCACCCCTCCTCTGGGTCCCAGCTGTGACAATCAATATTCCTTAATATTGCCAAATGCTACCTGAGAGGCAAAATCACCTTCAGTTGAGAACCAGTGATCTAGTACAACTCCTCCATTGTAAAATAATGTTAATGCTTTACCCATATTTTCTGAATTTTTCTTTTTTACCTAGTCAGCATCATAGCTAGGTGTAGAATATCAGAGATAACGGAAAACATAGAATACAGTTATTGATATAATTTCAGGCCTGACCTTAAATAGAATTGACAGACGCAAAGTTTTTATTTAGTAAGCTTCTTACTTTTATGATCCTTTTTATTATGTTCAGTTCTTTTTCTAGGGCTTTCAGATTGTGCTGTAACCAGTGCTATACAAAGTCACTAAACATATGTTTAATTCAGCTAACTTTTTTTTTATTTTGGCGGCAAGACTTTCTCAGTGACGGAAGCAGTGTGTTGATTTACCTTCTAGTGCAAGTTCCTATCTTCCCATTCTCCTATAACAAAGAGATCACAGACAATTAGCAATTTGTGTTCCCTCTTTGGTACCCTTTATACAGATGATCAGGGCCTCTGAGAGGGTTCCCCATCCAGGCCTCCATTTCTTACCTTGGGGCTCTTCTCTGCTTGGGTTATTCATAAAGCAAACCACATTATTAACTTCACTAAATTCATTACATGAAAATAATTCTTTATCAATTCTCTTAAAATTTGTATTTGCATCTTTACAAGAATGTCCTAGTAAGGGAGGTGTTTTCAGACAGGTAAGTCTTGGTGGCAATACTAATTCTATCAGACATGGACAAATTCGATATGTATTTATGAGGCAAAGAGAGAAGATGAGAAGGAGGTAGGCAGGCAAAAGTGGTGAGAGTACTTCTGGCAAGAGTGTTTAGGCAGAGAAAAGTGGGTGTGCAGGCTCCAAGGCAAGAGGACCATGGTGCCTTCCAGAATGGGAAGAGGTTTACTGCAGCTGAGGCTAGAGTTCAAGGGGAACATGAGGCTTTGGAAGAGTAAGCAGAAGACAGATGGTACAGGGCTTGTGAACCGAATTATGTAGTTATGACATCATTGCAAGGACATTGGAAAGCCAGGGGTGATTTAATAAAGATTTACTAGAGAATATCTACCAAGAAGCTATTTCCATGATCCAAGAGTTTCTGGTCTTTTTGTTACCTTGATCATAGAATTGGTCTTAAAAGTAACCTGATAGAGAAGAAGTAAATCATAATTATAAGAATACTGAGGAAATGTTATTTTTCTAAATGTACGAGCGTTTGCAGAATGATGCCAAGCTAAACAGAGTGATCAGTGTCAAATAACAATTTCACACAGATACAAAAGGATATTTGGTTCAGAACCTACAGCTAGGAAAAAAGATCGAGGAAGATGACCAGATCTTTTAGGCAGGAGAGAAAAGAACAGCATCTAAATTCAACTTAGAGAGCTGGTGGCCACAGTAACTTTATTAGCGTTCGAGTAAATAACCTTAGCCCTAACTAGAGCATGCACATTTGGAAAACAGTTACAGTTTGGGAGAAAGCTGCTGCTGGTTCAATTTTTGTTCTGCTGATGGAACAATCTGTTCCTGTTATGGTGCCCTACTACCTCGATGAAATAGAGAGATTGCAAGCTGTACAACTGGGAAACCAACAAAGTCAAGCTGTCCTGACTTTTTCTAGTTTAGCCTTTGAATCGTCAACTTAGCTGTAAACTGGGCCATGTTTAACACAGGAGGAGGCCCATATTGCTAACCCCAAAATGTGGAATGCTTATTACTTTTTCCAGATTTAATGAAACATGATTGTTCTATGCACTATGAAGAGAGTGTGGCCAATAAAATCAGAGGATGACTGAAATAAAACCATGGTGATCTTTGATGTAAAAGTAGAGTTTTGATAACAGAGTCGGGTCTGTCAGTAACTCCTGTCATTCTTCAACTTTTTAAAGAGTGAGTCCTAACATTTGACTCCTTCCTGCCATACCTCACAAAGATGATTGAGACAAGGAAGAAATTATTAATAGTAAATTCTAGGTAGTACTCTACCTGAAGCTGATGGACAAGATTCTCTTCATGCCATGAGATAATCAACAGGAACCTTGTATTTTATGCTTGTAACCTATCAAACTTTGAAAAGCAGGAAGTTTTTAATTTAAGTGAGAAAAAATACTCTTTTCAGGATTGCTTTTGGACACTTATATAGTAAAAGTACTTCTTAAAATGTTTTAAAATAAATGTTAAGTATTAACACAATATTTTGAGGGGCTTAGTTAAACACAAAGGACTTCTGTGAGTTTTCACATTAAAATGTCAAATTCTTTTCAAATGTGGTTTTGAGGAAAATTATCTTGATCATATTGGCTTTGGTTATAATTCCATTCATTCAATTTGCTTTATTCCCTGGTTTTTAAAATAACTAATTTTGATTCTGAAAAAAATTAAGAGTTCTAGTGTGATAAATGCAGTTTTTCTTTCATGTAAAAAAATGAAAAGTCTTAGTAATTTGCAACTTAGTTTTGCATTCCAGGTATGGAATAGCATTGCAAAAAATCCTTCAAAACCTGTATATTTTGTTTTTCTTTTTTTGTGTGGGGGAAGGGGTGGTTGTGAACGCTATAATTGGAACTTTCAGCAATATTGTTGTTCTTTCTACTTGATTCTTAAAAATAATAAGGGAAATTTCTGCACTTAGAACAAACATACTGTAAGTATAAAAATTGTGGAGCAAAAATATTAATAATAACATACTTAAGAACTATGTTAAAATAAGAGTGGAGGAATTGGTCTTGGTAGAGATGTGTCTCTCAAGATTGACAAATGGCCCAGAAGAGAAAACTGGGGCTAAGAGAGACTTCTTTGGTGGGCAGTAGGTGTCTAGAACTAGCTGCCTTTCCTGAAGAAAGAGGAATAAGTGTTGTAAATGAAGGAAATTTGACTTACCGCTTTGTATTTATTCACTCTCACCTCAATGGATAATCTCCATATCCTACCAACTGTTTTCTTTTGAGAGGAAAATGTCTAATTATTATTTTTTGGGCTCCATCGTGATGATGAACACTAAATATCAATAGTTTAGGCAAACTGTTAGTAATTAGAGTATTCAGTAAGTAGTCTTCTCCAAACTGAAATATTTAGGCAGTCTTCTTAGATTTCTGTTATTGCAGAGAACTAGTAGTATTGCTTCTCAAGCTCTACCATTATTTGAAATTACTCCATATAGTCAAATCTAAATACTTTTTCATATTCTCATTCTGCTTTCTTTTCCTTGGGTACTTATTATTTCCCACAGTAAATATTTTTAATATTTTTTCTGTCTCATTCAGTTCTCTCCCAATTTTTCAAGCTCCTCAGTTTTTAATGTATCATTCTGTGCAGTGAATGCTGAACTAGCTACCCCTGTACCTTAAGCATGATCTTTACCTTCTCTAGTCCTTAACCTTACTCATCTGGAAAATGAGGGGGTGGACTAAAGCAGTGTAAATCCTCAGTGAGGATTGTCATAAATTGAATTCTGTGGGAACAGACTCTGAGAAGGAGAACTGAGTGCAGAAGTTTACTGGTATGTGTGTGTTCACAGGAGATACTCCTGTGATGAAGTTAGGAAGGCAAAATTGGGCAGAAGGAGAAACTGACCTGCAGATAGGATAGCAGTTGAACCTTTCAGCAAGTCCTAAAGAAAGCTGTAAGGATAAGAAAGCTTTGTTCCAAGTTGAAGCAAAAGAGTCAGGTCCTTTGCGTTCTGCATCCTTTATCAGCCAGACATGACCCGTGGGTTCCTCCTGGGAGGGAGAATAACCTTGGGCAAGGCAGTTCTCTGCAGCAGAGGCAATGCTCAGTGAAGGACATAGCTATGAAATATAAGCAAATGGTATTCCCTGCAACTTGAAGGTGGATGCATTGGCATTGAAGAGGGGATCTGGGCAGAGCACTAGTTTCTATTACTGGTAATTTTGGGCGAGGCAATTCTTTGTTATGTGAAAATAATCCAGGCATTGCAGGCATGTAGCATCTGGCCCCACCTAATAGGACCATCACACTAGCCCACATTTCTAAACAACCCTTGGGATCCTGGTTGAGAATCATTAGAGATCATTAGGCTGAAAGATTGCTCAGTGTCTGGATCAAAGTTTGATCACCTGATCAAAGTTAAAAGAGATCCAGCAAAAGAATGAGTCCATTGTGACTCAAATAATGCTGTGCTGAACCTACTTGAATGTAAATAGTTCTGGGGGAATTACCTGGGTCAAAGGGCATGAAGATTTTAAAGAGCATTGCCATGTATTGCCCTGTAGAGTGGTTGAGCCAGTTTACATTCTCACTAGCAATCTAGCAGTCATATGCATTTACCATTTTCCTATTAACTTGAATCTCTGTAAATTTTATTGATATTGTGGATGGAGTCCTGGAAAGTAGGGAAGGAAGTGAGAGTTGGGTACCACATGCTATGCTGCTGTGCCTGTTTTTCTCTGAGTTTTACTAATGCTTCCAAGGATACTCTGACAACACTGAGAAAGAGTCAGGCATAAGGGAGCAGGAGAATTGCTAGGTACCTTATCTACAATTGATGTTTGAAAAATCAGAACGCTTACAACAGATAAGCATTTATAGGGAAGAAAATGGAAATTTTTGAAATTTTTACCACATAATTCAAACTCTCCTGATTGTAACCCTTTATTCCAATCTAACAGGTTTAGATTAGTTCAGTTCTGTTCTTTAAATCTCTATTAACAATTCAAAAAGAAATATCTGCTGTTAGCCTAGACTTGTTCCTAAGGGGCCAGCTGGTGCTGGGTTTGGCAGCTTATTTGGAGAAAGACTCAGTGAGTGTGGAGACTAAAATAACAAACTTGTTTTGAGACAGAGTGCTTCTAGGACATGATTTGAGATTTTAAAAATTAATTGCAGAGGTATCCAACTATCATTTATAAACAGAAGAAACTGTTTTCTTTCACATTTACACAAAATTCTTCATGTGGCCAACTTGAGGATCTTTTATTTCCCCCTGTTTACTTTATTTTTCTGTAATTATAATTTACCTTGTAAAGAGTTGCTCTGTCATGATATTATAGTGTGTCATTAGACATCATGACATTTTTCTAGATTGGTAGAAAATGAGTCAGCCAATCAATAGCATGTGTTTGATATCAACACTGAATTACCCATATTACTTTAGAGAAAACTGACCTATGAAGAGACATCATTTTACTTTGGGAAGGTTAAAATAATAAGAGCTGGACCAAGTATTTATATTATCTGTGTCCCTTGATTTTAGATTTTTAGAAGCAACTAAACACTTGTACTAAATATGGAAGAAATAATACTAGGAAGGTTGGTGTATTTTGCTACAATAGCAAAAAATAGTTTTCTATGAAAACAGATTAGTTCTCTGTTTATGGGTCTAAATTATTAATGTTTATGGGTCTATTAAAAAGGTGGATATTTTAATCTAGATTCTTTGATTGTAGGAAATTTAAATAAATATTACAAAGGCAAAACACATTTATTAGAGAAAAATCAGGAAGTATACAAACAAAAAGAAGAAAAATATTCATAATCCAACCATTTATAGACAGCACTGGTTTATATTTTTCCAAATTGTTTTCTTCTTTTTTATTTATATCTTTCCAGACTAAAAATTTTATTTAGTTCCATAAATTGCATTATGTGATTAATAATTATTTTCTTATTAAAGCCTACTTTAATCAAGTGGTAGTATGTCATAAAGAACTTTCTAAATATCAAACTTTCACCTTATTTTTCTAAACAAATGAATAACATTTCATAGTATGGAATCATCATAAATTGACCAATAAACTGAGGGACATTTGTGCTGTTTTATGTATGCCATTGTTTTATACAGCATGGTGGTTATAATTGACAATACAGTGTTATATACTTGAAAGTTGTTAAGAGAGTAAATCTGAAATGTTATCACCACAGTAAGTGTAGTTACATGAAGGGATAGGAGATGTTAACTAACTTTACTGTGGTAATCACTTTGCAATATATACATATATATAATCATCACATTGTACATATGTTATATGTCAATATATGTACATATGCACATATGTTATATGTCAATAATATCTCAATAAGGCTGGGAAAAATAAAAAGCCATTGTTTTAAATAATTGTTCCAGGAATATCTTTATGTATAATTCATTGAATACTTATTAAATTAATTCCTTAGAAATACTCCTAGAGGTAGAATTGCAATGTTTAAAGACAGGCATATTTTGGATTTGATGTAGGTTGCTATATTCCTTTCCAGAAAAGTTGTGCCAATTTACTCTTCTATCAGAAGGGAATTGAGTCGCTAACTTAAATCCTTCTCTCCCCCAAACACTGGGCATTAACAGTCATATTATTTTTGAATAGATAGCTGAGTATTAGATTCTTGTTACAATTGTTATCATTAGTGAGATTGAACATCTTTTTCTTGTAGCTATTGGCTATTTACATTTCTTTTATGGATTGTCTTTTTGCGTCTTTTGATATATTTTTTAAACTGCAGTGGTCATCTTTTTAAATTGTTTTAAAAGTATTCTCTATTGATTAAAGATATTAACTCTTTGTCATGTTTACTACAGCTATTTTTCTCAATATTTCTGTTTGTCTTTTAATTTGATTTATGGTATATTTTCTTGAACAAAAGTTACAATTTTTACATGTAAAATCTTTCAATATTCTCCTTTATGATTTCTTGGTTTTGTTTCATGCTTAGAAAGAATAATCTCAAGTTAGAAACTATTCTAATTTTAAAAATATATTATTGAATTTTTATATATAAAACTATTGCTTCTGGAATTTATTTTTTGTGTGTTGTGATGTGAGGTAAAATATCTTTTTCCTAAATGAAAAGTAATTGTCCCAATTATATATGTTTTATAATTCATTCTTTCCCATTTGTTTGAAATTATTCTTCTATCTTCTGCTTAGTTCCCCACTATGTGTAGATGTATCTGAATTTTCTATTCTCCCTCTTACTATGTTTATAGTAGAATAAGGGAAGATTTGATAGCTTCCATCTTTTATGAGAATTAATCTAGTATTTCATCATTAAGGATATTTTCCTTGTGTTTATTTGAAAATATTTTGATCATGTTGAAGAAATTTCTTTTTACCCCTAGTTTACTAAAAGCCTTAAAAATATATCATCATGGATGTCAGTGTTTTTTATATCATTTTTCAGGATCAATTGTTACTCTCATTTATTTTCTTACTGTGATGACTTCATTGATAGATAGCCTAGTGTTGAACCTTTCTTGCCTTCTTTGTATAAAGACTACATGTTTCTGATGTTAGTTTTAAGTAAACACTGGATATGAATTTTTAATATTTTGCATAGGAGGCCTGCATTTATATTTCTAAGCAAAATTGACCCATTGTTCCTGCTTCAGTCATTTTTTTTGTCAGGTTTTGGTACCAAGTTTATGCCAGACTCAGGAAATAATTTTATGTACTTTTTTCTTCTGTTTATTACTATGCTCTGGAATTCTTGAAATAATAATTTAACTATATCTTCCTTGAAAATTTGAAATCATTAATGTAAAAAAGCACTGAATCTGGCAGTTTTTTGGGGGCGGGTCTGTGACAACTTCCTCATTTTTCCCCCATGGTTTTATTTTAGTTTTCCTCTCCTTTACATGGTTGAGTTTAGTAGTGTGCATTTCCCTGTAAGCATATCTCTAGGTTTTTAAAATTTTTAGCATGGTATTTTTCAAATTACCCTCTCATACTGTTTTCAGTTTCTTTGTGTTCCTGATTCCTTCCCTTTTCGGGACAGTTACCAGCATAAGTTGGTAGATGAGAGTACGGGCTTAGGGGCCACACTGCCTGAATTTGACTCCTAGTGCCACTGTTTCCAAGGTGTGTGGCCTGGGGTAAATTACCTTGTTTCTCCTCCCTCCCTCCCCACCCATAAAATGGAGAAAAAGATAGTTCCTACTCAATAGGGTTATGGTAAAGATAAAATGAGACAATATTTGACAAGTGCTTAGAACAGTGACTGGAGTATATAAATACTCTGTAAGTATTTGTATTGTTAATATTATTTGTCCATAATTTTGTGGCTATTCCTTTTCTCCCTTAAAAATCTTAGACTAGTTGGTGATTTATATATTCCACTTGTTTTGCCTTATTATTATCTCCTAATTTACCATCTGCTCTGATTTCCTCTCTTTTTTTGTCCTTTACCATATATGTCTTTATAAATTACCTCAAATGTGATAAAGCATTTGATAATAAATGCTTTAAAATGCTTAAAAACTTGATAATAAATGCCTTATTGTGTTTGAGGAAATTTATAAAGTTATATATGGTATATCTTTGCAGCAAGTATAAATAAGCAAAATGTACACTTAGGCAATCATAGGTGCCATGCCAGTATTCTCTTCCAGAATAACAGATGCCAGAGTTCAGATCCACTAGGGAATCCTCTGGCTGGATGATATCAAGGAGGTTGAGTTCTCCTTGAACTGACATATATTTATCTCCTGTTGCTGCCAAGCCTTCCACTTTTTGTTGAACAGCACTTAGGGTGCCTATTCTGCTTGGTGGGGAGGCTCTACAGGCCAGTCAGCAGAAGGCCAAGGTGAAGCAAGGATAGAGGAAGCCTTTTGATGTGACTCTTATTCTGGTTCATTCTTTCCGTCTGGACTTTCCACAAACTGAGAGGCATCCGACCTGGGCTCTGAAAGCATTTACAGAACTCCTGAGGACAGTTCATGCTCATCAGATCCATAGAGCCTTGTGTCTATATTCCCTTGTCATTCACGCATAGCTTTGGTCACAGCAGTTTCCCTCACGGTTGCCCCAGTAGATTTGTCTATCCAAAGGCTTGCAAGAAGGTATTTCCTGTCTAAGGAAAGAGTCTGTGTTATTGGGAATAGCATAGAATTTCAAATTCTGTTTTATTGCAATTATACAAAAAATGCAAGATTACAAAAGAAGCCAGAATGAGTCCTTTTTTATTCTCTAGTTAGTGCAATGCTTAGCAATGTACGAACACTGACCATATTGGGCTTAGGGTGTGATGGGATTCTCAGTAATCTTGAGTCACCCAGAGATGTGTTGCTTCCTCTGGGAGGGTAGATGATGGTGGGGTTTTCTTTGCCTTTTGGCTAGGGTTTTGTAAACCTAACAGGGCCACTGTACCAAGAGCTGGTGCTATCTGGCAAAGTAGGAGTTACGGTCCCTTTTATAACTTTCCAGCTACAATTATGAGCTCATGGTACATCCAGACGCAAATTTCTTACCTTATTTGAGACACTGTAGAATGACAGAGTGGGGAACATGAGGCAGTGAAAGAAAGAAAACCAAAAGAAGGGTGCGTTATTGAGGTTGCTGCTGTAGGCAATGCGGACAGTATACCATCTGAACCTTGGAGAATTGTGCCGAGTGCTTCTCAGAATTGTCTACCCTAAGAACAGGAGGCTGGAGCAGGAATCCATAGACTTCCATCACCCACCGGTTGAGAGTTGACCTTTGAGGTGTTGACTCCCCTCCTCTACTCATCACTGTGAATCCCCTTGTTTAAGGGAAAATGTCTGGGCCCTGTTGTTTTATTTTTGCTTTTGGTTTTTGAATTCATACCTGAGTGTATTTAGTTCCTAATTTTTTGGCTTTGCTGGCTGTTTTCAGACCTTGTGTTTGCCCATTCTGCTAATGTCAAAATTGGCTTCTTCAGTTTTAACTTTTGCATTCTCTCAGATATTGTATGACAAAAACAAAAACAATTTTGTATATTGTCTCAGTGTTGTTTACCTGCATCTGGCCATCCCACTCATTCAAGCTTGACTCTCCTGGAATCTAGTCTTGCTGTTCATCTTAGCTTCTTTGCTAAAACTCAAGTCTTTGCCAGAACGCTGCTGGAGCATCAGATCCTGGTCCAGGGAAGGTAAGGGGGCTAAAGGAAAGATGTGTCTAGAAGAATGATTAGCTCCAGCTGTAAGCTCAAAAGGAACACCTTGGTGGGAAGCTGGCATCCAGGACTCATCACAGGCAGAATCCACTCTATACCCATTGCTGCCTGCTCTTGGGTTTACTTTTGGTAATAGTACATCTCTAGACCACATGCCTCCCATTTGCTGCCTTTAACCTGGGCAAGTTCCTCAATTTCTTTGACTTTTGGTTCCTGAAGCTGTAGAACAATACTACTAGAAAATGATAGAACCACCTCAATTGGATTGTTGTGTCTGGCATGTTAGCTACTATTATTGTTAGAATCTTGAGTTTTCCAACAGACTTGTTTCCACTCAGCAATCGGAACATCTCCACAGTGGTTGCTGTCTGGGCTGTCTTCAGAATCAGGGCTTCCGAAGTGTGTGGGACCCAGTATGCCAGCTCCTCCCCACCCTCTGTCTTTGCTCTTTGTCTTCTGACATGGAGACCACATAACCTACTTTGTCAGAGAGTTAACAATCAATGTCATCCACTTTCTTACATAATACATGTTTCAGGCTGTTTATATACGTTAACTGCTATAATCCTTCTGGAAGCTAGATTTTATAATCTTAAAAAAAAGAAAACCAGAACCAACACTAAAACAAAGCAAAACAAAGCAAAAAGCAAAAACCAGAGGCTCTGAGTGATTACATAACTAGGCTAAAGTTATACATTCAGGAAGGATTCCTATCAGGATCCCAATTGAGGCTTTCAATTTTAAGCAATTCTTCAAATGGTGAACTTCTTCAGCATTTTATCCTCTAGCTACTTGGCCTATTGTCTTAAGACAAAAACAAAACAAAACAAAACAAAACAAAACAAAACAAAAAAACAAAAACCTCTATTTAAATATTTAAAAAATCTCATCATTTTTATTCTCTCATTCTAAACTTGAGAGCTAATATTTGGTAAATGTACCTTGGCTTGTTGACCATTGTTGCAACAATTTATTCCTTGTTTCTTCCATCTTGTGTTCTTGAAAGGATTTGCTATACTTTCAGTTAATCTCTGAAAAGCATAGAAAGATATCAGCATCTCTTACTCACTTTTTCCCTCTTGGAAATATTTGTGGCAGCCAGGCCTTTCTCCACTTACAGAGATCAAAATAAAACCACTTACAGAATGGAATGTTTGAAAGCTTCTCTGACTTTATTTCAACTTTGGTGACATTCCTGCTTGATTTATTACTAGTTTGGTGTGGGGAATTCAAGTAAAAGAAATTGCCAGATGTAAGAGATATAGTAATTACTGAAAAGGTGAAATTTTGGAGCCTTCTGTATTTGGACTAACTCAAGCTTCTAACCAACTCTGCATTTTCAGGAAAATTCCAGACATTTAAGTTTTGCTTTTCTTCAGTTTTCTTATCCACTGTCCTATTTTTCATGTATCAGATGTTTATAGTTTTTTTTTAAACTGAGTTCTAATGTCAAAAAGAAAGATATCACCAAATGAACACATGCGTGTTCATTTAGAAGTCCAAAAATCCTGAAATCTTTTTTAGAGTGTGCCTAGTGTGATATAATGGTGAAAAGTTACGAGTCAGTGTTGTTGGTGAATTATGACCAAGGTCATGGAAAACACATTGCTTTTTTTAGTGGTTGCATGATTATCAGGCCTCTGATGATAAATCTGCACCCACTGGAAATGCAGTTAACTTACCTTGGCGATTTTGATTTATTAGCCTTGCAATGGACAAGGTTGCCCATTTGTTAGTGCTTGTTTTATATTTGAATAGCTTGAAAGCATATAAATTAAAAGCAGAGCTTAAAGTTTGTCTAGCTACTTCATATTTCATAGGAAGCATCTGATCAGAGAACTTCAACTTCAGTTATTTCTGTTGTGATACTATTCAGATTTTAATATAGTGAGGACATCTGATTTGCATTTTAGAGCATCTTTGTGATCAGTCCTGAAATTTCAAAGAACTGTCAGAACTATAATAAAAACATGAAAATTACAGGTGAGCAATCAGCTTCATTTGGGGAGTAAAATTTAAGCAGTTTAAAGGGAGGATATTGAAGAACTAGTGATTGATGAAATTTTTTCTGTTTAGCTTCTCTTTGAGCTTTTGTTCAAAATAGATGTGACCTTGAGGGCTTTTATTAAAAGTTGTACTTAATTATACAGAGGCGTTTTCCAGCATTCTACGCCTGGAACGGCCTAAAGAAGATTTTTGAATGAATTAAAGGATAGGACTAGAATGAGAGCTTAATGAATATGGGCTTTGAGTACCCAAATGTAGAATGCATTCCGAGGTTAAACTGACCATAGAAGCAGTTATGTGTCAGCCTAAATTCTCCTTTCTCCTTCCTTACTGCAGTCTGAGGCAGTCTGAGGCACAGCACCTGAGGTTCCTTGTTGCAACCTGAGGCATAGCACAACAATAGGAGCTTTTGAATGTTGGTCCTTGTAGCAGCTTTTCTCAGCCTACACCGTATTGCCCTTTGGGGCTGGATAATTCCTTGTTGTTGTGGGTAGGATGGTGTTTTGTGCATTGTAGGTGGCTAGATGCCAGTAACACTACCCTCAGTTGTAACAACCAAAAATGTCTCCAGACGATGCCAAATGTCTCCCAGGGGTAAAAATCACCCGATTGAGGTCCACTGTTTGACACTGATGATGCAGGAAAGAGAGAATGACCAGTGTTAAGGTATCCATCTTGAAGACATCACAGTGTGTACATTAAAATAAGGTGCCATTACAGTATTTTAGTCCATTTGCCACTAAGCCCAATCAAGCTGAGCTCTTATAAGTTTAAACCAGGCAGACATTGCTGCAGTGTTATTTCTGTATCCTTTATCTGGCAACTGTGCAGCATTTGATGGTTTTGCATTTGATGTTGCATTTGAATCCAATGTTGAAAGTGATCAAGTCTTTTGATGTAATACTTGGCATTTATAAATATTGAAGTTCTAATCATCATGGACAATTATAATTCTATATTAGTTACATAATGTTAAATATTTTAAGAAATGAAAAATAAGGAATGTTCATCCTTCAGTCAACTTTTCTTGATTCTTTTATATCTTACATGTTACAAGTAGAGACATTCCTTCTCTGAGACATTTTACATTTTCTGTGATCTGTTTTCATTTACAGAAGGAGCCTAACCTGTACTCTTGTCTGGAGTAGAAAAACTCACCTTGATATAAGTAATGTGATAGTAATAGCCAATGATCATCTACTACATCACAAGGAAATATTCTGATTCTAGAATTCTTTTGGTAACTAAGGAAGACAGGCATATGTGAGAAGTAGGAAATGATTGCAAGGTTGCTATGATCTAGAAGACTATTTCGCTTATTCATTTCTTATTTGGAATTGGCTTAAAAATTTAAAACAATGTATAATTGGATTATTAAAGATTAAAAAAAGAACAAAGGAAGAATACAGGGACTAGGTACTACCAAGCAACTAAGGTCATTATAACTTTGGGACAGTGAATTAATTTCTAGAAGTTTTGTTGGGGCTAAGGCAAAAAGGTAAGTAGTTAAGTAGTATTAATTGAGTTAAGTAGTATTTATTACCTGTGTTTTAAGAAAGCTTTTAAATTGTTCTGCAAAGCACAGTTTTTTTTTTCGCAGAATATGTCCAAAGAAATAAAGTTTCTTAGGATTTGACAAAATTACAGAGTTTTTTTGGCTTAGAGATGTTGAGATACATAGTCAACAATATTTTCTGTTTTATAAGACAGGATAGTATTGTCAATTAGCTCTGAGTTCTGTACCTCAGAGGATGGGAAACAATGGACTCAGAGAAATATTTTAAGGTGGAGGCTACTGATAAACCACATCGTGTAAAACAAACAACTAAAGCCCCCTGGCCAATGTCTGATTTTAAGTAGTGTTGCATCCTCACGCAATCTCAGTTACAAACTATATCTCATGTAGCTTTGTAAGTTGGTTTACTTATTTGGGCTACTTAAAATATTCCATTTTAAAGCCAAAGAATTTTGCCAAATGAAATACATTTAGTGTTAACACTGAGCTGTTATGATTGTTGTCAGAAGAGACCAATACTTCTTTGAGAGGTATTTGAGAGGTACAAAAAGAAAATAAAATCATGCCGTCTTCAAAGAGTAGGACACTGTTGTTTTTGTTGCTATCTTTTAAAAATCAATTCTACTGCTGAGTCATGTTGTTCAAATACAGATTTGTGAAATGTACTCGGACATAGACTTATTTAATCTCTTGAAATATTTGTATGAATGAGGCGTGAGAAAATTCCCAGATTTTAACTGCAGTAATATGATTCAGACTCCAGAGTGGTAGTATATAAGATTTATGTGAACATTCTACACTTTTTACTGTTGATAGTCTCTGTCCATTGGGTCAGTTGCTAATGATAGACCAAGGAGATAGATCAAAGAAATTGTTCAGAGAAATCATTCTTAACTGTTGTTAAGTGAGATGGAACAGAGGTGAATAATGATTGTTGGAATAATCATTCTGGGCATCTGGTTGATATTTGTGATTTGTTATGGAAAAAATCTGTCATGGAGTTCTGGAAACATAGTAAAAAATATTATCAGTCTATTCTTTTGGAGTGATTAAGTGTAAAAACATCACTTTTTCCATATTAAGTAATTATCATATAGACTTAATTAAGGTAATTAGTTTGATAAAGATTGGATTGTTCTTTCAGGACAGGTTATGAATACAATTCTGGTGATGAGATCATCATTTTCTAGAGCTGTTTCCAATATAGTATAGCTAATTACATGTTTTCAGGGGGAGGAAGTTACAGGCTTCCAACATGATTTCTGAAATGGACATATCAAGCTAAATGATCATTTTGTAGTGAAATTAGTTGTTCAGTATCTGATGGAAATTTGCACTTCAGTATTTCCTCTTAGAATGTCTTATAATTTTTAAACATACTTTTCTATATTTGAGAAGTTTGGATAGTGTGCAAAAGGTTTTATTCTGATGAGTATTAAAGAACCTAGGACCTAAGCTCTGTTTGATTTTCTGTGTCTTAAGCTCATCAAGAGAGTCTCCTGTTTATTTTTAGAAATGTAAAAGAATTCAGAAGATTCTTTCCAACTGCCTCCTGCCATTCAGGCAACTCCTTTGTGAAGCCCTGGATCCCAGCATGTTCCTAATGAAGTGAAGATTTCCAGTTCTTGGGAGATTTATAGTGAAGCTTTAGGGTTCTAAATGGGTCAGAGCAGATTTTGTACTTTGTCAGGGTTGTGAAAAAATCCAGTAGGCAATCTGTGCTAAAGATTCTGGAATAATAATTTTGGCACCTGCTGGTTTCTTTGTTTTTCTAAGGAAAGAACATTATTGAGGACTTACCAATGAAAGAGTTCTTTAAAGGTATTCCCTCTTGAGAGATCTATCACTCTTGCTCCAGCTTAGTATAAAGGTGACTCAGACAAGATTCTGATAATTTAAGTAAAAAATCATTTATTTGACTTGGAGACTTGGTACTATCTAGATCTATTTTCTACTTAAAATTAAACATGTAGGGAAACTGCCCTAAAGGGTACCCAGCTCAGTTCTTCCTCAAACTTCAATAGGTCCGATTGGAGAGATGAAAAAATATTCTTGAATTCTTTTATTGATAATTTTCTCTCCTCTGTTTTCTCTTCCTGGAAATCCTGCTTTGCAATTGTTGGATCTCCTAGACTGCTCTCCTACTTTTTGTGTCTTTCCTTTCCTTTTTTAAAAATCTCTTTGTCCTATTTGATCTGTTTTCTGGGAGATTACTTTGGTTTTATCTTCTAATCTTTATATTGATTTTTAGATTTCTTCTATTATTTCCTTTGGTTTCTAAAAGTTCTTTCTGTTGTTGCTCCTTGAATATTCCTTATTTGTGGCATTTTGGGCTCTTGTATCATAAACGAGATACCTTGACTTCTTGCTCTGATTTTTTAAAAAAAAGTTTTTTTTTTTCCTCCCTGAATAGTCTCTGTGTTCTACAAGTTGCTTTTTAAAAAGTAGTTTGTTTTGGCCTATCTTCTCAAAGTAGGGGACTAAAAAGCTTCTTGGGAGCTCTGAGCATTTTAGCAGTGTCAGATTTGAGTTTTATTGTGAGTGACCTGGTTGGGCCATTAATAGGACTGATCAAACTCCCTAGAGAAGTGTGTTCTGATCTTTTCCAGAGGGAAAAGTTCTAGTGGCCAGTCTTCTGGCACTGGCAAATGGGTTGGGGGTGGGTGGGGTGCAAAGAGGATGTCTCAGCACTTAGCCTCCTATGTGTGAAGTTACTTAATCCCTTTGTTTTCAGTAGATTTCCCACATCCTCAGTTGCTTGGGTGGGATCCTCCCAATTCAAAGACCCTCTGTTTTACCCTTTCCAGACTTTAGTGGGAGTAGTGGAGATGGAAAGGGGGCAGGGTGAGGGACATCGCTCAGCAAAGTGGAGTAGAGGAAGACACATAGGTATTTATCTGACCACTTCTCAAATACCTTTTTTCCAATCCTCCTTATTTTAGGTTCCCACCTGCCACCCCCCTTTCTCCCACTTCTAGAGAAACTGGTGTTAACCATTTGCAGAGCATTTGGGGGAATGTAACTAGTCAGTTCTCAGCCTTTCCCACTGCCCACTTTAGACTGAACTTTCTTGGTCTGGTAATTCAATTACTATTTGTGCACCCGCTTTCCATCTTCCAAAATTTAGTTGCCATTGTCTCTTCTCCTGCTCTTTCTGTTCTTATAGGTTCATATCTTTTAAAAAGGCCAAATTAGATTCTTTTGTTCTATACACTATCTTGCTCTGGAACACCCTATTCAAAATGTACCTTTGAATGGGAAGCTTTCAGAAGACAGATCTTATATAGGTATAGAAAGTTTACTTAGCTGTGAAGAAGGATTTATTTTTTGAGCTAAAAGAAAAAATCAATTAAATTTTTGTGTTTGGGGTATAGGTATTGCAACTATGTCTTTCTTGTGTGGTAGTTTTCTATCTAGCCACCCATGTGAATTTTGAAAACTAAGACAAAGTATAATGCAGTGAAAAAGCTTAGCAAGGGCTGACTGTATATCTTAATGCAGTAAAAAAAGTTTGTCAGGAAATAACTATACCCTGACATTTCTGCAGAGAGATGCTTGGAACTCTGAGATATTAATGCAGTTGTCTCATAACCAGGAGCACGTTGTTGAGTTTTACAACTATTATGATAAAGTAAAATGCTAGAGGCTTTTATCATGACCAGAGAGCTCTGTATTGTCACCTTGTTGTAGGGGAGGGCAAAATTTATAGTTAGCTAGAGTGGAAGTTCTTCAATTTACATCACTCAAACTGGAGGCAAAGAGTAAACAGTTCCTTCTCTTTGTATTTCATACTTGGGATTAGACAGAAAAAAATACATTGTGAATTAAAACTAAAAGGAAGTTTTAATTACTTCTAACCTATTTATCAACAATAGAGATATGTCAGCACTTTAATTATTAATGTTGTTACAAAATGTTAAGATGAAATGTAGCTAAATTTAAGAGGATACACTAAATAATATTTGGGAATAGGAGTTTTTACTGTCACTTAAGGACTATGTGTGTGTGTGATCTGGAAGATAAGATGAGAGGCTGAATTTTACAATGAAGTTTGTAGAAGCTCCTCTACTGTCATATTCTCATTTGCATCTTTGCAGTGTGAGGTTATATCATGTATTTCTGGGCTCATTCCCGTCTTCCATTTAAAAGTTAAAAAACATGTAATCAATCTTAAAAGAGTATCTTTAGGGTCATTTCCACATGACAAAGGATTTGACCTTTGTCATAGTGATATCTGGTGTTTAAGGATGGCTCTTGGGAATTTGGCTCCAAGTTAAAAGAAGCATTTGTATTTCTCAGTTCACCCAGAGGAGTAATAAGCCATACTTCAACTTCTGAAGTCAGTTTCAAAGTCAAATGCTCTCCTCTGAGAGCACTTTGCTGCTCACTTATAAAACTGGAAAAGGGCATTTCAGTCAACGCTTTATTCCCCAAGTCAGGAACTGAGGCTGAGTAGGTGGCCACCAACAGGGATAATTTAAGGGACCGTCACAAGGCCCTTCTATCAAAACAGATCTCCCTGAAAGAAGCCTATATATTTCTCCCTACTTTTTTGAACTGTTTCAAACTCTACTTATTACAGATTTACTTAGATTACAGTGTCCTCTTTTAAAATAAAAATATCCCAGGGAGGGTTAAGTAGTCTATTAATCAATCATTCACAATCTAATGTGGCTTAGTTTAATTAAATTGCTTTTCTTTAGTTAATGGAAGTTTTGATGGCAGCCAGGAAGAGAGAAAAGGGAAGTAATTTAGTCCTTGGGGTTCTTAAGCATAAGGCATGCCTGAGCAGAGGGCAATGAAGTGGGCTTATTTTTGACGTCCAGAGGGCAGCATGAGGGCACTGGATATTTGGAATTGAGAAGATGAGACACAGGCACCAGAAGATGAGTGAAGAAAGAGGAGTGGGAAAATGGCAAAGACAAACGTTCAACTTTGAAATACTGTGGTCCAGTTCTTTTTCCATAATGAAGGCCTTTAGGTTAATAGTATAGGGTACTATGGAGAAATGGTTTTGTATTTTTGCTTGGAATTTGTGTTATGTTTTGTGTGATATATATGGGGAAAGAAAATACAGGCCCTTAAAAAACAGACAAGCTGTATTAGAATAATGCCATAAAACATATATAGTGCTATTATATTTTATTCATTAAACAATTGCCTAATGTTTAAACAATTAAACAAATGTTTAATTCAATTAAACATTATTTATTAAACTTTCATTAACCAGAGGAAAGCAATTTAATTAAACTATTTTTATTTTAAACTCTAGGGAAGTTTAAGGTTATGAGACTAATTATTGTCAAAAGCAAAGAGGAGAGCTCAGAATTATGAAGTAAAGCAATTCTGTATCTCTGTTGTTTGAAGGAAATATTTCTTTCAGATATGTATTTTTTTTCTTTGTGGTTTGCTACATGGCAGAGATAATGCAAGGTAGTTGTGTCCTTGGTAGGCTTGAAAAATATTTTTGCTTAAGCAGGTGTTTCCATTTTTTTAAGCTTGCTCTAAATTGTAAAGGCTTTGAAATATAATCTGTTTATTTTAAGAATTGTTAGGCTTGTTTCTTCTTACAGAACAGCATATGTGAGTAGAAAAGCAAGCTAACATATTCTTGGTTAATCACACCCATGGAAGACTGAGAACTACAAGAGTTCCAACACAACCTACCACATTAGAGTTTTTAACCTTAATTACTTATATTTTGAGGAAATAAACTATCTCATTCATACCAGTTTGGAAAAATCAAATCTGGAAGGTCAGAAGCTACAGCTTCATATCTAATAGCACGGGTGACCGTATGATTTATCATCAGATACAAATCCAGATAATTTTCATAGTGAAAGGTGATGTTCAAAGTATTGTTGATCTGTCCTTTATTTATGCCCAGTTTAAACTTAATCACTCTGCCCTCTCTTCATTTCAGTACTGTTTTCTTCTGCAGTGTGCAATCTGAAGTTAAGTCCATCCAAAGAATTTTGAAATCTCAGATAATTGTCTTTTTCAGTTATAGAATTTCCTGTTAGTTGTTTTTTTAGTTTCCATTTATCTTCTGAATACTCCATCCTTTCAACCATTGTACCTTGTTTCTACTGAGTATATATTCTCTTGATTGTGAGTTTCTTGTCTCTTTGCATGTTTTGTAGTTTTTTTTAATAGATAAATTAGTTTTATTAATTGACTCAGAAGATTCTGATTCCTTATCTTTGCTTCTCTAATTGCTTCCCCTCTCCCCCAACCCCCCACAAGCATCAGGGAGTGCATCCTGCAAAGTAGAAAGCAAAGGGAAAGGCTCCTTCTTATTTTCATACTAGACACTCATGTCCTTGGTTTTGTATTTAAAAAAAATTATATCCTGTACATTGTATACTAAAGAACAATAAAGGCTAATATACCTACATCTATGTCTATATATATCTATCTCAACTTTTTCTTATTTTTTGCTTTTACTCCATGGTTTCTTGACTTTATCTTGTAGTTCTTTCACTGAATTTTAATTTTTGTAATTGTACTTTTAATTTTTCTTAAAACCTTGTTCTCTAATTACTTCTTTTTTTTCTCCCACAGACACCTGTTTTTATTATGTGGGTGCAGTGTTCCTTATACTTTCTCTTGTGCTATTGATTTTTCTCAAATGCCTGGTGATGCATGGTTGTTCATTTTCACTTTGTTAATGGGGAAGTTTGAGCATCACAACTTGGAGGCATTGCTTTCCTTCGCCATTGTTTGCCTCTAGTGCCCTGATGGAAAGAGTTGAGTATAAACTATGTGTACTTGAGTAGGCATGTTTGACTGGTAGATAGGCTTGAACTTAAGATGTGTACTGGATAATAGACAGACAGTCTGGTGCTTTCCTTTGGAGTGTAGCCCTTCCAAGAAAAATCATTTAAATTCTTTAGAGATGGGCTGTGTCATATGGCATTTCTGCCAGTTGTCCAAAAGAGGAAGTGGGAGAGACTTACCCAGCTGTTCAGTGTCAGTCCCTTACTCAGACGCCCTCAGTACTGCTGTACAACCTACTCTTTTCCTCCACGCCTCCAGCTTGTGTTGCTAGAACCTTTCTGAGCTTCTCTCTCAGACAAAACAGACCTACCTTCTGGCAGCCCTCATCTGTGTCTCAAGCTTTGTCTTCACACATAGTCACTACAATAATCCCATCTGTGTCCTGTCTTCTCTAAATCCATTAAATATTGTGGGCTACTTAGAGTTTACTGTCCACTAGCTTTCCTACTGCATTCACTTTTTGTTATTAGGCTCCCTTTCCTGCATTTTTTCTTTTTTTTCCCTTTTTTTAAAATTAAAAAAAAATTAAATTTTTAATAAATTTAAAGGTTACACTCCATTTACAGTTATTATGAAATATTGGCTATACTCCCTATCCTTGTAGACCATCTAACCCCCAGTAATTGGTACCTCCCATTCCCCTACCCCTGTGTTGTCCACCCCCCACTCTCCCCACTGATAACCACTAGTTTATTCTATCTGTGAGTCTGCTTCTGTTTTATAGTATTCACTAGTTTGTTGTATTTTTTAGATTCTAGATTCCACATGTGAGTGGTATCATACACTTTGCCTTTCTCTGTTTGACTTATTTTCTACATTTTCAATTCATTTCAGTGAGATTTGAGAGGGAGAAAGGTAAATTGTGCCTAGGTGACCATCTTGCCTCTGTAGTAGCCTGCGTTTTGAGTATTATCTTGTTATTTAAGTATTTAGGCTTTTGCCTTTTTGTTTTGTTTTTAAAGAATTTTAGGGCATTGAAAGCAGGTTTAAGTATCTTATAGGTGTTTTTTTCTCCCTCTTTGTCCTTAAAGATTCTGTCATGGACTGAATTCTGCACGGACCCAATAAATACTTGTAGAAATGACTGATTCTTAAAACGCATTGGCATGCAACCAATAACTGAATCTATTATAACAGAGCACGTAAAAGTTTTGTTGCAGCGAAATTTGTGTTCTGGAAAATGTAGAAGAACTGAAAACCAACTTATGACATCCACATTTGAAACAATATATACTATCAGTGAATTTTACTTAGAACAGTCTTTAGTTTTGCCTGATTTTATAGTTATGAAGCAGGAAAGGATAGAAGGAGTGGATTAGAAACTGGTGAAATTAGAGGAAAGGGGCACTAGGAAGACTAAAGTAAAGTAACTGACAGATGTCAGGGAAAGAGGTGCCTGATGGTAAAAAGTAAAAAAGAAAAATGTCATGTCTCTTGCCTCTTGCTTCCTTTGTCATGGAAAAAAATTTGGAGTAGCTCTGATTCCGAATACTTAGAACTCAAAACTACAAAAGAAGAAGAAATTTGAGTTTCTCCAAATGGTCTTAGGTATAAATGCTGTGGATTCATTAGTTTTCCTCAGTTAGAAGATAGCTATCTTCTTTTTTATACCAGTGAAGTGTTTATGTGAACTAGTAAGGAAATGCATACTTCTCTTAACACTTCTTAATTAGGCTGAAATTCTATCAGGGGATTTATGCTGACCTCATAAATAATGAATGTGAAATTTAATTTTCCAAAGTCACAGGTTCCCAGTCAAGGACACAGACAATTTATGTATCTTTTCAGGATGTGAACTACTGTAAGTGAACATAGCTCCAGTGCTGAAATGCATGGGGCTCAGTGTAGAGCCTGCTTTTTTTACCAACATGGTTGAAACGCTCTTAAAGCTTTGGTTCCCCTGAACACTTTGGATAATAGTCAGATGTATTACTGCCTGACTCACTATAATATTGCAGTATCACTTGTATTTTTCATGACTTGGTTTGATTGTTTGCTTTTCTAATCTCTGGAAATGATCCAGTAAAAACAGTAAGCACAGCAGCCAATTATGGCTTTTATTTGTAAACACATTAAATTCTACTAATAATAGAAGAAGGTAACTAATGACTGGTCAAAGTCAAAAATAGAGATTACTGATATATTAAATTTGTCTGTTGTTTGAAAGTCACCCATGATGTATCTTAGGAACAGTTGGACAGAAAATATTCTAAAAAATCTACTTCCTTTGCAAGGCTATCTAAGCTTTCAATGATGAATTGGCCCAAACATGTAGCTCTATGAAAATTGCAGTATGGCTCTTTTAATTATAATTCTGTATAATTAGCATCACATAATACAAAATGCTCCTGTCTGAAAATTGTATATTTAATTTTAACTCATGGAATGACACTGTAATTGTATAAATGCTCTTATATTATGAAAAGTAAGTTTAAAAATGAATATTTTCATTTTTACATATGGCAAAATTTTCTCAAGTGAATTAAAATACTGCTAATCTTTTCACTGAATAATAAATCTAGGCTTCCCTCTGATGTAATTAATGCAACTTATACTATTCAGTAGAGGACAGAAATGTTAAATCATACATAAAAAAGTGGCTGAGAATATTTCATTACCAAACCAATTCTGCAATTTCCATGGACTTATGGAAAATGTTATTCACCTCTTGGGGAAAGCCTTTGGCAGAGAGCTGAGTTTTGCTTGGCATACTGTTTGTATCAGTTTAGTCTCTTGTTAGCTTGTGCTTGATGTCAGTTGTATATACACTGTCTTCATGTTGTGGAAGAAAAAAACAACTTTAGTTCTCAACCCATACTTATTTTTCTACTGGTAATTAATCTCTGTGTTAAGTTTAAGATTTAAGATTCCAGTGTGATAGTTTAAATGTGTACTGTTTGCAATAATGGCAATTTCCAAGTGATTGAATGGTATTCTGGTGTTTTGCTTCTTATTCTATTATAGGCTCTTAATCTAAACATCCCTATGGTGTAAAATAAGGACATCATATGAAGTATGGTTATGTTTCTGGTGTGCAATGACTGTTAAGAATTCTCAGCCATTCAATAGCATCACTGCAGAATGCACATTAAATTTTTTTTATAGATAAAAAGGAGGATAGTTAGAGCCAATAAAAGAAAGATGGAGAAAAAACCCAAAAGACTAATAAAATGTAGTCAATAAATAGCATTACCTACAAAAGCTATTTATGTGTAATGAAATATAAAGCATAAATCTTATCATTAATCCTTGTATTGAAATTTTGGTGCCTGAATAAAATTCCTTGTACTTTATATGGCTTTGCTTTTTAATTACAGAAGGTTTGATTATCGAAAATAACCATTGCTCTTTCTAAAATGAAGTCAATGATCTAACATATAAGATAATATTAAGGAATCTAAAGTCATAATATTTGTCTTCATGTTGATACCGGAATGATAAATTTCAAAGATAAAGACCATTAAAATTGGATGATTGAGTTACCTCATGTCATTAGAATTTATTAGCATAAATGTGTAAGAGCTACATTTGGTGTCTGTTTAATTGATGCTTAGAAGGAAGTGGGTGTGCATGAGTGTATGTTTTTCCTTGGCTTGTGGCCTGATCTCTGGGTTGTCTCAGAGTGGAGCTTATAGTTGCTGGGCTGTGCAGTTTCACAGTCACTTTTGATATTTTATTATGATTTTAGCCTATGTTTTAGGAAGAGTTTCATCCTTAGTTATGCAAGGACCCTCCCGCTGATTCTTTAATTCATTCCTTAATTTACGGACCAGATTACCATTCTCTAATTACTGCCATGAGTTATATCAGATGAGTTAAATTCATTCCACTAACACTTCAGGGTTTCTTGCATCAGAGAATACTTTTTATGCAAGTTTATCCTTTTATGGTACCTGATCCATTGTGGAGGTTATACTTAAGTGATTTTATTGACAGGACTCTCATTTATTCAAAGCATCATTCACCTTTCCAAATATAAATTGTATATTTGAATAGTAGTGGGCCATCAGAAGAAAATGTGCACTTATGTTTGCCTTCTATGTGATTTTTTTTACTCTCCCCAATCAAGCTATGGTATGGTTAGGTTATTATTATTTCTATTATAAAAATAAGGTAAGATTTAAGAGATTGGGTAACCAGCCCAAAGTTACATGGAATCGTAAAGTGGGGCGATAGAATTTGAAGTCTTTCTGACTCCAGACATTATAGGTGTTAGGAGGGATCCTGGTAAGCCACTATCACCTGAGTGGGTGGGGAAAGCATGGGGACAGCGAAGTCTGGGAATAGGAAACATGAGGACAATGATGATGTCTACATCCATGTAGAAACTATCAGCTGCTCAATAAAACTTTATTGAAAGTTTGAATAAGTGAAGTGTAGGTAATTTAAGGTTGGGGTCATACAGAAAAAGAAGCTCAGGAACAAGGAAACCTTAGAACTGCAATACTAGTGGGGTTTTTATTTTAAGGAATGCAGCAAGAATCCAGTTATTAGATTCAGGGAACAAAGTCAGTACAGGGCCAACAGCAAGTCTGAATCAGACAGAATTACTGATTTGGGGTGCTTAAGTTCTTCAGGTGCAGAACTGAGCTTGTAGTTGAGGGGAAAAGAGGTCTCAGATGTAAGAATTAGAAGAATGAAGGAGTGAGTCATCATAGTAGCAGACCTCTTCCTCAACTCAATTTTTTAGTTGAATTACAAAAAGTAATATTTGTTTTTGTTTACTCATTTTATTTCAGTTCTTGCTTGTATTAGATACTGTTTATATCTGCCACAAATTCGACTCATTTGGCTGGTGCAGCAAATAGGTGTGAATATGAACATGTTTTTTTCTTTTTGCTTTTACCTCCTTCAGGTTAACGATGTTGAACACAGAATGTTTTAGTAAGGAACCTGGTTTCTTCTGACAAATTTTATCACATAGGAACATAGTAGTCTCTGATGGGTATTTTAGCACATGAATTCCAGACAGCCCCAAATCAAAAGATATAAATATCACAATGTTTGTGTAGAGGCCTCAGTTTAATCTGTATATGAAGTAGCTATTAGTCTTGGTTAGTGAAAATCAAAGTTTCTGGTACCAAATATTTAAAAAAATTGTTTTCTTAGTAAGGTTTCTCTGATGTTTCTTAGAGAACTACATGTCATCTGTTTTCAGTCCATGTGATTTGGGTATATCTCCAAGGGAGGTCCTAACCCACTCCTGACCAATGAGAATATTGTGATTTGTTCCCAGATAGACATGTGGCATAGCCAGGGCCTTCAGAGCCAATGTTGATTTATCCATAGACCTTTGCTAGAACTAAAGCAATCAGAGTACACTGAGCTCTGACAATGTAAGCCTAGAACTGTTGGAAGCCATCTTTTCATTGTATATTGGGAGCTTGCCAACATCAATAAGGGCTGAGAGGTGAAAAGAGAGAAAAATGAGTCCTGATGATGATGTGTCCTGAAATGTTTTATTTTGGACTTTTTATTTTTATTTTTTTTAATTGAAGTACTTAGGACTTTTTAATTGCATAAGCCTATATACATTCTCCTTTGGTTGAGCTCAAGTTTTACTTTACTCTCTGCAACTTGCTACAGAAAGAGATTCAATTTTCTTTGTTTATGGAAGGCAGCAATACAAAATTAGTAAATGATGAATATTTAAACAGTGATAGAGGGTGAAATAAAAATTAAATTTCAATATCAAATAATATATTTTCTAAATGATTAAAATGACACTCTGTAAGTATAGTTAATTTGAGGTAACATAGTGACATAGGGATAATTGGTACAAAGCGCCTTATTGTTTTGATGAGGGTTTTTTTTTTTAATCCATGGGTTTTTACAGTAGCATAATTTGCTTTTTAGTGAAAAAGGACTTTTCAATATTTATATGTAATTAATATGTTTATCTCTTGATCTGAATTCTTGTCCTTTTCTGTGACACAGGATTGGGAAATTTGAGCAGATACTTGCCTGAGAAGAATCAGTTACCAAAAAACCATGTATTATGATCTACTGACTAAAATGCTAATCACTATAGCCAGCTTTTTAATGAAGAAATGTAGATACTGATACTTGTGTTATCTTTTATTTTAAAACTGGCTGTACCAAGGGCATGAACCCAGATAAATATGCTGAGGACATATGTCAGTTTAGAGCTAAGCACCCAAGGACTACATGCAAGGTTTGTCAGTGAAAAATATGAAATATAATAAGAAAACTCAAAGGATTCATTTGTTTCTCTTTATTCAGTTTCCAGCAGAAAAACTAAGTAGACAGAAAACATGGAACCATTGGAATCATCTGCCTTTTTTCAATTCAGCTCCAACTTTTGGTTACATTGAAAAGTTTCCTTAGGGAAAATGCAGTTGGTAAATTCTGATTTAGTCAAGTAGATAAATGATAAGATGACAGTGGATATTTTATTGATAAATAATATAAAATTATCATTCAGGAGCTTTTTTTTTTTTTAAAGGAATCTAAATATAGCTTGGCAATTTAAAAGTCATCTTAAAAATGTCTATAGGACATGAATTTTAATATGATACACCTGAGAATTTTTTATATTTGCTGAAATCAGCTTACTGATTTCCTGGTTTAAAAGTGAACCTCCCTGCTCCAAAAGAAGTGAAACCAGAGGATAATCACGCTTAACGATGTGGTGGGTTATGTGATTTCCATTGCATCGACAGTAACATATTTAAAGGACTATTTGAAATTCTATAAATAGATTTTGAAAGGCATATTTTAGTTATTTGGGTAATGTATGTAAAGCACTCTTGTAAAGAATATACAATCTTAATGATATAGTAAAGCTAATTTGATCATGTTGTTCTCTACATTTAATTGACTGCTTTTAAGATGTCTTTTTTCTTGTCCTTTGTAGCAGTTTTACTTTGTATGGGAAAAAAAGAAAAAAAACTACTTACTTTCAGGACAAGTGTAATCCTACTTGAAGCTAAAATTGTCTTCTGTCTGATATTGTCTCCAGCCCCCTACATAGGGGCAGAAATTCATTCTATCCTTTGGTGGATGTTGTCTGATATTACTCTTTCCATTGATATTTTCTGACACTTACATGAACTGATTAGATGACTTTCCATAGGGGTCCCAGTTATTTTTTTGTTTAAGAGTAGGATTGTAGCAATTTTCCAATTCCTCCCACAGCTACACTGTGGTATAGATACCATCCTTTCAGAGCCTAATTTCTCAAAAAAATGGTTTTAAACCACTTTTTCCACTGCCTCACCACTCACTGCTTAACACCCTGTAATCTTGCTTCTTTATCTCCAATTTGTAAAAGCTGCACCGAATTACTAAACCAAATGACCTGTTCTCAGCTTTCTTGCTTTTTAAACTTTCTGTTGAATCTATCACTGTTGATCGCATATTCTTTCTTGAAATACTTTTGTTCATTGACTCCATGACATTATACTGACTTGGGTCTTCAGTATTATTTTGTAAAAGATTAGTGATATGATTATTCTAACAGGATGTTTTACAAAAAAATGATACAGACCCATTGTATCTAAAGTTACAAAGAAGAAAGCTGAAAACTGCTCCAAATTTCCACTCAGAAATAGCCTCAATTATTAAATGAACATTCTCTACATTACAGATAGATGGATAGCCAGATCAAGTGAGTGGCAGATTCTCAGATGAAAATAATTTTATTAAAATGGGATCATATATATATACCATTTCTGACAGACAGCCTCTAGGATGGTCCCCATTTATCCTGGCCCTCTGGTATTCACACACCCTACCAGTGAAGCCATTTGGACCAGGAGTTTTGTTTTGGGGAGATTTTAAACTACAAATCTGACTTATTTAATAGACTTCTTTGCCATTCATTTACTATTTTTTTCTTGAATGAGCTTTAGTAGTTTGTGTCTTTCAAGGAATTTATCCATTTCAACTAAATTGCCTTATTTATTGACATAAAGTTTTATTAATATTATCTTATTATTCTTTAAATTTCTGTAGAAACTTTACTGATATCACCTCCTTCAATCCTGATAATGATCAGTTGTATCTTCTCTCTTTTTTTTGCTTACAAGTAATTTCATTATTTGAGCATTATTAAATATTAAGTTTTTGTTGTTTCTGTTTGGCTGCTATCATTTATCTTACTGTTCTTAATACTAAAAAAATTAAAATGCTGGCCTTATATAAGAGGCCAGGCTGCAAATGCAAATGCTTTATTTAAAAAAATTCATTATATAAATTTCAGGTGTATGGCATTATAGTTTGACATCTATATACATCACAAAGTGATAACCACAAGTCTAGTTACCATCCGTCACCATAGTTGAACTCCTTGATGCATTTCATCCAGCCCCAACCCCTTGCTTCTCTGGTAACCACTAATCTGATCTCTGTATTGATGAGTTTGTTTTCTATTTTATTTTTTTTGTTGTCTATTTTGCTTCTTTAGATTATACATTCAAAGGAAACATACAGTATTTGTTTTTCTCTGTTTGACTTATTTTACTTAGCACAATACTTTCAGAGTCCATCTATGTTGTCACAAATGATAGGATTTCACTCCTTTCTATGGCTGAGTAATATTCCATTGTGTATATATAACACACATTCTTTATATATTTATTCATTGATGGACACTTAGGTTGTTTCCATATCTTAGCTATTGTAAATAGTGGTGCAATAAACATAAAGGTGCATTTTTTTTTTCAAATTAGTGTTTTTGTGGTTTTTGAATAAATACCTAAAGTGGAATAGCTGGGTCATATGGTGGTTCTAGTATTAATTTTTTAAGGCTCCTCCATACTGTTTTCCATAGTGGCTGTACCAATTTACAATCTCACCAACAGTGTATGAGGGTTTTTTCCCTCCACATTGTCACCAACATTTTTTTGTCTTTTCAAAGATAGTCATTCTAAAGGTATGAAGTGATACCACATTGTGGTTTTGAATTGCATTTCCTTAATAATTAGTGATGTTGAACATCTTTTCATGTTCCTTTTGGCTATCTGTATGTCTTCTTTGGAAAAATGTTCAGATCCTCTGCTCATTTTTAGTTGGGTTGTTTGTTTTATTGTTGTTGAGTTGTATGAGTTTTTATATATTTTGGATATTAACCCCTTATTGGATATATGATTTGCAAACATCTTCTCCCATTCAGCTGGTTGTCTTTTCTTTTTTATGATGGTTTCCTTTGCTGTGCTGAAGCTGTTTAGTTTGATATAGTCCCATTTGTTTATTTTTGCTTTTGTTTCCCTTGTATTTGGAGTCAGATCTACAAAGACATCACTAAGACCAATGTCAATGAGGTTACCACCTGTTTTCTTCTAGGAATTTTATGGTTTTAGGTCTTACATTCCAGTCTGACTTGAGTTAATTTTGTGTATGGTATAAGATAAAGGTCTAGTTTCATTCTTTTGCATGTGGCTATCCAGTTTTCCCAACACCATTTATTGAAAAGACTATTCTTCTTCATGTATGTTCTTTGCTCTTTTGTCATAAACTGATTATCCATATATCTGTGAGTTTATTTCTGGGCTGTCAGTTCTGTTCCATTGATCTGTGTGTCTTTTTTTGGTGCCAGTACCATACTGTTTGGATTACTGTAGCTTTGTAGTATAGTTTGAAATCAGGGCACATGATATACCCAGCTTTTTTGTTCTTTCTCAAGATTGTTTTGGCTGTTCGGGATTTTTTATATTTCCATATAAGTTTTAGAATTATTTGTTCTAGGTCTGTGAAATATGCCACTGGAAATTTGTTAGAAATTACATTGAATCTTAGATTGCTTTGGGTATTATGGTCATTTTAACAATGTTAATGCTTCCAGTCTATGAACATGGAATATCTTTCCATTTATCTGTGTCTTCTTCAATTCCTTTCATTAGTTTCTTATAGTTATTAATGTACAGGTCTTTTATCTACTTGGTTAACTTTATTCCTAGGTATTTTGTTCTGTTTGATGCAATTGTAAATGAGATTGTTTTCTTAATTTCTCTTTCTGTTACTTTGTTTTCAGTGTATAGAAATGCCACAGATTTCTGTATATTGTTTTGTATCCTGTGATTTGACTGAATTCATTAATTAGTTCTGACAGTTTTTTTGTAGAGTCTTTAGGGTATCGTGTCATCTGCAAGTAGTGCTAGTTTTCCATCTTTCTGATTTGGATGCCTTTTATTTCTTTTCCTTGCCTAATTGCTGTGGTTAGTACCTCCAATACTATATTGAATAAAAGTGGTGAGACTGGGCATCCTTATCTTGTCTCTGATCTTAAAGGAAAAGTGTTCAGCTTTTTGCAGCTTAGTATGATGTTAGCTGTGGGTTTGCAATATATAGCCTTTTCTATGTTAAGGTATGTTCCCTCTATACCCACCTTGTTGAGAGTTTTTATCATAAATGTATGTTGAATTTTGTCAGATGCTTTTCTGTATCTGTTGAGATGATCATATGATTTTTATTCTTTATTGTGTTAATATGTTGTATCACATTGATTGATTTATGGATATTGAACCATTCTCACATCCCTGGGGTAAATCCCAATATATTGTTGGATTTATTTTGTTAATATTTTGTTAAGGATTTTTACATCTATGTTCCTCAAGGATATCGGCCTGTAATTTACTTTTTTTTTTTTTGTGATATCTTTGTCTGTTTTTGGTATTTGGATAATGCTGGTTTTGTAAAATGTGTTTGGAAGGTTTCTTGCCTCTTCAATTTTTGGAAGATTTTGAGAAGGATAGGTATTAAATCATATTTTAATGTTTTGTAGAATTTGCCAATGAAGCCATCTGGCTCTTGGCTTTTTTTTTTTTTTTTTGAGGGGGAACATTTTGATATCCTTATTGTTAATTGGTCTTTCAAATTTTTTATTTCTTCTTGATTCAGTTTTGGAAGATTGTATGTTTCTAGTATAGGTTGTTCAATCTGTTGGCATATATTTGTTTGTAGTAGTATCTTTGACCCTTCGTATTTCTGTGGTATCAGTTCTAACTTCTCTTTCATTTCTGATTTTGTTTAGTTGAATCCTCTCTCTCTCTCTCTTTTTTGGATTAGTCTAGCTAAAGGTTTGTTGATTTTTATCTTTTCAAAGAACCAGCTCTTAGATATTTTGATATTTTCTGTTTTTAGTTGTTATTTATTTCTTCTGATATTTATCATTTCCTTCCTGCTAATTTGTGGTTTATTTTATCTTATTTTAGTTTCTTTGGGTGTACATTGTTCATTTGTTTTTTTTTTTTTCTTGTTTATTGTGATAAGCTTATATTATTATGAACTATCCTTTTAGAACTGCTTTCGCTGCATCCCATAGATTTTGATATATTGTGTTTCTGTTTTCATTTGTTCTTAGGCATTTTTTGATTTCTTCTTCGATTTCTTCTATGACTCATTTGTTATTCAGTAGCATGCTATTTAATCTCCACTTTTTGTGGGTTTTTCTGTTGTTTTTTTTTTCCTTGTGTTTGATTTCTAGTTTCATGCCATTGTGATTGGAGAAGATGCTTGGTATGATTTCAGTCTTCTTAAATTTATTGAGACTTGTTTCCTGACCTAGCAAGTAATCTATTTTGGAGTCAGTTCCATGTGCTCTTGAAACGAATGTGTATTCTGCTGCTTTTGGATGGAAAATCTTGTATATATCTGTTAAATTCATCTGATCTAATGTGTCATTTAAATCTAATATTTCCTTATTGACTTTCCATCTGGATAGTCTGTACATTGATGTAAATTGGGAATTAAAGTACCTAACTAGTATTGTATTGCTTTCAGTTTCTCACTTTAAGACCATTAATATTTGCTTTATATATCTTGGTGCTTCTCTCTTGGGTGCATATATATTTCTACATGTTACATCTTCTTGCTGGATTAACCCATTTATCATTCTCTAATGCCTTTCTTTCTTTGTCTTTTATTACAGTCTTTGTTTTAAAGTTTATTTTATCTGAAATGAATATAGCTACTCTAGCTCCCCCCCGCCTCCTTCATAGATAATCTTTTTCCATTCCTTCACTTTCAATTTGTGCATGTCCTTTCTTCTGAAGTGAGTCTCTTGTAGGTAGCATTTAGGTGGGTCTTTCTTTTTCTTTTTTTAAAACCCATTCAGCCACATCCATTTATCTAGTCTTTGGTTAGTGAATTTAGTCCAATTACATTTAGAGAAATTGTTGATAGGTATGTACTTATTGCTATTGTGTTAATTGTTTTCTGGCTGTTTTGTAGGTCCTCTTTGTTCCTTTCTTCGCTTTCCCTTTCCTTTGTGTTTTGTTGGTTTTCTTTAGTATTTAGTATTATGTATTTAGTATTATGATTAGTTTCCTTCTCAGTTTCTTTTGTGTATTTACTCTGAGGTTTTTTTCTTTCTGGTTACCATGAAGTTCACATTTGTAAATAGCAGTCTATTTTAATTTGGTAACAACTTAAGTTTGAGAACATTACAAAGCTTTATCTCTCCTACCCTACACTTTACACTTTTGATGACACATTTTACATCTTTATTTTGTGCAGCCCTTAACTAATTATGGCAATTTTAGTTAATTTTATTAGTTTTGACTTTATTGTTCATGCTTACTTTATAAGTGATTGATCTACTACCTTTATTATATATTTATTTTTCCAGTGAGAGTGTTAGTTTTGTATGATTTTTAATTTTAACTAGTGCCATTTTGCAGCTTAAAGAAATCCCTTTACATTTCTTGTAAGGATGGTGTAGTGAGGAGGAACTTCTTTAGCTTTTGCTTATCTGGAAAACTCTTGATCTCTCCTTCAATTCTAAATGATAAACTTGCTGGGCAGAGAATTTTTGGTTGGGAATTTTTTTCTTTCAACACTTTGAATATGTCATGCAACTCCCTCCTGGTCTATAAAATTGAATAGTGTTAGCATAGCATACTTTTCCCATTCTCTTCCTTCTAATCTCTTTATATTTTAAATGGATTTCATGTATATAGCATATAGTTGATCTTGCTTTTCATTCAATAAGACAGTCAATCTCTGCCCTTAAATTGGGGGTATTTTTTCCATTTACAGTTAATGTTATTATTGATATGATAAATTTAAAGCTATTTTCTCTTGGTTTTCTATTTTTTCCATCTATTTTTGTTCTTTTTTTCCTTTGTTTCTACAACAAAGTGTTTTGGATTAATTGTTTTTTATTCCATTTTACTCCTTTATTGGTTTATCAGCTATAATTCTTTGTTGCATTATTGTAATGATTGCTTTCAGTTTAACCTTTACCGTAACACGTTCTACCTTTAAATGACATTATACTACTTAATGAATAAAATAGATAACTTACAAATTTTCTTACACTTATCTTCTCATGGACTTTGTGCTCTTGCCATAAATTTTAATTATGTTATATATGCCACAATATATTGTTATTTTTGTTTTAAATAATTATCTTTTAAAGGGATTTAAGTAATGATTAAACAGTCTTTTACATTTAACCACACATTTACCATTTTTTGTGCTCTTTATTCCTTTATTTGGGTCCAGATTTCTATGTATTATCATTTCCCAGGTGCCTGATGGCCTTACTTTAACATTTATTATAGTGCAGACTTTCTGGTGATAAATTATTTCTGTGTTTATATGTCTGAAAAGGTCTTTATTTCACTTTTGTATTTTTTAAACTGATTTAGTAAGTTTCAATTAATATACCATAAATTTAATTAATTTTAAATATAGAATTCAATGATTTTTTAGTATATTTACAGAGTTGTGCAACCATCCTCACTATTTACATTTAGAACCTTTCCTTTAACCCAGAAAGAAATCTCATGCCATTTGTAGTCACTCCTCATTCTTGCCCCCAGTTATGTGCTATCACTAATCTACTTTCTGTCAGTCTAGTTTTGCTTTTTGTGGGCATTTCAATAGCTGGAATCATATAATATGTGTTCATTTGTGTCTTGCTTCTTTGACTAAGCATTGTGTTTTTTGACATTCTTCCATATTGTGTCAAATATTGGTACTTCGTTCCTTTTTATCTACAAATAGAATTCCATTGTATGGGTATAAACACATTTTTTAAATCCATTCATCAGATGATAAAACATTTGGATTGTTTCCACTTTTTGAGTAGTGTGAATAATTCTGTCATGAACATTTACACATAAGTCTTTGTGTGAACATGTTTTCATTTCTCCTGGATAGATACCTCAGAGTTGAATTGCTGGGTCATATGGTTATTCTATATTTAACATTTTCAGAAATTATAAACTATTTTCCAAAGTGGGTATACACTATTTTTCATTTCCATTGCAGTATGTAAGTGTTCCTATTTCTTCAGATCCTTGTCAACACTTGATATTGTCTGCCTTTTTGATTGTTCACCATTCTAGTGTGTGTGAAGTGGTATCTCATTATAGTTTTGATATGCATTACCCTATGACTAATGGTGTTGATCATATTTTGCTGTGCTTATTGGCCATTAGTAAGTCATATCTTTTTTTTTAAAGGCTTTATTTTTTGTGAGAGAAGTTTTAGGTTTACAGTAAAATTAAGAGGAAGGGACAGAGATTTCCCATATACCTCCTGCACCCAGACATGCATAGACTTCTGACATTATCACCATCATTCACTGAAATGGTACTTTTTTTTTTTTAAACCTAGGATGAACCTACACTGACACCTGATAATCACCCAAAGTCCGTAGTTTATCTTAGAGTTCACTCTTGGTATTGTACACTCTCTGGATTTGGAAAAATGTATAATGACATGTATTTATTATTATAATGTCATACAGAGTATTTTCACTGCCCTAAAAATTCTCTGTGCTCTGCTTCTTCATATCTTCCCACCCCCATTCCCTAACCACTCATCTTTTTATTATCTCCACAGTTTTGACTTTTCCAGAATATTATATAGTTGGAATCACATAGTAGTAATATGCATTTAAGGTTCCTTTATGTCTTTTCATGTACTGACAGATTTTTTTCTTTTTAGCACTGAATAATATTCCATTGTCGGGATGTACACACAGGTAAAGGCACCCATTCATTTACTGAAGGACATGTTGATTGCTTCTGAGTTTTGGCGCTTTTGCTTTAAATCTTGCTTTAAACAACAAGAACATACTGTATGGCATAGGGAACTATATTCAATACCTTCTAGTAACCTATGATGGAAAATTTTCTGAAAAAGAATATAGATAGATAGATACATGCTTGTATAATTGAGTCACTTTGTTGTATACCTGAAACATTGCAAATCAACTATAGTTCAATAAAAGGAAAGAAATTTGCTTTAAATAATTATCTCTTAAAGGAATTGATGAATAAAACTTCTATAAATATCCTTGTGCACATTTTTCTATAGACATAAGATTTCAGCTCCTTTGAGTAAATGCCAAGGAGCATGGTTACTTGATTGTAGAGTATGTTTAGTTTTATAAGAAATTGCTAAATTGTCTTCCAGAGTGGCTGTACCATTTTGTGTTTCCACCAGTGATGTATTAGAATTCCCATTGCTCCCCATTCTTGCCAGAATTTGATATCAGTGTTCAGGATTTTATTTATTCTAGATATATACTTTTGTTTTTGAAACATGTTTTTCCTGGGTTTAGAATTCTAGGTTAATATTTATTTTCTTTCAGTACTTTGAAGATGAGGCTCCAGTTCCTTTTAGGTTTTCGTTGGTTCAGTTTGTATTTTTGTTACTGTGTGTGAAACGTTTTTTTTTCCTTGGTTGCTTTAATATTTTTCTCTTTATCACTGGTTTTAAACACTTTGTTGTGGTTCATTTTTCTTGAGCTTGGGATTTATTGAGCTTCTTGGATCTGGGGTTGTATAGTTTTCATCAAATTTGGAAAGTTTTTGGACATTATATCTTCAGGTATTTTTCTGTCCTCCCCTTCTTTTTCAAGGGTTAAATTAAATAGATGATTAACAGAACATCCATAAGTTGTAAGACCACTTTAAGTATTCACACAACTCACTTATGTTTTATTTTTCTCCCAGTCTTTTTTCTTTCTGTGTTTCACTTTTGATAATTTCTACTGCTACACTTTCAGGTTTACTAATCTCTCTTCTCACAATATTTATCTCTGTTAATCCCATCTAGTGTATTTTTTATCTTAGACATTGTGGTTTGCATCTCTAGAGTTTAAATGTTAAATAACTTACAGATTTTCACTTAATATGCTCAATCTTTCCTCTAGCTATTTGAACATGTGGAATACAGTAGTAATCCTAATATTCTCATCTGCAAATTTTATCTTGTATGTAATTTCTGGGTTTGTTTGGTTTTCTTTTTTCTCATTGTGGGTCATATTGGCTGGTTATTTGCATGCTTTATCATTTTTGATTGGATGTCAAACATTGTGAATCATAGCAGTTGGGTACATCTTGGCCAAAATTGGAGGTCCTATACATTATCATAAAATTTCTAAATATAAAATATCATGATTAGTTTTACTTAAATTTAACAGAATCATAGGATTCTAGAGTGAAAATGAAACAACAGAATTTTAGCTCAGTTGTTACTTTACTTTTAGCTAGGAATCAACAAAATACAAATTCAGTCATGGCCTGGTTTTGTGAAGCTTGGGATCTAAGGTTGGTTTTTACATTTCTGAAGGGTTGTAAAAGAAACAAATACAAATATAACAGAGACTGTATGTGGCCCACAAAGCCTAAATATTTACTTTATGACAATCTACAAAAAATTTGCAAAATAAATTCCTATAAGGGTTATGGTTAGAAACTTACTAGGAAGGTTAAATTAAGTTGTTTGAGTGATTAAAAAGTTACATGAGTCAATTTATGAGATAATATACATTTTCTCCCTGATGTGAATCATGAGGAAATAATTATTCTTTTACTCCTAACCATCTCTCCACCAACCTTTCAACTTTGTTGATTATATTGTTTTTCTTTGTCAAGGTTTAAAATATTCAGATCATATTTTCTAATAAATTACTGTAATTTTTAAATAGATGTATTTAAACTGATTCAATGGCAACTAAAACTTTGTTTATTTATCCTTGCTTTTCCTTTCTGAGTCCCTTATTTTACCTATTTCTTGATTGGCAGGATTTCACTTTTCATGAGACTATCATAGAAAGTACATTTCTTATGATTTTGTGAGATTAATAAAGTCAGTTGCCTGAATCTCATAGGAAAAGCTGAATGAATATAAAATCCTAAGATTATACTCTTTTTCTGTTAGAACATTTTAGTTATTGCTCCATTGTCTTCTGGCAGTTACTGTGAAGAATATGAAGTTAGATTAATTCCTATGATTAGAACACTTATATTTTTTCTACTTATATCATGAGGAATTGGGAAATTATTATTTATTAAAGTTGTGAATGCTTTTTCTGTTCTATTTGTTAGATAACATTTATCTTTACATTAAATTATTTTATTTACTCTTCATATCTATTAATTTCTCTTTCATTTCTTCAGTCTTTGTAATTTGCTTTGATTAATTAATTCATTAACTTATATATCCATATATTCATTTATTCAACAAATATTCCACATATATAGTTTAACAACAGTTAACAAAACAAAGTCACTGTGCCCTTGGATTTTACATTATGGTACAGGGAGAAATACAATAAGCATAAATAAGTAAAAACATATCAGGTGGTGAAATGTGAGTGCTGTGGAGAAAATAAAGCAGTCAGATGTCAGCAATACATGTTGAGTAGGGGCAGGAATTCTTTTTTTTTTTCAGGAAAGGTGTCTCCAACAAAATAATCTTTAATTAGGTACCTAAGGAAGGTGAGCTATGAGCTAAGCAGAAACCTGGGAACAGCTATCCAGGCAGAAGGTTTGAAAGCCCTGAGCTGGTGGTGATTTTGTCATATTTGATGAACTTCTAGGCCATTGTAGCTAGAGAAAATGTGCAATGGCAAAAATGGAAAATGAGGTGAGAACAGTGGTAGCAAGGGCCCAAATTGTAGAAATGACTTGGGATTTCACTCGAAGACAGAAAGCCTTTGGAAAGTCTATTAGTTTCCCATTGCTGTGTAACAAATGATCACAAATTAAGTGACTGAAAACAACACACACATTTATTATCTCAGTTTCTGTGGGCCAGGATTCTGGGCATGACTTGAATGTGTTTTTGTGCTCCAGGTCTCAGAAGGCTTCATTCACTGTCTTCAGGTTGCATTCTCAATTGAAGGCTTGACTGGGGAAGAATCCATTTCTAAGCTCATTTAGGTTGTTGGCAGAATCCATTTTCTTGTGGTTATATAACTGAAGAGAGCAACTTTTTGCTGATTGTTGGCTGGATATGGCTTCAGGTCCTAGAGGCCACTTGCAGTCCCTAGAGCCCCAACGGTTATTGTACTTCTTTGCTATGTGGGCTTCTTCATATGGCTGCTCACTTCATCAAGTCCACAGGGAGAGCCCCAAATACCTATTACAGGCACAGAAGATAACAGTTCTCAGGGAATAAATCTCAATACTACAACAATTAAATGAAAATTCTTTTAATGTTACTAGAAGTCTTTAGAAGGGTGACATATGAATCTCATTGACAAACCAGCTAGTTTCTAAGTTTTATAGAAAAAAAAGATTTTAAAGGCTGAAAGAGACATATAAAACAGGTTGTATCAGGTTATTAGGGAGCTAATATCGAATTGGACAATTTCTATAAAAATAACGTGCTTGTCTTTTTATCATGGGCATTTTTTCCTTTGTCTGCCTTCAGTGCTCTAATACTGGATGTCAGTGGTCATGCATTCTTGAAGAATGGAAACAGACAAATGTGCAATTTAAAAATGTCCAGGAATTTGCTGCCAGTGACTCTAAGAGTGGGGTAGAATTTTGTCTTAGAGGTAGGGTCTTTGTCCTGAAAGGGAAGATTTTAGTACTGTTGGTCATAGATGTAAGATAAAGATAAGTACTGTTGGTCATAGATGTAAGATAAATCATTTTTAGTACTGTTGGTCATAGATGTAAGATAAAGATAAGTACTGTTGGTCATAGATGTAAGATAAATCATTTTTCTGTTGATAGCTCTGGAATTTGGAGAAATCATTCAAAGCAGATAATTCAGAGTGGGATGTTAAATATTGCGTTCAAGGTTGTAAATATCTGATGTAACCAGGGCAGAAATCTATATATAGAATGAGAAGTGGTCTGGAGGAGCCTGGGTGTGATAGGAAGGGGAGCTTATTTTGCTGGAACACAGAAAAATTATAGTTTTAAAATATCTTGAATCTAGCCATCTTACCAATTTTTCAAAATTCTAGTCATTATCACTAGTATTATACAATCTTAGTAGCAGAAAAGATGTTTTTATCTCCTCTTATTCAGTATTTATTCATTACAACTTTTAAGACAGTTTTGAATAATGGTAATGAAGACATCCCTCTTTACATTCTGATTTTACTTGAAATTGTCTTAGCTCTTATTTTTGGGGAAGTCAAAAAATGAACTTCATGTTATGTAATTTTTCAAATTAATCTCCCTTATTTATCCCCATAAATTTTGCCATGAAAGTGATAATAATAGCAAATTGGTAAATATTTTCCTGTATTTCTATATGGGTATTATAATCAGATGAACTATGCTTCCCACAAGTTGTGATTATAGAATGTAGCTATGTGCCTAGTAGCTACAGTTATCGATGAGCAATATGTTATAACAGAAAGACGTTATATTTGGAATTAGAAAATTTCAATTCAAACCTTGAACCTATCATTTGTTAGCTACACATGTCATTAGATAAATCATTTAGTTTCTCTGAGCCTTAGTTTTCCCATCTACAAGTGGGGATAGTGTTGTGTTATTTATTTCATAGCTTTGATTTAAGGAAAAAAAATAAGATTTTTGTAAAGCACTTGATAAACTACAAATCATTGTATACCATACTTAGGGTGACCATATGTCGCAGTTTTCCTTGGACAGACTTGGTTTATGTCTGTTTTCCCAGCTTTATTTTTAAAAGCACCTCTCTCACTCTCAAAAGTGTCTTAGCTTGAATAATAGCTTTTGTCACACAAAATATAGTTGTTCTCTTTATACCTGTCATCCTAGGTAGATTGGAAGCTGACTGAGGACAGGGATAGTTATCCATCTTCATGTTACTTACACCACTTAGCCCAGTGCCTTTCATTTAGGGTACTCTTAATCCTTGAATTAATGAATATATATATATATATTTTTTTTGGGGGGGTTGGGGGAGGTACGTATGTATGTATGTATGTATGTATGTATGTATGTATGTATTAATGGAGGTACTGGGGATCGAACCCAGTACCTCATGCATGCTAAGCATGCACTCTACCACTGATCTATACCCTCCCCTCCAAATATTTTTAAAATAGATGTATAAACATGTGATAGTGTTTGATCATGAGCATTGTTATCTTGGCCAATATCTAAAACTTAAAATAGGTTGAGTGGGAGGAACTTGCAGCTGTATAATATACTACTTTTTTCAACTTGTGCAAACAAAGCATAATTTAAGAGATGTACCAGCAATGAATTAGAAAATACGCATTTAGAATTGTGAATTTAGTCAAAAGCCTTGTGCCACACATGGTGAGTCTATGGCCTGTGTTGACAAATAGAACTCCTGAAAAGAACATTATAAGATTAGAAATGAAGAGATGATGGTTTTATCTTAGATTATTTGGTAGTTTTTAGTAGTTTTGGGAACTCATTGTCTTGTCTGTTTATCAGCAGATTTAAGGTTCTGCTGAGCTGCCAATGGCTTGCTGGGTTATTATTAGCTTTCCCTCTGTAGATCTTAAAAAATTTTAGACATTACTTCTTGGTCTGGAAATATGTGTTCTGGGTCATATCTTGAGGCATTTGTTTTCGGAGAAACAACATTCAATCAGATGCTTATTTCAGAGAAGATTTTGCATTTACTCATTTCAAGAAACATGAGTAAAATCAATAGATCTATATCTTAGAAATGTTGAGTTTGGGGTAAAATGAAAGAAAGTACTTTACCTTTTAAATGTTCACAAAAAAGGGGGAATAATCCAAAGTGAAGTACTTGAGTGGTTGCGTTGCCAAAGTAACCTCTTGGATTTTTTTTTTTTGAGAAAAAGAACCCAAGAAAAATATTGGCTTATTTCCAGGATCATTAAGTGGCAATGGAGCAGTCAAACCCATGAAGCTGTCCAATAATGTGGAAGTGATTACTTGGTGGTGAGAAAAATGAATGTCTCCTTATTATTGCAGCATTTTAACTTGCTGAATTAAAAAAAATGAAAAACTTTTTCAAACTTCATATATATATGTGTATGTGTATATATATATATATATACATATACACTTTCTTTCCTCTTGGGAAAGAGAAAACTAGAGGTGTTTTATTTCATCTTTCTGAAAGTAATTTTTTTAAGGAAGTTATTGTAAAACTTGCTCGTCTACGGGTTTGTAAGTTGAGGTGACATATATTACAGAGTTAGGCAGATTGTCCAGCTAATTATACTCTTGCTATATTTGAACAGAACTATGGAGAAAAACTGCTTAAATGCTTCTTACATTTTTTTAACAATCACTTTCTAGGTATGATAAAATTGCTTTTATATAAGTTGCGGTAGCATTGAAACAATATATTCTATGGCATTCAGAGAAAACTGATATTTGAATAATGATTGTGACTTAAAAAAACAGATGCGTGCTGAAACATTAGTCTGCATGTTCTCCCTTTTTTCACAGACATTAAAAATACAAGAAAATTGGATAAAATGAACACAAAAAGCAAATTATTTAAAACAAAGTAGAATTACCAGGGTTGAAGGGAGGCGGAATGAAAGAGTTGTTTAATGGGTATAGAGTTTCAGTTCTGCAAGATACAAAAGTTCTGGAGATCCGTTTTACAACAGTGTGAATATACTTAACACTTTTGACTATACACTTAAAAATGGTTAAGATGGTAAATTTTATGTTATGTGTTTTTCACCACAATAGTAATAATAATAGTATAAGAAGCAAATTCTTACCTGGTCAATGTTGTCTATTTTCTGTAAATAAACTTTCTGGATGAGGAAGTCACCCAGAAATCTACAATAAAGAAGCTTGATATTTATGATCCATTCTCTTAGAGTGAATGGTATTTACCTTAGAAATCATGAGGGTAGGGTATAGCTCAGTGGTAGAGTGCCTGCCTAGCATGCGCAAGGTCGTGGGTTCAATCCCCAGTATCTCCACTTAAAAAATAGGTAAATAAATAAACCTAGTTACCTCTTCCCCTTAAAAAAAAGAAAAAAGAGAGAGAGAGAGAGAGAAGTCATAATAGAGCAGGACAAAGGATCAAGTATGAGTCATTTATTAATGCGTATTCAATTGTGATAAAATCAGAACTCTGTAGTTAGGCTAGATGAGCTCAGCACTATCATGTCATTGTTACAGATTTGGCATTTCAGAGAGTCTGAGATGACAATTATTTTCTAAATCATTAACAAACAGAAAATACCTAATGCATGAGAAATAGATAATAGGGATAAAGTGGTTAAGGGAGCACCCTCAGTACTAATTTACCACTTTGGCCAGTGGTATTAAATTCTTATCTGTAGTCTCATTTTAACTTTTAACAGGCATAAGGGTCAACCCATTTGAGTGAACTCTCCGCCCCCTCCACCTCTAGAGGGAGTGCTAATGAACAGTGAAGTGGCTGAGAATAATCACTAACTGACTATTAAGTGATAGAACATCAGCTTTCTCTTACAGGTTGATGTAACACTAAATGGGAGCAATGTGGATCAAACCTTAGGAATATTAACCTTATTAACTGTGCCAGATTTGGAGGACATTAGAGAACAGTTAAATACCCCTCTGATGCCTAGCTTCTCTAAGAGCAGATTAAGAAGGATATATATATAATTTTTACAAACAACAGGAGATTCCTAAGGTGTTGTCATGTGAGTTCTTTTGCACAGTAACAGCAATTCTCAAGTAGTTAGGAAGGGGGAACTCATTGCCTGATGAGAGATCCCATTTCTTCCTGTTAGCTCTGACCATTGGCTGTTTCTTCACCAGATGATGCAAAACCTGTGTCTGCTTAAGTTTCCACTTCTTTTGAATAAGCAATGTGAGTGTTTTTAAGTCTTCTTCATAAAACACTTAGGATTAAAAAAAAAGAAGTTAGTTGCTATCCTTTAAATATGTTCCATAAATAAGAAAGGTTATTTTAAAGTGCTCACAGTATAATAAAGTGACATTGAGTTATTTTAATTTTAAATAGGACTACTGTTGACTGAAAAAAAAATACAACGTGAGAGCTGTGAGTTAAGGTTTCTTTGAGGCAAGATGAGGATTACAGCCCGGGAGACAGCCTCTCAGATAGTCTATAAATCTTGTCTTCCAAATAAAATGAGAAAGGAATTCTACTCTACAGTGGACTATTTTGAGGTGATAACTTTCTCAATGTATGTGAGTGAATTAATTAGTTTGCAATAAGAGGAAGTTTTAAGAGACGTAATGACGTTTAAGCATGACACAACTATTTTAAGACAGTCTTTGTCTTTAGCTTTTATTCTTTTGCTTTCATTTTACTTGTTCCTGTGCAAGTAAGGCATTGTGTTTGACAGGGGCAGGTATTTAAATGATAATTTTAAGACAATAAGTAGGACATTTAAAAAAACTGCAGATTTTGCCATGAGGATTCTCAGCACATAGTGACATTCAGTGTGTTTAACGTGTGTTTAACAGAAGTTCTTTTGGGTCATTTGACAAAAAATTTGTTCTTCATAGGAAAAATGTAATTGTTGATTAATATTCTTGTTCTAATTTTAATTTAATGGTGGGATTCTTTTACTATTTAAAATATATAAAAAGAGAATGTTTAAACTATACAATCAGAGGTATGGTAGAAAGAGCACTAGACAATAAAGACAGTTTTCCTTCTTTTCCTATCTGGATGACTTTCATTTCATTTTCTTTGCCTTGCTCCAGCACAATGCTGTAGAGGAGGGTGAGAGTAGGCCTTCTTGCCTAGGGGGAAAAATGTTCAGTCTTCTTCCATTAAATATGATGTTAGGTATAGATTCTACATAGATGCTCTTTATTAGGTCAAGAAAATTTCCTTCTCATAGCCCGATGAGAATTTTTTTTTATTATTGAGAATGGATGCTGGATTTTGTAAAACCTTTTTTTCTAAATGTGTAAAAAGATCATATTTTTTTCTCTCTTTGTTTGTTAATATGGTGAATTACATTAATTAGTATTTAATTGTTAAACTAATCTTTCATTATGGGGCTAAACCTCACTTTGTCATGATGTATTATCCTTTTTATCTATAATTGGATGTAGTTTACTAAAATTTCTTGGAGGATTTTTGTACCTATGTTCATAAGGAATATTATTTGTCAGTTTTATTTTGTTTTTCTTGTAGTGTATCTGTGATTTTTGTCTTAATGCTTGCCTTATAGAAGGTGTAGGGAGTACTTTTGCCCTTCCGATTTTCTGGAAGAGCTTGTATAGAATTGGTATAGCTCCTTAAAAATTTGGTAGAATTCACCCATGAAGTCTTCTGGGTATGGTATTTTCTCTGTTGAAAAGTTTTAATTACATGTTCCATTTTAAAAATACATATGGAACTATTCAGGTTATCTAATTCTTCTTGAGTGATCTTTGGTAGTTTGTGTCTTTCAAGGATACCATTTTATCTAAGTTGTAGAATTTATGGGCAAAAAGTTGATAATACACCCTTATTATCTTACTTCCTATAAAGAGTCTGTAGTGATGGCACCTCTTTCATTACTGATATTTGTAACTTGTGTCTTCATACTTTTTTTCTCATCAGTCTGTCTAGAAGTTTATAAATTTTATTGATTTTTTTTAAATGACTAGCTTTTGAGTGTATTGATTTAAAATTTTTTCTATTTTATGTTTTGTTGATTTCTTTCCTGCTCTTTTTATTTCTTTTATTTTGCTTACTTCAGGTTTAAATTGCATTTTTAAATTTTGTAATTTTATTTTTTAATTTTATGAATGTCAATTAGTTCAAGTTGCTTAATAGTATTACTTAAGATGCCTGTATCCTCACGGATTTTCTATGTACTTTATCTGTAATTATTGAAAAGTGTTGACATCTCCAAGTATAATTGTGCATTTGTCTGTTTCTCTTTGCAGTTCTATCAGTTTTTTGCTTTGTGCAGTTTGTAGTTCTACCATTAGATGTATAAAACTTTATGACTGTTATTTCCTCTTAATGAATTGACCCTTTTATCATTATGAAGTGATCTTCTCTATCCCTTGTAATATTCTTTGCTCTGAAATCTAGTTTACTGAATATTAATAATATAGCCAGTCCAGCTTTTTTTGATTGGTGTAGCATGGTCTATCTTTTCTGTCTTTTCCTTTTTAGCTATTGAGCACTACACATTTTGGGACTTTTTTTTAATTGAAGTATAGTTGATTTACAATGTTGTGTTAGTTTCTGGTGTACAGCACAGTGATTCAGTTATACATATGTATATTCTTTTTCATATTCTTTTTTATTATAGGTTATTACAAGTTACTGAATATAGTTCCCTGTGCTATACAGTAGGACTTTTTTGTTTACCTATTCTATATATAGTAGTTTGTATCTGCTAATCCCAAACTCCCAATTTATCCCTCCCCTCCTTTCCCCTTTGGTAACCATAAGCTTGTTTTCTATGTCTGTAAGTCTGTTTTGTAAATAAGTTCATTTGTGCACTTTTTAGATTCCACATATAAGTGATATCTTATGGGATTTGTTCTTCTCTGACATACTTCACTTAGTATGATAATCTCATGTTGCTGCAAATGGCATTATTTCATTCTTTTTTATAGTTGAGTAGTATTCCATGGTATATATATATATATATATATATATATATATATATATATACCACATCTTCTTTGTTCACTCATATGTTGATGGACATTTAGGTTGCTTCCATGTCTTGGCTATTGTAAACAATGCTGCTATGAACATTGGAGTGCATGTATCTTTTTGAATTAGAGTTTTCTCTAGATAAATGCCCATGAATGGGATTGCTGGATCATATGGTAAGTATTATTTTTAGTTTTTTAAGGAATCTCCATACTGTTTTCCATAGTGGCTGGACCAAATTACATTCCCACCAACAGCATAGGAGGGTTCCCTTTTCTCCACACTCTCCAGCATTTATTGTATGTGGACTTTTTAATGATGATCATTCTGTTTGGTGTGAGATGATACCTCATGTTAGTTTTGGTTTGCATTTCTCTGATAATTAGCAATATTGAGCATTTTTTCATGTGCCTGTTGGCCGTTTGTATGTCTTCTTGAATCTCTAGGTTTTATGTGATGGGTTTCTGATATCACTTTGTACTTTTTAGGGACCTGAACTATATCTTCTTTCTCACATGTGTGCCCCATTAAAATGCTGGGTATGAATGGTTGGTAGTTTTATTTGCAAAGATATTGAAAGGGGCACATTTTAGATATAAAAGATCATGGATTTTATCTGGTCAAGTTGAGTTTGCGATTCCTGATGGACAACCTTGAAGAATATGTCTAGCAGGCAGTTGGCTATATGGTTTTATAACTCAGGGACATCAGCCCATAGGAGGTACTTGAGTTTATGGGTATAAATGAATTCCCCTACGAAAGCTCTTCAGAATGAGAGAAGAACCAAGAGTGAAAACCTGGCAAAATGGGTTTTTAATGAGAAAGAATCTGTAGTTTAGATAAGTTCTAATGCAGTTGATATACTTTTGGTAATGAAATTTTCTTATATCTGTGAATTGTTAAATGCAAATGACAGTGACTCTTTTATCATGAAAAATTATTTTGATATTTCACTCTATCATCTGTGGAGATTTTAATACTCTTTCTAATGTGCTTGATCTAAATGTAATACCCTAAATAGTTTAAATTATTCATAAATATTTTTCTAAATTTATTTTCAGATGCTGCAAAGAATTCAATTCTCTTGGTCAGCAAGTTACATAAAGTGCCCAAAGGCTCAAGTTTGTCAGCTGTTTTGTTCATAACTCTTAGTGCCAAGTGATACCACAGAGGAGTCACTTATTTTAAGCCTTCTGTAAATATGTGATTCAGTTGCCAAATCTCATGAGTGTTTTGCTTAATGATTCTTGGTCTCTGTTTAAGTGCTTCTGTTGTTGAGTAACCTTACCCTGACTAGGGGTGGGAAAATACTGGGATAATTCCATTACAGACAGAAATGTCACAGGCTGGATTCTACATGTTGGAACTCTTGGCAGCAGATATTCAAGTTCCCAAGGGGTGTGTGGGATGTTCAGAAAATTGATCCTAAATAGAATTTTATTTTAACTTTAAAATGCACCTGACCAGAAATTTTAAAATAGATGCAATAATATCTGATATAATACCTCTACTTAGAATTTTTTCTTGTTGACTGCTGTTTAATATTGGTATAATTTATTATGCCTGTTAACAATCCAGAGAGGCTAGAATATCAGATGATTTATAAATGATTTATCTAGTGAGTAAACTTTTCAATTTCTAACCCTGGTTTTGTTATCACAGAGATTGTGAAGTGGACAAGGTCATTCTGCCTCCTGGTGTTGCCATTAGTACAGTCTCCAAATTGCAGAAGGCTTCACAGTGATTGTGAAATTATGTCTCTGCTGAATGCATGATTACTAATAGTTTAATCTACCCACCCTTCACATCTTTTGGTGTATGTGAAGTAAATGTTTAATGTGAAGCAAAATGCAAGATGTGTGAAGAGAACGTCATCTGTCAAGTTATCCTTCTAGGATCTTAGAGAGGTGATAAAATTATTCACATCAGGGCTGTGAGTTACTTTCCTTGAGACATGAGACTAGTAGTCACACTCATTTTATATAGATTTTTTTCAGGCTCACATAACTAAAACTAGATCAGGTATGGAAGTTAAAAATAGTAAATGCCCTAAACTCAAAAACAGATCTTCTTAGTACATATACACTTATAAAGCCCATTTTATGTTGTCTCACTTTTTTTAAGTGCATCTATAGTCCCTCCTAACTCCCATTCATTCTGTTCTTCTTTTTCAGAAGGAATATTTACACGTAAAGGTTTCAGTTCTTCAAAAACCAGTTTAACTTGTCATCTTAATGACAAAGACTAATGATCAGCAATGATAACACAGCTCCCAAACCATTTAATATTCTGAGCTAAAACATACAGTTACAGTACTGAAATTTTCACTCTATCCAACATAATCAGTGGAGAGAAGACTACAGGCTATCAGAAAAGATGGACTCTTAAAACTAGGATCAAGTTCAGGAAGTATCCTTTGAGACTGACAGACAGTAGCACCATGCATGGATAGAATTTGCTATTTACAGCCATCTCTTTTACAAGGGACTCATTTAATGAATTTTGAAATGACAGGAGCTAAATATGACAACAGGAATAAACCAACTAAAATATAATTAAATGTAATGAAAGAAAAATATATTATGGAGATATTTTGAAAAGAATAAAGGTAACAGTATTTCATGGATCTTTGAGAAATCAGAGTTACAAAATAAGAATTTCAACAAAGCCACAGAAATCTATGTGTGCCAAAGATTCTCAGGCAAGGTGGCATCCAGTTGTGAATATTCAACTGAGCAATGCTTGTCTCCATGAAGATCTTCATGGTAGTGACTCTAAGAAATGGATGAATTGCCATTTTGGTGATAGATGATTTTGGTTAATGAAATCATTTTATTAGATTTTACTTCTTCCTATGCCATCTTTTAAAAATTATATGAGCAATCAATGCATGTTGTTTTTAGGAAAATTTGAAAAATAAAAAAATCATGAAATGGCATTGCAGATTTATTAATATACTTTTTTTTTTTACAAAATGTGTTCATTCCTTAAATATTATCTTGCAATCTAATATTTGTTTTTGTTAATATTATAGGTAAAATATTTCAATTAGCCCTAGGTAAAGTAACAAAAATTATGATTATTATTTTTAGGGTCAGCATTAATTCCTTTCTTTTACAGCATTTTTCCATTAATGTGGAAAGAGTAGGAGTAGTGATACTAAGTGTAAAAATCAGAAAGTTGTATTTAGTGAATTTCTTGATGTGCAAACCTAAGAACCAAATCCTCTACCTATGTGGACCCACTGAATTTCATATTTTCATCAAACGTCTTTGTTAATCCAAGATTTATTGATAATAATTCTGCCAGTTATGGGTAATGGTTGCAAAATAGTAAACGCTCTGTGATTTTTCAGCAAATCACAGAAATGCAAAAATATTGGTTAACACAGAACTCCTCATCTTTTTTCTTCTTGTTTTCAGAATTACTCATCTTTCATTTCTCTCTTGTAGTTCTCACGCTGTGTTATCTTGGTCAGTATCTGCTTTCTCCTAGTTCAAAACAATGAATACCATCCTTATTCTTTGTCTCCTTGAGAGCACTTCCTCTAAGCTAAGACCTCTCTAGAAAGACTCTGACCTCCCTTGGTTTCTCTGACCCAGCATTTGGCAACACTGAAGGTACATAAGTGTTCAGTCATAATCTAAATTTTACAAAGAAATTTCTTGGAGAAATATATTTTTTGGTACTTTTCATTTGTTTAAAGTGGGTTTGAAGTGGTTAGGTAGGGGAAAGGTTATTTCTTCCCTATGTTTAGCAGCTGTCAACTGCACTCCTCTCTGTCATTTTCTAGGTTGGTGGCAGACCCAAACATCACTCTATACTCTTACTGTGTTCTTCCTCATTTCTGTAACATTCAGTTTGAAATGAACATTAAAGCAATGCCTCTAACGAGTGTGAGCTAAGGTTCCAGTAGTAAAAACTTAAGCATAAAATTTTAGGTAAATAGTCCAAACTATGGCTGACCAGAGCAGTGTGGTTTGGGACTTGTTATTTTTGTTAAGAAACTACTTGTAGGATGTAATGCTTTTATCTAGCTGTGGTATCTGTAGTGCCTGTTTCTGCACTACGGGATACAGCAGCATCCTCATTTAACATTGCCAAAGTGCTGGCACTTTGGTTACAAGGTGAATTTGGATTTTGTTTTGATGAAAATATGTTTTTTTTCCCCTGGCAAATAGGGCATATTCCTCAGCTCTTCCACCAACACCCCCAAGTACTTTCTGCTCTCTACTCCTTTTCCCCATTGCACAGATTCTACCAAGTTAAAAAAAAAAGTTTCTGATTCTTTAGGCATTGCATCTTTCTGTAGAAGTTTCTCTTCATTCCTTTCGTAATAAGAAGCAGCATGCCCAGTGGTTAAAAGCTTGAGTTTTCAAGTCCTGGCTTGAACCCTGGCTTGGCCACCTCTAGCTCTTTGGTCTTGAGGAAGTTACTGGACCTCTCCAAACCTCAATGTCTTTATCTAAGAAATGGAAATTATTAGTACTAAGTGCAGAACATTATTTGAGTCTTCAATAAAATCATGTTCTGAAGGGTTTAGCATGGCAAAGATCATACCCTGGGGGCTTCATACATGATTTTTTTTTTAAATTTTACAAATCTTTGTTGAGATTCTCTCTGATGTTCCAGTTTAGGGGAGAAACACACTTTGGCTCTTGTGCTTTTCCAAGCCTCTTTTCTTGCTTCACGAACCTCTTAAAATCCCACCTCTTCAATGTATTTTCATCTACACCCAAACTTGGCATGCAAAAATATGACATTCTGCAGCAATTGCAAATGTTTTTTGTTTGTTCTTGTTGCTGTCAATCTTGCTATATTGTACACCAGCAGCCTAATGTATTGTACACGTTATTCCTTTCTGATGACAGTGCTAGTGATGGACTGTATAAGTAGGAAGATCATATTTTGAGGATAAAGGCCAATATCAGATTAAATTTAATTGTATTTAAACTTCACTCATTGAATGTACTCAAAAGCTTTTGTTATTTAACTTCAGGTGGTGTTACCAGAGCATGGACTTGGCCGTGTGTGTGTGTGTGTGTGTGTGTGTGTGTGTGTGTGTAGGCACTCCATGTATATTTTTATTGATGTACAATCAATTACATTGTGTCTGTGTTTGGTGTACAGCACAATATCCCAGTCGTGCATATATTTTTAAATTTAACATTTTTACTAAAGCTGCTATAGAAAATTGCTGCATGGCAAAGGGATTAAGATCTCTGGGAACCCCTACTGAGAGTAATTAAGAAATGTGATTTAAATAAAAAGCTCTTTGGGGATTTGCCTGTTAGAGATTGGTAGAGGTCTGTGGAGAGCTTTATCCCTGAATTATAACTGAATAGATTTTATATAAATTAATCTGAACTAGAAATTATTTTTTAATCCCTCATGTGAAACTGTACCTAAAACTGTACCTAAATAGCAAGGCAATTAAATTTAATTTCCTTACTGGCATTGATTGTCTTATAGATAGGGCCAGATGAATACAGCCTACGACATCAAGGCACCTTTACAATATAGAAATACTGCAGCCTTTGTCGTAATAAGTTATTGGGTACAATTTAAAAATAATCACTGCAGTTTTTCTAGGTATTTTACTTAAAATTATCTTAGTGCGTCTAACTATTACTTCTCTTTTAAAATTGAGATTTAGACATATAACATTATGGTAGTTTCAGGTGTATGACATAATGATTCGATATTTGTATGTGTTATAAAATGATCACAGTAAGTCTTGTTAACATCCATCATCATAAATAATTGCAATTTCCCTTGTGAAGAGAACTTTTAAGATCTACTCTCTTAACAACTTTAAAATATACAATACAATATTATTACCTATAGTCAGCATGCTGTACATTACATCCCTAGGACTTGTTTAATTGATAACTGGGAGTTTGTGCCTTTTGGCCCCCGTCACCCCTTTTACCCACTCCCTACCCTCTGCCTCTGACAACCACCAATCTGCTCTCTGTATCTATGAGTTCAAATTTTTAGGTTCCTCCTCTAAGTGAGATCATAATATTTGTCTTTCTCTGTCTGACTTGAATATTTCACTTAGCATAGTGCCCTCAAGGCCCATCATACTGTTGTAAGTGGCAAGATTTCATTCTTTTTTTTTTTGGCTGAATAATGTTCTGTTATGTGTGTTTATGTGTATACGTTCACTTATTTATGGACATTTAGATTGCTTCCATATCTTGGCTATTGTAAATCATGTTGCAGTGAACGTGGGGGTGCAGATATCTTTTTGAGTTAGTGTTTTCATTTCCTGTGGATAAATACCCACAGATGGAATTGCTGGATCATATGGTAGTCCTATTTTTAACTTTCTGAGAAACCTTCCTACTGTTTTCTGTAGTGGTTACACCAATTTACATTCCCTCCAACAGTGCACAAGGGTTCCCTTTTCTCCACATCCTTGTCAAGACTTATTTTTTGTATTTTTGTTGACAGCCATTGTGACAGGTGTGAGGTGATATCTCATTGTGGCTTAATTTTCGTAGATGGTGTGAGATAGTGGTCCAATTTCATTATTTTGCATGTGACTCTTGGCTCCTGTGTTGCAAATTAATTAATCATCTATGTGTGGTTTTACTTCTGGGCTCTGTTCTGTTCCATTAATCTATGTATCTGTTTTTAATGGTAATATCATACTGTTTTGATTACTATAGATTTGTAGTATCATTCAAAATCAGGAAGCATGGTGTCTCCGGCTTTGTTCTTCTTTCTCAGTTGCTTGTGCTATTTGGTGTCTTTTGTGGTTCCATACAAATTTTAGGGTTGTTTGTTCTATTTTAATGAAAAATGCCATTGGAATTATACTTCTTATTTGGCTAGACTGATTCATTGTTTAGTCTGTCCTTCCTAAATTTGATTACCATTATCCTGCTGCCTCAGTCTTTTTTTTTCTCCTGAAGAATAATGCCTAGATCTTTTGTCCTTTAATCATGAAGATTATTTTGGGAACTTACATCTTTTATTATATTTTTAAAAATTTGTGAGATCTTGCTCTCATGCTTTCACTTTCTCAAAGTGTTATCTCTTTACCTATATACTTTCCCAACTAATAATTCAGCCTTATTAATGGAGATCAATTCCTCAGTTCTTTACTGGAAGCTACCAGGCTGCTTCTTGGAAATTCATATAAATAACATCTACTTTAGTTTTTAGGTACTTAATTTTCACATTATGTAGCATATAACTATCTTTTCATAAATTTTATAAGTTAAATGCTTTTCTATTATTAATTAATGCTATGTTTTTGAAAAATTGGGGCCCCAGAAAAGAGATTATATGATACAAGAAGTCAGCAGCTGAACTTTTTTTGGATACATATATTTCTGGGGAACTGAATTTTTGTTCTTCTAATATAATCACTGTAACTTGTTGCTACACTTAATTATTTTACAAATAATTTTTGAACACTTATATTTAGAGAATTTTCATAGGAACTGTAAGGGATATTATGATAATTCAGACAGGAATATTATCCTTAAGACTTTTGCTGTATAGTGAGGGAAATAACATTAACACACAAATAACCATAATATAAGCTTTAGCAAGACAAGTGTCATAAACCAGAGATAGTGTAGGTACTATGGGATTATTAGGAGAGAAGGAAGAGTCCCGATGTGGAGGATAAGGAGAAAACCTTGTGGAGGAGGAGACATGTGATATGTTCTGCTAAGGAAAATCAAAGTTGGTTGCTCTTTGGGAAGTAGGGGAGTTGATATTTGGATGTAGAAAGCAACATGAGCAAAACTGAGGAAGGAGGAAAGCTAGTTATGCTGGTGGGTATGGTAAAGGAAATGCTTGCACCTGTGCAGTGAGAGCATTGGGACTTAGCATTGGACTTGTGGCTTTGGGTTATTTTTTATTATATTATTTTGTAGACACTGACACTTTGATTAAAAGAAGACCATGAATAGATCCATGATTAAGGGAGATTGTTATGGTTTTTTTTTTTTTTTTTGGTATGGAGAAATAAGGTCATGTGTGAAGGAAGAGCTGAATTATGTATTATTTATTTGGCTCTAAATATTCTTGTTCAATTTCACATCCTGGTCTATGTAGCATAGGCATTTTTGGGCCAGGGAATTGACAGAATAGTAGTGATTCTATATTTTGTAATTTTAGGGATACAAGAAAAGTTTGTTTTACAAAGACTTAACAAAATTCTCTGTCTGCTAATATCTGATATTTTCTTATATACATTTTCCTTAAAGGCAAGTGACCAGAACCTTGATATATTTTCACCTGTTAAAATAAAAAAGCCTGCAAGCATAATATGAGAGCCCTGTGCAGGGAAAGGATATCTCAAAGGGGAAGAACATTTCTAGAGGAATATCTAGGTGAACACTGATTTCTATTTTTTTTTTGACTGACTTCACAATTTTACCTGTAAACCGTGTTTTTGCTATATTTCTGTCTTGATATATCTCTGAAGTAGGTCAGAAATAAATACATACATTCATGTAAATAAACTATATAAATAAAATGCACTGAGTTCATTGGTAGTTTTTATGTAAATTTTAGCTAATAAAATTTTTATTTAATAAAAATGAAACAAAATAATCAGTGTTTCCTACCGAAAAGGTGTTTCCTAGCACATGAAGTCAGGCCCCGGATCTTGGTGGGTAGTTAGATTAGGGATTCTTCTCTGGAGGAAGATAGGCTATGCTTTCTTAATGAATACCTTGATTTCTGGTAATGAGCTATTCAGATGTATAAAAGAACAATTAAGTTTACTCCCAGCCTTCTGCTACAGTATTTTAATTTTGCATGAATAGTTCTTAATAAAGTCATTTTATTCTAAATTGATTTTATTTTATGTAATGCTAGCTTTTACTTTAGAAAGGAACACACTCAAAGAGCTAGCATATGGTTCCCTTATGCTGTTCGTCACTTGCCTCTCCCTTTAGTGCATTTCATGCTCTGTGCAGTTTTCCCCCTCATTCTCTGTGGTTTCTTCTTGCTTGTAAGACTCAGTACCATCCTGCTGCTCTTGGATGTTTGAGCCTTCCTTACTGTCCTGTCTTACCTGGGCCAGTTTGCTCCATCCAGCACCCTAACAAATCTAGACTTCTCTCCCCAGCCTTCAACCTTTTCCTTCAGGCTTCCTAACATTGCTTATTTGCCTCCCTGCCTGCCTGCCTTTCTCTCCCTCTCTTTTCTTTTTGTGGTACCTAGAGGCTTTTGTCAATGTTTCCAAAGGACTTGCTCTTGATTTTTGTTGACAATCTATTGTTTCATTTTTTGCAGTTTTCTATTCCATTCATTTTTGCTCTCATCTCCATTGATTTCTTTCTTCTACTTTCTTTGAATTTAACAAGTTTTTGTTCTATATCTGTTAAAGTAGAATGTTTAACTATTTTTAGTATTTCTTATTTAGTTTAATAAATACATTTAAGGCAATGGAAATTACTACTTTGCCTGCATCTCACGGGTTCAATTTGTTAAATTTGTTATGCTTTCAACTACTCCTGTTCTAAATATTTCATAATTTCCATTTTGATCTATTCTTTAATCAATGAGTTGTTCAGGCATATACTTTAAAAAAAACTATCTTTATTGCTAGTTTGTAATAATTGTATTATTCAAATATTTAACATTTATTGAGACATTTCATGTGACAGAAAAAAATTTTCAATAATTACTATATGATTCTTCTGATAGTTTGAGAGCAATATATTAAGTTACATTTTATTAGAGTTATCCTTGACATGTTAGTGAAAATATTTGTTGCTAATTTTCTCTTAAAAAATTACTCGATGTATTTATTTTCTTCCCAAGCAAGATCAGGACACTAGACTCTTAGTGTACGAAAAACTGTTCCTTTCTGTCTCGTCCCTTCCTCCACCCTGTTTATTGTATTTAAAATTTTAGTTCCACATGAAAAAATTCATATTAACTACTTTTATAAGTTTTTACAGGTAATTGTTAATTTAAATTTACAAATGTACTTTATCAAATTTCTATGCTTACTGTTTTCTTTTTTGCATTCCATTTATTCCTTTTGGGCTCACTTTCTTCTTACTGAAGTATATCGTTTAACATCTCATCTTAGGAGGATCTGTGTGTGTGTGTGTGTGTGTGAGAGAGAGAGAGAGAGAGAGAGATTTCTTAGACCTAGTGTTTCTGAAAGTATTTTGTTTTCAGTTTTGCATGGTAGTTTAGATTGATTTTGAATTTTGTATTTATTGTTATTTTCCCTCAGATGTTTTAAGATACTGTTTGTCTTCTGTCAGCTATCACTGCTGATGAGAGGTTTTGTCAAAGTTGATAGCCTAGCTTTTCTATGTGTGGGAATTCAAGTTTTCTATTCATTATGTATTCCCTTCAAATATGTGTTGATTGACGGCTAGTGTTCTAGACACTGGGGATGCATCAGTGTACAAAGCAGTCAAAAATCCCTGCACTTGTAGATCTTATAGTCTAGCAAGTGAGTAAAACTAGCTACTATAATAAATGAAACTCCTGATTATTACTGATTTAATGCCTTGCAATTTTATGTCTTATTTGTCAAACTGTCTCTTATGAATGTTCCTGGTTAGGCAGCTCTCGAGATACAGGCTTCTTTTTCCTTGTGGCTCTGCCATCTCTAACATTTAATTTTAATGCTATCCTTGAGTCACCAACATTCTAGCAGCCGGGGAGGGAAAAGAGCAGGGAGGAGCGCCTGGGAGGTTTTTAAGGCCTGGCCTAGAAGTGGCACTTTTCACTTTGGCCCACATTCTCATGGTTAGAACTCAGTCACTTGTTCACATTTGACTTCAAGGGTACCTGGGAAAGGTAGTTTGGCTATGGGCCCAGGAAGAAGAGAAGACATATTTGGGGATCAGCTAGTTGTCTCTGCCATAGAGAGACAGATAATAAATAAGGAAAGCACACAGTTTGCTAAGGAGGAAAACAAACCAAGGAGGGAGTTAGGGAGGGTTGTGGGAGGTGAGGTCACTATTATGTGTGGATGACTGGTGAAGTCCATACTCAGAGGGTACATTTGAGTATACACCTGCAAGAAGTGAGGGGTTGGTACCTTGTGGCAGTTTGAAAGAAGAACATTTCAGGCAGAGCAAAGAGCGAATGCAAATGTCTTGAGGTGAGGGCAATCCTGACCAGACCAGAGGCCCAGGGAAAGCATTGTAGCTCCAGGAAAGTAAGCAAGGGACTGGGGTGCATATGATGTCCATGAGGTAACAGATAAGGTAGGGCTGTGTGAACCATTCTAAGGACTTCATCTTTACAGAGACTAGAAGTTGCCAGTGGATTTTGAATGGAGGGTATGCTGACTTAGGTTTTAGTGGGATAACTCTGGTTGCTGGGTTGTGGATCAGGGTTAGAATCAGGCTAGTTAGAAGCTACTCTAATAATCCAGGTGAGAGAGAATGATGGCTTGGACTAGAGTGTTAACAGTAAAAGCGGTATGAAGCTATCAGATTCTGAATATGTTTTGAAAATATTGCTGACAGGATTTGCTTATGAATAGGATGTGGAATGTGCAAAAATGAGAAGAGTCAAGGATGATAGTTTGCCCTCAGTAACTGGAATAGTGGAGATGTCATTTGCTGAGGTTGGGAAAATTATTGCAGGAAGATTAGAAGCTCAGTTTTGATATATAAAATTTGAGATGCCTTTAAAATGACATCCAAATGGAAATGTGAAATAACCAAGAGGAGAGGACCAGGTTGAAAATACGTATTTGTGAATCATCAACATAGAGATTGGCATTTAAAGCCATGGATGAAATAACAAAGTAAATATATGTGGTGGAAAAGAGATTCAAGGTCTGAGCCTCGGGACACTTTGATATTTTGAGGTCAATGAGTTGAGGAGGAACCAGCAAAAGATCCGTAGTAGGAGGTAAGAGATAATCTAGGACAGCAGGGATTCCTAGGAACCAAATGCAGGAAATATTTCAAGAAGGAGTGAGTGATAAAATATGTAAATTGCTGTTTATAGGTGAACTAAGATCAGGACTAAGAATACTAAGAATTGACAATTGGATTTAACAGCATGAAGATCATCACTGACCTTGATAAAATGTTGTATTCCCCAGGAGGTAGACTCTGAGATGGAGATGAGCAAGAGGTTTGTAAGGAAGTGTTTTGGAATCGCCATCTGTGGAAGGGAAGGGAAGGGAAGGGAAGTAGGTAGGAGTTGGAGAAGCTGGTCTGTGAGGCAGTCTAGTGAAGGCCTCAGCGCATCCCATGGGGAGCTCTAATGTTGAGGTGCCCCTTCAGAGTTGCCTGAATTGGGACGAGGTGTCTGGACCTGAATAAACCTCTTGTTGACTAGTCACTGAAAGTGGGCTGCCTTCAACAGGGGCGTGATTTTGGACAAGGTGACTTCAGAGCCAGTCCAGTGTAAGGGAGAGTCGTAGCTGAGGGCTGTCTTCTGGTAGCATTTCCAGCAGCTGGGGAGGAAGTTCTTCAGGGGGCTCTGGGTGGTGCATCACAGAGCCTGTTAGAATCAGTTTAGACGAAGTAGCAAGGGCAAAAGCCTGATGAGAGCGGGTTCTAGAGGGAAGACAGAAATCAGAGACAAGGAGCACGGATGACTCTTTTTATTCCTGATGCTCACTAGGGAGTGTCTCTATGTGGATTTATTATTTCATTTCTTCTTCCTTGGCATCTGGAGTGTACTTTCAATCTCAAGATTCATGACATTTTTCAATACTGACACTTCAAATGTTGTTTTTCCTCCTTTCCTTTCTTCCTGGAACTTCCTTTATACACATGTTGGGACCTTCTAATCTACCTTTTTTATCGTTTAATTGTTATTTCGTCTTTTTATCGATATTTCTTCTTGCTGGCTTCTGGGAAGTTCCTCAGTAGTATCTCTTCATTCACCGATTCTCTTATACTGTGTGTAGTCCAGATTTTACTCTGTACATGGAGCTTATAAATTTTTTTCAAAGAATGTATTTTTATTTCAAGGGCTCTGTTTCTTTTTTAATATCCCTGTTTTATTTCTGGCTACTTTGTTTCATATTTTCGTATCTTTTGTAGGAATTTAATTTTCTCCTCTGTCTCTTGATGGAGTCTTAACCCCCTTATTTTAAATTCTTTTTCATATTTTTATTACTTTCATTTTTGTTTTATAGTCATATTGTTTCCTGTGGAGTTAATGACTATCTGAATTGCTGATTTTATTGGCTGTCTTTCCTAGTGTTAGTTTTGGACATGTGTTTTATAATAATTTTCAGCTTATGTGAAAGTAGGAATTTTTTTTGTATTTTTGTATTTTGTTTACTTCTACTTTCACCACTTTCTGATTCACAGCATTATAGCTGCCACTTCGTTTCCCATTCCAGAACCACGTCTTATATTGGTCCCTTGGGGCTCCTGCTCCTGTAATATTGGTATTTCAGTTCCTGTCTCTGAGCCAGTGGATGGTGAGCCTAGGTCCTAGTGGTGAGATATGTGTGTATCTTTTGCCTCTCCAAGTATGGAGCTTATGATAAGCCCTTTCCGCAGGCAACAGTTGAAAGCTGTTATTTTCTGCCTCTCATTGAATGAAAGTTCAGTGGTTTTTAGCAGGGCCTGACCCCAATCTCCTGCCTCACTTAGGAATTGTGCTGGGTATACCACTGGAGCTGAACTCCAGGTTACCTCTGCCTGTGTGGAGGAGCCGGGGCAGCATTCACAACTTCAATTCCCTTACCACTCTGTGTTTATTTTCTGTTTCTGGTCTTGAAGATAACTGAAAGTACACCCCTACCTTATTTATGCCTGTTTCATTCCATAGGGAAAGGCTTTCGATTAGATATTGGTGAGAAAAAAATATGTGTTTTCATATTTGTTGTTCCATGTGTTAGTCTTTTCAGAATGATATAAATGGTAGCTGTGGTACTGTATCCATCAGTGATGTGGCAGTTGTGGGCATTTTTGGCTCTTCTGGGGATTCTTCATGTTTCTAAAGGTATACCAGGCAGTAGACAAAATATTGTACCTATTTATCCCTTATTCTCACATCCTCTTTTTTTTCTTTTAATCCTTTGTAGAAGAGATTTACATTTATTTATAGACTCAGGAGTACAAATTAAGCCCTTCCATGGCCCTGGAACTCCCTTGTTCCTTTTTTTTTTTTTTTTTTTTAATTTTATTGAGTTATAGTCAGTTTACAATATTGTGTCAGTTTCTGGTGTACAGCACAATTTTTCAATCATACATGAATATACATATATTCATTATCATATTCTTTTTCACTGTGAGCTACTACAAGATCTTGTATGTATTTTCCTGTGCTATACAGTATAAACTTTTTTATCTATTTTATGTATACCTGTCAGTATCTACAAATCTCGAACTCCCAGTCTGTCTTTCCACCCCCCTCTCCCCGCTGGCAACCACAAGTTTGGATTCTATGTCTGTGAGTCTGGGAACTCCCTCCTTTCTTGTTTGATTCTGTTGACCAATGTGGCCTTGAAGCACTCACCTTCCTTCTTAATGTTCTTTTCTTTTTATGCTGTCCCACCATCCACAAGTCTGCTGCTTGTCTTGTTTCTCAGAAAACTCATTCTCTCTTGTCTTTACATATCACTTCTGTTTTAAACTACTTTTAAATCAGGAGAAGTGACTGATATGGAAATGGGTGCTTTCTGTGGTCCAGGCTTGAGTGCTGTGCTAAATGTTTTCATACTTTGATTCATTCGGTCTCTTAGCAGCACTGTGAGGTGTGAGAATTATTATTGTCCATATTTTACAGATAAAAGATCTCAGGCTTGGAAAATTAAGTATAGGTAGTTGTCTTAATTTATCTGGGACCACGGTGGCTGCCAGGACTCAAGACCTTCAGTTTTAAAACAAAGAAAGTCTTAGGCAAACTGTGATGAATTGGTTCTGTGAGACCTTAGGGTCAGAGACTAGAAAGTGGTGAAGTTAAGTTTGGACTTGAACCCAGGCCCATGTGAGCCTAACGTCGTTGCTCTTCAGCATGATGTTATACTGTCTCCATTAGAACAAAGTAGAGGAAAAAAAGTCTGATTCGGAGAGGAGATAGAAGGTAAAGGCGTGAGAGAATTCATGGAGGGGAAATACTGTTTTTTGGAAGGAATTTTATCAGGGGAAATTGTGCTTTATCAGGAGTCAGGAGACCGAAATCTGGTTTCAGTTCTTTCACAAACAAGTTGTTTACATCCTTGTGTTGTTGTTTCCTCCTCTGTAAGTTGAGGGGCTAAAGATGACAACTAAGATTGTTTCCAAGTTAAAAATTATATTATTTAAACCTGTCCCTTAAATGTAAGCTCTCCAAAACCATTTCATTGCCCTTTACTATTAGCTAGTTTTTACAACGCCATCAAGAAAGAAGACATCTGAAGTAGATGCCAGAATTTACAAAATTTCATGATTTTTCTCCAATTTCTATATCTAGTTCTTTAACATCAGTTAGTATTTCTGAGCAGAGCAAAACTCCAATGCAGCAGTTTAACAGTTGTGGCCCTTAATTTATTCTGTTTAATTTGTGGTAATTAACTTTATGGTGTTTTCATTGTTGTCTTTAACTGTTTATATAATGTCCTAAATATCTCAGCGGGAATTGCTTTATAAATCAAGTTTTCACTTTTTATTGTTATTTATAAAATGTTAATGGCTTCTATTTAAGGCATGTGTGATTAATAGCTGAGAGAATGTACTTTCGTAACAGCACTGTTTTAATCTGTGAAAATCACAAGAAAAACAGTCACAACATGCCACAATTATCATTGAAGGCATAACTACTTGTATTGACTTGGAAATCTTCATTAGATATTTTGAAAGCATTTCTGATATAATAGAGTGTTTAAGAAATAAGGCACTATTCCCCTCTTTTTTTTTTTTGCTCCTGGACACGTGTTCTATCTGTGTTTCTAACCCAAATTATCCCTGAAAAGTTTATGATAAGACAACTTCAAGCATATTTAACATTTTATTCAAGAAAAGTCTCATCTCACTATTCCTATTACCTCTACCAGTCTACCAGTGCCCCTTGCATCTGAAGGTTGAATTCAAAGACTGAATGGGGATTTGAGGTGAAAAAAATGTGAAATAATGTGGACTTTACTAAAACCAGTTTTTGTGTGTGTGTGTGTGTGTGTGTGTGTGTGTGTGAGAGAGAGAGAGAGAGAGAGAGAGAGAGAGAGAGAGAGAGAGAGAGAGAGAGAGAGATTCAGAGAGAGAGAGGGAGAGAGAGAGAGACAGAAAGAGATTAGCACTCATTTTGGGCCAAAGTAATTAGTTCCTTTTTTCATTTGGGTAATTACGGTCTTTCTATCAAGATAAGCAGGTGCATAAAATTAAACCAAAGTCTATTAACCACACTGCAAAAAATCATGACAAGGTACATGGAAAATTTAGTAATAGTGAGATTTCTAAATAAGTATAAGGAACTGTGTAAAAATTAATCAGATTGTAATAATTTAGGACTTCTTTACAGAAATTCATATCAGTTACTTTTTTGGGGGTACTTATTGCTTGGCTAGCCATGTACTCTGTCTTACAGAAAACATAAATTAAAAAAATTAGTTTCTTACATAGAAGGGCTTACAATCTAGCATAGATACTGTTGACTTTCAGTGAAGCTCTATGCTTCATATTTCTTTTGAGGAAGAGTAAGAGGAGAAATGAAACTACCTGTAATGACAAAGGTAGTGTTTTCAGAGTTTTACTAAGTTACTTTGAAAAATTAATAATTAAAAATTAAAATTTATTGTTAAATAAATTTAAATTGATGTATAGCATATAACCAGAAAAGTACACAGATCCTAAGCTCAAGGAATGTTCAGGAAGTGAACATACCTGTATAACTACCAGCCAGTGATAAAACAGAACATTACCAGCACCCTAAAGGCTTTCTTTGTGCCTGCCTCAGACCCACCAGTCTTTCTCCAAAGGTCACTAGTGCCTTGTTTTCTATTACCATTAGTAAATTTTGCCTGTTTTTGAACTTTGTATTAATGAAAGCATGTGCTATATGCTGGCTTCTTTCTCCCAAGGTTGTGTGTTTGAGAATCAGTTATGTCTTGTGAGAATCAGTTATGTCTTGTGTATAGCAGTTCATTCTTGCTGCTGTGAGACATTCCATTGTATGACTAAATTGCTATTTATGTATCTTTTTTACCATCAGTGGACATTTGCCTGCTTCCAATTTTTAGCTGTTACAAAATGGTGCTGCTATGATTATTTTTTTCTTTTTGTGTGTATATATATATTTTTTATTGAAGTATAGCTATGATCATTCTTATTATGTATTTTTCAGTACACATTATAATGTGTTTCTGCTGGGAGTGGGAGGGCTGGACACACTCAGGTATAGACTTAGGTTTTGAAGGTATTGCCAAATATTTTCCAAAGATTACCTGTTCACACCCTGGCAGGCAGTGTTTGAATATTTCAATCTCTCTCTATTCTTGTCAATCCTTAGTATTGTGTTAAATCCATTTGTTTGGGTAGGTGGTTTTTGTGGCTTTACTCTGTATTTCCTTGATGACTGACTGATGTGTTTTGAGCATTTTTCACAATCTGATTTCCTATTAGGAAATTCCCTTTGCAAAGAGTCTATTGCAGTCATTTGCCTACTTTTATATTAGATAGTCTGTCTTTTTCATAACTTTTATATTAGATAGTCTGTATTTTTCATAGATTTGTAAAATTTTTATATTGTATGTGTTTTGTTTGTGTTTATAGTTTTGGAAGACTAAATTTCAATATTTTCAATTCCTTCTAGCAGGTGATCTCTTTACTGAGGTATGGCTCCATGTGACGTTGATTGCTTCCCTTTTCCCGACAAGTGACTTCACTTCACCACCATGGAATGATAGTCTTCTCTCATCCACCCCAGCCCATCACCTCCTGTTGGTAATCTTTGATTCTCAGTGGCCTTCAAGGTATCACCAAATCCTACTTTACACATCTCTAGGTTAAAACCCTAAGATAAGATCACAGAAAAACTCCATAGCTTATTGAATATGGCTCAGAGGGACCAGTTTTCTTTTACACATTTAGGTAAAAGGTGAAACAATTAGTGTATTTTAGCTAAAAAGAGTATTTGAAAGCATTTTAAAGAATAATGTGAGAGTCTTTTCAGTTTAGCTTATCCTTTTCAATGACTTGAGAGCTGCAATGAAATTAATAACTTTCTCTTGTGATTTAAAGATTTAAATATTTTATGTAAAACCAAGAGTATTTGGAGTCTCTTAATTAGTGTCAGTGTCCATATAAGCCCACAAGGAAATAGAACATAACGTCTATTCTGTGAGAGTTGACTCTTACATGCAGAAGGCATCTGTGAAATCACTGACTGGACTTCTCTGAGTATTGGGGCTGGAGTGGGTAAGAGCGATGGGGAAGTGCTGTGGGGAAAGGCTCTGGGAACCTCTTAAATCAGAGCAGCTAGGGTTTTGTCTTGTCTTCACTGACTTCTTAGAAAGAGTTCCTTTAAACATAGGTTGAAGCTGCTCTTTTTACACTGTGTGTCTATTTTAAGTCCTTCACTTATTGACAAGGAGGTGGAATTCAGTGAGGTTAAGCAGTTTGGTGGAGATCACACACTTGGCCAATGGCAGAATCAGAACTGAAATACAAGTTTGGTCTCTCCATACTGTTCCGAGACTCCGGTGTTTGTGCCAGCTGCAGTAATGTCCTAATGATTCAATTATGTCCCCTTCCTACCCACTTCATGATTCTGAGAAATATATTAACCAAAGTTAATTACAGAATCAGAGGGAGGTTTGTGTCAAGAAGGAGTGTTACTCCATGTGCTTCCTGCTGTTGAATGTGTTCCCCAGGATCCCAGCTTATCTGATATTAATGGTCATGAATTCATAAGAGTATTTTCTTTCTAACCCATCTTATGGCCCTGTGACTACTTTGGTTTATAATCTTAATTATGCAATTATGAATTTTTTATTTTTCTACCATCTGGTATACCTTTTTACTCATTATAGATGCCTATTATTGGCCCTGTTACATTGGACCTAGTTAGGACTTTTTTTTTGTTTTCTTTACCTGCTCTCCTTTCTCTCTGCTCATTCCTATTGTTTGCTGCTAGCATACCTGATGTCTGTTCAGAGAGTGTCTGGGAGAGGGAAGATGAGGAGAAGCAGGTGTATTTTGAAGTTAAAAATGTAGAAAACTTGATGGTTTTGATGTGATAGGTAAAAATACAGGAAGAATCAGTTTTGTGGCTTGAGCATCTGGGTGGGTACAGCTACAATTTCTAACATAGAGACGTGAAGAGAATGAACATATGATTGATAACTAGGAGGATTTGGATAGAGGGACAGTGGGAGAAAATTGGGGGTAGGAAATGAATATTTGCTCTCATTGATCAACTGCTGAAACTGGCTGTCTAGAGCCCTATACCATGACTTGTTTCCCTGAGTCCTGCTGAATACCATGGGGCAGTTCTTCACCCCCAGGATAATTATACAGGGTACAATGATGAAGTCATAAGACTATCTTTGGAAAGACAAGCTAAGAAGATAAGGTAGGGGAATACTCTTTCTACTTCTGTTTGCCTTATATCCATATAGAAATAGAATTAGAAATCTTTAGCATCCCTGTAACCTGATTTAGGAGAGCCTTAAGTTGCATCTACTGAAAGGGTGAAAGGACGTTTTCACAAATATGTCCAAGGAGACATGGGGTACCCCTGTCTAGCATGCTGTTGCCATAATTACTCATTACACAGATATTTGTCTATTTATTTATTGCCAGTTTTATTGAGAAATGATTGACATGCATTACTGTATAAGTTTAAGGCATATAGCATAATGATTTGATTTGCATATACTGTGAAATGATTCCCACAGTAGGTTCAGATAACTTTCCATTTTTTTCATATATGTGCAATAAAAAGAAAAGGAAAAAAAAAAGGAAAAAAAAATTCTCCTTGTGTTGAGAACTCTTAGGATTTACTCTCATAACAACTTTCCTGTATATCATTCAACATTGTTAGCTATAGTCATCATGTTGTATATTACATTCCTAGTTCTTATTTATCCTATAATTGGAAGTTTGCATCTTTTAGCCACCTTCCTCCAGTCCCCCTGCTCCATTTTCTCCCCCTGTTCAGCATCTGATAACCACAAGTCTGGTCTCTTTTTCTATGAGTTTTTTGTTTGTTTGTTTTAGATTCTATTTATAAGTGAGATCATACAGTAATTTCTCTTTTTCTGTCTGACTTATTTCACGTAGCATAATGACTTTAAGGTCCATCCATATCACAGTTGGTAGAATTTCTTAGTTTTTTATGGCTGAATAAAATTTCATTGTGTATATACCACAACTTCTTTATCCATTCATCCATTGATGGACACTTATGTTGCTTCTCTGTGTTGACTATTACAAATAATTCTGCTATGAACATGGGAGTACAGATATCTTTTTGAGTTAGTGTTTTTGTTTCCTTTGGATATATTCCCAGAAATGGAACTGCTGGATCATATGGCAGTTTTATTTTTAATTTTTTAAGGGTTCTATACACTATTTTCCATAAGGGCTGTACCAGTTTACAATCCCACCAGCAGTGTACAGGGGTCCCCTTTTCTCTACATCCACACCAGCATTTACTATCTCTTATCTTTTTGAAGATGGCCATTCTGGTAGAAGTGAGGTGATATCTCATTGTGGTTTTAATTTGCATTTCCCTAATGATTAGTGATGTTGCACATGTTTCATGTACTTGTTAGCCTTTCATATATCTTCTTTGGGGGAAATGTCTGTTCAGGTCCTTTGCCCTTTTTTTAATTGAGTTTTTTTTTTGCTCTTGATGAATTTCATGATTTCTTTATATATTTTGGATATTAACCTCTTATCAGATGTGTGGTTTGCAAATATTTTTTCCCATTCTGTAAGTAAGGAAAAATTTCAAATATTTTTTGGAATTCTTCTACATGCGAGGCCCTGCTCAAGGCCCTGGGAATACAGCAAGGAAAAAACCCAAAATCCTTACCTTTTTGGAATTTAAATTCCAGAACACTAATTATGTCAGTGCCCTGTTCAAAATCTTTGTTGTCCATTTCAGCAGTATAAATTTTAGCCCTCTGCTTTAATCAAATAGACCTACTACTTGCTGTCCCCCAAACCACATTCATTCTTACCTCCTTGCATTTGCTTGCGCTAATTCTCTCAGCTGCCTGCTTCTCTGTTCCTCTTAAGTGGGCCAGTCTCACCCACTCAGGACTGACTCAGGAGCATAGTGGTTTGCTAGCCAGCATCCAGTTCTGACTGGTTGATGCTTGTGCTGAACCAGTTTTTCACTATTTCACTATTATAAACATTTCACTGCTACCCCTGTACCCACCCTTCCAGGTGTAGCTCAGTCTCTCTTGAACTTTTCCTAGGTTCCCTTCTCCGACTTCAGTGATCTCATCTTCATTAGAACTCGTGGCACTCACGGGTTTATACGATTTATTTTACAAAGCTCACAGACTTTCTTATGACATCTGACATATAGTTGTCTGCGTTTTATTTAAAAATTTGACATATGCTTTTGTCTTTTCTTGCAACATAGATAGCATTCTCTTTGCACAGGTTGGGCACTAAATATGCACCTTTTAATTGATCAATGCATTGGGAGGGACTCAGCATCTCATAACTGTCTGCTGGGGACTTGAAGTGGAGAGGGACCCTATCTGCTGATATTCTGTGTCAGTGTGCTTATCTTTAAACAGTTCCATCCTCCAAGGCTTTCTTCCACCCCTAGTTCCTGTCTCACAGTCGTCCCCCATCACCTCGGGTTTGTGGAGGCATTACCATGCCAGCACCCCTTAGGATGCTTGGCTAGTTTTGTGCATTAAAAGGACAGTGGGGTATCTTGCTTGCCAGCCAATTTAATGCAGGCTGACACTCCTGGCACACTGAATTAAGGTGGAGGAGCCAACTGCCTCAGAGAAGAGTCCATTTTTATGGAGATTAAAACACGAACATGATGGAGCACAAAACACCTTTATTTTCTTCTTATATTTAAATGGAAAGAAGGCAATAATTAAGCCAGACCAGAAGATGAGTTCTGATTGTTAATTGCTAAGGGAGGTGCAGTCTTTTGATTTATCCCAGTCATTTGTACAGCTCGGCAGATGAGGTACATAGTGTATGCTCTTGCCCACCATATAAGGCTGACAATTTGAGAATTAATCATTTTTGGTTGTTCCAGATTTGTCATTTTAAAACTCTAACTGCAATAGTTTTTTCCCCCTCTGGGTAGAAGCTGAAGAAAAGTACTGTAGCTTTTTATCTAGGAGCATGTGGCTACAGAGTCATGACTTCCATAGAGCAAATCTGGCTTACAGATGTACTCAAATAGTCCCCAAATTATTTAACAGGTCTCAAATACTTCACCACAGTTTGATGGTCTAGTCAGCTAAATGAGCAGTTATACTTGGAGTTTTAGAACAAGAGTCACCGTGGGGTTCTGTAAAGTATTTAAATATTTCGGGAACCTTTAAAAAATATAGATGTCTAAGCCTCACTCTAGACATTGATATATTTTAAATATTCCCCACCCTCTCTCCAGGCAATTCTAATAATCATCCAGTGTTGAGTATCTCTGGTATAAAGTATTGTTTGGTTCAAGGCAATAGGAGTTTAATTGGGAATATTAGACTTCTGTTTACATCTATTCTTTGCCTTTTTAGCTCCTTACACAGGAGCATGTGTTACATTTCAAGTGAGAGGCATGGACCACATAACTACCAAGTTTAAGGGAGGAACAGATCATTAGAGGCTGGGGGTGATCATGAAGTGGGCAGGATTTGAATCTGTGCTTTCAGGATGCAAAGGATAGGTAGGATACAAACACAGAGGTGAGAACAGGACGTTCTGAGTGGAAAACTAGCATAAACCTAAGCTCAAGTGTGCAGGCTCACGGCAAGCATGTGTAAGGTATGTGCCAGGGATTAACTGAATATCAATTGGAAAATAGTGAGAAATCAGATGGACCTGCGTAGGAACTTGGGCCCAAAGATCTGGATTTGAGTTCTGTACCTGCCACTAAGTAACTGCTTGCATTGACAAGTTACCTCACTTTTCGGAGCTCCCGTTGCCAGATCTGCTGAAAGTGGGATGAGAGCGCCTGTCGGGTTGTTTGGAACCAGGAAGGTAATACGTATATAAGCGCTTGATAAACCACAGAGCCCTACCCAACGCTAGCTGTTGTTACTATTGTCTTTTGCAGGGGAAGACATTGAAGGTTTTAGAGCAAAGGAGTGATGTGTAAAAAGTTTTCATTATTCATCCTATTTCTTCATGAGCAAGTGAAAGAAGTCGCTAAAATAGAAGTATTTGACACTGAATTACTTAATGTAATTGTGTTTAGGGACTTGGAGCCCAGCGTTCAAAAGAAAGGATCACCCTGACTGCTCACCATGGCTGCAGAGGCTGAGCCTGATAAAGCAGAAAGTGAGTATCTGCACTCACCTACCAACTCAGTGCACCGTACCCGACGCAACAACAGCTTTAAGCAAAGTCTCCTGTTATTAACTCTCAAAACACTAAATTTATTGGCACATCCTGTAAGAACTTATCATTCCCTTTATTTAAATATAGCCAATTTTTGAGAGATCTGTAGCAACTTAAAAATTTTTTTTAATGGAGGTTCTGGTGATTGAATGCATGATCTTGTGCCTGCTAAGCATGCACTCTACCACTGAGTTATACCCACCCCCCATAGCAACTTTTAACTTAATGTGCTGTCTGACATGGTATTCAATAGCCACATGTGGCTATTTAGTGCTTGAAATGTGGCTAGTGAAACTAAGGTACTGAGTATTTAATTTTAATTCATTTTAATTTCAATATAAAAACTAAAAATTCAATTATTGGAAAACTTTTAAGCATATTTATGGCAACTTGGGTATGTGAATCTATTTTCTTAATGGGACGTTTTATCAATACAGATCAAGTATTTCTGATAGAAATCAGCATCTGAACTGAGATGTATGTAACTGCAAAATACATGATTTTGAAGACAGAACAAAAGAGAATGCAAAATATCTCCTTAATTTTAAATTTTGATTAATGTTGAAATGATAATATTTGGATATATTTTATTTAAATAAAATATTCTATAAAATTATTATACGTTATTAAAATTAATTTCACCTCTTTTCACTTTAAAAAATATGACTACTTGAAATTATTCAGTTACAAATGCAGCTCACAATATTTTTCATTTAGAGCTGATCTAGACTTGGCAACACTTCAAGTAGTCCTAAATTTAGGCTTAGGTAGCATGATTGAGAAACATATAGTGCTGCCCATAGAGCTGAGATTATTAAGATTTTCCACTCTGTTCCCTCCCCTTGGCTCCGTGACCCCAGGCAGTGTATGACACAGGCCAGCTGGCTTCTGTGCAGGACTACGAATAGAATGCTGTGTGGATCACTTTAACTGTCTTCCAATTTGGATACTACAGCACATTTTTCAAGATGGAAAGGGCAGAAAGGGAGAAAGATCCAGGAAGTGGAGGAGGAATGTTCTCTTGTTTCATTTTGCCTTTGGGTCATGCTCATAATTAACTTAAATTATATTTGAAGTCTTGCTTCTATGAACTTGGAATCCCCCTACGACTCCTTAGCAACCCAACCTCTGTCTGAGAAATATTAACATAGAGATTTTTTTTTTGGTGAGGGAGTACATTGTAAAATCTCTCTGAGGTATATATAGGACACCTATTAATCATTTATTGTTGCAGAGTAAAAGACACTAAAGAAAGAATAAAGAAAGTGGAGAAGTGAGAAAAATTGTGTCTGTAAGAGACAACAGAATGCCTTTAAGTTGGAACTGAAAAGTTGGGTCTTAACACAGTATGTGTTATAGAAAAATTGTTGAATATAGGTTTTAGGAAATGATAGCCATATGCCACTTGAAGTTTGCATGTTGCTTGGTTTTTAAATTTTTTCTGAAAAGAAATTAGAAATACATTTTTTTCTTCACCTACAAGTAATAGAATTGAATATAAACTGTTTAATTTGAGATTTCTCTCAAAGTGCGTCTCTTCACTTTCTAACTTCTACAACTCTTGGCCCTAGAAGTAATGAAAGGATCTTGGTTCTAGCTTCCCTCTACTGCTTCTCCTTTCTAAGTTACTATTGTCTCCTAGCCCTTCACTTGTTTTTTACTTGTTTGGTGTGTGTTTGTTATTTTCAGCCAAGGAATTTTTTTCCTACAAAATAAAGTTTAGGAACAGCTCAAATATGTATAACAGGTAAGATCTAAGTTGCTCACATTGAAGAAGAGCCCCCAAGGCAGTGAAATTGATGAAGCACGATTTTAAAACCCTTGCCTGAATCTGGATTTTATCAATGTGTTATTTCTTTTGGGCTATTTCTATTTTAAATCTTATCTCTATTAATACAATGTAAAGGCTTATTTCTTTAAAGGAAAATTCATACATTAATGAGCTGGCAGTAGCGAGTGTGGGTGATTTATGTTGACCTCTGTCACAGTGTGTTACCGAGGTCGTGACGTTTATTTACAGTTTTTTTCTGGCGTTAGGCTCTAGGCACCTGGAAGGCAGGGATACCAAGTGTCATATTTATTTCAGTACATTTAGCACCAAAATAGCATCTAGGACTTATTAGGTGCTTAACTAAAGTATGCTGAACTGAGTCTTACTGAGCGTGAGGTAGGGCTTTTTTTTTACCACCTGTGAAACCAAACACACAGGCAGTCAGGCACTTACTCTGACTCTATAAACAAGGGTGGCTATAGCCTTGTGGCCATACATCTTTGTTAAGAATATCTTCTTAGTAAATTTTTGTGAAGTCTCTGAAGAACACAGCCTGTTTGTAGGAAGAATAGAACCCTGTGATTAAGGCCAGTTGTTTTTGTTATGGTTATTAAAAAAAACACATGTTTGCTAGTCCTTAGGTCTTTTTGGATGCAGAAAAGACTTGCTTAATGATTACAATCAAGAGATGGCCAATGGCTCATTCGCTATCATAGTTTCCATAATTAGATTTTCTTCTGGTGTCTTCACTTCAGCGATTTACTAGGCTAATTATACAGAATCTATAAAGCGTTAAGAGAAATCTGAAGTTTTATGAACTATTAATCATAATAGCATTAAACTGATGATATATGAAGAGTGGATTTTTTAAAAAGTATAAAATAAATAAAAGAAAACATTTTAGGCTGGTGAAATCACTTGGGATTAGAGATTCATTTTCTTTCCCTAAGGGAATGTTAATATTTGCACTCATGTTTTAGATAAATTTGTTATGACTATTTCAACCTCTTCATGAACTTTATCATAAAGTATTTGTTATTGTTTATAATGATTTTTATTGCATTTTAGGAGATTTAGTCACTTGAAGATCCAAAGTATGAAGAGATTTTATTATTTGCAAACCTACTAATTAATTAGTTTTGGGTAAAAACTATAATAAGACTAGACTATTTCAAACTGATTTAGAAAGTTGAAATTTATCTTTGGGCTATTGAAGAAATGAAGATGGATTGATGAAATCAGTTATATAAACCTTGTTGGGGAAAAGTTTAACCCAATGACAGTAATACAACTATAACTGCGGTAATAATAATTCCTCACAGTTATCGAAAGCTTATATGTGTCAGAGACTGTGCTAAGTGCTTTTTAACCAAGTCCAGTTTAATCCTCAAAACAACTGTGGGTGTACAGGATACATTAGTATTATTAGTGCCTTCATTTTACAATAAAATATGGCTCATGAACAAATTGGAATTCAGAGCAAAATGATATGACTCAGGAATGAGAGCCCTTAAAAATTATTTTATATGTTGTGGTTATGTATTTGCAAATAAACAAAGCCTTAATTATAGATTTTTTTAACAGGGAAGAAGCAGACCTTGACAACTTACTTTTAATAACTGAAGTGATAATGTGCACTTGAATGTATAAAGCTGCATGCTTACATGCTTACCAATTGTGAACAAAGAAACAGAAGCCTCAAGGATTATTAACTGGCTGAATTCTTAACATCAAAGTTGTTTAATTTCTTGTAATTTTAGACTCATTTGTTGAATATATACATATCCTTGGATATTATAAAAATAAAAACACACTCTAGGCATTGAGTTATGAGTTACCTTGTGATGCCTGAGAATTTAACTCTTTGGTTCAAAGGCTAATTTTTTAGTTATGGAAGAAAATCAGTACAGCTGCCTCAGCACCTTAAACGACAATGAGGGCTCAGGACTGCTGACTTGCAGTCAGTATGTCTATGTCTGTTTCAGGATCTGCATGAAAGCACATTCTTCTAGTGGTGGCTGCCTTTCTCTGCCCCTTTAAGAACAGTCCCGGATCTTGTTTTGTTCGAGAGCCTCCTGGCCTGACTGTCTGGGCTGGCTGTGGCGGTACCTTGATGAGTCAGAATCTACCTGCTGGCTCCAAGAAGGCCATTAGGGTTGCCAGAGTGTACGCTAGCTCCTCCACAGTTCACAGACAGATGAGGATGGCAAATATCAGACACACTGGTCAACAAAGAGCCCAGCGAGGAAGAAAATGCTACCTTGGGAATTTAACTTCTCTGTCAAAGACCAAGTTTTAGTTATGAACTGGAGAATCAGGATGGCTCTATCAGCACATTAAATCACAATAAGGGCAAAGGATTGTTGGCTTGAAATGAAAGTGTCTTAGTCCAGCTCAGGATGCTGTAACAAAATACCATAATGTGGGTGACTTATAAACAACAGGAATTTATTTCTTACAGTTCTGGAGGCTGGAAGTCCATCCAAGATCCTGGTGTCAGCATATTTGTTGTCTGGTAAAGGCCTGCTTCCTCACTGATGGCTGTCTTCTCACCATAGGCTTGCATGGTACAAGGGGCTGTGTAGCTTTCTGGGGTCTCTTTTGTAAGAGCACTAATCTCAATCATGAGGACTTTACCCTCACGGACTAATCACTTGCCAAAGGGCCCGCCTCCTAATAACATCACTTTGGGCATTAGGTTTCAACATACTGAATTTTGGATGGACACATATATCCAGTCCATAGCAGAAAGTGCCAATAAACTATGAGTACTTCACTAGGGTGACCAGCCAAACCTCAGAGGAGTCTCCAGTACTCTCAAGGAGTGCATGAAATTAGAAAAACCAGCAGATATGTTTAAAAAAAAACACAAAAAAATAACAAGTACCTCAGGAGGCCAGCACTTTGTGGGCACCTGGTTGACGGACTTTAGAGGGCAGTTGGGCACCCTTATCTCAGAGCTTTATCTGAAAATGAAGACTGGATTATCTCTAAGGTCTTGTTTCGAATGAAGATGCAATAGTTTTCGTGAAGGTACATTTTCACCAAAAACTAATGACTTAATCAATCATTACATATATTAATAAATGATGTTTTTCATGTGTATGACACAGGGCATTATAAGTAATTACAAAGGAGTTTTGATTAGTCGGAAGAAGGGAATTAAAGGAGAAAAGATTGTCATGAGAGGAGAAACGAAGAGGATAATTTGTGGAGTCACACCTTGTAATAGTTCACTGCCCTGCCTCTGAGAACTAAGTGGTCTGGTTAGAAGGCCCTCAAAGTAGCTTTAGATTTTAGTTGAAATTTGATGAAATAGACAGTTTAAATTTCTGAACTCTTGTCTCTTCCATGTGAGGACAGTGTGTCTTATGGCTTTGGATAGTAAAATTTATATGAGCCATTTTATGATTCACATGTGACTTTGTGCTCCCATCTCTTCAAAGAATATGTACACTTCTTCAGAAGCATGTGTCTGAAGTCTTGACAACTACTTTGGGAAAGAAGATTAAAAAAAAATCTATCAACCATTATCCTTAGACATATGTAGACAGCCTTGCATGGGGGGAGATACAGTGGCAAGTGTGGGAGAACAGGGAGATTTGAGTTTGGTAATGACTTTACAGCACCTTCCATAGGTAAGAGTGGAAGGATAGGGGAAGATAGAAAGCAAGGGGAGAGTTGTTTTTTCTAGAATAACTACCGAGTGACAGTTCCATGCCCAATGATGGGACATCTTAGTAGATACTTCCCTCAGTAGCATCTTAGAAACACTTACTAGTGTGTCTAACCTAACACTTTTAAGGTGGCTTAGAGTCCAGTTGTCCCTCCCCTTCATTGCTAGGGTCTCCCCCAGCTCTAGTCCTCAGGATGCCATTGCCCCAAAGTTACAGCTGCCTGTGGCCCACGAGTCTACATGGTAAAATACAAGGAGACATTTTGTGAGAGAATGAAGAGTTTGCCCTAGTATTTCATTATGAAATATTCAAACATATAGCAAAATTGAAAGGATTTTAAATCAACACCCTTAGACCTACCACCCAGTGCTTACCAGTAATGTTTTATTGTATTTGATTTATCACATATCCATCTTTCAACATACATATAAACACATACCCTTAGTCAGATTTCAGTATTTGTTTTTAGTTCTTCTGTTGATGTAAAATGTACTACAATGAGATGCATAAATCTTAGGTGTACATTCACTGAGTTGTGATACTATGCCTGTGCAATCTACTGTGTATCAAGATATAGAATACTGTCATCACCCCAGAAATTTCCTTCATGTCCCATCTCAGTCAATCCATGAAGAATCACTGTTCTGGCCTTTCTCCTATATATTAGCTTTGTTGACACTATAATTTCAGATAGCTGGAACCATACAGTATTTTTTTTGTCATTATGCTTACTTGGCATAATGTTTTTGAGATTCATTCTTGTTGTGTATATCAGTAGTTGGATTCTTTTGTTGTTGTTGTTGCTGAGTAGTATTTTATTGTAGGAGTATCCCATGGTTTATTTACTCATCTCTTGTTGATGCCCATCTGGGCCGTTTCCAGTTTGGAACTATTATAAATAAAGTTGCTATGAGCATTTTTGTATGAGTCTTTTGTAAATAATATGTTCCATTCTCATTGGTAAACACCTAGGAGTGGGATTGCTCAGTTACAGGGTAGGTGTATATTAGGTTTTATAAGAAATTGCTTTATCTTTTCCAAACTGATTATCCTATTTTACATTTCCACCAAGGACACTTGAGGGCTCCGGTAGCTCACCAGTGTTGATTGTGATGTCTTTTTCATTTTAGCCATTCTGGTGGGTATGTGGTGGTATCTGCTATGGTCTGAATGCTTCTGTCCCACTAAAACTTGTATGTTGAGATCATAACCCCCAAAGGTGATGGTATTAGGAGGTGAGGCCTTTGGGAGGGGATTAGGTCATGGGGATGGAGCCCTTGTGAATGGGATGAGTGCTGGTATGAAAGAGGGCCCACAGACCTTCCTACGCCCTTCCACCGTGTGAGGATAACACTGGACATCTGTGACCAGGAAGAGGGCCCCCACTTTACCATGCTGGCACCCGGATCTTGGACTTCAGCCTCCAGAACTGACATAAATAAATTTTTGTTATTTACAAGTTACCCAGTCTGTGGCATATTGTTATAGCCGCCCAGATAGACTAAAATAATGTCTTTTTGTGATTTTGATTAGCATGAAGATAGAGTTTTTAATTGCTTAAAATTTAAGTGGGTGAGAAGAAGAGAGAGAAAATCTTGAACCTAGTAGTACTAAAGGAGGCATAGTCAAAGAAATGAGGAACACACTGACTAGACTGAAAAGCTAATTTGAGAAAGCAATATATTTAAATTTTACTGAGTCCAGGTTGAGAGAAGGAAGTCAAGAAACGCATAAATGTCAGAATCATCTAATAAAGGAAACAGTATAAGAAGGAAATCTTACACAGGACTAAATGGAGATGATGCATTCTATGTACATGCTATAGAATTCTATACATAGCTGTCAGTAAAGTGAATAAATTAAGAATCTTAGAAAATTTAAATGAGAAGAGTTATCATTATAATGTTACCCATTTGTAGGTATGTGTATTTTTTATTTCAATGATATTTCTACTTAATAAACCTTTTGAGTTTTATTTTACAATGATAATCTTATCAACAAGGTGTAAGGTAAATATCCTTGAAGAAATGTACAGCTGTATTAATTAGTCATCAGGTATAGACAACACAGATTTATCAACAATTTTTGTGTCTACATAATGTTGTGTCTTCTGGAAGAACTTTCAGAACTAAAGGAGATTTTAGTTTTATGTTTTCTTTGGTTTCCCTGGACTTTAATAATTTAGGATACTCTACTTAACTCTGACTAAGCTGTATTTTTTTAAAGTAAAATATTACAATACAGGAAAATTAACTTATTTTGCATCCATTTATAATGTCCACTTATAAAATTCTCTTTTTATAATGTCCTGCAAGATTCATAACTCTCCAAATATTAATTTTGTAGTTTTGCCACTTTTGATTATAAAGTACATTAACTACATTAAAAAAATAAAATGTTTCTGTGTTTCTGTTTTAGGTCCTATATTAGAGATTCCCAAGCAAGATTTTTTTCAAGAAGCAAAAACTCTTATTGCCCAACATTATGAGAAAATAAATGAGGTTAGTGCTTTGCATTTATCTAGCATTATTATTTTTCAGGAATCTAGTCACAATTTTTATATACTACAATGATTGTTCCAAATGATTGCATGCACTGTGATAGATTCTGAATAGAAGAGAAAATGAAATCCTTACTAGATATAAAAATTGATTTCAGATTGCATTTAAAAATAAGATTTTTCAGCTCTGCAGATTATTTAATTGCATATGTATTAAATTTTCACATTTAATTTAATTTTTAATGTTTTCTGTTGATGAAATATCTCAAGTAAATGTCCCTCTTTAAACACAGTTGGACAAAGCTAAACTAGAAAATGTGCTGTAAGATGTGTCTCTCCTATGTCACCAGCATGACCTGCTTACCTTTGTCTTCTTCCATATCACTTTGTGTTAGAACTGTTCACCAATCTGATAGCTCCTTAAGGGCAGTGACTATCTTTTTGGAATCGTGTATCTCCATCAGCGAGCTTTGGGTCTGGCTCAATAAACATTTGCTGAATGGTGTAGATTTGGAAGGTGAGAAGGAATGAAAGGGAAAGGGGTGGTAAAGAGACAGGAGAGGGGGTACAGGGTGAGATTTTGGGGGAGCACATCTACAGAGGAGATGGGAGATTTGGGGAGCAGCTGTTACTGTGACAAATGGTCCTTTAGGGGACAGGTGAGGGAAGGGGATCTTAGGATGGTTTACTGTGTGCCACACTACCCTATTACCTTTTGAATATGTTTTTAAAATGTAATTATAAATAAAGATTTTAAATATTTTTCAAAGCTTACTGTGTTGGGGAAGAGGCTTATAATTTTTACATGTGTTTCTTTTGCATGGTCCTTTATGCTTAGGCTGGTCGTAGATGGTTTTAATCTTGTAATCAACGTTGTTAACATTGCTTAACTAATTTTTCCTTCTAATCAATGAAAAGTACTTTTACATTATATTAATTTCACTGGGAGACATGTGAGATGAAAAGTCCACAGTTTTCAGAGTTAGCTAGCTGTGCCTTAGAACCTTGACCTATTTTTAGAATGTCACCTAATAATAGCAGCATAATATTCCATCTTTGGTTACTTGGCAAAATGTAATATTAGCAAGTAAAACCTCCTTATTGGCATCTTGAGTTTTCAACAGTTTTGAATTTGTCTAAACCTTTTCTGGGAGGCAGGGAGCAGTAGCTCTCTATCTGTGGGCCAGAGAATTACCAGACTAGAACAATTATAATTGTTTGGATAATTGTCTGTCAGACACTTGGGACTATATTTTTTTTTTTATCACTTACAGTGGTCAAAATCAGTAAGTAGTTAAGTGGGAAAAAGGATCTGAAATACATATCTGATTACTAATATGCTTTTCTTAATCTATCTCCATATATGAGCAGTTATTTCTGGTTCAACTGAGAGTTTTGGGAGTGTTAGCATTTTCTGGACATTTGAAGAGTCTTCAAAGATGGTTAAAAGTAATTAAATTATCCTATGTTTATGTGAAAACTTCTGCTTTAAAATGGATGTTAAGAAGCTGTATTTGAAAATATCACATTTAAGGAAAAAATTATGATTTTAAAATTTACATTTTTGTAAGTTGAATGTAACACTCATGCTTGTTAAGGGTTTTTGGAGAACTATAAAGGATAACAGCTAATTTATGTGATTACTATCATGTGCTTTAAGTAAATGTCTGATATAGTAAGGTACTTTGGAAATTTATTTGTGAATATAATTTTATTAACTTACGAATAAAATGTATTACAAAATTTTATTATATAATTAATATTAAAATTTATTTTTGTTTTGTTTATAGAGTAAAGTTCAAGGTACTTCTATAAATGTTTTTAGAAATAAACATCAAAAACTGAAATCTAGCAAATTCATACCTTTGGAGATTAAAAAAAAGGAAACACTCGATGTGGTCCAAGAACTTCAGGTAGTGCACAAAAGGATTTGTTTTGCCAAAGACTATTCCAGAAGTGGGCCTTCTGAGGAGCCTCCACAACAAACTTCTTTCAAGGAGCCACACATTTTTAAAGTAAAACAAAAATGCAAGGAGGCTGTAGATCTAATTGTGACAGGTAAGTTTTTGGTGGAGCAAAGCAGTTCAGCAAACCAACAGGCAAAACTGTTTGCTTATGGTATGCTTAAATGGAATTTCCACATTCAAACAAACTCCACACTTTAAATGTTAGCAATGAAAGGTAGGGAGGCATGATTACAAATGCTGCTAACCTCTGGGGGCCGCCAGGAATTGAGAAGAGAGCATCGTAATGGGCAGGAGGAATGCAGAGGAGGAAAATTGCTTAGCCTTGTCTTCCAACAGAGTGCTGTTCCTTCTGTCAGAGACTGTTTAGTCCACTGTTAGGAGAGCAATCAGAGATTTATGGCCCTGAATTCTGTTGAGCGGGGTGGGAAGGTAGGTCACTATTGTGTGTTCCCTCAAAGCCCTAAAAGGATTTTTGGGAGCTGTAGAGTTTGCCTTTAAGACAAATTGTGGTAAAGTTTTATTCTCTCTCAGGAACCTGGTAAGGTTGAACCTAGAGGTCTATTTAAGGGAAGTGATACTGTGTTCCTGAGACTAATTTAATTTTTTCCTGGCTAGAATAAATGACCTTTTAAAATACATTTCTAGTTATATAAGCTTTCATAACTTCATCTATATTTTTCTTCATTTTTGCTTATTATATAGTTATTCATTCATTTGAATTTTTTTCATTCAATGAGTATCTTCTCTGTAGTAAGCTCTATGTTAGGAGTTGGAGAAACAAAGCTTGAAAGGCTCAGAGAGTAACAGTGGGGTTAAATACTTGGGTAATTCCTTTATCATATAGCATGACAACTGCTGTAATAGTGTAAGTACAAAGCATTATGGAGACACTGAGGAGTAACCAACCAGATGCTGGAATGAGAATTTCTCAGATGAGATCTCATTAGAAATCAGTGTTAGCAGAAATTTGTTAAAGGTAGGTGGAAACAGGAGAGGCCATTTTGAGCCATTTTGAACAGTGGGAGAAAAATATTAAAGCTCTAAAGGACAAAAAAAAAGTGATATGTTGTGGGAAAGGAGAGATATGGTAAGAAATGAAATTGAGAAGATGGGTGAGGGTATATTAGGATGCCAATATAATAGCAGGCCTATGAATTGAACCTATGTGTGATGGAAAGCCAATGGTGATTTTAAAGTTGGGGATGGGAAGGGGTGAGGTATGATCAGATCTTTTTATTAGAAAAAAATAAAACTGACATAGAGGCTTTGGAGAGAATGGTGGCAGAGGAATAAGAGAGGAGGCTGCCCAGGAAAGAGATGGTCCATGTAAGGAGATGGCAGGGGCCTAAAGGAGGGCAGTGGTGAAGCATGAAGTGTGGGGGTGGGGTGTTACAGCAGCATTTCTCAAAGCGTAGTTTTGAGAACACTTGTCCTCAGTGATTCACCTTGATACAAGGGTTCTTTGGTTAGATAAGTTTGAAAAAATGTATTTACTTCTTGGAGATTGATATATTGAAAGCTCTAAGAAATACTACAAAAAGAAATCTGTTTAATGTTTTTAACTTGGCTGTCATCAATTCCTTTGACCAGAGAATTCCTAAAGAAAGATATTCAGGTCTCTAGACTGGAAAATTAGACAGACACCATTAAGCTGAGATAGGAATTCAGAGGGAGAAGCAGATTTAGGACAGTGAAAAAAGGGTTGGGAAAGATGATAAATAAAGTTTTAGACCTGTTAGGTATACATACATATGGAGATAACCATTAGGAAGTTGAAAATAGCATTTAGGAGAGAGATGGGTGAAGACTGAAGGCTGATTTTGGGGGTCAGTAACAAACTAAAATTGTGGGGCTCATGTATGTGTTCAACCAACATTTATTTAGTATGTGAGATATATAGAGATAAAAGATATGCTACTTGCCCTTATGAAGTTCAAATTTGATATTTATCATTTGTGTGTAGTTGGATGGAGGATAGATAATTACAGTATAGTGTGACTGTAGTGAAAAACAAGCTCTACTGTTTTGAAATCAATTGGAAAGATACGTAATTCAGGATTAGGAATAGGGCAGGATTCCCAGATTTAAAGTCTGAAAAATTTTGAAGGATGAATAAGTGTTAACTCAAGAAAGAAGAAAAGTCCTGTCTGGTTAGAGGATCTGGCATCTACATGATAAGGGATATCTGAGAAAGTGATTACATTACACTTGAGTGAACTGAAATGCTTTTTACAAAACTGAAACATGAGGATTGGAAAGTAATTAGAGATGAGACTAGAAGTTGAAGAACATTGAATTTGAACCTAAAAGTAATCCAGATGTTTTAGAGAAAAGTTGCAGTGATAAAATTTGCATTTTAAAGCATTTACTGAGGGCAGAGATGAGGTATGATTAGTTTTGGAGGCACAGAGACCAATGAGGAGATAGTAATTCATGGGAGAAAGAATGAATTGAATTGAGGTAGTGGCCCTGGGGATAGAACTGTGAGGAGAGATTTTAGAGATATTTGAGAAGTAGAGTTATCTACATTTTGTCAACAATAAGGTAGAACATAAGATAGAGGGAAGGCCTTTGGGATTCATTGGCTTAGTGGTACTAAGTGGCAGCATGGTAACAGATACAGCGCATCGAAGGGTTGGAGATGCATCTTATGTAATGATCAGACTGCCACCGGCAATAACCATGAATCCACCGGCAATAACCTCTGGAATCTAGACCATATACCTACTGAGCTTGGTAGCTCAAGGTGAAGAAGTTGGAAAACTAGCATTATTAAAAATATGTTGGTGGTTTTGGCTGCCTTTGGGAAGTTATTATAAAAAAAAGATGAACTAAGAAAAGTATTGGCTGGTTTGCAAGTAGAAATGAAAGAGCATAGAGAAGTACCAAGGATTTGGGTCCTTGGTTTTGAGCAGATATCTGCCAAGACTTATCATTGTAGCAACAATCAGATTAAAGATATGTTTTCCCCAACCCAGCCCATTGTTTCACATAACCTAAAAATACTTATTATGAAGTTGAGAAACTAAGGCAGGGGGTAGAGAAGTGAAGATACAAAGGAGATGCTAAAACTATGTATTAAAAAAGAACTTTGTGGTTATTGGCATGTAGAATTGGAAGAAAATAGATTAAAATATCTACCAAATATTTTAAAGAGTTTCATTGCCAAAGAAGCCATGAACCTTAATTTAATTGAATGTTCAAAAGTAAAATAACCTGGCTTCATCTGGAAGTCGATCATAAGGGCTGTGCAGTCTTCAAGGAAGATAATAGCAAGATGTGGCCAAGGAGCAGGAAAACCCTTCCCAGAGTGGATCCAGGGACCAGTAGAAAGATGAACAAGGGAGTGCCTCTCAGAACTGAATCCTTTTCTACTTAGAGAACTTCCCCACCTCCAGCTGAGAGGACTATTCAGGGACTCTCCAGCAGAATTCTATAACTTCTGTGGCCTAGTGATTACTACACATCTTCCCTTTTGCTAGTGGAGTTTTTACTGAGGTTGTCCTATACATACTCCACTACTGGATGTTGTGTGTTTTGGGGGAAAATTGGAAATAATTTGCTAATTTGGTGCACATTATTACTAGACCAGAGGAATCATATTGGGACCTGATGGAGAAGATTACAAATAGCTAGAGATCCTGAGCTCTGAGCTGGATGCAGTGCCTTGGTGGAACTTTGGGTTGTCTCCTTTGTGTCCTGTCAGGGTATAAGAATGAGTGGATATTTGATGTTCAAAAGGGCAGACTGTGGCAGACACTTGCTAGATGCTCATCAGACTTATTATATCCTTCTTTTCCTGGGTACTTGGCTAAAATCATTCCTTATGTCCCTTGCAGTTAGGTGGAGCCATATGACCAAGATTTAGCTCAGTGGATTGTAGCCAGAAGTGAAACACATCCGTAAAAATGTCTTGTGTTGTCCTCCCCACATGGCTCCCCACATTTTCAAGTATGAGGACTCTTTTTCAACATTCTTAAAACAATTGCAGTTTCATTCATGGGAGAGTGGTAAAAGTGCTTTTAATATCTATCTATTGATTGAGTAAATATACAAAACTTGGTGTGGGGAATACAGGAATGAGAAAAATTGATTCTGACTTGCTCTCTCACATGGAACTTGCAGTCTAGCTGGAGAAACAGATATTAATTAAATCATCACTTATATGCAGATTGAGAGTGTTTGACACATGAATTGGATTTGGTCTAGAGTCAGCAAAGTCTTCCTAGAAGAAATTTCATTTGAGCTAAGATATGAAAAATGAAAAAAAAATTTCTCAGACAAGGAGTAATTCCTGCTTGGAGTTCTAGGCCATGGGAAAACTATTTGCGGTGTCCCAAGTGAAGGAAACACAGAAGTACTTTCAAAGAAGTGCAAAAAGAACAAACGTGGCTGCAGTTGGGAGAAGGAGCTGGAGAGGGGTGAGCTGCAGCTGTCTGATAAACAGAATCTTGTAGTCAGTGCTGGGCTAGGAAATGTTTAACAACTGGCGATGGTGAGAGGAAGGAGGAAGCCTGATTTAGAGCTTTTGCCAATTTCCATAGTGTAAATACTCTAACGTGGCCAATTTCAAGCAACCGATGTGGCATCACTGATTATGGGAGTTGGGAGATGTGCCCAATCTGCTCTTTGGAGCATTTTGACAAACACCATTCTTACAGCTTGAGATCCTCTTGGCTCACTTCTTACTCCAGCACTTGCTTTAGTGAGGTTCCTACTCCAGGCTTCCCCAACTCCTTCCTGGCTTGGGACACCCACAGGAATGGGCTCAGCCCTGACATGTGAACAGCCAGGAAGGGAGGAAAAGGACTGGTGGATAAATGTTTCCTCCTTTTTTTCCCTGGGCAGGAGGGTCTCAGTTACATTCTATAAAGCTTCTCAGAAGGTCCCAAGCAGTTAAGCAACTAGTTTCTTGTAGTGATAGTCAACTCAAAAAGGATTCTTACATTTGTTCTCCTTTTTTGTGTTTTTCTCCATCATTTATTTCCTGTTCCCTAAGCTCACTTCCTTAAAATACTTCCTTAAACTATTTTGGTAGCAAGTTGTCAGTATTTGCTGAAAGATTGGATGTGGAGTGTGAGAGAAAGGAAGAGTGAAGGAAGGGTAATTCTTAGGCTTTATGCTTGGTGAACTGGAAGGTAAGAATTACCACTTTCTGAGATGTTGAGGTGCTTATCACATATATACATGAAAACGTCTTACAGGTACTCTGTTATGTAAGTGTGGGCTCATAAGAAAGGCTGGGGACATTAACATATAGATCAGTGTCCAGTATTAATATAATAAGAGCTGCAAATGTTGTAATGGAAAATTTCCTAGTGGCCACATTAAAAAAGTAAAAAGAAGCAGGTAAAATTAATTATAATAATAGATTTATTTACTATATACAAGGTACTATCACTTTAATAGTCAATATAAAAATTATTAAAAGGATATTTTACATTTTTTTATCCTAAGTCTCCAAAATCCAGGGTGTATTGTAGAAATTGGACTAGCCACATTTCAAATGCTCAGTAGCTACTGTTGGTGAGTGTCTGCTGTATTGGAAAACAGAGGTATAGATTTTACTTAAAATCATAGACTTATCTAAGATCATCCAAGAAGTAAATGTAGATAGAGAAAAAAATCCAAGGACTAATAAGTCCTGGGGGTTTGCAACATTTAGAGGGCAAGAGGAGGAGTACCCAGCAAAGGAAGTGGTAAATGAACAGCTTGGAGGGAAATCAGGGAAGTGTGAAATCCATTACTCATATTTCAATCAAGGAAGAGGAAGGCCTTCGACAGGAGGAGCAAGGAAAGCTCATCCATTGCCATTGTAAGGCAAGGTCATGGGCACAAACACAGGCCAACAGGTAGATTAGGTTGTGGGACTGCTTCTATTTTTTCAGTGAAATTAAAAGTGAGGTCTTCACTTGAGGATGGGATGGGAAATATTGGAGTTTTGGGGGGCAAAGAGAAGGGTGAAATAATAAAAATCTAGGAAAGTGGGAAAAGATAGTTTGCTGTGAAAAATAAAATCTTCCCTCCCTTTTTTTGAGAGAAAAGAGAATTATTTGGAAGTCTCATTAAAGATCAAGGAAGAAGTTGACTTTATCTCTAGCCCTAGAGTGTGGAAAGATGGTAAGAAAAGAATAGTAACCCCTTGAGAGAGCAGCTGAAGAAGCTGTGTCTTTAGGAAAATAAGGGTTGTAGAACCAGAAGATTGGGGGAACATATCGAGAATGTAGCTAGAATATCAATTCAGCGGATGAAAATCTGGGGTTTCTTAGGGCACAGAGAAGATTTGGGGGAGGTGATTCAAGGAAGGAGGAGAGATTAAGGGTCTATAGAGATAAAGTTAATAGCAAAGAGAGTGAGAAGACTAGTTCTGAGGGTCTGTCAGAGGGGGTGGGTGATTCATTCTAGTCTGTCTCTTTTGGGGGATTGTTCTCTTTAATAGTTTGTAGTCACAAGGCTAAGGTTTTAGAGATAGGAGTGTGAGACGGGAGTGAAGGTCTTATCAAGAGCACTTGGAGGACAGTGGTCCTCCTGAAAATCCTATTATAGGCTCTGTTGAAGTCAGAGACATTTTACTAAGAATGTTTGCATGGGTCCCACCAGACAGCTGTGAAGTGCTGATCTTAGAGTTTATATTTGAATTAAAATTGCAATTCATTTCTCCAAGTTCTTATCTCAAAAAATATATAGTAAGTCTGTGACTTGGATCTGTTTTTTAAAACATATTCCCAATATTCACTTCAGTGTGAATGGAAGCATGATCTAAGATATCAGTCACATTAATTCCAGAACCTGATTAAAGTTTGTGAGATTAGAAAGTGAGTCCTATGTGTGTGGTATGTGTCCCTTACGCTCATATTGCACTGACGAATTTGGTTGCATTACCTTTTGTAAGCGGAACATCTTATGTGAGGACAGGTTGAACATTCCTTGAATTTGATTCAAGGATATCAACTTAAAAAATACACTATAACAGTTACACTATCAAATATCTTCAGTAAATATGTTCCCTATACTTGTATATAACACATGCCCATATTTTTCTTAATAGAGCAAAACCGGAAAAAATATGGAATGATTTCCTTTTTGAGTATATAGATATATTCTGTAGTACTGCTTAAACCAGTTTCTATTGTCGTGCTGCCAGCAATTTATGAATCTTGATAATTAGAAATCACATATAAAAATCAGTTTTTGTAGTGTATATTAAGTATTAGTTTATAGTTACCATATATTATATGGTATTCACCTACTTATACATTCCCTTGGGAACAAAAAATACTTGGGTCTAATTTGAGCTATTTAAATTTGAAAACAGATTTTAATTAAACTGAGTAAGATTTCACGATTTTCATGTCATACAGATATATTTAGGGGATATTGGATTGTTCTTAGCCAATTTGGTAAGGAGTAGACGTGTCTCTCTGTGCGTATGTGTGTGTGTATTCTTTGGTCTCCAGATCACAAATCTTTTCCTTTAAATATAAAATGAAGGCATAATGAATTTTAATAATACTCTAAAATAACTATGTGACTAGAAAGTGCTGGAGAAAACTATAAGCAAAAGTGACTTAGTATTATGGTAGTTTTTTTTGCCCAGAGTGGTGACAGCTTCCCAGTTTTTTGATCAACAATGTCTATAAAATCTCTTCTTATTTTATATTTTAATAATGTTAAGTATACATAGGATATTTAACAAACATACTAACAATGTTTTTTACTCATTCCCACAAAATTATTTGGAGGAACTTAAGACCAGGTTCCATTACAATTTATGAGAAACGTTGGAAACTAGAGTTTTTTTTTAATGAAGTGGAAAATTAAATTGAATTTGGTGTTAAAAAATAATTTGATTTTTGAAGCTTTGAAACTTGAAATGTGCTAATCTTCCTCCATGTATAAAAACAGACTCTAATTGAGAAATTTCTAAATGAGGGAACAAATTCGGGATAACATCTGTAGAGATCATCATACAGAGAATTTTGCAAGTGCTTCTCTGCTTTTCTTTGTTTCTTCCTGTTTAGATATCTATGTTTTTTCCCATTTCTTGTTACAGATTTTCTTTTGCTTGTCTATGCTCTTAAAGAAAGAATCTAAACAGAATTCTTAAAATTTAGAAATGAATAGAATTATGTATCTGAGTGATCAGTGTCTTAAACACAAACCTGTCTTCTTTGTGCTTTTCCTCTTTTTATACTGATCTGGTGAGCTCTGAAACGGAAAGATATAGGATGGAGACTCAAAGTAAGGCAGGAGACTCACTGCCTCTGTAGTGACATGGCTTACTAAACTGAAGTAGTCACAAAAGTTCATTAACTTTTAATAAATTAATAGTATCTCAAATATGAATATTATTAAAACATAAAGGATTTAGAGACAATATAAAGACATTCTTTTTACCATCTGCCTTCTTCCAACTCTCTTATTGGTCCAGAGGACACCTTAGGGAGAATAGAAATCTTAGGATAAAGTAGTGATTTGTAGAAGTTTTCTTATTAAGTACATTTGTTCCCTGTTTTGCATGTGACAAGGAACCCAGGCAGAGAAGGGTTAAGAGTTAAGTGACATATTCTGCAGGCAGCTAGGATCCTTCCTAGGTCATTTGTACATAAGCTTGATGTACAAGTAAATAATACCAGCTTCTCCAAAGAAGTAAAATGAGAGCCATTCCTTCCTAGAAATGGTTTCCTATTTGTGATGAAAACCTTCTTTGGTGGACATTTGTTGTTTTTGGCTTTTCAGCATCGTTTAACCTGACCTTTGGTAACAGCACTCTGATTTGACTTTGCAGAAGTGCTCTTTCGGCTCTAAGTTTGTGCAGTTTGCAAAGAGCTGTCACCCCACCCATTAGCTCCAGGGCTGGCATGTGGTTCGGGCACAGCCAATGAGAAGAGCTCATTCTCCTGGCCATGGTGATGTGTGGAGTGATTGGATTTAAACCAGCAAAGGTAATATGAGTTTGGAGGTACCAGAAAACATAGCAGGGAATTCTAGAATAAAGCCAACATGAAAGAGAGACTTGAATGATGCAGAGAAATCAAGGGATGACATAGTTTGAGCCTCTAACCCAAGCTTTGCTGAAGACAGATGTTATCTGGATTTTTTAGTTTATATGAATTTGTGAATTCTCCTTTTTGAGAAGGCAGCATAGTTTAGTGGCTTGGAACATAGGAATTTCACTCCCTAGATTCAGATCTCAGTTTTCTTACTCATTTGTTTCTTCTGTTTCTTTAATTTGGTTTTCTGTTGGTTTTCAGTTGTTGTCTAATGGAAACACCTTCCTTATCTAGTTATTGTAGGAAAAATTTCACTGAAAGTGTGTGTAATAGGCTGACTAATGGCCACCTAAATATATCAGCTCCTAATTCCTAAAACCTGTAAATGTTACCTTATTTGGAAAAAAGGATCTCTGCAGATATGATCAGGTTAAGGATCTTGAGCTAAAGAGATTATTCTAGATTATTCCAGTGGGCCCTAGATGCAATCACAAATGTCTTTATAAGAGAAAGCCAGGGGGAAATTACAGACATACTGGAGAGGAGACACAGTGTAACTGTAGAGGCAGGATTGGGATGATGTGTCCACAAGCCAAGGACTGTGGGCAGCCACCAGAAGCTGGAAGAGGTGTGGAATTTACCTGTAGAGCCTCTGAAGGCGGCACAGCCCCGCTGACACCTTGATCTTGGACTTCTGTCCTTCAGAACTGAAAGAGAATAAATTTCTGTTGGTTCAAACCACTAAATTTTGGGTAATTTGTTTTGATAGGCATAGAAAACTAATAGAGCATACTTCTAAAACTAGGTTTCAACTCCAAATATCATTTAAAAAATATTTTTCCCTGTTATAAATTGTGCAGAGGAGAGTATGTGCTTGCTCCGTGCTGGCAGACTGGGGACTCTCCAGAGGGCCCAAGCCCAGCCTGACTCCACTAATCAGAGTGAGGAATTGGGTGGGTGAGTCAGGCCTTCTCAAGAACTAAAGCCATGAGCCGTTCTTCCTAGCTGTGCCCTCGTGTCTCCTGTATATCTGAACTAAGAGAGAGAATGAACATACAGTGTGCTGCTCAGTGATAGAAATTCCTGTCATCAGAGGCCACCATGTTACTAACTTGTGGGATTTGCCTAGAGTCTGAGGTTTACATACCTTTGGAGGCTTGGAGAAGGAACAGCCATAGACTGGATATTAAGATAATTAAATCTTTTACTGAGTGGCATGTAATTTCCTCCCAGCAATGCTAGGCACTTTGGAACCTTAAAAAAAGTGTAAGCATGGAATGCTTCCTTCCTCTTAGTGTATTATACCTTGTAGCCAAGGGACCCACAATTATTTCTGCCCTACTGTGTGGAAGTTGGTCAAACACAACCACTAACATTTGTATTAATGTTTCCCATGCACAAATCTGATCATCACATCTTAATTCCAAAATCAAGTAAAGTTAACTTTAAACATTTGAAGCTGAATTTCTTATTAAGATCTTAGTTATCTTTCTAAGACAGTACCTTTCTGAGATGTGTATATATTTATATACAAATGTCAGCAGAAGCTGACTTAAATGACTTCTCTTTTTTATTAATTTTAAAATGGAGTTCTTTCATTGGTGTCCACATAAGCTAAAGAATGTTAAGACAGTAACCCCATTTCCAGTAGAAGAAAGTCTTTTGTCATTTTGAGCCTATATTATTAATGTGCTCCCCTAACTTGACCTCTGCCTCTGGTCTAAACCTGACTTAATTTTTAAACAAAGTTATGCCAGAGTGATTTTTGTAAAATGCAAATCCTACACTCCCTTTTTTCTAAAATCCCTCAATGTTTCCTTGGGCCTATAGGATAAAGGAGGGGAAGTTGTGTGTTTTATGCATCCCAAATATGAATGTTTCTTAAAAAAATTGACCAACCATGATAGAAGAAAGACAATTATCTTTCTATTCTTTTTTATGGAAAATATGAAATTTTTTTTGCACAAAGAGTAACTAAAGAGTATATAGCCAAAAATTAGGAAAAAAGTATTGTAAAGATGTATCTGGTAGTTAATTAACAAAGACATTGTTATTTTTCTGGATTTTTTTAATGTTGTGACTATTTGTCAGTTTTATAGAGTGAGTGGTTGATCAACTGTGCTGAATTGTGTTTATAGATCAAGTAAGACGAGGACTGAAATTTGACATTGAATATAGCAACATAGAGGTCAATGATGACCTCAGCACCTGCTGGTTTAGTAGAGGGGCCAATTACAAAGAGCACGGGTGGAGAGAAATTAGACAACAAGTGTAAGAACTATTTCAAGGAGTTTTAAAGGGGGACACAGAAATTGGGTGCTTGCCTGCTGGGGGAGGTGAGGTCAAGAGAGAGTAGGTTTTTTGTTTAAGATGGGGAAACGACAACATTTCTGATCAGAACAATCAAGAAGGGAGGGAAAAATCACTAATGAAGACAGGAAATGGGATAATTGCCAGGGCAATGTCCTTGAGAGGGCAAATATGGGCAAGAACTGTTGTATAGGGAGAGCGCTGCCTTGGATGGGAGCGTGGATTATTTTCACCTGCAGTGATGAGTGGGCACACAGGGTGTATGGAGACAGATGCTGTCAGGAGGGCAGCTTTGGCAGTCTCTTTTGATTGCTTTTGTTTTCCCAGTAAAATTGAAAACAAGGGTATCAACTGAAAGTGAGGTCAGAGGGGAAGTGGAAGTTTGAAGAGAGAGTAGAAAATGTGAAATAGAGAGGGGAGAGCGAATAGACTAAGGAGTTGTACTGGGATTACTGGATAGCCTTAAGGTCCACTTAGGTTTGTGTGAATGAATGTGAAGTGGGACCAGTCATGGCTTTGTTTCTCCCATCACCTCAATTATTCAGGGTACAGATACCATCGAATAGGTATAGACTTAGATTCGACTAGGGTCTTGTGTTTTCTCAAATGAAGATGACAAAATGAGGATGGGCAGGGGAGTTGGGAGTCTATGAGAGTGATCATAAGGATTGACTTTGAAATTTAAGCTGGCTGAAGATATGAAAGTGGCAAGGGAGGGTGAAAACCTGGTGGTATCAATGAATTACAGGTCAAAAATTGTTGTTGATGGGGAATGAATAGTAGAGGGTGGTGATTAGAGAGAAGGATGCTTCAAATTGATTCATCAAATTGCACTGGTATAAACAACAAGTTTATACTCTATAGCACAAGGAACCATATTAAATACCTTGTAGTAACTTATGGTGAAGAATATGAAAACGAATATATGTTCACGTATGACTGAAGCATTATGCTGTACATGAAAAATTGACACAACATTGTAAACTGACTGTACTTCAGTAAATATATATGTGTGTGTATATGTATGTGTGTGTGTGTGTGTGTGTGTGTGTGTGTATAAAAGAAAATAAGGAAAGGAGAAAAAATGCACTGTTAGTGAAGAAGATTAAGGTATGAACATGAACACGAAAGGTTCCTTGAGGAAAGACAATAGTTTCTTTCAACTTTATATAACCCATACCTCAGCCTGACAGGTATTCAATAAATGTTTCTGAATGAATTAAGAGAAAAAATTGATTATCAGAATGGAGGAAAGGTGATAAAAGTAGATCACTTGAGTCAGTTTTTTAATCAGCAGCTGCATTTGTCCTCATATGTTTGTGGGGTGCAGAGGACAAAGACCCAAGCAGGTAAAGGTAACCTATGTTTAGTTTCATACCTTGTTAAATGCAAAGAATGGGAACATAAACCACAGTGGGGCCTCATAAGATCTGAAATCCCCCAGGGACCGAGGTCTCTCATCCTGCTTCTCTGGGTAGGACTGCTTTCCTCTTCTTTCTCATCTTCTCTTCTTCTCATCTTATATACAAACCAACATGGGTGCCTCAAGTCCTAAGACAACATCTAACTTAGTTTCTTAGTGCTCATATTTCTGGAAGAGGGATATGATGGACCTAGGTTGGGTTAGGTGATCCCAAAACCACAGTCAGGACAGGAGTGATGTGATAGGCCATCATGGCCATTTAGGCCCAATGTCACAGCAGAGCTTATAAATGAGAGTGATCTGGAGGCAGGGGAGCTGCATGGGACAGGCAATCCCAAACACATCATCTTTTTGTGAGGGCAGAGATCAGTAGAAAAAAGCAGGACCTGTTATATTAAGCAGAAATATTCTTATATTTATAAGAACATATGTTTTAGCTTCTATAATTTTCTTTCATTTTAGTGGAAGTTCAGGAGACAGTAATCCTGTTATCAACCAGTTAATACTGCTTATTTTGCCAGCTACAGTAGTAGCTATTAGCAAGCCCAGACCACTCAGTGTCTTTATAAACTTCTTTCCCATTTCCTCTGATGAGGTCACTTATTTGTACCTTGCCCTAATCAGTTGATTTGTACCAGAACTTACCAGGATAAGTTATATTTTAGGTCAAAAATTGTTTTAAGACAAAAACCCTTCTTCATAACTTTCTACTACAGAGATACTGATTAAGCAGGCATTGTGAGGATGCTTTGCGCAGTAGTTTCATGAGACCTCAGCAGTCTTCCAGGATGAGTGGACAGAACTTATTTACAAAACTGAAACAGACTCACAGACATAGAGGAAACTTATGCTTACCGGGGAGAAGGGGGCGGAAAGGATAAATTGGGAGTTCGAGATTTGCCGATACTAACTAATATATATGAAATAGATAAACAACAAATCCATTCTGTATAGCACAGGGAACTATAATCAATATCTTTTAGTAACTTACGGTGAAAAAGTATGAAAATGAATATATGTATGTTCATGTATGAGTGGAGCATTATACTGTACACCAAAAATTGACACAACATTGTAAATTGACTATAATTCAATAAAAATATATGTATATACAAAACCCCCCAAACATTTAGGGAAGCATTAGGTATTCCTCCTACTTGTAGCTCCAAGAACATCTCCTATCAGATTGTTTGCACTGTGTACTAATGTGTATTCCCTACTAGAAAGTAAGCCTTTAGTGGGCAGAGATATTGTATTTCTTGTTTCATTTGTATCCCCAGTGCCTAAACAGCAGAATGATGGGCTCATTTAGAACCTGAAAGATATTCTATAAATACTTATTGAATAGTGGAATGAAGGGGGTGTGAGTGGAAGTGTGTGTGTAAATTACTAACCAGGTTTAAGCAAGCCTTGTGGTTTTTCAAACTGTTTCATGTACCATTGAGTGGATACTTCTGTTACAAGGTCCTGACCCCTGTGTTACACCTTAAGAAGACCTAGTGTGTGTTAGTGTGTGTGTGTGTGTTTGTGAAATGTGATAGTTACTGTACAGAATAAAGAGATCAATCCTAATCACTGTCCGGTGTGAAACAGCTGTTGCCTGAGCTACTCAGTGCCCAAGGCACTTATTCATTTCTCTGGCCTGCATGGATGCTTCCAAAATGCTTCTGTCACAGCATGTGTGTTCTGGCATCCCCTCTGAACACCGGGAAACTTGGAGCCAAGGACCTATTAGTGCCTGAAGTGTGGAATGTGTGACATTGACCGTCCCCTCTCTGAGCTGGCACTGCTCTGAAGCAGCCTGCAAACCAGGGGAAGGAGCCCGCTGCCAGATCCATCTGGTTTTAATTCCGTCGCACTTAATGAGTCAAAACATTTTTTTAGAGACACTTTATTTTTTAAACTATTCCAGAAGTCCAGTGGGTAGTCTGACTATACTTACGATGGATCAAAAAAGAGTTTCATGTAGTCACTGTCAAGACACTCATGAAGACATGTAACATGTTGTCATTACATGTTTTGATAGGTGCTCATAAATAGTCCCCATGTAATTGATTTGATGGCAGTTTCTACTGAAGATTGATTGATTGATTGATTTTTTTAACTTTTTTATTGAAGTATAGTCAGTTTACAATGTTGTGTCAATTCCTGGTGTACAGCACAATCCTTCAGTCATACATGAGTATACATATATTCATTTTCATAAGTTTTTGGTTTCCAGCTACACTAAACCCTAAGTGTGACCTTTAAGCAGCATTCAAAAGTAGACTGGGATACATGGTGGTAGCTCTGTAAATAAATGACCTTGCTTTCTTATTTCTCAGTGAAAGTTTGGAAATCTCTATCTATCTCTACAAGCTGATTTTGGTTTTAAAAAACTGAAAATGCTCCCACTGTTATCCTGCTGGAAGCTAATTAGTGGAGAACAGGACAGAGGGGCTAAGAAGTATCATATATTGAGCATCTACTAATTAAGAGGCACTTTGTTAAGCCATGCATTATCCAAAGTCTTGCAAGATAGGTAGATTGTTAGTTGTGTTCCACAGATAAGAAAACTCAGGCTCAGAGAGGGACCTGCTCAAGCTGCAGGCATGGATGGTGAGCGGCAGAACCAGGATTTGAGGTATTTCTGACTCTAAGCCTTGCACTCCTTCCACTCATGCGCTGGGCTACGTCCTCTTTCTCAGTGGCATTACGAGCAGTCCAGGGTGCTTGGAGGATCAAGGGTCTCCCAAGTGCTCCAACAGTGTGGGAATGGTACTAAATCTTTTCCTTAATTCTTGTCTTCCTTGAGCGAGTACACTTTTCTTTTCTGTGTCTCAGTCTGCCTCAGAAAACTGATCTGATCCCTGCTGCTTTGAAGACTATTCTGTTTTCATGAAGAACTATGATCTCTCAGAAGAAAGGTGACCTTTAAGGTGCCCATCCTCATTCTTAGATTAGAATCATTCTTAGATTCTTGGACACCATTGTCATTTGCATCCTGTAGCAATTGAATGCTTTCCTGGTTTCTCTAAATGTGGTCCCAGGTGGCACTGTTGTTTTCACTAAGTCCTCCCAGAGGCATCTTGTGGATGAAGACGAAGTGTGCTAGGGAGTGGTGGCGGCCAGGGAATTCAGCACGGATTGTGTGTATGGGTCAGCAGGGATGTATTCCACTACTGTGCTGCTTTCATGTTCCTGTCTGACCAAAGCCATAAAGGCCTGATGCATTTTAGAAAGTTTCCCAGAAAAGAAATACCATCAGAGGGGCCTCTTGTGCTATGGATTGGAGAGCTCAAGAATTCTCAGGAAATGAATATATGTATTTGCTAGTAAAAATGAAAGGACACCTAGTGTTACACAGATATTTTAAAGGTTAGAATGTTAGCTTTTGGATGAGCTTTAGCAGTTGCTTTTTTTTTTCCTTTTTATTGTGAAAGTGATAACTGTTCCTGCCTCTATCCAGGGAATCCTTTCTAACAATACCACATTCATTAATGGGAGAGTGATAGTTTCCTTGAGTGAAAGGAGCAGCAAAGATATGGGGAAGGATGGACTGTTGCTGGAAGAGAGGGGAGGGCATGATTACCTTGCTGGGCCAACAAGAATGAGTTGCCCAAAATGGCCGTAAAGGTGTTTCTGGTGTTTCTAGACAGTTTTGAAGATAAAATTGTTATGTGAGTAGTTAGAATTTAGCAAAGACATTGTATGTTTACAGTTCTAGGCCCCAGTGCTAGAGTTACTAATGCCTTGGGTTTATACTGCTCAAGTTGTTTCTTTGCCTGGCTTTTAAATGAAGCTTTATTTTAATTTGTACATAGTCCTTTGCCTTGTTTAAAGGAAAAAAACCCCCACAATATCTGGAGCCCCAATTTCTTCAAATCTGCCTTTTGCAGCTGATTTTTATTTATTTACAGGCGTATTACACTTAGAAAAAGTTTTATGGCATCAGCAGTAAAATCAAAAGAGTGTGTGACTTTTCTAATCATTTATTTCCTACAGAAATTTTAACCATGCAGATCTACAGATTTGGGTCACTCTTCCTGTTGAAAAAGGAATGGTTTTCAAGTGTTGATTTTCACTGTAACGAGAGGTTTTACTCCTTTTGTGGCTAGCCTCCAAGTTTTATTTTCTTGAACCTGGAGTGAATCTCATATCTTCCTAGGTTTATTCCTGTGTTTGCAGCCCTGATATAAACATCCTATCCATGGGGAAATATTTGTACTGCTTACAGGAGCAGCTTCTGTGGCTGGAGAGGGTAGGTAACACACTGTGAACACAGCCCAGAATGATGGTCTGTACGTGGATGACAATGGGAGTCTAATAAATGTGTCACACTTAATACACTCTCTGCATCTGCTTGGGAAAGAATCTGAGATACTGAAGCTAAAACCAAAAATCAAGGTCTGGTTCTCTTGCTGCATGATCCTGGCCAAATTATTTGACATATTGGATCCTCAGTTTCCTATTTGGTGAAGTGGACATGATAAAAATAACTGCTGACTATATTGCTGCAAGGACCAAATGAGATTTCTGTGTGAAAACATAATGTAAACTCGAAAATACCAGGCACCTTATTAATGAATTGAAAGACTCAGGAGGACATATATGCTGATGTAGAAAAGCTGATGGTTGTCTATCAGTGTAAAGCAGTTACAGAGTGCTTTTGCAAAAAGACAGTTTTCTTGGAAATATTAGTGGGTTGACTGGGCTCCCTTTCTTCTCTGACCTCCCCTCAGTCAACAGATCATATTCAAACATTACACTCGGTAGGGAATCCAAAGCTTAGTAGGATGTATTTGCCTGGTGGTTATCTGAAAACTAATGTTCTAGTTTTATGTAAATGTGTTCAAGCTACATTGGTGCCCAAAGTGTATTATCTGGTTTTAGAGTTTTGTGTATCATGTGTTTTTTAAAGACTTAATAAAACCTTAAGTACTTAATAAACTGCTAGGGAACAACTGTGACAAATGTTGTTGGCATCAAATACACCGGGAAATAAGGTTTTCAGCCGAAGTGTCTTAATTAGGAGTGAGGCCAGGTTCCATCCTCTGTTTCACCTTGGTTTCTGCTTCTGGTCAGCCTTACAGCCTAGAGCTTTGTGATTGGCTGCAAATGAGTCAGATTACTGTTCTGTGTTGTGATTAATACCCCTGATGAGTCTATGTAGATCAACAACAGAAAGTGTGCCAAGTCCATTTGAGGACAAGCAGCAAGTTGTGGTTCGATGAGCATCCTTTGTCCTTTCGTTTAGACTTAGTTCTAAGCATGGGAAAAATATGACTCCTAATGCAAAGTGAAAAAGTCTGTCAAGATGTTTGAGATATTTTACCTAAAACAAACCATGGTATGAAATGTGAGGAAAGCTAAGAAGAGCTGGTGAGAAAACAGAGAAAGAAATAATCATTTACAAATAGCTGTTTACCTCACTTGAAAATGATCCTAATCAGGAATTTGCATTTCTTTAAAGCCTTTCTGTTGATGATAATATCCTTACCCCTGTTTCTCAAAAGGCAATTATCACATAAAATGGCTTATAATAGAAGTGTTATTGCTTTCCTGGTGTTCAGCAATGTAAGATTTTTATTGGTATACTTGTCTTTTTTTTTTCCTAAGCACCTGCAATTATATTTACATCCTGACAACATATAGTAGAGGTGGCACTTAAATCTCCAAGTTTCTGTCTATGATCCTAAGCAATTTTACAGTCTTTTCAGCTCTACATATTTTCTGTAACAATTTCAAGTGCAATTAAGGCACAGAAGCACCACTTGCAAAGTTTCCACAAAGGCAATATATTTTGGGTTTTGGTACTAGATAACATCACAATTACTTGCTTCATAATTAGTTTGGCAGATCTAGAATTAGCTCAGAATCAGAACCTTAGTGAGACTGTAAGATCTTAGCTTTATGTGTGGGAAAAATTCTGACTTTTTGTGTGAGGAAAGAAGGAAAGGGGTGAGATGCTGGCATTTGTCTTCAGTAACGTGGAGTGGTTGGTAGGATGGGATGTTGATGGTAGTGCAGTGAATTACCTGACAGATGACAGTTTGCGAGAACCGAGGAGAAGGGAGATCACAAACACTAGGCAGATTTTTTTTTTCCTGGCCCTAGATTAAAATATAGGACTCTTTATTCTACTAAGAATAGGTAATGAACTTACCTTGAATCTCTACTAAGAAAAGATAATAGCATATATATGAGATGCCCTAATTTTACATTCATCTAACAATCGTACATTTACTGAGCAGCTTAAGAGGGTCCGTGAAGGGCCTGGGATTTCCTCCTATTTACAAGCTAAAAATTTAGCCTGCCACAATTTCATGGATGTGATCCGACTGCAGACCCAGAATCAGGACCTGTCAGAGACAAGGACTTCATTTCTCACGGACAGCATGCAGACTGAGCTTCATGTCCACATCAGTTCCCTTCACCCCGAGTCCCCTGGGGCCATGTGGAGGGGCTCATGTGGAGGCTGTACACGTGGGTTTGTGTTACAGCTGAGAGTTGTGAGCTTGGGGAATCTATGGCTTTCAGAGGAAGAGTGCTGTTTTTCCCTGTAGGAGGTGTTACCTCACTCCTCAAGGTTGCTTGCTGCAAACACAACCCTGAGAAACAGTCTGGGTAAAGAGTAAAGAACAGCCAGAACCTGTCATTCTTCACATCCAATACAATTGTCAGGGATGCTCAGGACCCCTTGCAGACTGCCTCTTCCAACATCGAGGAACTCAAGACAATTATCTTCCAAACCATATGTGTCTGTTGTAACATGCATAAACTCTAAGTACATATATTTGTAGTTTCAAAGCATTATTATTCCCTCTTTTTTTGCAGATGAGGAATTTGAGACTCATTGTGTTTAAATAAGAGGCTAAAATCACAAAAAATGGCACAGCAAGCACTACAACAGTGTTCTAATTCATAGTCTAATGTTATCATTAGACTGTTCTGCATTACTGCAAAAGGATCTTTGGGCTATGTTGGCGTGGTGCTGTAGTGAGGGCTTTGCCATTACTTTATCACTGCTGTTGTACATCTCAGGAAATGAGTGCTCCTTTTGCTGTTCTGTTGTTGCATTTTGGTTCTGTTGATCTAGTGTGTTCCAACATCTTTTCCTCCCTTTAGTTTAGATAAATCTATTTATTTCTAAAGGACCATGGCTTTCTCAGAGTTCTAGGAAATAGGGTCAAAACAATGATATTGCTTGTTGTCATAGAACTACAAAGCCGTAGAGATAAAATATCCATCAGACACAATTTAGTCTAACTACTCCACCTCCGTTTTATGAATAAGAAAGCAGACGTTCAGAGAGTCTCAGTAAATTACCACTCAAGGTCAAAGGTTTTATTGGTGGATAAGAGAAGACCAAATCTAGGGTTTTGTTTTGTTTTTTGTTTGTTTTTTTGTATATAAAATTCAGTATTTTTGTTACTGCACTGCATTTCATTCTGAAAGAAGATTTCCAGGATATTGGCAGAAGCTTAGTACCTTCTCAATATGTGTTCTAAAATTCTGTTTAGTTACGGTAGTATTTCTATTTTTCATGTTCAAGATAATCAATCTAGGTATTGAAATGACAACAGAATTATAATTCCTTTAAATCATGGGTTACAAACTTAAATACCCTTCTGAGATCAGCAGGTAACTGAGACAATGTGATCAATGGGAGGAATGACATCTATGGCAAACTGGAGAAGGCACACCCATTAGACACCCTGATTTATTTCTTGAGCATCACATGTCCCCTAAATCTATATCGGCGTCTATATTTGGCCCTCCAGCTGTCATTTTGCAATACCTGACTTGAATAACATGGTTTTAAAAGATTTGCTATATCCTTACATGTGACTTTGTCACGTAGACTTTCAGAGCTAAATAGGATATCAGTCGCCAGCTGCTCTAATCGATCATTATGAAAGGGAAGCAAAGGAGCTTCAGTGACTTGCTCAAGACGATTAAGCTAGTTTGTTACACCACCTGTGACTAGAACCAAATTTCCAAACTCCTAGTCCTGTATTCTTTCTATTTCATCTTGAAACAGTTTTTAAAAAAGAATATTCAATATTGTAAGAAGCAGCAACGGGCAAATCAGTTTGTTGATAACCTCCCAGAAACTGGTCAATAATTATTTATTGAGTATATTACCACATGCCCATGCTTAGTGACATGAGGCATACAAAAATGTGTCAGACATCTTTGTTCATTTCTGTCCTCTCTAGTTGGGAAAGTCAGAACTGATACAGGAGAATAATTAAATGCTAGAATCTTTGGCATTGACTTTAAGTATAATAAAAGTTGGGAAAAAGAGAGATTATTGGGGACTTGAAGACCTTAATTCTCCATTTTCCTACAATTATCTTTAGTAGTATATTTAAGAGAACGCTTTGTCATAGCCAAAAGAATATTATGGTATTTGCTGGAGGATGCCAGTACTGGAATTACATGTGTGAGTGCGTGTCTGTGAGCGTGAGAGATATTGAGTTGTTATCTATGCTGTTCATTCTGCATGTTAAGTCTTCATTTTTGTCCATTGGTATCTTAAACATCTCCTGAGCCCTATTTTGAAGTTAATGGCAAGTGCCGAAATTGATATAAGCTGTGCTGGGATGGAGAGAGAGCTATCCTCTGATTGAGTATTATAGGAATATCAGTTAAAAACAAACTGTGGCCCTCTGTGCCTTTTGATGTATGTATATCAGTACATCATACATCAGTTTGTATGTTTTCCTTCCAGCAGTGTTTAAGTTCTGTTTTCATACTCTGTGATACTGTAGTCAGCCTTACCCTAATAGTTTTATCCTGGTAGGGAATTCCTCTCCCATGCCTGTTTTGTAACTTGGTTGGCATCCCTAGTAGATTTGTCACTTCCCCCCTTTTTCTCTCTCTACCTCAGATGCTCGGTCTTACTGCTCTGTCTGCAGAACTCTCCCTTCTTAGGTGCTTTGAAATTAATCCTAATATGAGGGTTGGTCAACTTTTCTTGAAAAGGATCAGATGATAGTAAATATTTTGACTTTGTGGCCCAGATGGTCACAATTACTCATCTCTGCTTCTGTAGCAGGAAAGCAGCCACAGATAATAGGTAAACATACAGGCTTGGCTGTTGTCCAGTAAAACCTAGTTTACAGAAACAGGTGATAGGTTGAATTTGGCCGTGGTCATGGTTTGCCAACTCCTGCTCTAATCCTTTGGTATCTTAAGGAATGCTTACTCCAAGGGTTGATCAAGATGATATCTGATTGTATAGGAAGAAGCTCTTGTTTATATTTTTCTTTATTTTCTGATTATAATTCTGTTTTTGCTTATTTTATAACATACTTGATGTGTTAATAAAGTAGAATGTAAATATAAGTTATAGTTAAATAACTATGCATATATTGGGACACCTACCCTCAAATTTTTGTACTGATATTAATGTGCAAAAAAAAATTGGAAAATTGGAGAGGCTTCTACTCCAACATTTCACATTCTTCACAAAGACCATGCATTTGAAAATATACCTCTCTTATGCTTATACACAAGAAAGTCACTGTTAGTGTAAGGAGTCGTGACTGTGGAGTTGTAAAATAGGGAAAGGGTCCTAGAGACTTAGAATCTTATGCATTCTCTCTCATTTTTATTGGAACCATCTCAGCTAGTCAACAATTGACCATTAGTCTAACTTTCCCTTTAATAGTAGTCATTTTCCCTTTGGTAGTATCAAGAATATTCTGAATTGTTACTTTTAAATATGATTCTTTTGCCTTTTTTAATTGAAGTAAAGTCAGTTACAATATGTCAATTTCTGGTGTACAGCACAATGTCCCAGTCATGCATATACGTACCTATATTCAACTTCTTTTTCTACGTAAAGTGTTATTCTCTAATTCTATGGATGGTGCAGATCATACATTTTCTAGCATTTGTTAACCCCCTGGCGTCTGACAGAATGATTGATACACAAAGAGCAGCATGTTCATAATTAAATGAAGGCCCTATAGTCTCTCTAGAGACCACAGTTAGAGGCCTTGGTGTGCTGTCTAAACCAATGCTTGCCTACCCTTTAAGAGGAAGTAGTGATAGTTCTGAAGTTTTGCATGTGTTTTGTGATCGATTTCTTCCACTTCCTCCCCCTACCTAGTTCTAAACCTGCCACTGGGAAGTGTTAATTTTTAATTTTAATATGAATTACAATTAATTGATTTTGAGAACTTTTTGTCAATTTCATGAGGCTGTTATGCAATTTCAGTACTTTGGGGCTACCGTAAATCTAGAGTCAGAATGTCCAATACAAGTGGCTAATATAAGTAACCACATTAAATCAAAACCTTTTTAATAGTGTACCATTATTGCTTTTTAAGTAGCCTACATTTATCCTCCCAACAAAGAAGTTGTATGTTTTAAGTGATGTTGCTGCTAAGTGTTTAATTGTGTATCATTTAAAGAGAAATTTGCAAATGTAAAATATACCAATAGTTTTGCATCTTTAGTGTGATCTTGTCAAGTTAGAGTTTAGGTTAAGTTGGAAACACAATCGAGACCATGCTAGCATTCTATCTCAATCAGCTTTCTGTATGCCCATGGTCCATTCTGTGGAGGTTGGCCCTGTCTCCACACACCCACTTTCAGGATTACCTGGATTCCTGTTGGAATATTTGAAACTAGAGTAGCCCCTTTGAACTTTCAGTAGTTTTGTTAATATGTTCAGCAGTATTACTCATTATTTGTTTCTTCGTTAAGCACTAGATGGAAGAGTTACCCTCTTTTAGGGTAACTTTTGTAATCTTTCAGATAGCCACATTTTAAGCATAAATTTCCTCTTCCTACAAAGGAAATATTCTTTTAAAGTGTCAGAAGGAAATAATTTCAGATATTAAAACTTATTCAGAGCATGCTTAAGCATGTCACTACTTGAGTGTCCGTCTGTATTTGCTTACTTCTCTTTTTGCTTTTTCATGCTTACTAATGGCTCTCAGTTTCCATTTGTAATGAAACAAACCAGACATTTAAACTTGAGGAGGCATCTTGTGCAGTTGGAAAGACAAGAGGAGGGGAGGATAAACCTTGACTTAGTGCTTGATTTTTGACAAGTGCTTCTCTTGTATGAGAAGCATCCTTTCTTGTGTCCTACTGTGCTTATCATTATATTTATTCATTTATTTATTTATTTTTATTTCACTACTGGACAGATTATGCTAATAAAAAATACATGCAGTATTTGGGGGGTGAAATGCCAAACTGCTGTGGGTGGCATGTGAAGTGGGGGAGTCATGCCAAGTAATAATCTACAGGCAGAAATAGGTCATCAAGTGTCTATTTAGAAAAATTGAAGGTAAAATGCCTGTCGTTATTTGTAGATGTCGATCAGTATATTGTTCAGTGTCCGATGAGTCTTAATGCATTTATATTTGTGACAGATATGTTATTCTATCCTTGTTTAAATAGATTTGCTTTAACACATTGAGACACCCATCAAGATATATACATAGAAATTCACTCAATATTTATACTGGATTAGATCAGGTGACTGAATTGAGCTTTCGGGTTTGTTATGTGAGAGCATATGGGCAAGTTGTAGCCTAGAAAAGATGTATGGTATTTTCAGTTTCCTTTTAATTATAGAATCTTATCTACAGCAATAAAAGTTTATATTTAACTTTATAAGAACTGTATGCAGTGAGCAAAATAATTGCATGCACTCATGCATCTGTAGAACATAAATTAGATTTTGATAAAAAGTAAATTGATTCTTGATAAAGTTCTGAATGCTAATGGGACAGAAATTCTCATCTGACTCTAACCATTTTCTATTCTTGCAGTATCTTTTGCAGTGATATAGGCTGACTTTTTTTTTTTTTTTTTGGCACCCACATATAGCAAATAACTGTGAAACATTTCAAACCTCAAAGTGACACTAAAACTGTGAAGTATGAAATGGAAGTGCCAGAGCGTGTGAGACACATTGCATAGTGCTGCTCAGTAATTCAGTGTGTGCATGCAAGAGAAATGCCAACACCACTGTAGGATACAACATGATTAATGCTACCAAAAATTAATACATAAAAACAGTTTCCATTTGCAAACAGTCCCTAATGCTTTCAAGTTACCACCTTCTATGTTTAGCAGCCCTGCCCTAGTGATGACACCCCTCTCACCCCATGAATATCTGTGGAGAAGAGTACAATTTATAAATGAATATCCTCCTTGCTATGTCAAGGTTACTAAATAGTTACGATAAAGGACTGTGGTATTTTATGCTTCTCCATGAGTGCTTGTATTTTTCCCACCTGACATGTGAAGATCATTAGTTTTATACTGGTTTGCCTTACAGCTGTCACTGCCGTAATGATTGTTCTCTTCCCAAGTTTCTTCTGACAGTCTTTCAGCTAGGGTCAAATGAGTTCTTTGAGTTCTCAAAACCTCATTCAGGGCCTATGTTAGAGTGTCCTTAGGTTTTACTTGCTTCTGAGACTCAGTTTGTTCATTTGTGTGTCTCACTTTTGGGAAGCATGTTCAAAGGGGTTTGGAGTTATTACCAAGTCTTCTATATTTCCTAGATCAGACATAATGGGAAGGAAACATGTGTCCCTAGGAATGTGTCAGCCCTGTTTATGTTAAGTTGCACCTATCTGTCTGTCTGTCTGCCTACCTAGCTTCCTACTTTTCTTCCTTCCATCTATTCATCCATCCACATCTGTCTATCCTGATAAGAAGCATGAGTTTTCTGGGTCACAGACAGACTTAATTGCTCAGAGGGCATCCTACCTCAGGTTCCTCATGCCTCATGTAGACTGGAGTGAGCACCACAGAAGAGGAACTCTGAAATTCTGATTTTAAGTGCTTATGTAGGGCATTTGGTGCATTTGCATCTCCTCCCCTGTAGAGACAGAGAAAGAGAGAGGGGGGAAGGAGGGAGAGCAAGTGCTTCATAAATGTAAGCAAATCCATTCTGGGAAGAGGAGGTGAAGTGACAGTCCCTGCGTCTATCACGCTTTTGAATATAAATAAGTGGCTTCAGAGCAGGTGCCTCGAAATCTCTCCAGGGTCTTTACCTTCCCTGGTTTGTTTGCTATTCAAGCATCTTTTAACCCAGGTACCAGAATTCATTGCTCAGAAAGCCATGGCAGTGCAGAAATGTGAAAATATTCATGGAGAATTATTTCTTGACACCTGTTTCATTTTGTGTTAGTGAAATCAAGGGATATACTGACTAGGGATATACACTGGTATTTCTTCATCAGGTCGATTTGTGAGAGTCATTGAATTACAGCCACATCTTTGGGTTTTTGTTGTTGCTTCTTTGTTTTCAGTTTTTTTGTTGGAGAGCATGACCCCAAAAGGTGAATATACATACATGTCTTTTGGGCAATTTTGTTAAGCCTTTGGCTATATTTACTTGGTAGAGATTCAGCTATTTCACTAGAGGGGTGACTGGCATTTTCTTCCTTTTGGGGAATAATGTATGCTGCTTAATTTGCCAAAGGCTTGATGAGTACTGTTGTATTTTATGACTGGATAAGAGAAGTGAATGCTTGATGGAGAAATTTTAGGCATAGGAATATTTATTTAGCATGATACGACTTACTGTTTTGTTTTTAATCTGTTGTGCTGTTACTAAAAGTTTACATACTTGGTACAATATTTTGGTAGCACTTTATCTTATGGCACTTCCAAACTCCACTTTGTAACATGTTATGTCTGCTTCATTTCCTGTATAGATATAATCAATGTCATGTTATAATTCTCATCATTATGACCATTACCCTCACTAATTTTACTGAGCACTTACTATGTACCAGGCATTGTGCTAAGTATTTTGCATGTATTATTCACCCAGTCTTCGCGGCAACCTATTATCATCATACACATTTACAAATGAAAAAGCTCAACACAGACATAACGTAACTTGCTGAGTGTCATACTGGTGAAAAAGTTCAAATTTATGCCCCCTCAAGTCCATCTGCTTTCTTAACCACTTCTTCTGTGTTACCCCTTGTAAATAATATAATTTACCCACCTGGAGGATGAGATTCCCATACCTGAAATATATTAATTAATGTAATAATTTGTACCTGGTAGATATTGAATTGATTGATTATACTTGAGTAAAATGTCTTAAAGCTTATTGGAATTGTATAATTTTTGTCTTCCTTTTCATTGCTATTACGTTATATTTTTGTATTCCTGAAAATAGTTATCTGTTCATTGTTTTTTAAAACATTTAAAAATGGTTTTAAAAACATTTCACACTGTTGTTTTATTGAGGTCTAAAATAGTGGAGTTAAATTGTACTGAAAAAACACGGATTAACTTCCAGTTCTGCTGACATCACAGAGAACTACATATTCTCTGGATTTAATTCAACTCTACTTTTAGTTCCTGGCTGAGATCTGTTTGTTCATTCAGCATTTATTGAGTACCTAATATGTACTAGGCTAGGTACTGAGATATTTGTTCAATAGATAAATGAATGAGTACAATTACTGTGGGATTAATAGGATATAAACTTTCAGAAAGTGGTGATGGTGTTTTCCCCTTGTCTTCTAACCTCCATGGTCTCTGACACATGATTGAGGAAGGTAGTCGATAACAATTTGTTAATTGAAGGATATTATATTAGACAATAATAACTACATCAGGATGGAGAAGAGGAACTTAAGAGAAATCTGAAGTATTCAGACAACCTGTCTAGCGCAAATATCTTTTCTGCCCTCTCTGACATGACATCTGAAATTCATTACATCTGTACCTAATAAATACATTATTTTATTTATTCAATTAATATTTATTGGGCTGCTGATTTATAATGCTATGTGTGAGTTAGGGATCAAAAATTTTCCATTCTTAACTAGCTTATAACATACCAGTGAAAAAATTCATTCATTTATTTAATAAGTATTTACTAAGCATCTATTATATGCCAGTCACTCTTCCTGACAGTAATGTTATCATTGTGAAAATGGAGCTTATATTCTGCTGGGAGAGGATAGGCAAAAAGCAAAAAAACAGATAAAGCTAGATAATCACAAAATGTAAAGATCACAGTGAAGAAAACAGAGTGATACAATAGACTGTGGGGACATACTTTAGATGCAGATGTCATAGAAGTGTCTCTGAGGAACTTATATTTGATCTGAGATCTGAAGGAAAGGAAGACCAGTAGTGTGCTGGTAAACTAGCTGTCTGGGGGTGGGAGGAAGCCTGATATAACACATCTTAACTTTCATGGTGTAAATATTTCCACTGTGAGTGATTTCGGGCTACCCAGGGCTTAACCTCTGGATGGCAAAATTTAAAAAAATTTAACAGTTGACTCTTGAAAGCTGGTACAAGTCAGCTGCAGCACATCACTGGCAGCAGTATGAAGAGAAATCCAGGCAGTGAAGAAGCCCCAAGAAGGGGCAGGAATTGACTTATTCAGGGTCTTGAAAATAAACCATTGTGGCTGTCATATAGTGGCTGAGAAAATAAGCCATGTGAAACCATGTGAGAGAGATGGGTAAGAATCAGACGATGTATGGCCCTGAGGTAATGGCAAGGAACTGCTTTTTATTTTAAGAGCAGTGGAAAGTCATTGAATAGTTTTGAGGCAAATGTGATCAGATTTCCATTTTAAAAAAGATGCGTTGACCTGTTTGTATAGAATGGGGTAAATGGAGGCCAGAGAGAAAACAGGAGACTAATTAGGAAGCTATTTTTCAGTTCTGGCAAAAGATAATGTTGGCTTAGATTGGGTTATTGTTCAACACATATCCACTCTCTTCCTCCTCCACCCTGGGTTGGAATATGATTTCCTGCCCCGCTGACTTTGAGATGGGCCATGTGCTTGCTTCGGCCAACAGGAGGTGAGAAGATGTGTTGCAAGCAGTAGTTTTAAATATGTCAGTGGTTTAACTTGTCTCTTATACTTCTTGGTCTGTCACAAAAAGACCATGTCCCAAGTAGCTGCACCCCTCCAGTGTGGCCCCTCTAAGCCAGCTGCCTCACAGCCTGAAGCAGAGCTGCTCTGGCCAAGTCAGAGAACTCTGAGCAAAAAGATCTAAACTTGTAATCCACTGAGTTTTGGTTTGGTTTGTTATGCAGCATGATTGTGGCAATTGTTGTGGTGGTGGTGAAATTGGAGAGAAATGGGAAAATTTGAGATATATTTTAGTTATGGATTTCTCATTTGAGTTGGTGGCCGTATGGTGGTGTCATTTACTGACACAAGAAAGACAAGAAAGAACAGTTTTTGAAGGGGAAAATCAAGAGTTTTATTAAATATGTTATATTTGAAATACTTATTAACATGCAGCTTCACATGTAAGACGATTGTATACATGAGTCTGAAGTTTTGAACACAGTATGGCCTGGAGGATAAAGTTTTAGAGTCACTGGTGTGTGGACACATTTACCCAAGGAACTATTTGAAATCTCCTAAGGAACAAGTGAAGTTAATACAAACAAAAGGGCTTCTGATAGAGGCCCACGGCTCTCCATCTTTTAGAGGTCTGATAGAAGGAGGGTCAGCAGAGGAGACTGAAAATGAGCAGCTGGGTTTTCACAAGACCAAAACCAGGAGAAATTGTTGTCATATAATCCCTGCACAAGAGAACCACTGTTGCCATTGTGTACTGCTGAAGGCCCAGTAAAATGCAGAGATATGTCCAGTGTGTGTGCTACCGTGGTGTTACTGCATCCTTGGTAAGTGATGACTGTGCGAGCTGGATTCCCGGTGGACTGAAGACTGAACAGGGTGAGGAAGGGCACACAGTTTGTGTGTAGTAGACAGCCAGTTTAAAGTTTGCTGTAAAGCAAAGAAAAATTGAACAGTAGCTAGAGAGGTTTTTGTTATGTTTTGTTTTGGAGTGTGAGCTGTGATGGTGACTGCATTAAGTGGTAATCACAGTTAAAACCTTTTATTTGACCTTGCTTAGTTCTTTTACCCACCCCGTTTACTGTTTATTTCAAGTCTTTACACTGTCCTGGAGACCCTTATTAAATTTCTGTCCTCTCCTCTCAGTAAATAGCCTTGCTTCCTACTTCATGGAGGAAATAAATATCTTGATGAACTTGCTGAGAATTTATTAATAGCCACCTAAAATCTTATCTACCTTTTTCTTTCAGAAGATGCCTATTTTCTCTAGCTAAATTCTATCCCATCCTTTCTCTTCTCTGTGGAACCTACCTCATCTGTTACACATTATTTACTTTCTTCTATATCTCCACTTCCTCCTTTCCTATAATATATAAGCATCTTAAAGTCTCTCTTATCTTAAGAATATAATGACATGAAAACATTCTGTTCTCAAACTTATTTCCCTATGGTGATGATTTCATCACTCTTCTTCTCTTCAAACCACATGTCTTGAAAAGAGAGTCTACTTTGTAATCTCCAATAACTATTCCTTCAAAGCAGTGAAATCTTGCTTCCACTCCCTCTTTCCATTAAACTGTCCAGCAATAACCTCCCAGTTACAAAAGCTAAGGGATATGTTTTATTCTTTGTCTTAAATTTATGAGATAATAGAAATGAATTGTCATAGCACTGCAATTGGAATTACTCAATTATTTGTATAACTGTTTAATTATTTAGTTAATATAATTCCCTAGAATGTAGCCTTCATAATCCCCTGATTATTTTTTGCATCCCTGATGCCCAGCAGACTGCCTGTCTCATTATAGGAATTTGGTGAATATTTGTTGAATGAATGATTGAATAAGTGGATGATGGATAAAAATAAAGTCCTTGTCCTCAAGAGACCATGAAAGAGTTTACAATTTACTGAGGAATTGGCATTCTATATAACACACATGTGCTGGAAATTCCAACAGTAGAAAGTCATATGACATCCACCCAGCCCACACACTAGAATGTGAAATTTCAGTAAATTGCAATCTGTTAATCTTGACTAATGAATCTGTCTATAAATTTAAAACTTAATGTTTTAAATTTTATTATAATTACTTCATATAAAATTGAATAGGATTTAAATAGTAGCTCTTAAAAAGAAAGGTAAGAAAAGTATTTTATAATCACTCAATAAAAAAAATCTAAAATCTCATTTTTTTGAATGAAAAGGATCTGAATTTAACTAATCTGTGTGAATCACTTTCGTAGTATCATTACGTCTCTGCATAGACGAGACCTTAACACTATTCTAGCTCAACTATTTTCATGATATAAAATCCCTTTTATAATATTTTCTGGAAAGTTCCTGTCCAATCTCTGCAGGAGACACCTGTGATGGGGAACCCACTTCTTTTTATGATATTCAATTTCTGAATTATTAAAACTAAATTCTAGAAAACTAGTTTCTAGTAACTTACATTGTTGCAGTTTATTATTTAAGATTTAAGATAGGCTACTTCTAGCCACCTGAACTACAGCTCCTTTTTTTTTTTTTTTTTTTTTGTGAAAGTGAGAGAAGGTTTATAAAAGTTGGGTTAGAAATGGGAATCAGTTGAAAGAGGAATATATATAGTATCAATCGTATCTGAAAAAAATTGAAAGAAATTAATCCATGTCACTGGCAAACAAAAAGCAATAATATTAAAAATTCTATGTAACTGAATAAGAATCGTTAAATATTTTATTGATTGATTTGTATAACAAATATATGATGAATGTGTTAGATATTACAATGAGAGGCTGAAGATTCAAGGGGAATAAGTCCCAGGGACATCATCACAGAGTTTACAAACTAATAAGGGGGAGGTAGGCCAAATAGTGTTCCCCAAGTTGCATCTTGAAGCCTAAATGACTAGCAGAACAGGCATTCCTTCATTCAACACATTTTTATAGAGCATCTGAGAATCCAGAATGGAAAAAAAAAAAACCAAAACAGAAGAACAAATCTAAAGAGGTATTTAGGGCAGAGCCTAGCTTCTTTTCCTGGTAGTTCCTGCATGTCTCTGGTGGCCCTGAGCTTTCGTTTTCATTGCACCTTCCACGTGCAAGTCTCAGAGAAAATACTTGTGACACATGCAAGATGGGAAGACAGGTCAGAGACTCCGCCAAATCTAAGACTTCCCCAAAAGGTGGGGCCATCAATGAAAGACTAACCCAGGAAAATAAAAAAGCCTTGCTTTGTAAGAAGGAAAAATGAAACAAACCTGACTGTCTCAGCTTTGGTACTGAAAGAAGAGAAAAAAAGAAATTTTGTAATTCATAACCACACATAAGCTTACCTCGGATTGAATCAGAATCCATATTAGCAGTATTTCAAAAATCTTAAGTGAGAAATTAGTTTAATGTTAGTATGAGTTGAAAGTTCCTTCAACTGCCTGAAGGAAAAACAAATTATTTCTTAAGGAATGGATCTTAATCTCAGTTTGCAAACAATTCTCATTCCTACAGAATATAAGTTTACAATTTAAAAATATCACAAACTGCATGAAGAAATTAGTTGCTGTGAGTGAGAAACTTAGCCCTTCAGCTCCCCCAAAATTAAATTAGACTTTCAAAGACCGTAGATACTAGAATTGTCTGGTATAAAATAGAAAATAAGTATGCTTAATATGTTTAAAAATTAAAAGTATAAAAGTACGAATGAGCTAGAGACTATTAAAATGTTCAGGAAGATTCGATAAAAACTAAAAGAACTTCTAGAAATAAATATATAATAATTTAAATAAGAAATGTAAGTTCTTAAGTACAGATTTAGTAGACCTGAAGATAGAATCAGTAAAGTAGAAAAGGTATCTTGAGAAATTTACAAAATGAAGCACAAAGAAAGGGAAAATATGAAAGACTAAGAGCTCTGGAGAGTATATGGAAAACTTTTTAACATAAATCTAACCAGGATTTTTCAATTAGGAAACACTAGAGAATGAGGAAAAAGTAATTTTAGAAGATGTAATGACAGTTGCTTCTTGGAGATCTGATTCCAGGTCTGGGACAGGGAAAGGACAAAGTGAGCCTAAAACTCTCACTGTGGCAAAATGGAAGAAATGGCCAAAGACTAATGGAGATAGGTGAAAATGGTAGAGGAACTGACTGGCCAATTTTGGCATTATAAGCACCAAACAGAATAATGGTGGAAGTAGATTATAACACACTGAGTTAAAAAATGAATTAATGTGTCCCCAAAAGGAGGAAAAAGGGAAAAGAAGAAAATCCTTTACGAGATTAATGCCAGTTTATAAATGTAGAAGTCATGATAGAATTACAAAAAACATCATTTTGTAATTTCCAGTGTAATGACTGACTTAGGCAAGAGTAATTACTGGATGTTGAAATCTTTTTTTAGAAAAGGTGATTGGGGAACAGCTAAAGTATCAACCAGAAATTATTTCTTAATGACTAAGGGAGAAATATACCTTTATAATAGAAATAATTGGCAGTTACCACCTGAATAAAATGCTAAAATTTAGCAACATCTTTTGGTGAGATGTAATAGGAAGGATACCATATCACATATGTACTATTCCTGTCAAAAGTATTTAATTTCAATCTAGTCATAAAGAAACAGTGAGAAGAGTTCAGATTGCTTTCAAGAATATCTATGTCAAAAAAGATGAAAAAGGGTAGGAGGTCAGTGTTACCTAGTTGAAAGACAATGCAAGCTACAAATACAATTTAAAATTTTCTTGTGGTCTTATTAAAAAGGTAAAGAGAAACATGAAATTAATTTCAATGATATATCTTATTTAATATATGAAAATATTATTTAAACATTTAATTACTATAAAATTATTTACATGTACTACATTTACATGTAGTAAATCTTAGAAAATTAGACTGTATCCTATACTTACATCTTAATTCAGAGTAGTCATATTTTAAGAACTCAGTATTCATATGCTGGTGGTCACTGTATTCGACATGGCATTTCTAGGTTAAAATAGATCTAAGAGAGAGATATATGATCTTTGATTAGAGCCTGGAATGAAAAAAAAATCAAACAACTAGAAAGGATGTTTTGGGGACAATTAGGGGAACTTGTATACAGATATGCCTTAGATAATCTTACTGTGTCAATGTTAATTTCTTCAGTGGGTATTATGAATATATAGGAGATGTGCTTGTTTTTAGGAGCTTTAGATGTGTTATTTAGGGGTGAAATGTCATACTGTTTGCAACTTACTTTCAAATTGTCCAGCCAAAAAAATTGTGTATACACATATATTTTTAAAGGTGTATGCATATACATATATCAGTAAGGCTACAAAGTATTTGATTTAAACAACTAAATTAAGAAGCTTAATTTATTAGCTGAATACAGAACAACAATGTTAGAGGATATACATTTTCAGACAAGTATGGAACATTATGAAAATTGACTATACATTGATCTGTATAGTAGGAGTCAATTAATTTCAAAGAATTTGGATATATATAAATCATGTTCTCTGATGACAGATAAATTAAAAATAATAACAATGATAATTTAAAATCCCATAATTTGGAAATCAAAGATTATTTATGGGAAGTATGGAGGATGGCGGATTGAAGAGTATCATGGTTGGAGGCAGGAATCCAAGTGAGGAAGCCATTAATTAGTATTCCAGAGGAGAGATAATCAAGGTCTGTGTTGAGGTATTCTGAGTGGGAAAGGGTGGAAGGGATTAGATGACTGATTGTATGAGGAGGCTGAGGGAGAGTGAATAGTAGAAAGGACTTCTGAGTTTATGGATGGATGATAGTGTCATTAATTGTGAGAGGGACATGTTGATTGGGATGTCTTTGGGATGTACATATAGAGATTGTTGGTTATTCAAATTTAGCACTTGAGGGTGCTCTGAGCAAAATATATACATTTTGTGAGGCATCCACATTTAAGTGACAAATATAGCTGTGGGAGTGGACCAAATCATTCAAGTAGAGGGTTAGAAAGCAGCCAACGAAAGAGCTTGGGGTCATACACAACAGTGGGAAGTGGTCAAAGCAAAATGAACCCATGAAGGAAACAGGGTAATAGTTGGAAGTGGAGGAATTTGAATGGATAATTGATTCCAGGTGAAAGAATGACTGATTCTAGCTGAACTCTTGGGAAAACATGGAAAATTGTATTCAGGACTAGAGTCCTTTGGTTGAAAGTTCTAATGCCTTATGTTCCATTTGTTTGATTTCATTACAAAAGCTGCCAGATATTCACTGCTTTACCTGTATTTTCTTTTCCTAGTCTCCTTGTCTACGACTTACTAATTATTTTAACCAGAAGTGATTTATAATTTATGTCCCAGAACTGAAATTCTAGAGTTTGGTGTATTAGTTTAAAGACTAGATTTTACATAAAGGGAATAATTATGAACTCAGAGATGTTACAGTTTGCCTAAAATCATACAGTGAGTCTTGTTCCCCATCTAAAGGCTTATCTACACTAATTAGAAGTAATATAGGGTTTCCATATGCTTTAATTGCCTTTCTAGAAATCTCCTTTAACTCTATCCTATTTTTTAAAGGGTATAACTGCGCTTATTTTCTGTTTCGGATGAAGTACTAAGATGATTTAATTAAATGGTACTGTAGAGAGATTTCAGTTTATCATTTAGATGGATTATGCCTAAAGTTTTTAACAAACATTTTTCCCTCAAAATGGGCATATCTTTTGCTTTATTAATTATTATAGTAACACAAGCTTAGTTCCTTTAGCATCAGTGTAAAATTTGCTCTCTAGATCTCTTAGTTGCACATCTCATGACCTTTTCCCCTCATCCTTTTTCTTCCCTTTTCTGCAGTGATTTTCACTATTAGCCATACTGTCCATGGAGAGTGGCAATCCTGTTTTATTAATCGCTATATCGTATATCTCCCCTACCTAGGAGTTAGCATAACAATTTTCACTAAGTGGATAGTCCTTAAATAAGTAAAATAAACAAATAAGCATATTGGGTATCATAGTGATTAAGAATGCAGGCTATAGGGACTACCTGCCTGGGTTTGAATATTGCCTCCACCTACTGTTAGCTGTATAACCTTGGGAAAATTAATCTCTACTTCACTTCAGTTTCCTCATCTGTAAAATGGGGATAATAATGGTACCTAATTTATGGGGTGGTTGGGAGAATGAAATATGATAATCCATATATAGCAATTAGCACACTTAGCGTATGGCAAATATTTTTAAATGTTGATATTTTTAAGACTCAAACTTATAAATTCTTTCTCTACTTCTTCACCTTAGTATGATATTTCTCAACTTTTATATAAAGTGTGTCTTTTGAGCTCTATAATCACCCTCCAAAATAAGCAAGGCAGAAATTATCCTCTTTCCATAATTAGGCACCTGAGGCCCCATGAGGTCTGCAGGGGATGGTAGAGCAGAATGAAAAAGGGTGAACTTACAGTTAGAGGGATACAGGTTTGAGCCTTGGCTCTGTACCATTTAACTGACAAGATCTTGGGTAAACTGCTTCCCCAATGTATAAAAGGGAATAATCACAGTACTTCAAAAAATACACACAAAAAAGAAAAAAGGTTTTGAGGCTTAAGTGTGAGATTATTCATAGGGAATGCTAACTAGCACCCTGGTATATTATAAATAGTCAATATACCACAACTTCTTTATCCAGTCATCTGTTGATGTACACTTAGGTTGCTTCCATGTCTTGGCCATTGTAAAGAGTGCTGCTATGAACATTGGGGTGCATGCATCTTTTCAAATTGGAATTTCCTCTGAATATATGCCCAGGAGTGATAATGTTGGATCATAGAGTAACTCTATTTTTAGTTTTTTAAGGAATCTCCATACTGTTTTGCATACTGGCTGCACCAAACTACCTTCCCACCAGTAGTGTAGGAGGGTTCCCTTTTCTCCACACCCTCTCCAACATTTATTGTTTGTGGACTTTTTAATGGTGGCCATTCTGACTGGTATGAGGTGATACCTCATTGTAGCTTTGATTTGCATTTCTCTGATAATTAGTGATATTGAGCATTTTTTCATGTGCCTATTAACCATGTGTCTGTCTTCATTGGGGAAAATCTTGTTTAGGTCTTCTGCCATTTTTGGATTGGGTTATTTGTTTTTTTGTTACTAAGTTGTATGAGCTGTTTATAAATTATGGAAATTAAGCCCTTGTCAGTCACATCATTTGTAGATATTTTCTCTCATTCTGTAGGTTGTTTTTTCATTTTGTTTACAGTTTCTTTTGTTGTGCAAAAGCTTATAAATTCAATTAGATCCTATTGCCATTGACAGATGACTAGATAAAGAAGTTGTGGTATGTATATAATGGAATACTACTCAGCCACAAAAAGGAATAAAATAATGCCATTTGAAGCAACATGGATGGACTGGGAGATGATTATACTAAGTGAAGTAAGCCAGAAAGTGAAAGAAAAATAACATATATCACTTATATGTGGAATCTAAAAAAATGACACAAATGAACTTATTTATAAAACAGAAACAGATTCCCAGACAGAAAACAAATTTATGGTTACCAGAGGAGAAAGGTGGTAGGAAGGGATAAATTGCAGATTTGCAGATACTAACTACTATATAACTATACATAAATAGATAGGGGTGAAGGCATAGCTTAGTGGTAGAGTGCATGCCTAGCATGCATGAGGTCTTGGGTTCAATTCCCAGTACTTCCATTAAATAAACAAAGAAAGAAATCTAATTACCTCTCCCATTAAAAAAACAAAATAAACAACAGGTTTCTACTGTATAGCACAGGGAACTACATTCAATATCTTGTAGTAATCTATAATGAAAAAGAATATGAAAATTTATGAATGTACATGTATGACTGAAACATTATGCTGTACACCAGAAATTGACACAACATTGTAAACTGACTATACTTCAATAAAAAAAAGTCAGTAAAGCATTCTGCTTTCCATGTCTACAAATTTTTTATATTCTTTGTTATTCATTTTAAGTCTAAATTACATAATTCTGTCGACTGTGCTCTTTTGTTAGCACTGACACACCAACAAGTTTGTAAATATTTCTGAAACAGAGTGTTTTATCTCATATGTTCTCTGTATCTTTACTATCTTTTTATTATACTTGAGCTGGTAGCTAGCAGGTCCTTAATAGATATATGACAATATATTATTGCAGTGTTTCAAACTATGTGTTGGCCCCATTATCTGTACAAAATAGAAAGTAACAGATACTTAAAAAATATTTATCTAAGTTTGTTTTAGACTCAAACTCAATTTTTTTTAAAAACAAAGCTTTGCCTTTTCTGGAGTTAGTCTTTCTATCAAATGGAGGAGACTTCTGGAGAGCTCAGTGCCCCTATTTATATTAACTAATGATTTCTACATTATTTTAAAATAGCAAGCTCTCCTATAAAAACTAAGTCTTACGAAGATAAAGATGATAATAATGCTGATATGTATAAACGAGGGTGCTTGCATTCACTAGTATGTGCTATATACTCTTGCAGACATTTCTCTGGAAGCTGTCTCCTTTCTGATATATGATATTCATTTACTCTATACTTCTACTCCTAAATTTTAGTAATTGCAAAACATCTGAGGAGCATGGGTTGGAAAAAAGCACTCAGATGTGTTTCTGGAGTATCTGTGTGTTAGTAATTTTTTTGAACAATGTTGTACCTCTTGTTATTAAAAAATCTGTGATTTGCAATTTAATTCAAAAAATGCACTAAGAACTTGAAAACAAATAGTATACAATTAAAGCTTTTTTTTTTTCTTCAAATTCCAGAGCAAGTTAAACTGGGTAAAATAGTGACTAATATTGAATCAGTAAGTAAAAAAATGGAGAAAGAAAAGCAGCAGCACCATGGAAAGCCCAGGTAACATGTAATCAGCTAACCTATAGAAAATATAAACTTTTCTTATACTTTGCCAGTATTTCCTGACCAATTGTTATGGTTTCTCAATTCTGTTAACAACCCATGTATGAGGCTACTTTAGCCTTCTGCTTAAGTACCTCAAAGCATATCAATTATCAGAATTTTAGTTTTCAGTTCAATTAACTTTTGAACTTGAGGATGTCTGAGTAGTTAAGCAAACCATCTGGGTTTTACAGTGCATAAGCTCAAATCCAATTTGTGGCTTTCTTGAGAAAAATGCCATATTTTATGATAATATTACATAAGTTTAGAATTTTAATAGCTCATCTGCAGCAATTATGGAACAGAGTAGAGTTATAATTTTTCTTTTTTAATGTAATAATTTATAGTTAGTCTTTTCTAGCAGAAGGTAAAGCTGATCCTACAGAGCAGAGTTTGAAGGCAGGAATTTTGAGCATTGCTTCTGCTTTCCAAAGGTGTCTGGAGATGGGTCAGTTACTTTTCTGAATTATTGCACTAAATAGCAACATCATATTTGAGGTAACTTTACAATTGACTATGTTACTGTTGCCCTGAAAGCTACAGATAGAATCTCTAGAAGCCTTTTATTGTCTAGGGATATTAATACTTCTAGAATGTGAATACTGCTCTGTTAAAATGTATTTTTCAGTGACTTGTTTTACATTAATTCATTATTTAACATGGTCAGAAATCTGGGTCATTTAATTGTGAGGGAAAAGAAATGATTTATTGGAAATTTACCAGTTTAAAGAAATATTCTTTTTGCCTTTATTAAGTTTACCAAAGACCCAGGTTAGTCTAGCAGAGTGTTAGCTGTTAAAAAGAATAGTTAATACAGTAATTTAACTGAACAGTTTAGCATTTTAGGAACAGTTTAGAATTTTAGGTAAATTTAGTTTAGAATTTTACAGGTACTAGATAGTTTACTGAACTAATTTGAAAAACTATCATTTTTGGTATATTTCGGTGGGGTGGTAATCCAAGGAAGAAGAATAATTTAGTCTTAGGTCTCTAAATTGGGACAATTGAAGCACTCATATGCACCCAATGTAGGAGCACCTAATTATGTAAAACAAATACTTAACAGACATAAAGGGAGAAATTGATGGGAATACAATAATAGTAGGAGACTTTAACATCCTACTAACATCTGGACAATAGTCTAGACAGAAAATCAATAAGGCAGTGGAGATACTAAATGACACAATAGGACAATTAGGCTTAATTTATATTTTCAGGATATTATATCCAAAAAAAAGCCGAATATACATTCTTTTCAAGTACACATGGGACATTCTCTAGGATGGACCACATACTTGGACACAAAAGAAGCCTCAACAAATTTAAGAGGATAGAAATTATTTTAAGCATCTATTCTGACTACAATGCTATGAAACTAGAAATCAACAACAGAAAGAGAAATGAGGAGAAAAAAAAAAACAGCTGCATGGAGACTAAACAACATGCTACCAAAAAAAAAAGGATCAATGATGAAATCAAAGAAGAAATTAAATAATAACTTGAGATAAATGACAATGAAAACACAACCACACAAAATCTATGGGATGCAGCAAAAGCAGTACTAAGAGGGAAGTTCATAGTGAAACAGGCCTTTCTCAAAAAACAGGAACAACCTGAAAAAAACAACCTAACCTACCACTTAAAAGAATTAGGAAAAGAACAAACAAAACTTGAAGTAGGCAGAAGTAAAGAAATAATAAAGATCATGGAGGAAATAAATAAAATAGAGATTGAAAAAAAAATGAAAAAATCAATCAAACCAAGAGCAGATTTTTTGAAAGAGTAAACAAAATTGACAAACCTCTGGCCAGACTCACCAAAAAGAAAAGAGACAGGACATAAATAAACAAAATAAGAAATGAAAATGGAGAAATTACAACCAAACACCACAGAAATACAAAAAACCATGAGAATGCTATGACCAATTATATGCCTACAAATTGATCAACCTAGAAGAAATGGACAAGTTTCTAGAAACATACAGCCCACCAAAAGTGAATCAAGAAGAAATAGATAATTTGAACAGACTGATCACTAGAAGTGGAATAGAATCAGTAATTTAAAAACCTCCTTGCAAACAAAAGTCCAAGATCAGATGGCTTCATTGGGGAGTTCTACCAAACATACAAAGAACTTAAACCAGTCCTCAAACGCTTTCAAAAGATTGAAGAGGAGAGAAGACTCCCAAACTCATTGTACGAAGCCACCATTACCCTGATAGCAAAACCAGACAAAGACACTACCCAAAAAGAAAATCACAGGCCAATATCTTTGATGAACATAGATGCAGAAGTTCTCAACAAAATGTTAGCAAATTGAATCCAGCAACACATAAAAAAGATCATACACTACGATCAAGTTGGATTCATCCCAGGGACACAAGAATGGTTCAACATATGCAGATCAGTCAACATGATACACCACATCAACAAAATCACATGATCATCTCAATAGATGCAGAAAAAGCATTTGATAAAACTCAACATCCATTCATGATAAAAATTCTGACCAAAATGGGTATAGAGGGGATATACCTCAACATAATAAAAGCTATTTATGGCAGACCCACAGCCAACATAATACTCAGTGGTGAAAAGTCGAAAGCCTTCCCGTTAAAATCTGGATCAAGACAAGCATGCCACTCTCACCACTTCTATTCAGTGTAGTATTGGAAGTCCCATCCATAGCAAATCAGAAAAGAAAAAGAAATAAAAGGGATCTAAATTGGAAGAGAAGAGGTAAAATTGTCACTATATGCAGATAACATATACTATATATAGAAAATCCTAAAAACTCCACGTAGAAACTACCAGAGCTGATAAATGAATTCAGTAAGGTGGCAGGATACAAGATTAACACACAGAAATCTGTTGCATTTCTTTACAATAACAATGAAATAATCAGAAAAGGAAATTAAAAAAATAAAATCCCTTTTAAAATCACGTCAAAAAATACTTAGGAATAAAGCTGACCAAGGAAGTGAAAGACTTATATGCAGAGAGCTATAAAATGTTGATTAAGGAAATTAAAGATGATTTAAGGAAATGGAAAGATATCCCATACTCTTGGATTGGAAGAATTAATATTGTTAAAATGGCCATACTACCCAAAGCAATCTACAGATTTAATGCAATCCCTGTCAAATTACCCAGGACATTTTTCACAGAACTAGAATAAATAATTATAAAATTTATATAGAATCACAAAAAACCCAGAATTGCCAAAGCAATACTGAAGGAAAAGAACAAAGATGGAGGAATAACCCTCCCAGACTTCAGACAATCCTCCAGATCTATAGTAATCAAAACAGTGTGATATTGGCACAAAACCAGACATTTATGAATCAATGGAACAGAATAGAGAGCCTAGAAATAAACCCAGACACCTACAGTCAATTAATCTTTGACAAAGGAGACAGGAATATACAATGAAGAAAAGACAGTCTCTTTGTGAGTGGTGTTGGGAAAGCTGGACAGCCAGCCAGACAGTTAGAACACTCCCTCACCATACACAAAAATAAACTCAAAATGGCTTAAAGACTTAAATGTGAGACAAGACACTTATATAAACCTCCTAAAAGAAAACATAGGTAAAACATTTTCTGATATAAATCTTAGCAATGTTCTCCTAGGGCAGTCTACCAAGGCAATAGAAATAAAAGCAAAAATAAACAAGTGGGACCCAATTAAACTTATAAGCTTTTGCACAACAAAGGAAACTATAAACAAAATGAAAAGACAACTTATGGAATGAGAGAAAATATTTGCAAGTGATGAGGGCTTAATTTCCAGAATATACAAACAGCTCATACAACTCAATAACAAAAGAAAAAAAACCCAGTCAAAAAATGGGCAGAAGACCTTAAGAAACATTTATCCAGTGAAGATATACAAATGGCTACTAGGTGCATGAAAAAGGCTCAATATCACTAATTATCAGAGAAATGCAAATCAAAGCTACAATGAGGTGTAACCTCATGCGAGTCAGAATGACCATCATTAAAAAGTCCACAAACAAATTCTGGAGAGGTTTGGAGAAAAGAGAACCCCCTCTAACTGTTGGTGGGAATGTAGTTTGATGCAGCCATTATGGAAAACAGTATGGAGATTCCTTAAAAAACTAAAAATAGACATACCCTATGATCCAGCAATCCCATTCCTGGGCATATATTCGTAGGAAACTCTAATTCGAAAAGATACATGCACCCAAATGTTCATGAAAGCACTGTTTACAATAGCCAAGACATGGAAGTAACCTAAATATCCATCAACAGATAATTGGATAAAGAAGATGTAGTGTGTATATATACAATGGAATGTTACTTAGCCATAAAAACAAATAAAATAATGCCATTTGCAGCAACATGAATGGATCTGGAGAACGTCATACTAAGTGAAGTAAGCCAGAAAGAGAAAGAAAAATATCATATGATATCACTTGTATGTGGAATCTGAAAAAATGACACAAGTGAACTTATTTATAAAACAGAAACAGACTCCCAGGCATAGAAAACAAACTTATGGTTACCAGGGAGAAAAGGAGGGTGATGGAGGGATAAATTGAGAGTTTGACATTTTCAGATATTAACTACTATTATATAAAATAGATAACCAACAAGGTCCTATTGTATGGCACAGGGAACTATTTTCAATATCTTTAATAGCCTATTTTGAAAAAGAATATAAAAATGAATATATATGTATCTATATATAACTGAATAACTATGCTACACACCAGACATTAACATAGCATTGTAAATCAACTATATATCAATAAAAAAATTTAAGAAGAAAAAAAGAAAACGTGAAATCTGACCAGGTATCTTTCAGTATGTCTTTCTCAAGAGAGTTGAGTATTTCCCAAAGAACTGTTTCTTCTGCAACTGATAAAAGATTAAGGTCTCTTGACACCCTAACATTCCATTTTTAATGAAAATACGTCCTGCTTATTGAGGAAGATCAACACCCTTTGAAATTAAGAGCAACTACTTGTAATTCCAGTGACAGCCTGGAGCACATAAAGCCTGAACTTCAAGCCACCAAGGCTGCCTTGTTTTTATTTATAGCTAGCTTATGGCATTAACTGGTTACCTACCCTAGCAGTTAGCTTCGTTTCATTATTGTTAGAAGTGTGATAGGAATGGAGAAGGAAAGACAAATATGTTTTTGGACATGGTGACTTAGAGTTTTAGAAAACCTGTGCTTAACTAGACAAAGAAAATGTCATTAGACTGAAATTTTTATTGAAGTCTGGTTCACCCCATAATGAAGATAGGGAAACTTAGCCATGAGGATACAAGCGACAGAAAGGAAAACAGAATCAGTCAGGAAATTGGGTAGGGGATTGTTAACAGTGAAGGGAAGGCTGTAGGACTAAACAACATGAATTGCCCAACTTATTGTGGGACTCTGGAAAGGTTTCTGTTCAAGACAAACAGACCTCTGTGAAAGGAGTTGTACATTAACTACTTAAATTTCTCCTAAAGATGCCTTGGAAAACACTAAGTTTTAAGGTGACATAATATTTTTAGGTGGACCTTAAAAATATAAATGTATGATTCCTTCCTTCCTTTTTCCAAATTTCTCTGTTTGACTTGCAGAAGGAAAACAAAATTGAATACTTTTGCATTTTCAAATTTAAGGAAGTGAAGTTCTTCAATATGCCTTCGAATTCTGACTTCAGAGATTAATTATTATATTAAATGCTCTTTTTATGACAATAATGATTAATGATTAATGTGAGTGCATTCTAAATGTTAATTTTCCATCAAGGAAATCCAATTTTTATGCACTTATTTATTAGAGCTAATTTTTTACTTGATAATATTTGGTCTATGACAACTGTATTTCTATATGCACTGTGTAATTTAGGCAAGTGAGCCTGAACTTCTTCCCCTAGTTTTGTGATCAGTGGGCATTTCTTATGTGTTAGTGACAATTTGTATTTAGGTTATTCTAATCAATTTAATCACAGAATGAGGATATTATAAAATAATGATACAATCCCTCATGGCATTTCACCTTAATGTTTGTAAAATATTTTGCTTAAGTGGATGGACTGTGGTCTACTTCTTTTAGAATCTTTCATTAATAAGGATTGGGGATTTAAGTAATATTTAACCAGGAACTAGTTATAAGGAAGCAAAGCAAACTACAACTGTGTATCTTGGCACCATTCTTAGTGGCCTGTAAATAAAATTCTAAAATTTCAAGTGGAATTTTGCAAAGCTGCCTGCATACTCAAGCCTCTCATATTTTCTCTTGACAGTATGATTTTGTCATATAAGGGATATGCCAGTTCTTTGGCCAACTGTGTAAGTGTGACCACATGAGTGACAGCTAGATTAATGGATCTTATAAGTCACTAATTTGTTTACTATTTATTGAGTGCCTATTATATGTTAAATACAAAACTCTAAACAGGAGAGTCAGATTTCTCTTACAGACTTTAGTTTTTTGATGGGCAGAATTTTTTAAAATCCTAAAAATTTATATAACATTTCTATAACATTTGAACTAGCAATTTCATTTCTAGGCCAAAATAACAATGTGCATCTTTGTACCATTTACACAGAAATGTATTCATGATGTATTATTAAGTGTAAGAAATAAGCTAAAAAGTTCATGGATGTTTATGCACATCTAAACATAGAGAAAGTATGGAGTATATTACATCTGTTAATCATGACAAAGAGAGTCAGTATAAAGTAGTAAAAAGGGGCTTACTTAGTTCCTGAAGTCCCCCTGCCTGGATTTAAATCCTGGCTCTACCCATTTCTAGCTGGAGTAATGTGAACTATATACTCTTAACCCCTAAACCGCTTAGTTTCTTCATTTATAAAATGGGTTTAATAATGGTAAATACCCAGGCACTTGTTGTGAGGGTTAAATGTGGTAAGACACATAATGAATAGTGCTCAGCTCATAGGAAGAATCAAGACTGTGCAATTATCACTCAAATACTAGGGTAGTGAATTAGGGGTAATTTTTACCTTCTTACTTTTGCTTACTTACATTTGCTAAAGTTTCTACATGGTACTTGTTTTTTGATTCAGCTGACTTGATTAAAGCTTTCCAAGCTGTGATAGGAAAACAAATTACTTAAAAGCTCTTGCAAAACAGAAATAGATGTGATGCGTGTTCATTTCTCTGATTTTTGTTAGAGTTTTTCTTTCAGAAAGCAAATGTTCCTATGTTATCCATGCTCAGGGCCAGCAAAATTTGGTATTATTTTTGTCTTCATTCAATAATAAGTATTTATAAAGGGCCCACCATGTGCCTGTTACTCTGCAGTGAAAGGACTGAGATACAATGGTTGTAGCCTCTGTGGAGAGGAGACAGGTGGTTTTCTCTCCATGATTATTGTGTAATCCTATAACATTAGTCTTGAAAGTTTGGATTACAAAAGAGGTACTATTAAGTCACTCAAAGCTCTGACTTTGTGTTTTGGAAACAGGACGTTGGACTCATTTTGTCCCTTCCCCATTGTCAACCATGGTTTGCACTTAAGACCCATGACCTCTCCCATGGGGCTTCTGAAAGAAAATGGTGAGTCTCACTGCTCAAGTGTGGTAGGTAGCAACACCGTGATTTTCATTGTTTTGTATTCATTTCAAATGCAAAGTCAAACAGCTAGTATTGAACAGTCATTTCCTTTATATTTCATTTCAAATACTGTGTCATAAGCTAGAGATTTCAGAAACAACTACTACTAACTGATTTTCAGCTCCTTTATTTGAACTTGAGAGATTGGATTTTTTTAATGTGTGTAAATATTGATGGTTTTAGGAAATTATAAGGATAAATTCTTACAATTTTAAAAGTTTCTCTACAGTTGAGTTATTTTTTAAAAAATATGTAATTCTTCAAAAGAAAATATAGATGACCCTTTAAAATGCCTTAAGTGAGATTGAGCAACTCTCTGGAACTTGGTGAGCTACTTGAAGACCTAGGGGGCTATTGATTTAAAGAAACTATTTTTGTAGTTTTCCTTCTTTTCAACTTGTTACTCATGTTCTTGAGCTTCAGGCTGTCATTGAGAGAAAACTCTACTTGTAGAGTGAGGCTTCAGTTGATTTTGAAATAAATTTTTGAAAATTTGCAGAATAAACACCTCCTTGGGTTCTCAGAGCACTCTTGTTTAAAAATTTTCTGTATCCAACTACAATTTTACCAGCCTTTATTTGTGTGGATTATTATAGAAGGAATTCAAGCATCAACTGGAGGGTCATCAAACACATATTTATCTAACCAGTATTCACTCAAGGTATTAATATTTGTGAATATAATGTCAAAATCTCATACATGTGCAATAGGTCTGTTTAAAGTTTTTGGTTATTGTATTGATCCATCCCTTAAATTCTTTTGATGCTTAATCAGATAATTTGAGACCCCAGGGTAGTGGAATGATGTATGGGCCTCAACTGAGTCTAGAATTAAATATTTATGTGAAGAGGTAAATGCTGTCTAAAATTCCTCATAAGGTATAGGGTCCAGTGGGTGAAATAGTTTTAATAGATAACAATCTTGAAATCTGATAACACTGAAAGCTGAGATTTACAGCCCTTAACTGCCACATAGTGAAAATTCTGCTAATTGTGTGATATTTAGAGTTTCAAGATCATCGTAAGGGCTGATAAAAGCCTCTATTTTGAATGCCATCCACCTGAGATAAATCACGTGTCTTCCCCTTATGGAGGAACATATCAGCCCTTTGAAGGGGTCAGTCATTCTCAAGGCTTTAGTCTGAAAATAGAAATGTAACTCTTCTTTTCCTATATACATAGAGTCTACTCTACAGGGGTTTGACCGCTGTTTGTTTAGTGCTAAAGAAAAGATGGAGGACCTTTCTTCTAAAATGTTTGTCGAGAGAATCCCCATTACTAGCTATAGATTATTGTGAAATTGTGAGTGAAAGGCTGGCAGAATGAGCAATCACCTATGTGATGTGTTTTGAGATTTTCTAAAGGTTCTATCTGTGCCAAAAAAAATCTGGAATACTTACTAGGAACCATAACTTCACGGAAGCTAAAGAATCCCTATACTTATCACAGTTACTGGCATGTATTGGGCATTAATAAAAAATTGTTAAATGAATGAAATGCATAAATGAAGATGAATTAAAAGGAGAAGCCACTCAAATGGAATGTATTTCTGTATATATATGTGTGTCTGCTTCTGCATAGTAGGCTAAAACTTGATAACTGCTAAAAGAAAAAAGAATTTGGGAAAGTACAATCCAATACAATAACAGCAATGAATACAAACATGTAAAAAATATCACTGTACACTTTTACAGTTCTTGTTTATACTGATTATATGTAGACTGCACAGATACCACAAAAATAAGTAAAATTTTATGCAGTTTACCTTAGATGTTTTAAAACCAAATTGTTGGGCAGATTATTCATTTTATGATATGTCTTTCAGTATTCATAAACATGGGGAGTTGAAAGGCTGAACATGCTAAAAGTGTAAAAAATTGCAACAAAAATAATTATTTCCAAATGCTCTAGAGCAGCTATTCTTTTTTTCCTTAAAATGAAAGTATATTTAATCAAATAAGAATGGAGATTCCATCACTGTTCTGTTGTGGTTTGGTTTTATTTTTTTAGTTTAAGCTAAACTGCTCTTTTATAATTGCAATATATTTTTTCATAAGGGCAAAAATATCTGAAGGCTTGTGTCCAGAAACTTATTTTATGTAAACTATTAGTAAAATGTGAAAAATGTTGATTTTCTCTTTGAAAAACCTAGATGTGGTCCTTGCTTTGTGTCTTGGGTGAAAAATAATATTTTTTTAAGCTTGTCATATTTTTTAGTTTAGGACTATAGTCTATAAAGATTTGCACAAAAAAGATTTTTCTCCACGTATTGTTGTAACTCTAAAGTTACAGCTTCACTGAATATCTGAAACAGTCACTGAGATCTCTTTAATAACAGAATGTTGCTTAAATTGTGAGAGAACATAGATCTTATGGTTTTCTCTGGGGTATATTGTAATTTACTGGGCTCTAAAAGTTTCTGATTTTGTTTTAGGGTAAATAAATTATTATTAAAGGAAAAAGGAAAGGAAATTAGAACATAAGAATTAAGAAGAGTCATGATTTCTATCCATTTGACATATATTACAATATATAATAATAATATAATATACAATATTATATATAAATGCATGTATCTTATACTGCTTGAAGCCTTGCCTTTAAAAGCAGTATAGCACAGTGATTAAGAGTGAAGACACTGCAGTTATTATACCTACTCTAATGAGGTTAGAATTCTGGCTCTGTCAGTTTCTAGCTGGGAGACCTCATGCAAGTTACTTCATCACTCTTGACTCAGTTTCCTCATTGGTTAAATGGGGGATAATAACAATACTTATCCAAGAATTTTTAGATAATGCTTGTAAATTGTATAACATACATCCTAGTGCTTACTAAAATTGAACTGTAATTATTAGCTATAATTCCCTAGGTATAGGTAGTAAAGCATAATATACTTGAGAGTCTGATGTTTTTGTCCAACTTTGACCCTGTCCTAAAAGATTTGTCACTTGAAACACAAGACACATCTCATTATAACACTGACTTACCATATCAATGCACCAAGCAGAAATGAGTTTTATTGTTATTGTGCAAACACAATCATGGTGGCCTTTCCTGGATTCACCTATTTTTACCATTGTCATTGTTAGCATCCTGTTCTACACCTTGAATCTGCCTGTTTACCCTCCTATTTCAATAACTTTGGAAAGTCATTCTTAAACTGATATTCTTCAAGCACCCCTTTCACTGGTGATTTTAAAGCTTTCTCTACTTGCCAAGTTCACAGACTTGAGACTCTTGGAATGAATAAACTAAGTACGTCCTTTAATTCTGTCTACATCAGTCTCCACAAGACACTTAGGACTTCCCAGTCACCTCTTATCATCAAAACCCCACTTTCTGCATAATTCTGTTTGCCTTTTTTTCTGACTTTAGTCCCTAACCCTTCCCACCCCTGAAACCCATTTACTGTTCTCCTTGAACTGCTAGCCAGTAACTAGCAAAAACCCTGAATCCTTAACGTCATCTAAGTGTCACCTTCACTTTCTTCGTCTAGTTGAAATCTGTGCTCTGTCTCCAACCCTGAGGACATTTCTTCCTCTGCTCCTCTCTCAAGTGGTGATGGTCTTCTCTTTCTCTTGCCTTGTATCTCTGGGAGTGGAGGTGGGGGTTGACTTCCTTATTTCTCAGGCTATTTCCAGATCATTCACCTTCCTCTTTCCTAAAATTCCAAGCTTTGAATCTCATGTCATCGAATTTAATTGTTTTTTTTTGGGGAGGGGGGTGTAATTAGGTTTATTTACTTATTTATTTACTTTTAGAGGAGATGCTGGGGATTGAACCCAGGACTTTGTGCATGCTAAGCATGCACTCTGCTACTTGAGCTATACCCTCCCCCTTCTCATGTTATCAAATGATATCCTTTATTACCTCTCCTGCCTACAGTAACCTGTTGATTTGTATCCATTCTTTCATATCTTAAAGAATTTAGCCCCTGGATTCTTGTAACTTTCTCTAGCACTAGTCTTGTAATAACTCTGATTTTGGTATCCAGATAAATAAGCTCTCTAACTCACTGGCTTCTTGATTCCTTGAGCTCTTTTCCTCCAATGATTTTGTCATCTGTAATACTTTATATATATATATACTCTGATAGTTATAGCCTAGGAACCTTTGAAATATTTCCAAAATCTCACTTTGAAGGGTACCACAACTCAACCAGGCTACCTTCTAAACTCTTTAACATTTTTTCAAACTCCCACTGGGAGTCTGGGGGTCCTTAGTGTTCATGGGTCTGGTGATCAATTTTTGAATTTTTCTCTAGCTATACTAATTCTCTTGATAATTTTATCCAATCCATAGCTTTAACTGCCATTTATATGCAGATGACTCCAAATTTATGTCCAGCCTGGTTGTTCTCCTCAACTCCAGGTAACATTCAAATGCTTAATCAGCATTTCTGCCTGGGTTTTTAATAGGCATTTCAAACTTAGCATGTCCAGCTCAGGAACCCTGTACACTGTAAGGAAAGCTCTTTATCTTAGACATCACAGCATCACTTCTTTACCAGTTCTAGGCTTTGTCCGAATGCCTTCTAATCAGTGAGGGCATCACTGACCAGCCTGTTATAGTAGCAAGTATATCTCCCAGTCCCACTTACCAATCCTGCTTTATTTTGATCTCTAACACTTAGGGCCTGAGGACATATTGCCTATTTGAGTTCTCTGGTTTTGTCTGCACCTTCTGCTAGAATGTAATCTTCATGAATGCAGATAGTGATTAATTCATTACTAAATCCCTTAGACACAGAATCATTCCTGGACGTGCTCATTGTATTTTGTTGGATGAATGAAGATACTGCTATTTTATTTACAGAAAGAGTGCTACCAATTTTCATATTTATTTTTTTCTATACTATGAGGAAAGTTATCTGGTTTATTAGAATAAATACTTTTATCAGTGGAATTCAAATATACTGTCTTCATTTTGAATAAAAAATTACAGCTGGAAAAAATATAGCTCTGTGTGTGTATTTCTGAGGATATGGTGAACAATTATGTAAGGAAAGATTTCTGGGTGCAAAACACCTAAAAATACTAGTTAAATATTAAAAAGGTAACTTAAAAAACCCAGCTGATCTGCCAGGAAAGCACAAAAATAATAAAACCAGAAAATATAAGCAAGCCTGATCCCAAAGAGGTTTAATACTCTTTATAGCAGTTTGTTTTTAGGGTTGTTTATTCCTGGTGGCCTAGACGTTCCTAGCTTAAAAAAAAAAAAACCCACAAAAAACTAGCATCACTTCTCTCCCCCTTCCTTCCTAGCTATCTGTCTGTCTGTCTATCTGCATTTTTTAATATATGCATTATTTGTTGTCCAGCCTCAGGTATCTAGAATTAGATTGATAGAAATCCTTGTTTCATGATGCATTATCTTCATTTTTGCCTGAATTGTTTTTTCTTTCTTTCTTCCTTTTCTTTTCTTTCTTTCTTTCTTTCTTCTTTCTTTCTTTCTTCTTCTTTCTTCCTTTCTTTCTTTCTTTCCTTTCTTTCTTTCTTCCTTTTCTTTTCTTCCTTCCTTTCTTCCTTTCCTTCCTTCTTTCTTTCTTCCATCTTTCTGTTCCCTCTTTCTTTCTTTCTTTTCCTTTCTTCTCTCTTCTTTCTCTCTTTCTTTCTCTCTTTTCTTTCTCCTTTTCTTTCTTTCTTTCTTTCCTTTCTTTCTTCTTTCTTTCTTTCTTTCTTTCTTTCGTTTCTTAAAAAAATCTTCTTTCTTTCTTTCTTCTTTCTTTCCTTCCTTCCTTCCTCTTCCTTCCTTTTCTTTTCTTTTTCTTTCTTTTTCTTTCCCTCCCTCCCTTCCTTCCTTCCTTCCTTCCCTTCCTTCCTTCCTTCCTCTTCCTCTCCTTCCTTCCTTCCTTCCTTCCTTCCTTCCCCCTTCCCTTTCTTCCTTTCTTCCTTTCTGTGTTATAATGAACACAAAGAAAATCATCCCCCAGACAAAAGACTGTAATATTGACAGCAACTATCATCTTCTACTGTGCCTCTTACAAATCCTATCCCTTTGCTTCCACCCCAGATTTGGAAGAGTTGTAGTAAATTTTCACTACTAATCCTTTGTTACTTCTGTTGTGGCTACTCGTTTCACTTTCTTTAAAGTGTCTTTGGTAAACAAATAGTATTGATTTAAATACAGTAAATTGTATTAAAAATGTTACCCTCTCTGGGATAAATAAAAGACTATGAAGAACTTTAGGTTTTCTCTTCCTCTGTTTTGACTTTCATACTATCATTGTCCATTATTTCAATTTTGTCTTTTTTTTAAACTTTAATCTCACAAGCCATGCTATAATTATCATTATTTTATAAAGATAGTATTTACTTAGATTTACCTACCTCCTGGTAGGTTAAGAGTTGAGAAAAACTTAGAAATTTTTTAAAATGAAATATAGGTGGACATGAAATATCCTTCCTTTTATTTAGGCCTTTTTAGAGTTGTCTCAATAATACTTTAGTTTTCTGCATTTTTTAAAAGATTTCTTTCTATGCATTTAATGTTTTTGATACTATTTTAAATGGTATTTAAAATTTTATTTCACCCCCCCACTCCCTTTTCTGGAATATAAAAATACAGTTGAACTTTTTGCATGGACCTTATATCTTTATGGCCTTTATAAATTAACTTACTAATTCTAGTAGTTTATCTGGTTTATCTGTTGATCATTTTAGACCTTCTGCATACACGATCTTGTTCTCCATGAGTGATGACATTTTTTGTTTTTTCCTTCTGATTATAAATCTTTTATTTATTTTTTTCTTACCTTATTGTATAAGTTAACACTACCTAACACAATGTAAAATAGAAGTGTTGGGGAGCTTTATTGTCTCATTTCTTATCTCAGAAGAAATTGTTACATATTTTAGTATTTGTTATAAAATTTCCTCATTATACTAAAAAGTTCCTAGATTGCTAAGTTTTTTTAATCATGAATCAGTGTTGAATTTTATTAAATGGTTGTCTTTTTACATCTTAAGGTGTTTATATGATTTTTCGCATTTGTTCTTTTTTTTTCATTTTTCAGTTTTATTAGGTAGAATTGTTACAGTTTGACTGCACATATACAATATATTCACATAAATACATATACACAATATACTGCACATATTTTTTAAATTTACATATATGTACTGTTCATTGTTTCTAAGAACAGATAGAGCTTTAGCTTTTTAAACTTACATAGTTATCAAAGGAGTAAAGCTAACCACAAAATAAGAATTAATTCTAAAAGATACATATACCCCACTATTAACAGCAACATTATTTATAAGTGCCAAGATATGGAAGCATCTTAAGTGCACATAATAGATGAATGGATAAAGAAGATACAGCATATATATGTAATGGAATACAACTCACTCATAAGAAAGAAGGATATTTTGCCATTTGTGGCCCTTCATTCACTTTTTTTTCCACTTCAGAAATCAGAATTTTATAACTGGCATAAACATTTCCACTGCATCAAAAACAACAAAATACCTAGGAATAAGCTTAACCAAGGTTACCTATGCTGTGAAAACTGTAAAACATTGATGAAGGAAATTGAAGATGATACAAAGAAATGGAAAGATATCTTGTGCTCTTGGATTGGAAGAATCAACATTATCAAATGGCTGTACTACCCAAAGCAATCTCATTTGTTCCTTTTCTTGTTTGCTTGTTTTTTTTTTTTTAAACATTTTTTATTGAGTCATAGTCATTTTACAATGTTGTGCCAAATTCCAGTGTAGTGCACAATTTTTCAGTTATACATGAACATATATGTTTTCATTGTCACATTTTTTCTTCTCTGTGAGCTACCACAAGATCTTGTATATATTTTCCTGTGCTATACAATATAATCTTGTTTACCTATTCTACATATGCCTGTCAGTATCTACAAATTTTGAACTTCCAGCCTATCCCTTCCCACCTCCCTCCCCCTAGGCAACCACAAGTTTGTATTCTATGTCTATAAGTCTGTTTCTGTTTTGTGTTTATGTTCTTTTTTTTTTTTTTTCTAAGATTTCACATATGAGCGATCTCATATGGTATTTTTCTTTCTCTTTCTGGCTTACTTCACTCAGAATGACATTCTCTAGGGACAACTGTGTTGCTGCAAATGGCATTATGTTGTCGGTTTTAATGGCTGAATAGTATTCCATTGTATAAATATACCACACCTTCTTTATCCAGTCAGCTGTTGATGGACATTTAGGCTGTTTCCATGTCTTGGTATTGTAAATAGTACTGCGATGAACATTGGGGTGCAGGTGTCATTTTGAAGTAGGGTTCCTTCTGGATATATGCCCAGGAGAGGGATTCCTGGGTCATATGGTAAGTTTATTCCTAGTCTTTTGAGGAATCTCCATACTGTTTTCCACAGTGGCTGCATCCAAACTGCATTCCCACCAGCAGTGTAGGAGGGTTCCCTTTCTCTACAGCCTCTCCAGCATTTGGTATTTGTGGACTTTTGAATGATGGGCATTCTGACTGGTGTGAGGTGATACCTCATTGTAGTTTTGGTTTGCATTTCTCTGATAATTAGTGATATGGAGCACTTTTTCATGTGCCTTTTGATCATTTGTATGTCTTCCTTGGAGAATTGCTTGTTTAGGTCTTCTGCCCATTTTTGGACTGGGTTGTTTGTTTTTTTTCTTCTTAAGTCATATGAGCTGCTTATATATTCTGGAGATCAAGCTTTTGTCGGTTTCATCATTTGCAAAAATTTTCTCCCATTCCATAGATTGTCGTTTTGTTTTACTTATGGTTTCCTTTGCTGTGCAGAAGCTTGTAAGTTTAATTAGGTCCCATTTGTTTATTATTGCTTTTATTTCTATTGCTTAGGTAGACTGCCCTAGGAGAACATTTTTGAGATGTATGTTAGATAATGTTTTGCCTATATTTTCTTCTAGGGGGTTTATTATATCTTGTCTTATGTTTAAGTCTTTGATCCATTTTGAGTTTATTTTTTCATTTGTTCTTTTAATGTAGTGAATTGTACTTACTGATTTTCAGATGTTATACTAATCTTCAACTATGAAATAAACCTAACATGGATTCAATTTATTAATATTCTGTTGAGGGTTTTCCCATTTATATTGATGAGGGATGGTCTGTGATTTTCCCTGTTTATAATGCTCTTGTCAGGATTTGGTATTGAGGTGATGGATGACATTATACAGTAAGTTGGAAACTGTTTCCTCTTTTGTGTTGTCTGGAAGAATTTGTGTAAGATTGTGCTATATTTTTCTAAAATGTTGTGGTAAATCACTAGCGAAGCCACCTGGCCTGGACATTTCTTTATATGGAATTTTAAAATCATAGATTAAATGTCTTTAAAGTAAGACTGATGAAACTATTTTTATCATCTTTCAGTTTTAGTAAGTTATGTTTATAGGGATACATCTAGATTGTCAAAAGTACTGCCATAAAGATGCCTATAGTAACACTTGTACTGATGTCTTCTTTTTAATATTTGATATTAATTATTTAGGTTCTCTCTCTCTCTTTCCTTCCCTTTCTCCTTCTTTCTATTTGGTCAGTTTTGCTAAAAGCCAGTCAACTTTATTGTTTTCTTTTTTTTTTAAACCAGCTTTTAGCTTTATCAATTTTCTCTATAGCATATTGCTTTCTACTCCATGAATTGCTATATTTTCCTGATCTTCATTTTGGTCAGCTCTGACTGAGCACCTTATTTGGGACTCTAATATTTGTTATTGATTCAGTATTTACTCAAAACAATGAGCATTTTCTAAATTCTGTTATATATGGTATTATTATCTAATTAGTGTGATGTAATCTTCTTTCAATAAAATGGATGAGTTTTTTGAGGACATCAGTCCTCCTTTAAAAATAGCCATTCAAGTGGTAGACATATGGGATTTCAAAAAATACTTAATAAATTGTTTTTGTTCCCTGTGAAGATAGCTTAAAATAAATAAAACCCTTACCACTAGACTCATACTGTATTAAAATCAATAGCAGTTTTAGTTTTCATTTCTTTCATATGCATATAATACATATTAAATATATATAATCATGTTAAAGAACATATCATATTAAAGAACATATGGAGAAAAGAAAAAACTTGTCCATTAATGCCACCATCCTCTCCGTGATTAACAGCTTGGTTTATTTCCTTCCAAATTTTGTTCCCTCTGCTTCTTTTTTAAAACCTAGTGGCTATACAAATTTTAACATTTTTGCTAGTTAAGTCTAATGTAATAGTTTCCTTTCATCAATTGGACATAAATGTCTACTTCAGTTTTTCCCCAGTGACTGTAAGAAAACTCTCCCCATGTATCATGTGGTAGACTCTCTAGTTTCTTCATTTGCCTGCCCCACCAGGGCTTATTCAATGTATTGATCTGCTTGGGTTGTCATAATGAATTACTATGGACTGGGTTACTTAAACAACAGACGTATTTTCTCACAGTTCTGGAGGCTGGAAGTCTAAAATCAGGGTGCCAGCATGAGTGGGATGTGAGGGAAGGTCTCTTTCTGGCTTATAGACAGCAGCCTTCTAGCTGTTTTCTCACATGCCCTATTCTCAGACCATACATTCAAAGAGAGAGAGAGGTCTCTGGTCTCTTTCTGTAAGTATGTTAATCCCATCATGAGGTCTCCACCCTCATGATCTCATCTAAACTTAATTATCTCCAGAAGGCACCATCTCTAAATACCATCACATTGGTGGGCAGGGCTTCATCATTTGTATTTGGAGGGATGGGCACAGTTCAGGTCATAGCACTCTGTATCAGAGGAGGAGGAGGAAAAACATGTTCTTTGTTCTTGCCTTCCGACACTGTATGAAGGCAGCTGAAGGAAGACAGGGTGGGAGGGAGGGAGGGAGGGAGGGAGGAAGTCTCAACTTATTGTAGAAGAGGAAAATAGATTTTTCAGAATAACAAAATCTAAAATATTAAAATCTCTAAATATATTATTTTATGTGGAATTCTACTATATCACAGCAGGTGGAGTGGGAGGTAGTTGTACATTTAGACTGATAATATTTACCCTTTTAACTCTGTGGTTACTTATTTCTTAATAGTCTACTGTAATCATTAAATACCTCCTCATAAATACTTTCATTTATTGGTGTAATTTCAGTTATTATTTTATATCAAGGTGATTAAAAAATGATTTGAAAAAGCTAAATTAGGATACTTAAAATATTTTTATTACTTTTTGTCACAATAGCTTACTCAAAACATTAATTGAAGGGTACATGTTTATATTAAAATGATAGAATAAATTTATGTTTAATATAATGATATACTAGTAATAAGTTTCTTTTTATATGTTGTCTCCTTAATTCTAATGGGATTTTCAGGAATGGCCAGTCTAACTTTTCCCATCTATCAAGACACTTGCAGCTAGCTCAAGTCTCAGAAGTATAAGGCTTCTGATTCTCAGTTCTTGTTCCATTTTATTGTTTTGCTTTATGTTCATACTTTCTTATATGTATCAATGAGTATTTTGCTCTGTAAGTATAAATTTGGGATATTTTAAGGCTATATTTCAAGGCAAAAGAGTGACTCAATATAGGATGGGCATATAAAATGAGTATTTTGTGCTATGTATAATGTTATGAACTACAAGCTTATGTAAATTTGTATGATTTTTGAAAGTTTTGGTCCAGCTTATCCTATGCAGTCTAAATTTGGTATTTCTTACTGCTGTACTTTTTTTAAAATTACATTTTCAGCGAATCATAAGTTTATCAGTGATATTATTGCATACAATACAATTTTAGAGTGTTAGCATTTATGTTGAATTATAAATTAGGTTGTATTGCTTTTTCAGTATGTAACAATATAATAGGAAAGATAGCTTTCTTGTATGATTCCCCACTGCTCACGTTAATAGACATTTCATGAAAACACAGTGTTTTATTGTCTACAAACACATCTTGCCTCATCTTCTTTAGGAAAATGTGAAAATATTTTTAATGTACCAAATTCTAAAGAATCAAATTGTTTCAAGCTGAGAGAAATGTGTGCCATGATATTAAAAATGTTCAACAAATCTCCAAGAGATATTTGTGGGATGTTAAAAAAACTGTTTCAATACATTATAAGAATTACCTGTGTCATTAATCCAGGTATTTATCTGTTCACTGTACATTCTGTCAGGAAAAGGAAACCAACAAGCTTTAGCTAATTTTAGTTAAACAAAATTTTAAAATTTCAAGGGAGATTGAATATATAGTCAATAAATATTGATGGTGGGAGGAAGATTAATTCCACAGTGAATTATAGCTATTTCTTATTCAAACTTGATCTTGACATATAACTTATTCAAATGTGAAATTTCTTATTCAAAATACTCTTGAAATATAACCTGTAATTTAAAAATTACAGATAGGTAATTCATTTATATATCCCGAAGTAAGATTGAGAGGACATCTTTAGGCCAGTGATGCACAATAGAAATAAACTATGAAACACTTATAATTTAAAATTTTCTAGCAGCCACATTAAACAAGAGAAGCAGATAAAATAAATTTTAAACAACTTTTTATTGAACCTAAAACATATATACAAAATTTACATTTCAGTATATAATCAATATGAAATATTGACATATTTTACATCCTTTTTTTCTTTGAAATCTGATGTGTAATTTAATGTACAGCACATCTCAATTCATACTGTTCCTACTAGCCACATTCCACCTGCTCATGGCCACATATTACCATACCTACGGCACAGTCTTAGATTTGGGACTGCACTGGAACTTGGCCACTCGTTTCTGTGATAATGCTTGGCACACAGTAAATGGACAGTAGATGTTTAAAGAAAAGAAGAAAAAAAGGAAGCAAAGAAAGGTAATAGGAGAAGTTTGTAGTCAGATAGAACTATGTATATAACCGCTTACTAGATGGATGCCCTTGTTTGGGATATTTAATTTTCTTAACCTCAGTGTCCTTTTGTAAGATTGAGATATTTGTACCTACCTTTCAGAATTACTGTGAAAGAATTAAGTGAGGGTAACACAACCAGAGCGCCTGCCAGGTTTCCTTCCATCCCATTTCCTTTCTGAAATCTGAATTCAGTCATATATTAAATGACCTTATCTATTTGTATCCACTTTTATTAGATCTTTTAAATTACCCCATCAAACATAGTATGTTTTTTCAGTTACGTGTGAGTGGAAAGGAAGGAACTAGCATCAGAAAGTAGGTTTTTGGCATCAGAAGAGTAGCCAAGGACAATTACATTAAATTGCTTAGCATGCTGTGGAATTAACTGCCTATGATCTTAATTATAAATACTTAATTTATAAAACAATCTTTAAACACACAGGTCTATATTTAGATATATTACAATTTCGGTAAATACATTCAGACTGATAGCCAATGTAAAACTGTTAATAGTACAATCAGTTCAGATCTTCTCACTTCTCTTCAGCACAAGCCTGACTCAGGGCTTAGACGCTTGCAGAAGGAGTTAGAAGCATGATCTCTTTTTTCCTACACTCACGTATATGCATACACAATATAACATACATGCAGAAATAAGCAGAAAATGTGTTTGTTGTGGGGTTGACTTCATGGGGTACATAGGACTCGACCCTCAGAAGCGGATCAGTGCTTGGGGTTTAGTGCTCTGTGTTTGCCATCTTGAATTCTTGATAATTTTATCTTTAAATTTGTGGTTTGTAAATGAGTCTGATCAGATAATGGAACATGCACTGGAGGCTTGGAGCCTTGGTTTTCCAATTGGTTCCACCTCCTGTCCCTTTCTCTGTCCGTCAGGATGGGATCTTGACCACCCACAGCCCAGTGACTGTAATCACTCTCTGCCCTGGGTGTGGGTCCCGATGCAGGAGCAAGGAAGATTGGGTGGGTGCACACAGTCCACATACCTACATGGGTCTGCACTTGACCAGCCAGTGTCCTCATGCTCAAGGGAGCACGACGTTAAACAGCAAGTAAAACACAGACTGAAAACCTGGTATGATGTGATGAAGAACTATAAAGTTAACCTGTGTAAGTACTATAATAGGACACTGTCAATACCCAGTAGTTACCCCCACCCCACCTTTTCTCTTCCCACTTAGGACAACCTTATTCACCCATCATAGTTAACCACTAGCTTTAGTTTTTTGTTGTTGTTGTTGTTGAAGTATAGTAAGTTTATAATATTGTGTCAATTCCTGGTGTACAGCACAATGCTTTAGTCATATATGAACATACTTATATTCATTTTCATATTCTTTTTTCACTATAGATTACTACAAGATATTGAAGGTAGTTCCCTGTGCTATACTGTATAAACTTGTTTATCTATTTTATATATAGCAGTTAGTATCTGCAAATCTCTAACACCCAATTTATCCCTTCCCAGCCTCTTCCCTCCCAGTAACTATAAGTTTGTTTTCTATGTCTGTGAGTCTGTTTCTGTTTTATAAATAAGTTCATTTGTCTTTTTTTTTTCTTCTTATATTCCACATATGAGTGGTATCATATGGTATTTTTTTTCTCTTTCTTGCCTACTTCACTTAGAATGACAATCTTCAGGTCCATCCATGTTGTTGCAGATGGCATTATTTTATTCTTTTTTATGGCTGAGTAGTATTCCATTGTATAAATATACCACAACTTCTTTATCTAGTCATCTGTCGATGGACGTTTAGGTTATTTTCATGTCTTGGCTATTGTAAATAGTGCTGCTGTGAACATTGGGGTTCATGTATCTCTTTGAATTAAGGTTGCCTTTGGATATATGCCCAGAAGTGGGATTGCTGGATCATATGTTATCTATTTTTAGTTTTTTGAGGAATCTCCATATTGTTAAGCATAATGGCTGCACCAAACTATATTTCCACCAACAGTGTAGGAGGGTTCCCATGGGGTTAACACTGTGCTTATCTCTCTCTAGTTCTGCCATCAGGAGTGATGGTGAATTATTTGTACATATTTAAAATTTTTATGTAAATTAAATTGTGCTGCATGTATTTCCTGTGCATTACCTGTTTTGCTCAACATTGCTTGTAAAATTTGTCCATGCTGCTGCATACTGCTGTAGGTTGTAATCCCCACAGCTGTACAATATACCATTTTAGGAATATATCACTAAGTTTTTATGCATTCTTTTTTTTTTAATTTGGTTTTCTTTACATAATCTAGGTGACTTTATTTACTTATTTTTTTAGCTTTTTTTTGTGGGGGGGGAAGTAATTAGGTTTATTTATTTATTTTTGGAAGCAGTACTGGGGATTGAACCCAGCACATTGCATGTGCAAGCATACGCTCTGCCTCCTCCCTAGTATATTCTTGATGCACATTATATTGTTTTCACTTTAGAACTATTACGAACCATACTGTGTATATCCCTTAGTGCTCATGAATAAGAATTTCTCTAGGGTTTATACCAAGGAGATAATTTTCTGGTTTATGGGTTATGTATACCTCCAACTTCTCAATAATGCCAAACTGTATTACAAGATTAGCTCTAATTCACATTTACACTTGCAGAGAACTAGCATCCCCATTGTTTCACATCCTCTTCGGTGCTTGGAATTATTAAATGCATGCATTTCTGCCAATGAACTGGGATTCAGTATTTTAAAAGTTATTTATTTTAATTTGCATTTTGCAAATTTTTGATGAGATTGAGTATTCTTATAATATGCTTCTTGGCCATTTTGGATTTCTTCTTTTTAAAAATCTTATTCACTTGCTTTTTTCCCAATTTTCTTTTGAGTTGTTTTCTTTTTCTTACTAAGTTGTAAAAATTCTTTATAAAATTTCATAAACTGCACCTTTGCTGACTGTATAAGTTGAAAAAATGTCTCCAACTCCATGACTTGTCTTTATATACTATTTTACGATGTCTTTTGATAAATAGAAATTGAATGTATCAGTTTCCTTTATGACTGTTTCTTTTTGTATCTTGGTTTTAAAACATGAAATTCTTTGCTACCTAAAGGTCATTAAATTAATGTCCATTATTATCTTCTAACTAGTTATAGTTTTAATTTATGTATTTAGGTTTTTAAGCATAAAGGAATTGATTTTTGTTCAAGGTGTTAGAGAAGGGTCCAGTTTTATTCCCTCCCCCTTCTCCGCCACTCCTGTGTCATAGAGACATTCAGGTGTCCTAGAAATATTTTCTGAAAAGTCCCTTTTTACCTAGTAGTCTTCAGGGTCACCTCTGTCATATACTAAGTGTCCACTTATGCATAGGTAGGGTTTTTTGTGAGTTCTTTTTCTGTTCCATCAATTCATTCATAGAAGAATACTGCACTCTCCTAATTACCATATGTTTATAATAAATCTTTTATCCAGTTTTCTAGTTGTTTGTGACAGGAGTCCAATTGCTATAGCAGTTAATATTTCATAAGCAGGAGACATATTTTCTTTATACATAACTATGACCACTCCCATGAACAGAAATGGAATTTATATGTATCTATTTGTTCTTCCCTCTCCTCTCCTTCATCTACCACCATATTTTGTTAGATACGTTTTTTCTCTTACTGTACACCTTCATACTTTAAATACACCTAGTTTTGATCATGCAATTATTACTAATTCCAAATGATAATTTTTTCCCCTTGACTATAAATGATGTTGAAATCAGCTACTTACATCATTTACCAACTTCTTTTCCCTCTCAAAATTTCAGTTAGTTTTGTTATTTATTGGTTGTGTCATCTAGGCTAGGATAAAAGCCTTATTATGTCACTGATTTTTACTGAGTATGTTGTAGACATTTCCCTACTATGTTCTAGTTTGGGGCTTTGCTTCTTATAGGCATATTGTTCTTTTTGCCTGACTATTCAAAAGATTCTTTATTTCTGAATTCTAATAATATTTCTGAGATATGTTTTGATGAGCATCAAACAGATAGTTTTTTTCTTGATATAAAGTATGTCATTCAATTTGAAGATCCTAAGTTTGTTTTATTTTGGTAATTGCTCCTGAAACTATTTTAATAAATTTTTATTCAGTTATTTTGTTTTTATTCTTCTTTTGCCTGTTTCCTATGTCTGTCTTTTTTCTTGTATTCCTTTTAAACTCTTTCTTTATTATTTTTCATGTTGTCCACTTCTGTCAGTCCTATTTTCAATGTCCCATAGTCAGTCTTCATTTCTTTTTTTAAAAAAAAATTCAATTTACTTAAACAAGCGAAAAACAAAAACGGTTCACCCATTTCTCCCATTCCCCACCACCTGCCTCTGGTAACCACCAGTCTGTTCTCTGTATCTATGAACTGTGTGTGTGTGTGTGTGTGTGTGTGTGTGTGTATTCATATGTTCCATAGATGAGAGATCATATGGTATTTCTCTTTCTCTGTCTGACTTATTTCACTTAGTGTAATGCCCTGGAGGACATATGTCTTCATTTCTGCAAATGATTTTACTTTTTTGCACCAGCTCAAGTGGTTATTTCTATTATCTCATTGTATCTTTCTTCAGCTTTTATATTCCTTTTTTTTTAGGGGGGCAGTATTTTAATAGAAACAGTTACCGTTTTTTCCTCCAAAAACCTTAGGCAATATGTTTTGTCAAAATGTTTACACTGTTTGTGGCAATATTTTTCATAGTTTCTTATTCTGGAAATACTTCTTCTCATGGCATTCATCTGTTGTATTTTTTAAAGCACCTTTTCCATTTTATTTGTTTCTACAGTATTTTTGTATACCTTTTATGCTAGTTTTTTTTTTTTTCTTTTTTCATTACTCACTTTGTGGTGAGCTCTTCCTCGACCAGCCACTTGTAGGAGGTTTGGAGGTTGGTGTATCTCAGTGGCCAGAATAGTGTTTTGGGTTAAGGGGAGACACCTTTAATGACACAGGTCCTTGTTTGTGCATGAGTTCCTTTAGACTTGTCTTCCCTCCAGCCGTGTGTCTTCCCTCTGAAGCATAACTCACATTGCTGACTCTCTCTCCTTATGCCTCACAAAAGGTGGTTGAGTTCTGAAAATATGCCTCGTCTGTGTGATTCCTCATTCAGCCCTGCTTGTCAAGGACTTCTTGAGACCTTGTGAAAATCTGGTCCACGGTGCTTCTGCTGTCAGGATAAGTTCCATTTTTCCAAAAGGATTTGCTCCTCAGGTTGTAGCTACTTATTTTAGAGAGTTGTTCTCCGCATTGTCCCAGATTGACAACTGTAGGCATCTCTACCTTCTCTTTTTTTAACTCGCATTTAACTTTCATTTATATTTGTAAGCTCTTTCTCATATACTATGCTTCAGAGTTATGGCAGTCTTCTCATTTCATCCAAGGAATTTGCTTTTCTGATCTTTTCATTTTTATCATTATTTTTGGACTATTTACAAGAGAAGAAGGGGCAAAGACTGTATTTTCCCTCCAAAACTTACAAATGAGGAGGCATGATAATATTTTGAGTAACTGAAGCAAATACTGAGAAGAAAGCTTCCTTGAAAGATTTACAGTTCATACATCAATGTTTAACACAAAGCTTATTCTTACCTATCTGTACTTTTATGTTAAATGATAATCGTGTAGTTTCTTCAAAAGTTGCTAAGATGTAAAGTGAAAAATAACATTTTAATAGGGTGCATTAGTTTGTTACAGCTACTGTAACAAATTGCCACAAACTGAGTGGTTTAAAACAACAGAAATGTATTCTCTTACAGTTCTGGAGGCTAGAAGTCCAAAACCCAAGCGTTGTCAGGGCCATGGTCCCTCTGAAGCCCCTTCAGGGGATCCTTTCTTGTCTGTTCCAGCTTCTAATAGTGCCAGGCATTACTTGGCTTATGGCAGTGTACCTCCAATCTGTGCTTCTGACTTTACATAGCCCTCTTGTTTATCTGTCTCTCCTCTTATAGGGACATGCATCATTGGATTAAGGGCTCACCCTACTATAGTATGACATCATCTTCATTTAACTAATTATATCTGCAATGACTGTGTTTCCAAAGAGATGATATTCTGAGGTACTGGAGGTTGACTTCAACATCTCTTTTTAGGAGGAAACAATTTAACCCATAACATATAGTGTAGTATCTTTTGGTAGAGACTGGATTAGAGGTACTGGAGGTTGACTTCAACATCTCTTTTTAGGAGGAAACAATTTAACCCATAACATATAGTGTAGTATCTTTTGGTAGAGACTGGATTAGCTGATTATTCTAACTCACAATTCATTTTTTAACAGGTAAATAATATTTTTGTGAAACATCTCTAAAGTTTTTTAGAAACACATTGTGCTTTTTATAACAGCTGTATTGAACCATTGAGACATACTGATTTCCTTATTTTAATACTATGTTTAAATTTGTATCTTTTTTTGAATTGGGAAAAAGGTGTTTGGAGACCTGCCAGTGATTATTATCTCAGGATATAGAAATATAGTCCAGCATTGCTTAGTTATTTACTTATGGACAGGTAAATACTTATGTAAGACTATAAAAAGTGTTATCTTTTAGCCAAGGAAATGTAAACATTGGAATAGTCTCTTGTTTTAGTTTGTGAGTAACAAAATCTATCCAACTCTGGCTTAAATAATTTGATAATTCTAATGAGGTATTTATTTAGTTAATGGAGAGAAGTGTTATTTGGGTGAATCATCACTTTTGAAATAATAAAAAAATTAAAAATAAGTAATGTTTTTCAAAAAAAAATCTTAAAAATCACTGAAGAACTAAAAAGACAGTGGGGTCCTCCACATGTCAATTTTTGATCAACTACCTATAGCCAGAGTGAGAAGCAGATTATTGGAGTGGTTAACCTGTTTATGTCATGAAGGCATTGTTATACTGCACACCTGGGAAAAGCAAGCATGTGGGGAAGGAGGACAGAGTCAAGGCTTAAGGCTTGGCAATATTGGAGATTTTTATAAAAGAGCCTCCCCATGTTAACCCAAGGTAAGAGCTATCTAGAATGTATCCCATTCCTTCTGCAGCCAGTGCAGGACTTTATGAAACTGTGAAAAAAGAAATTCCCAGAGGAGTTGTGGCCACATTTCCTTGGCTGCAAGATAACATCTATACAAAGGAAATCTAGGAGAGTCCAGACCACACCCACCAGATAGTTACAGATCTAAAAGACCGACAGTACGAAGTGTTGGTGAGGATGTGGAAGGCTGGGGACTCTCACTGGTGTCAAGTAAAGCTTAATTGTAGTGATTCCACTCCTTAGCTCTCAATCTAGAGCAGTGCTTCTCACCCTGGACTGCATAGTATTTGCACAGACTCTAATGTGCAGAGGAATCTTGTTAAAAATGAATATTCTGATTTAGTAGGTCTGAGTTGGGACCTGAGCATCTGCATTCCTGTCAAGCTCCCAGATGTTGAGGATTCTGTTAATCCACAGACTTGCGCTAGAAAACATCTAGCACGTGTCCATAGGAGGCGTCTTCAAGAATGTTCATAGCAGTGTACTGTGTAATAACCCCAAACTGGGAACAATTCAGATATCATCCATAGCAATTATTTGTTCATTATTGGAACAAATAGTGGTAAATGCATCCAAGGAAACAGTGTATTTCAAGAAAGTGGACAACTTGTATCTACATGCAGCAACGTGGAATTTTATAAACATGATGTTAAGTACTGAAAGCAAAACACAGGCATATTTTGGTAGATCAAGTTCAAATAAGAAGGTAAAACTAAGGTTAATAGTTTTATTGGTAAATTTATTTTAAAAAAGACAAATGTTTATAAAGGGAAGTCAGGGAAGTAGCTAGCTCTTGGGAGAGGGAAAGTACTTTGGGAAGGAAGTCCTCTCGAGAGGTGGCAAATATATTGTTTCTGGTACTAAGTAACCCACTATTTGTTAATATCTGTGCACATAGCATTTTATGTACTTTATGTACGTTACATTTTATGATAATAGATTTTTAAAAGAACAAATTCACCAGGGAAAGCAAGGCTGAGCACCTATTCTGTTAGAAGCTCAGGAGAGGGACATCTTAGGGTAACCAACTGGCTCAGTTTGCCCTGGACTGTGGATGTTGCCAGGATTTGAGATTTTCAGTGCTAAAGTAGAAGCCGTCTTGGGCAAACTGGGATGGTTGCTCACTGTACACCTGGACCACTTTACCACTGCAGAGGCCATTAGGTACAGAGGATAAGTTCTGAACACCTCATCACTTATTGTAAAATTATGCTGTGAAATAGCAGTAAGAAGGTAGAATCTTTAAACTGCTGTTTAAAGCAATAATTGATGGGCTGATCCAATGGAGAGGTTTATTTGGATTTCCTAGTTACAGCAGCTAGGAAAATGCCACAGTGTTAAACAATTTGTTAGGTTTCTTGAGAGGTTCCTGACTGCCCAGTCTTGCTCTGCCTGACCAGCCTCTGTGGGTATCATGGGCAACTTCTGGATTTTGACTGGGTTTTCTCACCTACACTTTACTGTCTGGCAAAACAGTGCTCTGGAGTTTAGTCTCAGGGATCTCCAAAGACGATTTGAGTGTCCTGAAAATGTGGGACTCAGAGCCCTCACTCCTCTGAGGGACAGAAACTCTTCCAGCCCATGCTAGACCCACTCTTGCATCCTTGAGTGTCCTGTCACCTGTGAAAATGACCCTGGACTTCCTCTGGTAGAGTTGCTTTGCCTCTGACTGAGCCTTTATAGATAAATCTAGTAAATACTTACCACAAAGTGATGGTGACTTGTCTTTGCTTACTTTTCCCTACTAGACTATGTATTTCTCAAAGCCTGAGGCTGTCTTGTTCATCTTGTTCTTAGCACATGCCTGGCACACAGTAAGCATCCATTGTTTAGCTGCATCTAGTAACTATGAAAGAAATACCTGCTGAGGTTGAAGGCTACAAAGCAATGTATTGAACTGAAATATTAAGTGTAACAATTAGTTTGGCTCTGATGAAAATCATGCTATGTTATCATCCTACGAGTAGTGAGTATTGCTGGCCTGATAGAGTGTAGCTGTGCTAAATAACACTTTTGATTTGGAAAAAAAGTTTTAAAAAAGAAAAAAAAAGTTTGAAAAAAAGGTAAGCATTATTCTATAGGCTACCGATTCATATTGAATATATCTGTCTTAGGACATACACCCCTCTCGAGCAGGTACTGTATTATGTATGAATTCTGCTATATAACTAGCATATTTATTATTCCTAATTAAAAAATACTTGCTATGTTTTCTCTAATACATATGGCAAAGGGTGATAAAAATTTTATGGACCAGAAGACATGTTTGGGTCCCTCAATATAGTTTTGAATCTCTAAGTCTGAGGAGAGCTATTCATTATTGTGTCCTAACTCACAGGGAAGCCAAAGTCAGTCATTCTTCAAATTTAATATCCTGGAACAATATTCTAGTGTTCTAAAATGTACTTTAAACCAATGAGAATCTCTGTTGTATTTGGATGATTGCGCTTTGAAGGAGCCCCAAATTTTCTTGTGCAGTCCTTGAGATGGGTTTATAGTTTAGATAGATGAAGGCAGTAACTGTTGAGGTCACAGAGTATCCCTTCTTTGCTAAAGGGGTAAAAGAATGCTTTTTGTCATTCCTGACTGCTTTGCAAAAGGTAAAATATTTCAGTGTTTTTAACTTGAAACTAATTTATAGCAAGTATTCAAAGAATCTATTCGATTACACACCAATGGTTATGAAAATGGCTTTCCTATTTTATGGCCCTTTATTTTTATCAGTTTGTGCTAAGATATGTCCACTGGGAAATACAGTGTATATAAGGGATGTTTCTTTCAAGCATTTCATGCATATGAATCTTTTAAACATGAGGTAGTGAAACTATGCTGGCAAAATATGCTTAAAATACACTATGCTTAAAAACAAATAAAAGCCAAGGTGGTTTGACCTGAAGGTTTACTGGGGCTTAGCAGTTCTTCAAAGTGCTACTTATTAAATGTCATAATAATTACTTGTATCATCAGTTCCATAAAGCAAATCTCTGTCAGAGCATTTTCTGAAAGTTGTTTCCCCCACCCCCTTCATTATCTGTTTGGGATATTTCTTGTTGAATATACACACTGAACATTTAACTTTGTCCACAGACAACCAAAATCGTGATGTTGATTCATTTACTTACAGTGACTTTGGAACTAATTTTAGAATACAAAAAGCTAGATTTTATTCTTTTAACTTGCCTTTTTTAAAAGGCAATTTTCCAACTAGATTTATATCCCCCGTTTTATGCCTAAAGTAGTTTCTCTGGCATAAGTTTTAAAAATTGAAATTAATAATTCATGACCATAGTAAATTACATGTATGTCATAGTATATTTTGCAAGCTTATCTGACTTGGAATAGAAGGCTAACGCATGGAAATAAGGACAATTGAATGTTAGAAAGTTTTCTTTTTCTGGGTTTCTAATTTTTGGCTTAAATTCCTCTGTGGGACAAAATTGTTTTGGAAATGTAGTGAAAAAATATTTAATTGACTGATGCATTTTCTGTTGTTGTGTTTAAAAAAGATACCATTTATTTACCACTTTACAAAAAAAGAAAACAGACTTTTAAAAGGATTCTTAAGCTTTTCATGATCTTAATTGCTCCCAATCATTTTCATCTAATTGTATGTGAGTGAAATTGTTTTTCCACAATTAATCTGTAGAACATGAATTTTTAAAATGGCGTTTATAATTTTATAATTGTTAGTGTTTCTGAAATAATGCATAATTAAAAATAGATGGAATTTTGTGTGTGATTATAGTAACATGAGTCTCAAAATAATTTTGTTAGAGTTAATAAATTGATGCAGAGGAGAATAAGTAAAATGGCTAAATAAAATTAGTTTTTTATGTTATTCTTTTTAGTTATAATTCTTATTTTGGTATTATTTTGTTTTGTCAGAGTTGGGATTTTAAGCATCAGTGAAAATGAGAACAAATATTTTCTGAAGGGTCCATCAAAGATGTTAATCTGGTTGTTAAAAAACTTTTACTGTATTCTTGGCTCCATTAAAATTGCTTTTGTATCTCAAGATTGGCCTCAAAATGAAAAAACAAAGTTTGATAAAAAGGATAATTTATTCAGGAACAGTGAGGATCTTAACCAAAGAAAAAACTTAAATGGAGATGTATAGAGGTGGAAAATGTGGTTAGAATTTAAGGAATCAAAGAGGAAAATAGTTAAACAGGAATTTCAAGCATGATAAAGAAGAAGAGTATAAGAAGAGAAAACCATAATTTTGTCTTATTTATAATGAGGGAGGGAATCCCTCTATTTTTCATGTTGGATATGAGAATCAGATGAGACTGTTTATGTAAAAGTTAACTGTAAATTGTGAAGTATTAAACTTTGATTACTAATTTTAGAATGGAGAATTAATGCTCAAATCAGTAAATACTGCATAAGTTCTAAAGTTAAAAAAGTCTCATACTAATAAATTTGAAATATCTACAAGAATTCTGATCGTCCTCAACAGAAAACCACCTGAATGCAACATTTGGAAAATTATTTTTAAATTTAGTTCATTTTCCATGAGAGAACAGGAGCTTGGTCCCAGGAAAACTACTTGGCAATTTAGATTTTGAAATGCTCTCAATTGTTTTGTGAATTATTTGTTCTCAACTTCAAATAGAGAGTACCTTTAAGATATTTGCGAGGAGATTTTTTTTTTTTTAATTGAAGTATAGTCAGTTACAATGTATCAATTTCTGGTGTACAGCACAATGTCCCAGTCATACATATACATACATATATTCATTTTTATATTCTTTTTCATTAAAGGTTATTACAAGATACTGAATATAGTTCCCTGTGCTATACAGAAGAAACTTGGGTTTTTTTTTTTTACATCTATTTTTATATATAGTGGCCAACATTTGCAAATCTCAAACTCCCAAATTTATCCCTTCCCACCCTCTTTCCCCTGGTAACCATAAGATTGTTTACTATGTCTGCAAGTCTATTTCTGTTTTGTAGATGAATTCATTAGTGTCCTTTTTCTTTCTTTTTTTTTTAGGTTACACAATGAATAATAGATGGTATTTTTCTTTCTCTTTCTGGCTTACTTCACTTAGTATGAGGAGATTTTTAACCTTTTAGGACTATAATTCAAATTTGATTTGACACCATAACAATAATATGTCACTTGTGTGGAGATAATAATAGAAGATACATAAAATATTTAAATTATTTTTTATTGAAATATAATTTACAGTAGTGAAATGCTCATATCTCAAATGTACCATTCATCCAGTTTTGAGAAACAGATATCAAGACACAGCATTACTATCAGTTCAGGAATTTCCTGTCTACCACTTCCCAGTCAATCTACCCCTTCCCTGCTCTCCACCTCTAGAAGTAAACACTGATCTGATTTCTATCATCATAGTTTAGTTTTGGCAATTTAGGAATTTCATATAAGTGAAATCATATATTATGTATGTGTTCTTGTCTTACTTGTTTCATTTAGCAAAATGTTTTTGAGATTTATCCATGTTGTTGCGTATATCAGTAGTGTATTCTTTTTACTGCTGAGTAGTAGTCAATTGTTTGACAGTACCACAGGGTATCTATCTGTTCTCCTGCTAATCTGAATTGTTTCCAGTTTTTAATTGTTATAAATAAAGCTGAGAGATAGATATATTTCTCTCTCTTTCTCTGTATGTAATTTTTAAAAAATGAGTCTCTCTCCCACTCCTATGCCTCATACATGAAGAGATTTATTTTAAGGAATTAGTTTATGCAATTGTAGAGGCTAGCAAGTCCAAAATCTGTAGTGTAGGCTGGCAGGTTGGAGACCCAGGGAAGAGTTGGTGTTACATTTCAAGTCTGAAGACAGTTTGCTGGCAGAATTCTCTCTTCTTCAGGGGAGATTAGTCTTTTTCTTAAGAACTTCAACTGATTGGATAAGGCTTACCCACATTATAGATAGAGGGCAGTCTGCTTTACTCAAAGTAGATTTAAATGTTAATATCTTCTAAAAATACCTTTTTCAGTAACATCCAGGTATGTTTGACTAAATATATGGGCAGTGTGTCCTAGACAAGTCAACACATTAAAATCAACAGGTGGGCACCATGGCATAGGCAAATGAGGGGAGATGGACTTCAACACTTTTCTAGCTTAAGGCAAGTACAGCACTTTAACTAGGGGCAAAATTCATACATGGACATAGTAGTTAGTAAAACCTCTAAGATAAATTAAGAAATGAACCTAATTTTGTCCTCACTTATTCTTAAAGTTTCTGCTGAAGTGATGCATATTATGTTTCTCAAAAGAACCAAATTTTGTTGAACTTGATCTTTTGATGTGTAGGAGTAAGAAGACAGAGCATCTGTGAAATATTTTATTAGTACAATCAATTTTCATTTATTAGTAATAAAGGAAATGGAGTCCACATGGCTACTGAGCTTCATAGATATTTAACACATTGATATTCAGAATTTTCATCACCCACTCAGAACTTAAGACTTTCACTTGTGGTTATAACAAGTAGAAACATTGGTTTATGTTTTATCTTTGCTTCCTTTCTGGTGATACTGAAAAGGACAGGTAGAAACTCACTAATCCTTAAAACTAATAATTGTAAATGTTGATCATAAGAAATAGAAAGTCCTTGTCATTAGCTTATTTCACTAGTCTTGTTTGTTATATTTATGTATGATACTTGCTGTAGCTTTATAGACTTGGGCTTTGTGAATCACTCTGTATTTACATAAATTTTTAATTTAATTTTCTACAATACTCTGCCTGCAATTTAGTTTTAAGTTTTCACTAATTATATATGGTATGGACCTTGTGAGGTGACACACAAGCTCGATACTAGCTATGACTAGGAGAGTAGGAAAGAGTAGAGTGAAACATTTGAAATAAACATACAACATAAGCAAGGCTGAAATGCTGTTCTGATTGTCTTGTTTTCTGTCACCAGAATCTTTTTTCTTCTATTGAATGCGTTGCTTTAATCAGTTTTTAGTAAAGATGATATATTGATGAACTTCAGTCTTCTGACAAGCCAATCATCAGAGACAGATGGAAAAAACTAAAAATTACAATCTTTCTTAGGGGATTAGATTCTTGTTTTTATTTTCTAAAAAGACTAGCGCATTCCAGAATTTGAAAAATAATTCTAGCTCATGCATAACCTGTGAATAAATAAAATACTGAAGATTTGTGACAAAATACTTTGTAGATAGTTTTTGTTTTCTAAAGCTTAATCATCCTTTCATATTACAGAAAAATATGTTTTCATTATAGAACTTCTGGAAAGTCAGATATTCAGGTCACATTCCTTATAACTGGAAGGAAGAGGCATGTGCATATTTCCTTTAGTGATGGAACATATATCTGAAGGCATTGTGGAAAATCATCCCCTTAGCCCCATGGTTATTCTAGGTTCCATATTTCCAGACACTGGGACTATCAACCTGTTTCAAAGAGAAGTAGAGAAGTTGCTTAATCTCTCAGCTAATAACCTGCTTCTGTTCATTCACTTAACATTAAACTGTTAAAGACTTGATTGTGTAAGATTGTTTCCATGTAAAATTATAGAGACCAAAGTAGGCAGAGTTTGAGCCAAACATGTTCAGTGTACTTACCCTCTTTTGTCCAACTTACGTGTTTGTCTCAGGCTCAAGGACTACTTCCTAATGCAGTCCTTCTAGAGCTCAGGCAGCAAGTCTGGTGGTTTCATTAATAAACTATGGGTTAGGTCCTGGGGCAGCCTGTAAGAGGAAAATACAATTAGGATAGTTTTCCTCAAAGGGTGGCTGGATGTGAGTCAAATACTAGGAATTTATGAACCCCACACTCAATAACAAAAGAAAAGAGGAGAATACAGACAAAAATCTGGTCAAATCAAGCCAGAAGCTATCACTTTAAGCATTTTGGCACATTTTTGCTTAGTCCTTTTGTTTACGGATTTTCTGTTCATAATGAAAAGCAATAAAGTATATATATATGTAATATTTTCAGTTTTCTGTATAATGTAAACAACTTCACAGGCAAAATTTTTGTTATCAAAAACAATCCAAGTTTGTATATTCTATAATTTACTTAACTAATCTCCCATTACTGGACGTTTATGTTATTTCCAATTTTATTATTGTGTTGGGGGTCCCAAAATCACCCCCAATTAAAATGATCTTCTAGGAGGACTCATGGGACTCAGCATATAGTCATATCCACAGCTAAGTTTCATTGTAGTGAGTGAAGTCCAGAGGAAACCAGGAGCAAGCAAGCTTCCAAGAGTCCTATTCCTGTGGACTCACATGAATGCACTTAATTCCACCAGCAATGAGACATGACAGGTGTGAAGGGTTGGACACCAGGGAAACTCATTAGAGACTCAGCACGCAGGGTTCTTACTGGAACATGGTTACATAGGCACCCTCTGCCCAGCATGTACCAACATTCCAGATTTCCAAAAGGAAAGCAGACATTCTGCATAAACCATATTGTTTGCACAGTTTAGACACAGTGAGATATCCTTATCTTTTAGGCAAAGTTTTACGTCAAGGTAGGGAACTGTTTACCTTCCAAGTACTCAGATGCCAACTGAGGGTCAACCTTGCAAGCATGTTTTTCTAAGAATAGCACTCTCAAGTTTGCTATGCTAACTCTTCTGCACAATTATTATAAATAATGCTATAATACACATGTTTATTAATCTTTTGGCATATTTCAGATTATTTCCTTATGAAAGATTTCTAGAAATTGATATTACATCAAAAATACTAGCTTTAAAAGAATTCTCTTACTGATAAACTACTTTCCCAGAAGTCTTTTCAAATTTTCATTTCCACCAAGCATGTATGAGTGTGGCCACCAAAATCTTGACTGAAATAAGTAACCATATGGTCCAAACATCAATACATAAGAAATCTGGAAAAATTAATTTAAAAAATTTTTGAGTTATGTGAGTCGAACAAAAGACTAGTTAACCATTGCTTCCATTTGCAGAGGAACGGGGACACTAAGAACACTCCCATTACATTATCATCCATTATGCACTTTTATCCTGCACCTCTGTCTTTTTTTTTTTTTTTTTTTTTGCCTAGAAACCTATGACATCACTGTCGTCTGTAAAACACACATCATCTAGTTCATTTTAACATTAATTCCTTTTAAACTATTAGCACATATTCTGTACCAGGCATTATGGTTGTATGGAAGATAAAACAGTGCACTGGGCACAGTTCCTGCCCTCCTGGCATTTGCAGTGTGATGCCAGCATGAGCTGTACTTGTCAGAGTGCTTTTTGGCAAAGATGAAAGGTGAGCTGCCATCAACAGGTGCTTTCAGATCACCTATTCAGATAGCTGCCCCTGCTTTGTAGAAGTAAATCTGACAGACCTGGTACCTGGGCCCCTGCTTTAGTAAATCAAGAGTCTTTCATTCCTAAGCCTGAGACCAAAGTTTTCCAAAGCTACTAGGACACAGCGGATTGTCTCTTACTTGTGGGAGGAGAATAAGAGTTTTGACTATAAAGATGTCATCGTTCCCCCACCTCATGTCATGCTGCTCCCAAAATATATTGTGATCATTGAGGGCAAATTTGAAGGAAAGATTTATTTTTGTTGCATGTTTATTAAAAGAAGTTTTAAAACAAATTGTATTTTCTCTTTTATAAGTACAAAATGTCCTTGCTAGGAAAAAAGAAGTAAAATTTAGTCTGAATCTAATGCCTACCAAAAGGTAAACCATCTCTAAAATTCTATGACGCTCTCTCTGGACTTTGCTTTTGTTCATAGTTTTTTACATAATTTTTGCTTATTTTTACCTCAAATTTTAGGCCTTATTTTGAATGCTTTTTTTCCCTAAAATTGCCATTAGTTATAACAAATTGTAGAAAATTTGAAAAATACAGAACATTATCACAAAAAACAACAATCCTTTAGTATTCCACCACCCAGAGATACTACTGTTAAATACTGGTATATTTCCTATAATCTGTTTTCCAGGTATATTTTCCCCCATAATTAAACAATGGAGCACTGTAAGAACACTGAGTGTTTTCCTGTGATATAAAGAGGAACTTTGTGAGGGGCAATGTCATGACTCAGGTGATTCAACTTGAACTTTTAAAAGGAGAGAAATCATTATTTAAGTTCTGTAAAGCTGAAAATAGCCATTGTATTGTTCTTTGTTATTTCTTGTTAACTAGGTCTCTGGGTACATGTTCCAAACGTTTAGCCATTGTAAGTGCATAAGAGAACAACATTGGTTATTGGTTAGAGAGCAAGATTCCATTTGAAAGAAAGAACATTTCATTTGAACTGTGAGTTCAAGTTTATATCCTAGGAAACAAATTGTTTGGTTCCTGGGAAAGTAGAATAAACAGAAAAGAATCTATGAGGCAAAGCCTGGCAGGATCAAGCTTTACGTCAGAGCTACAACATCCAGGTACTCCAAGTGATCTACTGGAACTGAACATACTGGCTATGGGAAGAACTACTGGTACTCTTATACCATGATTTCTAAATTCTTTTATCCTTGACTTGGATTCATGTCTTGGTCTTCAGATAAGTGTGTGTTTGTTTCTTTACTTAAACAAAAATGCGTATGTTTCTATGCAGATTTTTAGGACATTGGTATATTTGAGAATGACTTTTTTTTCCTATCCTTTATACATTGAGAAAATTTGGTTATAAAATTTCTGTTTCACAACTTTTCTTTTTTCCTGGAAACTCTGTTGGTAGTATTCTATGATGTATAGGTTCTTTTGCTGTTTCACAGAAGAAATTTGGCAAACAACCTATGTTTTGCACATTTGATATTTTTTTCTTTCTAAATATATATCAACTTTTCTTTATTCTTACAATTTAAATTTTCTTTATTCCTTTAATTTTGCAGGATGTACTTGCGTACAGATCCCTTTTAATTAACTTTCTCTGAAATGCAATGAGCCCCAATACTCAGAAGAGTCAAATCTTTTTTTCAGCTCAGGAAATTATTATTCAGTAGTGTGGTTTTTTTTTTTTTATCATTTCTGATTGTTCTGTTTTCATCTTCAGTAAAGTGTATGATTCCTTCTATGGCTATTTATTTTTTGTCCTCTTTATAATCTTCTGTCTCATAATTGTCATCTTTGGATACTTTTCTTCCTATTCTAGGAATCCTTGCCAAACCCAGTCATTTGATATTCTGTGCTGTCTTTTACACCCCCACTAACTCTGAAGTGCATTTTAATTCTGCCATTACTTGTTTGATTTTTTTTTATATTACTTGTGTTTGTAAAAACACTTATTCCATTTTCATTTACCTTACAACTATTGCAATTTTTTAAGGTCTAAAGTTTATTTTTTGTTATTGCTTTTGACCTGTTGTTTAATTGAGGTATAGTTGATTTGCAATATTATAGTAGTTTCAGGTATACAACATAGTGGTTCAATATTTTTATAGATTATACTACATTTAAAGTTACTGTAAAATATTGGCTGTATTCTCTGTGCTGTACAATATATCCTTGTAGCCTATTTATTATATATATAATAGTTGTGCCTCTTAATCCCCTACCCCTATCCTGCCCTCCTTTTCCCTCTTCCCACTGGTAACCACAAGTTTGATCTCTATGTCTGTGAATCTGTTTCTGTTTTGTTATATTCATTCATTTAAAAAAAAGTTAGTTTCCACATATAAGAAATAATGTACAGTATTTGTATTTCTTGATCTGAATTATTTCATTAAGCATAATACCCTCTAGGTCCATCCACATTGTTGCAAATGGCAGCATTTCATTCTTCAATATGGCTGAGTAGTATTCTGTATATATGTGGAATATATATATCCATTCATCTATTGTTGGACACTTAGGTTGCTTCTATATCTTGGCTATTGTAAATAATGCTACTATGAACTCTGAAGTGCATGTATCTTTCCAAATTAGTGTTTTCTTTTTCTTCAGATATATTTTCTCACACAATATACAAAAATAAACTCAAAATGTACTAAAGATCTAAATATAAGACTAGAAACCATAAAACTCCTAGAAGAAAACATAGGCAGACCACTCTTTGATATAAATTTTCAAAACACTTTTTGGACCTGTCTTTTAAGGTAAAGGAAACTAAAGCAAAATAAACAAATGGGACCTAATTAAACTTAAAAAAACTTTTGCACAGCAAAGGAAACCATGGACAAATGGAAAAGCCAACCAAGTGGGAGAAAACATTTTGCAAATTATGTGACTGATAACGGGTTAATATACAAAATATATAAACAACTCATACAACTCAATACCAAAAAAACTGAACAACCAGATTAAAAAATGGGCAGAGGATCTGCATAAACATTTTTCCAAAGAAGATATACAGATGGCTAGCAGGCCTGTGAATAGATATTCAACATTGCCAATCAACAGAGACACATGCAAATCAAAATCACGATGAAATCAATGAGATATCACCTCACACCTGTTAGAACAGCTGCCATCAAAAAGTCTACAAATAAAGAGTGTTGGTGAGGATGTTGAGAAAAGGGAACTCTGTATACTGTTGATGAGAGTGTAAATTGGTGCAGCCACTATGGAAACAGTATGAAAGTTCTTCAGAAAACTAAAAATATAACTACCATATGACCCAGCAGTTCCACTCCTTGGTGTTATATCCCAAGAAAATGAAAATGCTGTTTTTTTTTAATTGAAGTACAGTCAATTACAATGTGTCTATTTCTAGGATATAGCACAATGTCCCAGTCATGCATATACATACATATATTCATTGAAAACCTAATTTGAGAAAATACTTGCACTCCCATGTTTTGGCCTGTATTTTGAAGAGTTGGCTTTTTACAATATATTGAGAATGCCAACACTTTTCTAAAATTTTCTTCTGCTTCAAGTAGAATATTTTACTAGATTTTCAGAATTGTAGACTGCATGAGTTTCCCATGGCTCCTCTTACAATTTGCCAAAATTTACTCCCTTAAACCAATACAAATTTATTATCTTATGGTTATAGAGACAAGAAATCCAAAATTAATTCCACTAGACTAAGGATGTTCACAGAACTAATTCCTTCTTGGGATTCTAGGGAAGTATCTGTTTCTTTGCCTTTTCTGGCTTCCAAAGTCTGCTTGCATTTCTTGGCTCATGACCTCTTCCTCCAATCATTCTAGTCTCTTGCTTCTCTCATCACATTTCTTTCTCTTCTTTCAGTCAAATCTCCCTCTGTTTCCCTCTTGTAAGGGCACTTGCATGTGGGGTCCACTGAGATAATCCAGGATAATCTTCCCCTCTGGGGATTCTTAATTTAATCACACCTGCAAAGTCCCTCTTGTCATATGAACTAACATGTACAGGTTCTGGAGATTAGGACATGCTATCTTTGGGGCCATTGTTAAGTCTACTGCAGGGACCTTTCCTCTTTGTGTCACAGTCATGTGGGCTTCAAATTCAGAATGACTACTGACCAGTTGTCCAAACTTAGAAAAGTGACTTAATTTGTCTTCTCCTCTGTTAAACTGGGATAAACTCAGCACCCACCTCACAGGGTTATTTTGCAGAATAGATCAGGTAATGTATATTAAGTATTTAGCAATCTAGGTCCTAACTGAATGTTAACTAGCATTGTCACACTAAAGTAGGCCCCAGTGTGTTTGCTCTTCCTTGAATGAGAAATAGGTCTATGCAAAGTGAATGATTACAGATGGAGAACATGGTAGATTTTTCTCGTCTCTGCTCCATATTCACTTGGGTGTGTCTGTGGTCTTTTCTAGTTCTGCAGTTGATGAGAAGGTGTCAATGACCACTTCTCTCTAATTCCCCGGTAATTGCAGACATCCATCTGAAACAGTTTGGCTCTGCCAAGGTGGGGCCTTTTCTATTCCACTCCTTCATTCGTTACTATTTTTAGCTATTTCAGCACAAGAAAATTACAATCCCCATTATACATTGTTATCAAGACCTGCCTGTCCCCTGTTCTGCACTGTACTCTTCCCTTAAAATAGGACTGTATCAAATCCTGGTAATTACCATCAGGATTACTTCCTTTCTAGTTGTTTTCGTGGAGTTGTGGTGTCCAAATGGATTGTGATCGATGGGGGGGGGGTCATGGAGAGGCAAATGATCCTTCAAAAGCAGCACCCACATTTTAGAGAAATGGTTTTTGTTCTGTTTTCTTTGTTTATTTTTTCTTAGTATTTATTAAATCTCTTTCTAACAGCTTTCAGATGGGCTAGGGGTGAATTGTCATGTAAATATCACTGATTGCTTTCCTCTGTTCACTTTCATCATCCTAATCAATGAAAAATGTTTTCTCATCTGCAGATTGATAAATGGTTAAATTTAATTTTTTGTGACTTTGAGTTTTTCATCTGTTTTTTAAAATCATGAGAGTATTTCAGTGGGGCTATAAAAGGGGCTGCCTCACAGCTGAAGGTAACAAGCCATATTGAGCCAGAAATCATGATTCTTTTTGGACATTTTTTATTTACTATAAGCTTGGAAGTATCTGCCAAACTTTGTTCAAATACTTGGCAATTCACAAGGATATTATGCAACAGTGATGCCACTGTTCTATTATATTGTATCCTAACCGTAATGAAGTCCTCATAAATTTTTCTAACTCACGTTAAACTTATCCTGCTTATTGGTATTTGCTCTGTATCTTCAAACAACTGTTTCCATTGGACAGCCAAAAATGAAAGATTAAAACTGTGGCTTACTTGCTGTCTCTCAGTACACACTTCAATAAAAGTGTTAAATAGAACCTAGTACAAAAGGACTTCGTATTTCTTAGATGTTTTATAACATAAGATTTGGGAGTCATCTCTATTGCTGATATTTAGTTGATATACATAAGTTAGTTTGTTGAATCTATTTTTATTGACTCCTTTTGGAAGTGGTTTGTTATAAACAAACGAAAGAAGGTAAGTAGTTTAAGTAATTTTAGAATACACATTGTTCATTTTTGACTATAAATTAACAATATAAATTGATTTAAATGGATATTTCAGTCATTGATTCTAAAATTTAAACTAATGTAAGAGGTGGAATTCAGCTGCCCAAGCAAGCTTTTGGGGTTTGATTATTCAAGTGATTAAGATGCTATTTGTCAACTCTAGTTTACCACCCCTTTTAATTATATAGATAATCAAACTAAGAACTGCTAATTCTGTCTCCTAACTATTAATTGATTGTAATTACCTACAGATTAAAACTGCATGTGTAATTAACTCAAAGAATTAATTGATACAAGGGAATTGATAAAAAGGAAACAGAATGAACTTGGCATAAAAGAGGCTTAGGGACACAGGACCACGGGGCCCAGTGATGTCCTGGGCTCTGTCACGTCCTCATAAAGACACTGTGCTTGCATCTGGACTTCTTTGGCTCTGTTGGAGACACTTGCATACATTATTTCTTATGAACATTTGATTTCTTGGTAGACTAAAACAGTATGTCTGAAGAGTTTGAATTCCTATTGTCTTTGGGCTTTTTGCTGATATTCAGACAACTTGGACAAATCTATCGGTTTGCAATATGGAGGAAATGTGTCGCTACAAAGACTATAGAAAAGTGGTGAATGTTTTAACTAGCTAGAGATTTTTCCTTCCTTCCTCCTTCTTTCCCTTCTTTCTTTCCTCATTCTCCTGGCAGTATCACCAGATACAATCTTACCAGTTTTCTGTGAGTCATCTAAGTCATTTAACTTTCTAAAATAACTACGCTTATTTGATTTTAGAAATATCTCTCACCTGTGTAAATAGTAGGGTCACTGTTAACTACAGAAATCTGAATGAAAATGGAAAATGAAATAAAAACTGATATGTATTTAAAAACTATTATCATTTTATACATCAAGATAAACATCAAGAGAGGGAAGATGGTTTGGTGAAAAATATTCGGTCTTGAAAAATCTTAAAATTAAAAACAATACCTTTCTAAAGATTCTCCCAGTTTTTCAGGTGTTTATGTCAGTTGCATTGTATGGGGCCTTTTACTCTTAACAGCATGCTGACTGGCCTTTTACTTGATGCTAAATCAATCCAGGAGCATATATTGAACTTGTGCTTGGGGTACAGCATTGTATTTAATATTATGGAGAATACAAAGCAAGTGAAAAACTTTTAAGCCTAGGTAGGGAGATGAGGTATGAAGAAGACAACAACATAACATGAACTAGTGGCATAATAAAGTTTTTCAAAAAGAGTCTAAGTAAGTACTCAGGAAATTCAAGTGCAGGAAGACATTAGTATAGATTTTAACAGTTTTCCAATTTTTCTATGTTCAAAGTTAGCCAGTCCCTCCTTGTTAATGTGATGGGAATATTTTGGTTTCTTTCCAAATTTTGATGTTTCATTTTCCCCAGATTTGTTTAATCTCTGAGTATTTTGTTCTGTTCTGTTGGCTAATAAACTGGGAGTACTGACAAGATTTCTTATTTTTTCACCTATCAATGTACAGCCTTCTCTTGTGCTCTGTCTCTCCTGTCTCTCTCTGTCTCTCACACACACACATACCCTAGTATTCAGAATTTTCATTTCTCTCTGGCATTATCTGTGAGGATGTTGGCTCCGGGAAGGGTTTGTGACGATTTAGTCTGATATATGACTTTGGTCTTCTTCAAACTATCAGCTTATAACTTTCTACTGACTTTGTGGGATAAACCGAAATTTGTTGCATGTCACCTTCTGTGCGTGGCTTCCGAGGAGGAGTCGTTAGCATAGATCAGGGTGTGAATGATTACCTTGAGAATATTAGTGGAGGCTTTACTGCTTCCTGACGTGGAAAAGTTATAGCTGTATTTTCTAGTATGATACCTATATACTAGAGAAAACAATGTATGTCCTTCTCAATTACATGAGTCTGTTTTGTGAGTAAACAAGATAAAATATTTGGAATGCTCTGGAATCTCTTGGAAAAATAAGTCATATAGTATTTAGTTTCATTTTGGGTTGGGCTCTTCAGTGATCACAAAGATTCCCTTTCGCCTGTGAGATTTAACCTTGTGAGGCTAATTCTTGTTCATTAGTGTTTACATAGCTGCTTTAATCATATTGCTAATAAACCAGAATCACAGAGCAATTCCAAGTAAAATATTTTCCTTGTCCCTGAAGAATTTATAAATTTAAAAAAGGAGATTGGAAAGAGACTGCTCAGTTATCTAAAATAGTGAGAATGCTTATTGTAGAAGTTCATTCAGGGAAGTGGGTGGGACAGGGATGGTGCCGATGAGTTGGGAAATGCTTCAAGTTAGTCAAAAAAGCTTCCTAAGAAATTTGTGGGGGCTTCCACATCTTTAATAACTCTTATGCTATCCTTTTATATCCCCCTAGGTTTATAAAAGTCTGCAAATAAAGTATGATGTGTGTGTCCTCTCCTTTGCTGTCCTCTTCTCAGATACTAATATTTTCAGATTCTCTATGATCTCCCCCTTAGTGGCATTTGTTCCATTAAATATATTCACTTATTCACATTGCATTGTGATTGAAATGTGTGACTTATTATGTTGCCTCTTCTAGAGACTTCCTTTTTGATAGAGGGCAGAGACTCTTTGACTGAAATTGAAGAAATATACATAAAATTAAAATGGGGCAGGGCGTGTGTGCGTGTATTGATTAGGATGTCCCTGAGATAATACCACTTTTTTATTATTTCATGTGACTACTCTTCCTCTCTATATAGAAGACATTTAACTTATGGTCCTGTAAGTAAATTGAAGCAATGAAATGAGAGAATATATTCTTTTCTCTAAATTTATATGAAATTAACTGGCCCATAGAGGGCTCTATTAAATTGAAGGTTTCAGGAAAGAATATATGTATATGAGTAAGTGTTAGAAAGAAAATTGGAAATGTAAAAATAGTTTGATTCATTTGGATGGTAGGATTAAACTGAATTTTTGTAATTTAAAATGCTTAATATTTCTGAGAAATAAGTGGACAAATCAATATAAAATCTTTTCTTCATTAAAAAAAAATTATGCAGAAATCCGACTTAACAACTGCCGTGAGACAGAAGAAATACGTGGGCATATGCTGGCTAACCTTTTGCTCTTTCAACCTATTTACCTTAAGTACTTTCAGTAATTTAATTTACTTTGCAATGTCAAAACTTGTGCCTTCATAATGATTCTGAATTTTCTGTTAAGCTGTTTATGTGACTGGGAAAGGAGGTTTCTTTTGTTTTTGTAAGTGCTATTCGCAAGTATGATTTTGCTTTAAGCTTTCCTTTAAAACGAAGTCAGTGTTCTTGAAGAGAAGAGTCAAAAGAATGAACCTATTAGTTTTCTGATGGGCACACTGTATGCAATAAAAACACGAGAGCTTTACTGTAAGAGGAAGCCCGTTAATTGAAGCCTCTCAATGCAGTGCTATCACTTCTTCATCTCTCTGATTAGATGACAAGATGCAATTTTAATACGGAATAGTGGGGCCATAAAGATGATTTACTTTCCTCTTTGTAACACTAAGCAGTGTGATCAGTGTGTACTTTCCCTGGATAAATATTCTTTTAACCTACATTGATATTTCTAACAGACAGAGCATTGTATGATTGGAGAGGAGTTGTGTCAAAAAGGTTTTCCTGTTTGGCTCGTGACTCCAGTTGGCCTACTTTCTCTGAATCATCAGTGTTTCAGGATTATTATACTGTAAGTATTTGTAAAACTGGACATAGACTTGCATTACCATTTTTCTATCATATTATTGAGTTAATTTTGATATAACATGTAAGATTCTGCTCTGGACATATTTCATTCCTAAAATGACTCCCCGTTGAAATTCACCTTTTTTCTGAAGCAGTGCTTTAGTTCTGTTATCTTATTTTGTGTAAATTTTGCTAATCACCTTAACTCCTAAATACATGTATTGATTTTTGTTTGAAGAGCAGTAATAGTCAAAGTGATCATCCCAATGGTTTGTGCCAAATGTGATCGCACCTATTTTTGTAATGGTACCTAGACTATCAAGAAAAGATAGTGGAGACCAATGGAGAACCAAGAGGTTCGTTAGGGTGTGGCACTTGGAGGACTTAAAACTCCAAGGACAATTTTATAACCACATACTAATGGTTTTTTGAGTGAGAGTAATCTTGGACATGGGAATCTGTGACTTGAAAATAGAATTGGAACTTCACTTTAAGTTCACCAACTCATCAGGGCAAGTCCTAAGATGTCACTATGTGAATAGTAGAAGAAACCCATGTGATTCTGAAATCTTTAGCAGCGATTTTTAAAAGGCTTCGAAACGCTGTTTTACAACATTAGGTCTCACAGTGTCTGTATATATGTCTGGGTTTCTTACACCTCCCATATGTTATGCTCTGTGTGTGAATGTGTCCGTCTCATCCTGTGTCTTTTTTCCTCTTTTCCTATCGTTGATTATTTTTCTTTTTGACTTGTCATTTGTATTAGTGTGCTTTGGCTGCCATAACAAAATACCACAGACTGAGTGGCTTAAACAACAGAAATTTCTTTCTCAAAGTCATGAAGGCTGGAAGTCCAAGACCACAGTGCCTGCAGGACTGGTTTCTCCTGGAGCCTCTCTTTCCTTACTGTCAGATAGCTGCCTTCTTGCTCTGCCCTCACATGGCCTTTCCTGTGTATGTGTTTCTAGTGTCTCTCTCTTCTTACAAGGACACTAATCATACTGGATTAGTGCCCTACCCTTAGGGCCTCATTTAACCTGATTACCTCTTTAAAGGTCGTATCTCCAAATATAGTCACATTGAGGCTTAAAGATTCAACATATGAATTATGGGGAGACACAGTTCAGTCCATAGCACTATTAGACAGCTGATAATAATTTTTCCTATTGAATAGTTTGTTATCTACTATTTTAAAAAACACTGAGTTTTTATATTTTTCCTGTAAATGAAAACTTCTGAATTATGTCTTATTTGACTTATGCTGCTTAATTCTTTCTGAGTGAACCTACTAAATCATTACCACCCTGTTTAGATAAGGACATTATATGAATATTATTAAGGAAATTTAGATGGATTTAGACTAGGAAATTATGTTAATGTTTTTTGAAATTTGAACAGTCTTTGTAATCTGTTATTTTCAGAACATATTAGTTAATCACAGAATAGACAGTTACTTCCAGCTAATGGGATGTATATTTCTAATTCATACATGTCTATAACAAGTGATACCCATAGAAGGCTGTTTTCATTATCTTCCAGTAAAAGTGAATAAATGAACTACTGCTTCTAAGCCTTCCAGCTCTACCCTGTTTTACACTAATAATGTAGACGTTGCTTCTAGCTATGTGAAGTACATTTAAACATAGTTCTTTTGGGATTAATCTGGCAAGAGTAGACATGACTGTGGATAGCTCTAAATACAAGACTAGGAGTGTTTATTCATTGCCGACTGGGGAATTAGTACAAAAGATTTCTAAACATGGTTGACATAGTAGATGGTATTTTGGGTATGTGTACTTGTCTAAAGAGCTTGGGGTGGACTAGAGTGGAGACTAGTTAAGCATTAATAGGCCTTTTGCATCAGTCCAGTTAAGGCTTTTATCTTATTCTTGCAAGCCAACTATGTTGGGGGAGGTAAATGGATAAGAGGGGGTAAGGTCAGACCTTCAAATTCCTTTCCTGCAGCTCACTGCACCTTTAATTTTTACCATTGAAAGTCTGATTTTTTTTTTTTTTTAGTAAGGATTCTGCTTTTGTTTATTCTTTAAAATAATAACAGTCCTAAAAAGGATCACAAAGTTTTAAGTAATCTTTTTTTTCCCCATTTTTTAATCGTGGTAAAATATACATAACAAAATTTACCATTTTAACTTTTTTTCCTATATATATATATTTATTGAAGTATAGTTAGTTTGCAGTGTTGTGTCAATTTCTGGTGTATGGAAATTCCTCAAAAGACTAAAAATACACTTACCACACGTTTTAACATTTTTAAGTGTACTGTTTGGTGGCATTAAGTACACCCACATTGCTGTGTAACCATTATCACCATCCATCTCCAGAATCTTTTCATCTTTCCAAACTAAAACTCTGTACCCATTAAATACTAGTTCCCTGTTCTTGCCTCCCCTTATCCCTTGGCAACAGGTATTCTGCTTTCTCTTTTGTGACTGGCTCATCTCATTTTGCATAATGTCTTCAAGGTTCATCCATGTTGTAGCATGTGTCAGAATTTCCTTTTTTAAAAACGGCTGAATAATATCCTCTTGTATATATATACATACATATATATATATATCTATATATATATATATCATATTTATTTATCTATTCATCTGTTGGGGAACATTTAGACTGCTTTCACCATTTGGATTATTGTGAATAATGCCACTGTAAACATGAGTGTGCAAGTATTGTTTGAGTCCATTCTGTCACTTCTTTTGGGTATATACCCAGAAGTGGAATTGCTGATCTATATTGATTCCTATGTTTAATATTTTGAGGAATTGCTGTATTATTTTGCACAGTGGCTGCACCATTTTACATTCCCACTAGCAATGCACAAGTGTTCCAGTTTCTCCACATTTTCATCAACACTTACTACATTTTCTGTTTTCTTGATAATAGCCATCCTAGTGGGTGTGAAGTGTTAAGTAATCTTGATGTGAGTTTGTTCAATCAGGTCCAAAAGACAAAAAGTAACTAGGAAAACTGAGGATGTAGAAAGAAGCTTGCATTGTTGAAAGAAGAGAAGACAGGGCACAGATAACCTTGTCTTTGATTTTGTAGGAGGAGAGAAAACTATAACACATTCTACTTTCAAAACACTCTGTATAGCTTAGCTACACATCAAAATTTTAATTCACTCAAATAAGAAAGTCATTGTGGATTGCTTTCTTTAAGCTAAAAGAACACTATCCCTTTTAAGCCTGAAGTGTTTGTTTTCTTTTTAAAGTATTTTGTATCCTTATATGTTTTTAGTTCTAATTAAATGATAATACAATAATGCTGTATGTCTTTAATTTTAATGTTTCATTTCTGCAACTGCAGACTTATTGTATTAGAATTCCCAGTTATTGTAAACAATGGCATATGGCCCCCTAAAACTTCTTTACATGAAGTTAAAGAAACCGCATCCTGAAGAATAAGTTACTAATGCTACTTTTTGTGGTCTCTGAAGTACTGAGATATTTATAGCCTTAATTATCTTGAAAGATATTATTTATCCAAAGTAAGTGAGCACCTGTGAATGTAATCTCTTGTGTAACATAAAAATGTGATATTGCATTGCAATGGCATATATGGGAAAGACCACCATCTCCAACTTTGTTGCTGCAATTTCACTTCGTAACTCCTCTTTACAAGGTTCACTAACTTTATGACAATGTATGAAGCAATCTTGAAATCCTCAACCTGATGGACTGTAGGTGTGGAAAACAACTCTGGTATTTATCAAAATTGTGAGATGCAAAAATAAATGTATTTATCAATAGTGCTCTTTAAAAAGCTAGGATAAAAACAAATATTAACAGAAATGTGTGTAAGAAGTTAATTTCTAGCTAATATTTGGAAACACAGGAGGGGGTGAAGTAACTTTTACACATTAGTTATCAGTAAGGCAAAACTCTTCTAAGCTAGTGGCTCATTCATGGCTATGTTGCAGTGGCTCTGGGGGTCAGGAAGTTCCTTGACAGGACCTCTGCCATCTGGTGACACCCTAGGTTGAGGGTGAGATGACAAGCAAGGGAATGCCCAAGCATGTGTGCTCCCATACTCGTCAAGGTGGTGACAGAATTCAGGGAGAGAGGAGCAGAGGAGAAAGAACCTAGCTGGGTTTGTCCCCGTGGGAGGGCAGGCGCATTTCAAGGAAGTGAGGGAAGTTCAGTGTGGCAGAAGTGTGGCATTCAAGAGGAAAGTGGCAAGAGCAGAAACAAGATTTTAACAAAGCCCCATCATCACGAAGTGCCTTGTAGGAAGACATTTGATCACTTTATTTTCTTAATTCTGGATGAAAAGAATTTGCCTAACCTTGACACTAGGAAGTAAGGGATTACAAGCAAGCAGAATTTGGTGTAATAACTGATTGCATTATAAATTGTTTTACGTTTCAAAGAACACACTGTGAGTCCTCTGGGCATTTAGACCTCCCTCCTCCCAAGGAGAACAAGTCCCGTATGAGAGGAGAAACCAAGAGTCAGTGGTCATTTTTTTAAACATACTTACAGATTCATCTGATAAACAAAACCAAAAAAAATTAGTTTTGTAGAAACATATTTTTTAGAAATGAAAAAGACGTTTTGTATATAACATTCTTTATAGAAGCTTAATTTTGACCATAGAATGGGTTGACTAGATTTTAATGAAACTTCTTATCACTTTTTTCTGGAGAATTTTCTTGAGCCATTTTGGTAAAAGAAAGCTGTATGAGTCTAAGGGGATATTCTTCTTTTAACTTGGAAATTTAGACACCTTTTTGTAATGCTTTATTGTACTGTCAGAAGACTGTGGGCATTCACTTGAAATATTTTATTACATAATAAAAAATAGTAAATTAACTTTTAATTCATAGAGCATCTTTGCTCATTTTTCTCCCACATCACAATTTCTTCTCTCTGCTCTTTTCCTTCCCTCCTGCACAACATTTGAGAAGGTGTTGTAATTGTTTTCATACTCACGATTTTCTCCTCTTGTGGGCTGCATTTGATAAAAAAAAGGTTATCTGATTTGATTTTCTGATATTTCTAAGCATTAACACAAATCATTGTGGCTATCAATTCGAAAATTTCTGTTTATTCAAATGATTTCCTAAATTTTTAAAGATCATTTTGGATACCAATGAAATTACATTTTGAAAATCCTATAGTAGTCTGGGAATTAGTTTAAGCCTTGAGTTAACTAAGTGACTATGATTTTTTGACATTTTGAGCAGCATTCCAGAAGTTACTCTTATCTAGTTTTTTTATTTATTGTTTTGATCCTATTACAAGAAATGTGATGTCTAATACTGCACATTATCTTCAGCTTTCACATTTTAATTTTGAAATGCATATTTGTTTTCCTATGAAATATAAAATTTTGAATGACATAGATATTTATTTTGATATATTTAGTAATTATTTTTAATGTATATAGTTGTAGTCAAAATGCCACATTTCAATGATTTATTACCTTGCAACAGTATTATCTGGGCCTGATAGTTTTATATCATATATTTTATATGGTCCCTAGTATTTTTATAATAATTACTTATTTCATTTTATTGAATTTTTCCTTCTAGGTAGAAATTTCTAGTGTTGTCCTAGTTAAGTACTTTTTACTCCATGCAAAATTCCTTTAGCAATAAATAGGTTAAGATCTATGGTCACAATAAACTGCTCAAGACTTCTGTATGTGTGTGTATATATATATATATATATATATTCTTACAAAGTTTTAAAAGGAAGCACTCTTGGTGAATGCAAGATTTGGATTGTAATGTTACTTAGATTTACCAGTGTACCACCATTTAAACCACATCACAATAGCCCTCACACTAAATAGTATTCAAAATGAAAAGTTAGATAAGTAAATAGGATAATTTTAAATGTGTATTTTTGAATCAATTTGATTATATAGAGAAAAATCATGATCTACACTTCTCATTTCTTTTATTATAAAAGACCATTGGATTTTTAGTTTGGGAAGCCACTTCAAAATCTTTCTTTACTGCAGAAGCCAAACGATTCAGTCAAATTCTCTAAATCATATTGACCCTTTATTCTGAGATATAGTTGTGTGGGAAAGGTGTTTGAGGGGCATTAGGCCCACGTGCTTTACTAATAGTGCCCACCATAGTTGTAGTTTTACAGTCTCCAGTCAACATGTGCATTCTTTCTGAGATGAGCTGGAGTGTGATTGTTACCGAAACCTGGATGAAAGAATGAAAAGCTGGATGGAGAGAACATTGGAGCAGATATTAGGTTAAGGGAGTGAACAGACTGTGCCTGCCTTGGGGAACCCCCCCACCCCCACCCTCCTGGGAAGCTAGGTACACTTGTTCTCTACGAAAGGGAACATTAACTAAATTTCTTAAAAAGTAATGAAAGGGAACAAACTGTAAAAAGGCAGCCAAAAAAGGCAAACATCTGTTACTGAACATGTCTGACTTGACTTCCTTTTAATGTTCCTAGGAATAAATTTATGAACTAGGAAAGGTTCAGCACTAATTAGCTTGTTTTCATCAAACAAAATGCACCAGACATGGGTGTTGAATATGAATGAAGACTTCAGTAGTAATGATAAGTAGACAAAGAGAGTACCAGTAGATGCAGAAAGCGCTGGTATCCGGGGTTATGTCCACAGGCTCTGGATATTGCTATGGCTGTTAATATTGCATTGACTTCAGACTTGCTATAATGTGTTTTTAAATGATCAGAAAAAAATTTCTGAAAAGTTAAGTGTGTTCATTAAATAATAGATGGATTAGGCGCAAAATTTTCTCTTCAGCTGTACACCGTTAGGCTAATGAGATGTTAGAAGGAATTGGCATAACAAATATAGATACTTGAAGACAAAAGATTTTAGTATAAGTGACAGCCATGGTGATGGTTGTATCTTGTGCTAGTTGTGCAGAAGCATGATCTTTATTAGAAACTCTTGGGACCAGGCGTATCTGGGAATCAGAATATTTCAAACTTTAGAAAGGTAAGAAGATAAGTGGATCTACAGTCAAGCCTGTAATCAAACCATTGAAACATTTTACAGTAAAGCATAAGGATATTCTCATTAAGTGGGAGATCAAGGCCATTATATAGGCCTTTTGTTGGTTGGATCTGGTCAGGTTTTGCAACCAAAGTTCAGATGAGTTAAATTTGCCTCCGTATGTGTTATGAAAGGTTTGTTGTTTTTTTTGGTAAAGGTTTTTGGATTTCTGAGTTACAAGTAAGGACTCAAAGACCTGTAGTAGTGATAGTAATAGCAATAATAATAGTAGTGGTCGCTGTAGAGGTAAAGGCGATGGAGAAGATAAAGAGATAAGGACAGAAACAGACACAAACACACACAGTACAGACACATTGTGTGCTAATAAAGGAAACCTTATTTAAAATGGAACCGGGAAGCCCAAGGGGAGAGCTCTCACATACATACCACTCTTTGCACTTGCATAACCAGCAGGAAGACGGAAGATAAGAATTATTTTGATGAAGGAGGACATTAATCATAGGGGAATTATATCACCTGCTTTTCAGGAAAAGAAGGAAGATCTCTCCCTACCCCAGCAACAAAACTCTAATCACCCCTTTAGGTGAGAAACTCTAAAACCTCCAACTCTTGCTCTTCTCCAATGAACTTTTGTTCAAAACAACCCTTGCCAATTTCCTTCTAAAACCTACTCAAAGCACAAGCGCTTTCCTTTGTTCTCCAGACTTGCCTGTGATTCACCATAGCTTATCTGTCTTGGCAATTCTCTGCTATTCCTGAATAAACCCATTTTGCTGGTAAAAATAACTGGCTGCTTTATTTTTAAGGTTGACAACAATGAATATTACTAGTTCCATAAGGAAAATATCTTGATCATATATTCATATTTCTTGATACTTGGTGCAAGATTTCCTGGAATTAATTGCAGAATGTCCACGTTTATATGATTCCCAGTGGCAGAATCAGGCAGATGTAATTGTATATCTCTGACAGATGCTAATTCCTGTGAGAGTTCTTCCCTGAACCCCACCTCTAGAAGAGCACCACTTCTTTTGTTTTTCAACTCACAATGTATTCCAACCTGACAGTACATCATGAATCTCTTTATTGGTTTATTCCTGGTCTTCCTCACTAAAACGTAGACTCCACAAGGCTGAAGACATTTTAGACCACCAATGCGACCCCAGTGCCTAGAATGGTTTCTATGATAAACTAGAAGTTTAGAAAATATTTGCTGAATACATTTATAATGGGCTGCATGACATTCCTCTAAATGGAACACATGAGAGGCCCAAGGTCCCAAAGCAGTGAAAAATACCACCATGATAATATTACTAGAAAGAGGCAAAAGAAAAAAAGAAAAGTCATTCTGTAATTGTTTTTTTTTTTTCCTATATTGATCAAAATTGTTGTACAGGCCTTAATTCTTTGTCTTGAAATGGACTTGGCCCATTCCTCTTCTCTGGAACCTGGGCCATTCTCATTTTATCAAGTCATTTTCCTGTGGGTTCTCCTTTTCTTTTTTCTAACCTCCTCCAACATCCCTCATTAGAAGACTCCTTTGAGACTACAGGCAGGGCTGGCTTCATAGGCTAGTTGGAAGGGACCAAATCCATCCCAGGGGCACAAACGCAAAACTCTGACTTGTAGGAGATCCTGGTATTGAAGACTAGGTCACAGATGGTGACACCTGGTTGGTAGTAATCAGGAGGCCACACACTCCCATTCAGTTGTTGCATTAGGAAATTAACAGATGGTGAAGATACTGTCAGTCACAAAAGGCTATTTTAGGATGCTGTCTTCAGTGATTGATTCCTAATCTGATTCTAGGTTTATTCTTGAACCAAACACATAGGACAGCCTTTAACCTCAAATTATTTTAGATCTTTGTATTCTTCTTTCTCTATTCTCTTTATGCTGTTACTACATATTTATGAGCATCCTGTAAAGCCTTTTAACAGTTGTCTTTTACCATGTGTTAAAATAATTTTTATAAATTATGCTTTATATAAAAAGCCCAAAATAAGAAAATTAACCATACTTATTATAACAACAATGCTTGATTACCTTATTTTTTCATTCAAAAGTATATTCTGAACATCTTTTCTTATTCATTAATTTATTTTCTTTAATATTAAATCAATGTTAGCAGTATATGGGTATAATGCATTTTTGGTTATTTTGGCATTGAATAATGCTTTTATGGGTTGCAGTGCACTATATTTATGTTCGAATGTTTGTGCATAATTTTAATTTCCTTGTGACATATTCCTGGTAATGGAATTGTTGGTGTGCCCTCCTCCTCCTTTTGCTTTGTATTTTAATATATATTGTTAAATTGTCTGTCAACGAAGTGTTGGTTTGGAATTTTCACATAGATTTTCACTACTTCTCCTACCTCATAAACAAAAGTACACATAGTAAAAACAAATCAACAACTAGCTAAAGTTAGATAATTATCTGCAGGTTTAATTTAAATCAGAGGTAGATTTTAGGGTATCTTGTGGAGTGGGGGAATGTGCCTTAGGCCCTTCCTACTCCTCAGATCACCAGCATCATTATCATTCCAGGAACTTGTTAAAAATGTAGGATCTCAGGACCCCACCACAAACCTATGGAACCTGAATCTGTATTTGAATAAGGGCAGCAGTGATTTATAATCATATTAAAGTTTGAGAAACACTGTTTTAGACAATTCCCCATAGTATTTTGCCTTTTAAGTGAGCTTTTGATAAGTATTGACTATATGAAGTAATCTTTTTCTTGACAAGTACCTAAAATGCAGATATTTTATGTTGAATTTAGAGTAATGTGGTGGGATAGGAATGCATTTTCTTGTAAAAGTTGAAGAGTGAGATTATAACCAATCAAAGATACCAGAAACACATTCTCAAATAATGAAACAGAACTACAGTGAATGTCAAAATTGGCCTGGGAAAATATGCCAGATATTTTTATAATAGAGCTTTCAGCCAGATAAATTAATCCAGACAATTTCAATAAGCTGTTATATCATCCAAGTATATCGTGAATCTCTAGAAATCTGATTTTAGTGATTTATAAGCACATGTAGTTTGAGAAGCACTGGTTTATGTAATTCCCCATAAAAGTCCTCCAAACAAGAGGAGGTAGTCAATCAAGTTGCATCTAGGGGGCTGGGGCAGCCTTTGACCACATGCATTTGATTGGCAGTTCTATATCCCATTATGATTAAGTCCTAGTGACTCCCTACAAAATCACTGGCTGTTTTCTAAAAGATCTAAAAGTGGAAAACACAATTGCTGAGTGCCAAGCACTAAAAATCTCATGTATACTCTAATGCTGTCTTTGTTTATTGTATTCTGACTATTTTCATAAATTTCATAAATTTCTTTTCCCTGTATCACTAATTTCACCTTCTGAATAGTGTAGTGAGTCTGAATCCCAGTCACCTCCTATTGTGTAATCAAGGTAAAGATATTAAACTTCTCAACTTCCTAAGGAAAAGTGGTAATTAAAGTATCTATTTTGCAAAGTCTTGGTGAAGATTGAAGAAAATGTACATAAAGCACATAGTAGGTTCTAATTATTAGTTATAACAATTTATTCGTTCTGTGATGCAGTTCCAGATCTACCACACAGTACATAAATCTCATCATGATAACCAAACTCACCATTCACAGTGTTTTACAGTTGAATAATTCTCAAATACACAAAAGGATTGAATTCAAAATTTTAAAATACTATTCAGTTTACAACTGAATTGTTTAGTAATAAATTAACTATGTGGCAGAGTACTTTAAATCCAAAGGGGGAAACATATTCAAAATCAAATAAGCATCTTTATTTATTTAAGCATCAATTTCAACATCAATAAGAACACAAGCACATTAAAATGCCCCCAAATTATAAAACAGAAACTCATTTCCTTTTAACTCCAGCAGATAAAAAAATCAATCATATGTATTTATAGATTCATACAGTTTAAAACTTGAGAATGAAACAACTCACTCCTGGCAGCAGCTGTTCCACTGCTTTGCACTCTTGAATTTTAGTTTCCAGGAACACACACAAACCACAGGAGAGATTTGGAGCCATGTAACCTCCTAGGAAGTTTAGATACACCTGGGAAACCTATGATTCCCAAGATCTTTTCATTCTTTTCTTTCTTGAGAGACAGACACTCATCCTAAGCTTAAGAAATTTTTCTACCATATTATTTTTAAAATTTCTGTTGTTTTATACATCAATTATACAAAACAGTATAATTATTCACATACATATCTATTTATATCTCTGTATATCTTAAAGAATAATACTGAAACAAATACTTACAAAACTTAGGGAGCAGAACTCTGTGTCTTTTCCTTCCCTTCATATCCTGAAGAAACCAGTCTCCTTAATTTTATGTTAATTGTTCCTTTACTTTTCTTTACCACTTTAGTACTACATATATCTCTAATTAGTATTTTGCTTACTTTTACTTGTTTTTAACTTTATGTGTATAGAATTATAATGTCTTTTCTCTCTTTTTGCCCAATGATGTATTTTTGGGAGATCCATCAGTCTTCAAAATGTTGATATATGCCCCATGGTTCATTCATTTTCATGGATGCGTAACATCCCGTTGAATAATTACACTATAGTTTAATTATCCTGTCTATTGCCGAGAGATACTTGGCCTTTTAAAAAGTTATTTCCTATCATGAACAATTCTGCTACATTCCTTTGCAAGTTTTAGGTGCAAGAGTTTCTCTAGGGTAAGAACTCTCAACGTCAATATGAACCTGCATCCTGTTGCGTCGAGAATGGGTTATATAGATGGCAGAATATTGATCCCTTCAGCCTGGAAGGCAGGTGGGCAGGACCTGCCTGGGCAGGAGGAACTCAGTAACTGATTATTAACTATCTGAATAATTGATTGCCTCTAGCCACAAGTGGCCTGGAGTAGAATAGCTGTGCTGGGCAGTGAGTGTATGTTCACAGTTTTCCACTCCCCGCAGCAGTTTACAAGTCCCCATTGCTTCATGTGCTTGGCAACACTTATTATGTCAAAATTTTAACATTTGCCAATTTGTAAGGTATGAAATAGTTCTTTGTGCTTTAAATTTACATTTTCCTAGTAACAAATAAGGCTGATAATTTTTTTTAACATATGTCTAAGCCACTATTATTTCTTCTTTGTGAACACCATATCGTTGTGTTTTTAAAAATGTGTTTGGATGCCTTTATACCTGTCGACTGAAAAAATGCACAGCCTAAAAGTTAAGAGTTATATTTTATTTGGTGGGAGGACTTGAGCCGGGATGACAGCCTCTCAGATTGCTCTGAGGGACTGCTTCAGAGAGGCAGGGGAGGAGCTAGGATATATAGGAGCTTTACAACAAAGACCAGGTAGTTGGAACAATAAAAGATTGCTTGTTATCTAAAGAAAAACAGGCATCTCAAGTTAAAGAATTTAGCACTTTTCTTTGTATTGGAGGAAACAAACATTTGGGCTCACTGAATTCATTCCTTTGACAAGCACCCAGCTATCTAGGGCCAGTATCCTGTCCTTTCTTATTCTGAGTCCCCTCAAAGGGCACCTTTGTGAATGGCTGCAGAGGCCAGGCTGCAGGCCTGTCCTCACTAGGGGGTGGCGGCAGCTGCTGATGACTTGATGGCTTCAGCATTCTTTGTTTACTGATACGGTTGCAGTATTTTCATTCACATTGCAGTATTTTGGTTCACATACCCCTTCTATTTTGTGCTATTTGTTCTTTCCGTTTTGTCCTTGTTTTCTTTTGCTTCTTTGTCTTTTTTGGAAATTGTTTGATACATTTTCCCCTCTTGTTCCATTTTTCCTTGTGATAGTTTGGCGTTGTACTAGTTTTCCTTGTACTCATTTGGCATTAATGTTCTTGTTTGGCATTTATGTATAGTCTTTATAAGTGGCTAACCTATTGATTTTAATATATACCTTTAACTTAAACTATCTTTATCTTTTCCCTGCCATATATAGAAATCTTAAATTGCCTTAACTACTAGAGTTTAGTTCTCTTTTATTATTTTTACCATTTTTAACTTCCCAAATTGAAATAATTATTTTGTTTATACTTCCTTGTTTGTTTAGTTTTATCTACATGCTTACTAATTTTTTTTTTTTTTACCTGCTCTTATATGCAGCACCACAGATCTATAGGATGATATTCCTTCTTGAACTACATCTTTAGAAGTATCTTCAGTAAGGGTCAGTTGGCTGAAAACTTCAATTTATAGTGTGTTTATGTTTTCCTCCTCGGTAATGCCTTCTCAGAATCTTGACGTTTTCACTCCCCTGTTATCTGGCTGCCACTGTTGCTGTTGAAAAATCAAGTGTTTGTCCAGTTGTCTTTCCTTTGTGAGTAATCTGTCTCTGTTCTATGTCTACTTTTAAGGACTTCTTTTCATTGTTGTTCTACTATTTTATTATGAGATGTCCAAGTGTGGTTTTCTTTTTGTTCATTCTGCTTTGTTTTTGTTGGGCTTCCTACGTATGAAAATCAATGTCTTAAGAGCATTCTGAGAAAAAAATATTTCTGCAATTCTCTCTTCAAATGCTGTCTTTCTTCCATGTTTTATCAACTCTAATTAAAACTTTTTATAAAACTCTACTTAGACATATGCTGAGTCTTCCATTTGTCGACTGAAATAAATGCACAGCCTAAAAGTTGAGAGTTATGTTTTGTTTGGGGGACATTTCTGAGGACTCGAACCCCTTCGAGTCTCCGATGAAGCCTCTCAGATGTCTCTGAGGGACTGCTCTAGAGAGGTAGGGGAGGAGCCAGGATATATAGGAGCTTTACAACAAAGACCAGAGTTGGAAGAATAAAAGATTACTAGTTAACTAAAGAAAAACCAGGTATCTTGAGTTAAAACATTCAGCGCTTTTCTATGTATGGGAGGAAGCAAACATTTGGACTCACTGAATTCATTCCTTTGACAAGCACCTAGCTATCTAAAGCCAGTATCCTGTCCTTTCTTATTCTGAGTCCCCTCAGAGTGCACCATTGTGAATGGCTGCAGAGGCAGGGCTGCAGGCCTGTCCTCACTGGGGGGTGGCGGCAGCTACTGATGACTTGATGGCTTCAGCATTCTTTGTTTACTGATATGGTTTGCAGTATTTTTTGTTCACACATTCAATTATCATTCTGTTACTCTTTTATTCTTTTTCATATTTGCTATCTCTTTGTGTCTCATTGCTGCATCCTGGGTCTTTTTTTTCTCCTGATTTCTCCTTTAGTTTATTGGTTCTCTTTTTGTGTGTCTGTTCTTTTCTTTTACTATCAATGGAGTTTCTAGTTATTTCACTTATTATATTTTTCAGTTTTTACAACATCTAGTTGTTATTTTCCAAATCAGCTTGGTCAACTTGATAATTTTTTGGTTCTTTTAATATATTGCTCTCAACAAATAATGGAAGCTCATTCTTATTTTATATTCTGTATATCTTAATTACAGTATTACAGTCTTTGAGTTTCTGAAAACGTAGTTTGTTGTTTCTTGTGATACCTTGATTGTTTATTTTCTTATGTTTAATGACTTTTCTGATTGTGAGCTCATTTTTTTTCTTGGTATTTTATTGTGAGAATTCTTTAAAACCAGAATTTAAACTGCATTCTTCTAAAAATGATTGATGTTTGCTTTTCCCAGGTGCTTTAGAGCACTACCAACCTGGGGCCACTTTATTCTAAGTGTTTTGCCTTTATTTTGCAGAGGAGGTCTGGGATATTGCAGGTAGTGCTAATTGAGGCCGCAAATCCATATGAATGAGGTCTTGTCATGAAAAATTCCTCAGAGGGTCTTTTTTTTCTCTTTCTACCCAGAGCCAAAGTCATGACAGATAAGTAGTCTCATGGTATCTCTTTCTCTTCCTGTTTCTATTTCTTTCTTCCTCCAGGGAAATTTCAAAATCCTGATTTATACTCTAAAGATATTGCACTTCCAGTACCCAGGTTTTATGAGGCATGGTCTCAACTCTAACATTCCTTCATGCTCTGGGTTCCAGTATTAGTCTCCCAGATGCAGGGCACAGAGCTCATTAAAACTGAGGCTCCAGGTTGTCAGAAATTTCCATGCAATTCCCAAAGCAAAGACAAGCTCCAGAAATCATACAACAGTAAATTCAACATTTCTTGTTTTTGATCAGAAAGGAATGCCATTACTTTCTCTTCAACTCAGCTATGCATTTAAAATATCTTTTATTTTTGTCTTTAGAATTTATTATAGTATTATGCTGTGATTTGTTGCTACGAACGTGCTCCTGGAAATAACAGCCCTATTATGTCTTTTACAAATAGGTTTCAATCCTCAGAGGGACTTACCTTGAGATGTAAACTTCTCTATCCAGCCCCTTCTCTCAGTCTTTGTATTATCTCCTATGTTATCCTTAAATCCCTACATATCAAAGAGTTTTGATTTCCCTTGGAGATTAAAGAAATTTTGTCTAGGGGCTGTTAAATGAATAACCCATGTTTTGTTGGGCCACCATCTTTGGTCTCTCCTAATCTGAAAGTTAAATGACTTTTTGAGGCGATGGCCATTATAGAGTGACCAGCATTACCTATGGGATTCCCTCCACTCCTCCTAAGAAATGTAGAAGAAATACAGCACTTGAGAACACCTTCAAAATGGATGTTTCTATGGCTCCATGGAAAGGTTTTGAAAAACTACAGGTTTCCTGGGGGTGGTTCTACGGCTTGAAAACCCTCCTTTGGTTTGTGTGTGTTCTTAGAAGCTCTCAAAAGCAACAATGTAAAGATACTTGTGAAAAATTCCAAAATGATGTGTTGGGTGTCTTCTGGTTCTGCATGCGTGCAAGTTATTGATATTTTTCTTTTTAAACCATTTCTTAGACAAGAAGCAGGAGCAATACAAGGAGGACGCTCACTGCTATTTCACAGAATGTGCTAGTGACATGACTGATCTTTGCTGGGGAAACACAAGTGTTAATACTCAAGCCTGGCAGAAAAAGCTTTTCAGTTTATTTCACATGTTTTGATGTGTAATTTGTAATTGTATATGTGTATGCTGTTAGTGATTTTTCTCTTCACAGTTACCTACTTTTAAACAAACCTTTCATTTACCGTGAATAATGTGTTTATATATGCTTCTGGTAGGGTCATGAAGCTATTTATAGCTATGAAAATTTCTTGCTACTTAGAAAATACCTTTAAACACCTTTTGGGTTAAGTATTGGAGGTGTAATATGCCAACTATAGACTACATATTTATTGCAAACATATTGCAAAATTTCACACTAATAATAGTAATATAGAAATATGTCTAGCATTACGATGCAAAATCAAAGACTTTCTTCCATATTTCATCTATGGTTAATCAATGCAAGAATTTAATCATTAAACTATAAGACGAATTAGCAGCATTGTCCAAAGGAAAAAGAAAATTCCAGATGAGATTTGGTAAGTAGAAGGGAATTGATATATTAGACAACTGCTTCTAAAGAGAACCTTGAGGTATAATAATATTGTGCAGATTATCAGAAGTAAGCTTGGTACCAGTTAAATTGTGGGATTTGAGAAAATATATGGGGTAAAGGAGTCTGAGAAGAGGTTTGAAATAAATCCACACAGGTTGTTAAAAATTTTTGAAAATTTTGATGTGAGGATTTAATAGATGACTTACATCTTCAGCCAAGTATTTTGAATGTGTCACTTCAAATGCATTGTCATGGAGAGACTGGGAGCTTGAAGAAGTCTAAAGGAGTAGGTAGCAGCCATGGAAAGAAGAAAAATTTTAAGAGAGAAAGGCATTGAAACATTAAGGCAGAATGGACTTGAGATTTTAATATGAAAGTATGGAGAAAACTGAGACTGAGGGAAAAAAAAACAAAAAACTCAGGACCCCTTAAAAATGACTGCCGTTCACTTTGCAAAAAGATGACCTCAAAACTCCCAATTTCTAATTATGTTAGATAAGAAGAAAAAGACACAGTGGAGGTTGTGAAGGCATGAGGTCACAAGAGAATAACTGGAAAAAAATCAGAGAACATTAAGTAAAAACAAATCCTCAAGAATGTTTCTTTGAGACTCTTTTACTTAGTGGCCTTCACATTTGATACCCTTCATCCTGGAGAACATGCCAGTCTCAGTTAGTCTGGCCAAGAAGGAAGCAGTTAAAAAAAATTAAGTTGGTAAGTGAAAATATTAGTATCACATAAAGACAATTTGTTCCAAGCCAAGCACTTTGTTTTGTGCAAAAGTATGGAGTATATAGGTTAAAAATAATTTTTGTAGCCACAAGTAATTTTGTAGCCACGAGTGTGTGTCAAGGAACACAGCATTGAAGGAATTGTTTAAAATATTGCTACTGCTTCATGTTTTATTATCACCTCCATGCTGCATGTAAGTTTTAGTAAGTACAGTATTATTTGTAAGGATGATTGTTTTTAAAAAGAAAACATGATCAGGGAGTTCTCAAAGTAAAAAAACACTTGAGAGATGAAGCAAACCAATTCTCGAGGTTATTATTGCATTCTAGCAGAACTGTAGAAAAAAGTTAATCTTTGATCTTAAAAAATAAATGGCATGAAATACAAATTTACATATACAAGTCAGGCTTCATGTAAGACAGCACTATAAGACAGAATGAAGCTTAACTCTAAAGGAGAGATATATGATTTGTTTAAAACATTTAAAAACATTGTCTCTGTGTCTTAAAACAGTATTTTGGCAATACAAATACAAATTTCTTCTACCTTTCGTCTTTACACTGACCCTTTATATATCCTGAGATTGTATAGAAGAGACATCCTTAGTTTCATTTGTCAAATAGGCTAAATACATATTTAAAATTTAAAAAGCAAAACTGAAATAAGCATTTTCCTTGTGGTATCATGAGCACATCAATAGCTAAGTCACTTTCTGATACTGACTTAGAGTCTGACGGTGAAGACAACACCAACAATCCAAAATCCACTAACCTTTACTCGTTATCAAGATTACCTCAAATTCCTCCTATCTGAGACCATTTTTCAACAGCTATTTTGTGCAAAATAATTGTCATAGCAGATTATAAACTGAATATGCAATCCATCAGTGCCTCTAGGTATCAGTTTAACCTTTGGATCTCGCCAAATGACGAGAAGGGCAATGGCCCACTTATTCTGAAGTCTTGTAGCATTATCTTCATGTGTTGTTCTTTCTACTGTTGACTGATATTGAAGGATCATGTAAAAAGTTCATATTAAACACTCTCATGTAATTGTTTAAGAAATGCTTTGGAAGCTGACTGTGACATTATACCAGGCTTCTTTTCAAGGACTCATGGAAGAAATGTTTCACAGAAAATAAGTTTGCTTCCCTTATAGATATTGTGAATGTTAGGACTGTGTTTTCTCTGTTACTTTGTGTTTTAGTTTGCCAGGCCTGCCACAATAAAATACTGTAGACTGGGTGGCTTACACGATGGAAATTAATTTTCTTACAGCTCTGGGGCAGAGTTGGTTTTCTTGAGGCTTCTCTCCTTGTTTTATAGATGGCTGCTTCTTGCTGTGTCCTCACTTGGCCTTTTCTGTAAACATGGGCCCCTGGCATCTCTTCATCTTCTTATAAGGCCACCAGTCCTCTTGGATTAGGGCCTCACCCTTATGACCCACTTCTGACCTCATTTAACATTAATTACCTCCTGAAAGGCCTTATCTCCAAATGTAGTCACATTTGGGGATGAAGGCTTTAGCACATGAATTTTATAGGAATACAGTTCAGTCTATAACACTTTGATACAAAGGAGTTTGAGAGCCAAATCTGTGTAACACATTAAGCAACATCAGAAAACACTTGACATTATTTTTCTGTCCACATTTTCCCTTTAACCTGATATTCTTTTTCTTCCTTTTTTATACATACTCTACTTTTTGTAAGCTACCTTAAATCTTTTTGTAAGACAAAGGACAAAAAAATAAGTAAATAAAAAAGTTCTTATCTATAATAGATTTGTATGGATATTTGCTCACTGAAATGATCAGTAGGAATTATATTTCTGGGGGCCAAAAGATGGTGGAGGAGTGTCCGTTATCATACTTTGAATATACTTACTTATTAAATGTTTAGGCTTATAATATATATTATAATGGAACAGTTCTCCCTTTGATAATGTAACAGAACATCAATGGAATTAAAATTTTACAGATGATGAAGTTGTTTTCCTACTATGTCAACTCTTCTTTCTCTTTTTCTAGAAAACCTTCATGAAAAAAGAACAACAGTCTGTCAAGCCCGAATCAAAGCCACAACCCAGGTATATCTTTTATATAATAGCACAAAAGTTTAAATTAATGTGCTTGCTTTTGGTTTTATCGTGACTTCTTAAGTATCTGGTTTAAAGAAGTGTAGTTTTTTGAAAGCTCATGTTTTTAACATATCTTTTTCAAAGTTTCCCATTTCATTCTACTAGGGCAAGGGGAAAAACATTCTTATTTTTTGAGTGTATTAATGCTCATTCAGTAGGCCAGGCTGTAAGTTTACTTTGCAACAGCTAGTAAAAGCAATGTAAACAGTACTGCAAGATGTTTCAGCAATTTTATTTATTAGAAACTGTGAACTACAATTCACTATGGTACAGCATGCGTTTCAGTGACTCTATGAGGGATTCTTAAGATTGCTTTGCTTCTTTGTGTAGCAAATTTATTGACAAACTTTTGTGAAAAACAACTGATTTTGTGAGATAAATTAGAGAATGAGATGGAAAGAAGGGATTGTAGAAAGTTAACAGTGACGTTTCTGGAAAGGAGAGATTTCAAACCTGTAATTTCTAATTCACTGGTGATACATTCATTTATGACTTCACCAGATATTGTTTTAGTACTCACTCAGTGCAATACACCGTGCCAAGTTATATAGATGCAAATAGCAAAAAGCCTTGGAGACTGAATCTGATCAGAAGCAATCAGTTTGGAAATCTAATCCTCTAGTAAATACAGATTTATTTAAATATATTATAGGGTACCTTTTCTTACCTGACATCCTCTTCATTTCTTCTCTCAATTACTCAAAAATTCTGGTGATAAAAGGACTATAATCCCTCATTCACACTTCCAAAATCTGGAAAGCTCCAGAAACTGTAAGTTAATGTTACCTAAGGTGGCACCAAAACTCTAAGTGTCAAACCTGACTTAAAATGACAGGTGATTATAATTACTCATAGTCTTTACTTTTTCCACTTCATATGACTATTCATGTTTGCACGCATACTAACATTAATTATATTAGCTAATTAATATCAGTATGTTTAATGACAGGACACTGCCCAGACTCTGCTTGAGTATTACATACTATATAGTATACATGCTATATTAATTTCCTAGACTTCAAAAAAGAAAATCTGAATTCCAAAATACATCTGACTATAAGGTTCAAGTACTGTGGAATTTCACTATATGATGAATCTAGACCAATATGACTATGAAATAATGCAATGCAATTACTTAAATATCCAATAAATAAATATCCAATTTAAGATTAAGTATTTTCTGAGAGCTAATCTCATAATAAATTTAGTAATAGCATAATAGCATTCATTCTGTGCTTATCTTGTACCAGGTACTTTAATTTAACTCCTGCAACAACACAATGATATATTTTTATTATCACCATTTTACTGATGGAAGAACTCAGGTTGAATATCTCACTTAGGGTCATTCAGCTAGTTGATGTCAGAGCTGGATTCAAATGTAGGTCGTTTAATTGCAAAGTCATTGCTATACTTTATAAACTAAATTGTACCAGAAGGATCTCTGGCTAAAATGTCAAGTTCTATGAGAGCAAGGAGTGTTGATTCTGTGAATACTTCTATTTAGAGCTCTTGGCACCATCCCTGGCATGTGGTAGATACTCAGAAAATATAATTGAATAAATCAACAATTTCTAGAGGAAAAGGAAAAACAAATTTGTATTGTCTAGTTGAGAAAAATTTCCTTTGGTCTTTCATAGTTTATGCATTTAACAACAAACATTAAGCACCTCCTATTTTAGGTGCCAAGATAGACTCCTTAAATTTATGGAATTTAAAGCCTAGGCAGAGTCGTTAGTTGCTGTTCACCATGGAGAGAGACAGAAACTGGAGTTTAAGTCCTGCCAAATTAATAGGGATTTAGTAAATACCTCAGTCTCTCCCTGGAAATCTTAGAAGGCCAACACCTAAGGAGTGGAGATTATATCCCAGGACTAAGAGATTTACCTTAGTACAAAGGACAAAACAAACAGATTCACCCTAACAAAGGCGTAAGCTAAGCCTTGACCAGTTTAAGATGATAAACCAGTAACCTTGCTACCACTTAGAAAAAAAAAAATCAACATTCTTTCAAGGACAGTAACACAATCCAGTCTCTACAGTGTACAATGCTTAGCTAGTACACAACAAATAAAATATTAAACAGGTTAAGAAACAGGAAAATTTGGGTTACAGCAAAGAAAAAGACATCCCAAATGTTGGAATTAGCTGACAAGGGCTCTAAAGCAGTTATTATAAATTTTCAAGAACTTAAGGAAAAATGTGTTTATAATAACAGAGGATCCCAGTGCATAAATGGAAACTATAAAGAAAATAATCAAATGAAAATTATGGAACTGAGAAATACAGTATCTGTTATGAAAATTTCATTGGATAGTTGAACAGCATATTGGAGAAGGCAGTATAGAAGGTCAGTAAATGCATAGATCTGTAGAGACTAATCTGAAGGAGAGAAAACAATGATTGAGAGAAAAATGAGCAAAGACTGATTGACTTATAAATTAATATCAAGTGGCCTACCATATGTGATTTGGAGTCTCAGCAGAAGAGAAATAGAAAAAGGCAGAAAAAGTAGTTGAAGAAATAATGGCTGAAAATTTCCAAATTTAATGAAAAACAGCTTTATGTATCTAAAAAGATCATCAATCTAAGCAAGATAAATACAAGAAAACCTGCATGTAGAAATATCATAGTCAAAGAGCTGAGAATCAAAGGCAAAGAAAAACTTTCAAAATAGCCACGGGGGAAAAATATACATTGTACAGAGGGTTACAATTCTAAGAATTATGGATGTCTTCTTATTGGAAGTGATGCATACCAGGAAGCAATGAAATTATATTTTTAAAGTGCTAAAAAAATTATCAACTGATAATTCTATATCTAGTGAAACTATCTCATAATATTGGGGTTGAAAAAATAATTTTTCAGCTAAATTAAAGAAATGAGAATATATTGCCAGCTGATCAGCACTTCACAAATGTTAAAAGAAGCTCTTCATGCTGAGAGAAATGGCATCTGCTAGATATTTGAATCTATGAGACGAAATAAAGAAGTTTGAAAATAAAAAAAAATATGAAAATGAATATTTTTCTAATTATTTTAAAATTAAACATTTAAGGCAAAATCACAGCATTATTATGGTATTTATAAGTTAGGTATATGCAAAAATATATATGACAATAATAGCAAAAGTAATGGACTTCTACTTTTGCAAGTTTCTTTCATGTCATGAATAGTGGCATTAATTCTAAGTAGTGTGAGAAGTTAAGAATGCAAAGTGTAATTCCTAGAGCAGCCACTACTACAAAAAGATAACCCTAAAAGATAATACAAAAAGTAAAATGGAATATCAAAAACTATATGGTTAACTCAAAAGAAAAGGGGAACATGTAGAGTGAATAAAAACAAATAGGGAAACTGTAGACTTAAACCCAACTGTACAAATATTTGTGTTACATATTCAGAATAAACATACAGATAAAGTAAGAGCTTGTCAGGCTGGATAAGAAAGCAAGAACCAACTCTATACTGTTTATAAGAGATGGATATAAAAAGACATTAATTAGAAATAAAAGGTTAGGAAAAGATAAACAATTAAAAAAGGTAGCCTAAGAATGCTAGAGTGGCTATGTTAACATCAAAGTAGACTTGACAGACTATTGCCAGAGATCAAAAGGACACTTCATAATTGTAAAAGGGTGAATTAATCAGAACTAGATAATAATCCTAAATATGTATGCCTTAATAATAGAGCTTTAATATAAATAAAGCAAATTGACAGGATTAAAGAATAAAATGGACAACTCCATAATTATGAGTGGAAACTTTTTACATGCTTTTTTTAGTAATTAATAAGCAAAGTAGTAAAAAGAATAAATAACAATATAGCAGATTTGAACAAACTATCAACTAATTTGACCTAATTAACATTTATAGAAGACTACATCTAAGAACTGTAGAATATACATTCCTTTTAAGTCCACATGTAACACTCATTATAGAGATAAGAACAGAAAGCAATGAAATAGAAAACAGAGACAATTAAGCAAATTAACAAAGACAAAAGCTGGTTCTTTGAAAAGATTAAAAGAATTTGTAAGCTCCTATCAAAACTAAGAAAAAGAAGAGATAAAGTGAAAATTACTAATGTTTAAATTGAAAGAAGTGGAATCACTATATATTCTATAGACATTAAAAGGATGAGAATATATGAATAACTTAATGCCTACTGCATTGGTGGACAAATTCTTGAAAAAAGACAGTATACCAAAACTGACACAGAACAAATAGAAAAGCTGAATAACCTATGTCTATTAAAGAAATTGAACTTGTCATCAAAGACCTTCCCACAAAAATACTTGCTTTAAAGAAAAAAATACGTGTGTGTGTGTGTGTATGTGTGTGTGTGTGTGTGTGTGTGTATATATATATATGTATATACACACACTATTTGATAGTGTTAGCTTATCTTTTTGAGTAGGTCCTTTTCCTGTAAACATTCTTTACCGGGTTAATTTGATTAGGAAGTTTTTTTTTTCCTCATAGGTGTTACTAAAATTAAAATTTATTCCAGCCCTTTCAATGATAAAAAAAATTGTACAGTCTGAAAGATGAGTGTTTATTATAGTTATTTTCCTGGAGCCAACCAGCTAATCTGAATGCTAAATATTTTCCTGTACAGTCTACCATCTGTTGCAGGCATAAAGAGCTGTAGCAAAGTTTTGCAGGGATATCTAGCTAACTTCTGCAGGGATTATCTTAAGCATTTTAGAGGATGATGGCTGAAGGGAAGTTCAGAGAGCACTTGATTTAATTCTTTTAATTTCCAGTTGAGAAAATGAAAGATTTAAAAAGAGTAAGTGACTTCTTCAAGGTTTCAACATCACACAAAAAATAACTGTTACTAGAATACAACCCTCAATTACAGTATTCTTACTCAATCATGCTGCTTTTATGCCATTTCTATCTAAAAATTTACAACCTTTCTGATGATTACTTAAGAGAAGTAGACTGAAACTAATCATTTAGTAAATTCAGGAGTGGCTCTAATGATTAAAACATGTTACTAGATAGAATTCTGAAGAAAGAGAGAAAGTGAAACAAAGTGAAAGTAAAGTGATGCAGTGAACTATATAAAACTATAAATATTTCACATACAGACACGTTTCATTGAAAATATTGAAGTGAAACAATATTAAGATTTTCTTGTTTATTTGAAATCTGGTACCATTTCTCTCATAAAAATTCCATGAACTTTAGAATCCAAATGTGGGACCCTTCAAATCTTGTCTTAAAGCATTTTTTTTGTTAGAAATTTCCCATGTATTTTCAACTAGAAGTACCCTTAGAGTCTGCATGAGACAAAGTATATCATAACCTTCTATCAGTCATCAGTCAACTTCTGTAAGGTACTGGCTAATTTCTGAAGTATTTTTGCATTTCAAAGGTGAAAATGTGTCACGTATATATTACCATTGCCTGGGTACAGTAAGTAGAAGAAAGTTTTTTTTTTTTTTTTTACCCTTCTTAGTTATAGAAAAAAATGAAGTAATTCATTTACACAAACCCACAAGCTTTGTGGGAACCCTCTACAGTTGGCAAATAGAACTGGTTTATGCACCCACTCAGCAGTATTTTTTAAGGAGGCAGTCACTTGGCTGTTAGAAGGTGGGGATGGGAAATTAAGCAAACTAAAAATGCTGTTGCTGCACTTGATTTGGAATTACTGCAAATCTGAGCACCTACTCCTATTCTTGGGAGGGAATGGAACCTGTTGCCTTATATGGAGAAAAAGTGGTAGATAAGGGAGAGAGAATTATTGTTGTCCTAATCTTCAATAATTATGAGCCTAAAAGGCAAATTTTCACATTTCTATGTTTTTTTGGTCCATCTTCCTGTTTTTTTTTTTTTTGTTGTTTTGTTTTGTTTTGTTTTGTTTTCCAACTGTGAAGTTCTCAAAATTTAGAAGGAGAAAAACAGATGAGATAGTATTGCTTAGGTCTATTTGCTGTGCAAATACGTATACCGAAGTACCTAAGATTTTTTGTTAGCAACATTATTAACCAGAGAGCTATAATGCTCAAATCCAGCACATTTAGGATAAATTTACAGGATTGCAGATTCCACACAATTGGTTTTATTTTGGGGTTCTTAAATATAAATTTGTGTATTTTTATGAGAGAGATGATCTTATTGTCTTGATTTTTCAATTCTGCTATAGATATTCATTTCATGTACAACCTTGCCCAACATTTAGAGAATCTAATTTTCATAGATGAACATTATAAAACTAAATTATTTGATATCTGAATGAAAGTTTCTACTTCCTCAATATTTCAACTTAAATGATAAATTTTGAAATTGTTAGAACTCTTGTGTCAGAGGACTGTTAGAAATCTTTCAGGTGAAAATAAGGTTGACAAAGCCTAAAACCATTTTTTAAGGGAAAGGAAGGTTATGTTAAGCTTTTCAAAGAGTGCCAAGCAATTTCATTTCCATTAGAATTGCCAAAGGGACATTTTTATGAGTTTTACTGTTTTTTTTTTAAAGTAAAGTGCTTTATTTAAGATTTCTAAACCAGAAAGAATTAAAGCCAATTAGATGTAACTCTTAATTTTTAGTTTTTTTAAAAAAAGTAATACATACAGGAGTTATAGTATGTATGTTTATTTTTTACCCTGATAAAGGTAAAAGTGGATGATACTTTGCAGTGAAGTGGGATTTTGTCTTTTCCTAGCATCATCTTTTTAATCTCTTCATTAACTTCTTCATGCTTAACACATTTTCTCTTATTTGTCTAGTATCATTAGTACAAAACTATCAAGAGCAGTTTATATTATTAACTAAAAGGAAATAATGCATCAGCATGCAGAGTTCTTTCTCAGTATCTAAGCAAAACTTGTGAGCCAGAAGCTATATTGATTGTAGTCTGTTATACTATTAGGATGACATTGTGCTTTTATTTTCTGTGAGAAAGATTTTCTTTATGTCTTCCTTGAGGACCACTTCAATTTGTTTGGTGTCTCTAACTGTATTGCAAATAGTATCTCCTTTTCCCTTCAGGTAATCTATTGTATTCCATGAATAAAACACTTATCCTCCTTTGATGTCTTTCTGCAGAGAGCTGTTCATCCCTTGCAGAGTCACATGACTTTAGTGATAAATTTACCTTTTGTTGAATTTCTAAAGTACATAATTGTTTTTAAAAATGACTAATTGATTTCCGATAAGAACAATCGATGGGTCTTTAATTCATAGAATTCATAGAGGAAAAACATCCTATTTTTGATTCATAATATTAAATTTGTACTTGTAAGAAGTTCGGAGGCTGGTCATCAGCCTTTCACCTTTTTAGTATTTAATTTGTTTCAATTCTGGATGTTAAAAACATTATTTAAATATAGCTTCTACGAAGTGTACCATTTTGGAAACCTTAAGTTCCTCTTTTTTTCATTCTTTAGAATTCCAAGCATCCAGATAGTTCATGGAAATATATAGATGAGGAATCATTGTATACTTCCTCCTTCCTAGTTTGTAGCATACTAGAGCTAAAAGGGTAGTAGTAACTGGAAATGACTCACTAACATGTTACTAAAAGGCAAAATTGTACTATCAATTTTAAATTTTCTCTTTTTTGATATAATGGAATATAGTGCATTTCCTGGTATATCTAAGTATGAAATTCACATTTCAGAGTCTGGAAATTTATCTAGGTACTCTAATGTTTCCTTTATCTCTCTAGAATTACTGCATTTGTCTATCATTTTTTTCCTGTCATGGATTAAGTACTCTTATTTTAATCTCAAAACAATTTTATAGTTTGCTACCTAATACCTTTCTTTTAACCTTTTCTAAAATTTGTTACCTTCTAGTGTAATATTAGCTTGTTTATGGTTAGATACCTTCTGTGAACAGTTTTTTCTGAGTCAGTACCCAGCCTAAGCATTTTCTGAAAATAGAGTTATAGTAGATAATATTTTTCCAGTGATACTTCCTCTTGTGTCTTTTGTCTTTGGTGAATTATAGAATCTCAGAGTTGAAGGAACCTTGGAGATTTTCTACTGAAACCCTCTATCCAAAGGATGAATCTCCACATAACCTCTATTTGAAAACTCCAGAGATTAGTAATGTGTCTGTTGAAGTGGAATCCCACTTCATTCTAGAGAATGCTCAGATTTTTAGACAGTTCTCTATCCCCTTGAACTGATCCACATTGGTCCTAATTCTGTCTTCTTGAAGCCACTCTTTACCAATTTTCTTTTTTTTAGATGCTCCTCCCACCCCGTGTGTGTGTGTGTGTTTGTGTGTGTGTGTGTGTGTTTGCAACATTTTTGTTAGAATGCTAATTCAAATCAGCTCAAGCAAAATTGTGCTTAAATCTGTTTGCTCACGTAAGTGGAGATTCCAAGAGTCTGGAGTATTGGTGGGCGTCTTTCTTGGTATCTATTAACACATCAGGCTCAACTGATTGAACAGACTCAAGTAATGTCTTCAGGATGTGTGCTCCTTTCATTCATTTTAAATCTCTGCTTGCCCCTGCTTGGCTTTAAAACCTCTTACTATAGACTTTTTTCTCCATGTGGTAAGGAAAATGGCTGCCTTCCAGCTATCTGTAATTGACTTACTTCCTGCTGTTACCAAAAGGAGTCTCTTCACACACACACACACACACACACACACACACAGATATTCTGGCTGACCTTCCAGCTTGGATAGCATGAGCAGCCCCATCATGGAGAAGTCACATGAGTGGAGAGGGAGAAGTGCAATTCCACAAGGAAAAAGGAGGTGAAAACAGAGGAAAAGACCCGGTGCCCACCGTACTCAAAAGTATCTTTCTTAAACTATGATGCTTTAGAAAGAACACAGTATTTCAGATATAATTATATGAATACAGTTTACAATGAGACCAAACTGTAGACACTCTAGATTAACAGGAAGCCTTTGGGGGTCAGTTCCTTAAGGGCAATACTCACGTTGCTTTAAATTGTGGAAAACAAATAAAATGTCAAACACACAAACCTTGAGGCTTTCTCAGATATTCTAATGCATCCCCATTCTGTTCTTTTTCTGTCCCTCCTTTCTCTTTATTTCTCTCCCTCCTTTTTCTTCCCTTCATCTATTATATATTGCCAAGCACACAAAGAAAATTAGTTGCTCTCATGGAATTCACAGTGTTGAAGGGTGGTAGACCCAGAGAATTAAGTTATGTAGTAACTGCAATGCTGGAAGAAAGGTACCTAACCGTCCTCATGGGTCTGAGAGGAACTAATTGTATAACATGTGTATTAACCAATTGCAGAGCTACCAGTGAAACTATCACATTTCAGCATTACAGTTAGCTCCTTATCATATTTGCCTCAAATAATTAGCTCACATGTTACCTTTTCAATAATCCTACACTTGCCCTGACACTATTTAAAATTGTATCTTCCATACCTGCTAGCATACCCCAACTGCATTACCCCGCTTTATTTTTTTATCATAGCACACATTGTCTTCTAAGATACTCTATAATTAGCTTGTTTGATTATTGTGTTTCTCCCAATAGAATATAAGCTTAATGAGGACAGGGAGTTTTCTATGTTTTATTTACCAGTGACTCCTCAGTCCTAGAAGAGAATCATATACTAGGTGAATGAATGAATGAATAAATGAATATACATTTAATGCATGAATTAAATTTTTGGATCTTTTCTCTGCCTTCTAATGAACTTCTTTTTCCCTTTCCAGGCATCTATAGCTTCTATTTCAGACTTTCTACTGCTTCCTAGGTCTCTTCACTGGAATATCCCACAACCATGTCTCAAAATTGAAATAATTATGTGTTCTCTCTCCTGTGTCTTTTCTCCTGTATTCCCTCTCTTACCAGTAATGATACTATCCACTCTATCACCCAAAACTACTCAGTCAGCCTTTATTCTCTACCTTGTTTACAAAGATTTTATAAGAACCTTGAAATTTGCCTTCCTGAAATTCAGAAACATCATAAATCATTCCCTGGTATAGCAATCTAGTGAAAACAAAACAAAAACAATAATAAAACTAAATTAAAATAAAGGAAATGAATTCAGGATGGCATGACATTCTTTTTGTATACATTCTGGCTCTTGGCACCACTGCTACTTTTCTTTAGTTCCTCACATACCATCCACCTGATAACTGATACAATCTGAATGATACTGGCTCATACTTTGCAATTTTTTTATTCTTTCCTTTTAAGAAAATGAAGACATTTGCTATTCTCCAGAATTCTTACATGACATTCATCCTCCAGTTTCTCAAAGACAGCAGATCAACAGATGAATCTGGAAAATTATTTGCCTGAGCCTAGAAAATTTAACTAAGAGCAGCTTTAATTTTGTTTATGACATTTTTCCTTGGTTTGAGCTTCAGTTCTTTCTTATTGGTACTTGTTCTGTCCTTTTCAGTCTGTTTTTTTTTTTTTTTTTTTTGCCTCTTGAGCAAAATAGAAACAGTTGAGCTTGAGGTATTGTATTTCCATTAAAGTCCAGGTGGTGCTGATGCTGCTGGTCTCCAGACCACACTTTGAGTTTCATGCTGGAGGATACACTGGACTATGTCCAGTATTTCCCTCTATTCTCAGCTCTGTCAATTTCTAGGATGACGTAGTTGCTTTTTCCTAGGGTTGTCTAGCTAATAGAGAAAGCTGTGGTAAATCACCTTAATGATATCCTAGCACTATAATCTTGTGATAGCAAACTACCTGGGAAAATAGCTACCAGAGAACTGCATTTCCTGGGAAATGCTACCGTTTCAAAACACACGCTTACCTCCAAGTCAGGTGTTATTATTTAGCTGCACCTTCAGTCTTCCCGTCCCACCATCCTCAGGATTGTTTCTCAGTGCTGTCAGTAGAGAATAAAGATAGCTAAGTCTAGGTCAAATAAGTGAGTGCCTCAGTCATCAACTTTTTTCCTAATATCATTTTATGTTGCTTGGTGTGTCCTTTGTGCTGATCCTCCATCTTCCCCAACTTTCTTCGCTCATGACTATTTCCCTGGCCCTTAAAATGTCTACTTTACTCTGAATCTTCAGAAACTACCGGTCTCTTGCTTGACCATGCCAAGAACTTTGAAACTTCCTCTTATTTGTTAATTGTGGAATTTTGGTGTCTTCCTTCCATTACTTATCCTCTCATGCCGGGGACCTTCTCAAGAGGGCTTTGTACTCAAGCAGGAGCAGGTTGCACAATAGACGGCCAGCAGCCTGGAGCTCTGAATGTGTCCAGAGTCCAGCATGTCAGCACCATCGGGTTGTCCTAATCTTACCTGATTGGGTGGGACAAAGCACTGCAGCAGCAAAGAGGACACAAGAGTAGCCAAGCACCCAGAGACAGGCTCTCTGATAAAACTGAGTTAGTGCATATTGGCTTAGGTTCCTGGCAGAACTGGGGACTTGCACTCCCTTCCCTGGAATAGCGGTGACTGGGAGAGAGTTACTTCCTCTCTCGTGTGCATGGGATGTATCTAACTCCACCCATGTCTGCCGAAGGATGCAGCAGCAGGGAAAAAACTGACCATGTGGAATCAGCAACTGGGAAAAAGAATGGCTTGGCTTGATTCAAGGGGAAGGTCCTGGGTAGCTGTGATTCTGTCACCCAGGGGAGCACCTGAGGGTCCCTAATCTGTACATAAACTGTCTCTAGTAAACACAGGCACCCCTGTCTTAGGCAAAGGAGCAAGGAAGCCCTCTATCCTGTTTCTAATAACAAGCTCTGGGAAAGCTTGCAGAAAACCAAACTGACTATATCTTCTAGCTGTGTTTACATGACAAGAACCAGAGGACTTATCCACAAGAAACTGGTAGAAGCTGGCTGAACTTGAAAACTGGGACAAAGATCTCTCTACAGCTCATTGTCATCTCATTTTAACACTAAAATCCCCACCAGAGGGCACCATCTTGGTTCCATCCACTTGTGACCCAAACCCTAAAAGACCATAAAGGGGCAGAAAAGAGTCCTGGATCCCATTCCAGGAAATCATCTCCCACTTCCATGAGCCTAAGTGACACTGGTCTCCACCCTTTTAGCCCCTTTTCCTATAAAAAGCTTGTCCTCGCCTACACTCGGGGAGAAGGTGCTTTTAGAGCAAGAGCTCCTCCTCCTCCATTTGTTGGCCAATGAATAAAATTTCTGTCTGCTGCTGCAAAAAGTAATTTCACCTTATTGATATGAACAATAACTGAGGAGGGAAGGCAGCTAACGTATTGGTACCAATTCCTGTGTGGAAGCAGAAGGAAAATGTCTGAGGAGCAGCAAGCAGAATAACAGGAGGGAGAACACACAGTAACCCTGCACACAGAAGTAAAATGAGGATGCATGAATGTCTCAGGCAGGGAAAATCAGATTTTCTATCACTTTTTCATGGAAGTACTCATACAGAGGGAGAGTAGAGAGGCAGAACCCAGGGGAGGTAGGGATACAAAGTACCATTCCTCTCTAGGTTGCTGTGAAGACTGTCCACATTTCCTGCTTTTCTAATAGAGTTCAGCTTGCTTCCTGACCATCGCTCTGTGTGTGTGCTTGCTTGAGGGTCTCCTGGACTCCAGGGAATGACAGTCCCTAAAACACATGTGTGGTTGGGGATGAAATACTGAGTATAATATCAGGAATTGTTTTTACAGTCACCTGAACTTTTGTGGGGGTTTCTCTCCTAACCTAAAGCCCTCTTCTAGGGAGAAGGAATCTGTGCACCAGTCTTCATTGTCTGCTCTTTTTGAGTAGACATGAGAGAGACGGATGGCAGTGGGTAGAGCCAGTTCTCCTCCATAACTGCCTCAAGTTTGGGCTGGGAGCAAAGGGCTATCCCAAGAGACATAAATTGATGTTTTGGGAGAAAGAGCAGACAACTCACTGTGTTCCCTGTTCCATAGACAAGCTTGTGAAAAATGGAGAACTGTGGTCACTGTGCCACAGTAAAATCAGCTCCCATTACACCTGTGGCATAAACGCCCAGGTCATTACAGACATCTTCAGGAGTAGTTTTCTTCAGTGTCCTACAGATGAAACACGTAGGCACAATAAAAAGGAGTTTTAACTGTTTGTATTAAAGAGAATTCCCTGAAAGTGCACCGTAATTACCTTGCCCATAAAGTCAGAGTCCATTAAGTTTGAACAAAACGTGTATTTCCTTTCTGCTTTTGCTTTTCTCTTGTGTGAAACGATAATTTCAGTTTAATTCATAATAAATAGTTCTCCTCCAGAATGTTTATACATAAGAGAAAGAATAATTGTGTTTTTTTAAACTGAATTTGGAATTTAAAAATCTCTTTCTTATTTTGAAGAAGAGCTGTTGGAAAATTCAAACCAAGCAGCAGCAGCAAAAACAAAATCCATCTTTCCAGAAATCTGACATAATGGGCTGAGAGATGTCTTCCTAGGAAAATCAGGTGGAGCAGGGAGCAGACATACTCCCAGCCCAGTGTAGCATTTGCATTTCTGGATGGGTACTAGTTAGAGCACTTTAGGTGATTGTTTAAGGCAAGTACCCTCAGAGGCTTCAAATAGAATATTAGCCTCCGCCCTTTAATATGATCTGGTTAAAGAGATTGCTGTGGAACTGGGGGCCTCCAAAAATAAGAGGTCTCTTGGCTGTTTTGGGTCAAGGCAGGCTAGCATTGTGAGGAATGATCAGAACACAAAAGAAGCATAGAGAAAGCCCAGAAGAAAACACATTCAGATATTTAAACTATTTAAAATTTTGTCTAAATTAAAGTGATTCTATCTTACATTTCAGGAGGATTGCATTTGATTTTTTAAAGTTTCAAGAACCCTGCTCTGATTTTTTTAAGTGAACAGGTTTTGCTAGCATGAAGTACTAAACCCGTGGCAAGATTTGCAAATAAATAACATTGAGACAGTATTAATCATGGAAATGTATTACATCCCTGTTCATAAAAACCTCTACCGCCCATGCTGAATTTAATGCATTGTTTTTAAACTGAACAGACCTCATATAGGGCATTAAAGTAGGCCACAAACTTGTTTCACTCGTTAGCCAAGCTGCTTTCAGATCCAGCATTCAAAGCACAAGGGCATCACATGTCTCCACTTCAAGGCTGCCCGTACAGGAAACGAAAGCCCTCGACACAGCTTGGTAGCAGAGGATCCAAATCAGAGTAAATTGTGTAAATTATAACCAAATTGCAAAGCATTTGGACAAAGCAGGCATGCTAGTCTAATCAGGCAAGCGACGATATTTACTTTTCGATAGTGCAGGTTGGAAGAGGAATAAGGGAAGGGAGGCAGCATCACAAATCTCTTCTAATGTATTTCTGAACTTGGCAGCCTGAACTGGTTTTGCCACATATTTGCAGCTTAAAAAGTATTTGGCTTTTACAACAGCCAAAATAAGTATCCCTTAATCACTTTCAACCTGTGAACAGATGGGCAAAGAGTGCTTTTATAAATGGAGCATACAAAATACTTCAATATCAGCCAAAGCTAGTTAGTAGCAATATCTGAACCAAACTCTAAAACTGAGTTAGTGTTTAATACATATTATCAGTATAAGCATTAGCAGTTGAAAGGAAATTCCCTCTTCAAATGTTTGCCAAGCTCAGTGTCTAATGTTCAGACACGATTAACTTACTAATTAACTTATTGTCTCTTTTCTCACATGTAATCTTGCTTAATGATTTCTCCTCTCACTGAAAACTGTTTGGTCTGATACCTTGATCATAGATTTGTCAGATCTCAAGTGAAAGAGGCAAATTCAGCTCTTCAGTTCTGGTCTTTCTCTTAAACTTTTTAGAGTGACTTTAGTAAAAGGTGGTTTGGGGAAAAAGAGGGTGGTCTCTTTATGGTGAAAACTGGTTTCATATCTAGCCTTTAATGACTGACATTTTTATCTTTATAAAGACTTTCTAAACGAGTTTTTTTTTAAATTGAGATATAATTGACATATAACATCACATTTATTTCAAGTGTACAACATAATGATTAGATATTTGTATATATTGTGAAATGATCACAGAAAGTCCTGTTAACATCCATCACTACACATAGTTACAAATTTTTTTTCTTGTGATGAGAACTTTTAAGATCTTCTTTCTTAGCAACTTTTAAATATGCAATACAGTGTTATTAACTATAGTCACCATGCTGTACACTGCATCCCCAGGACTTATTTATTTTATATCTGTAATATGTAACTTTTAGCCTAAAAGAGTTTTACAGAGACTCTTTAGTGGCTGAGAATCCATAAAATTAATAATTATCTCCATATCAGAACTGTAAAATCTATAAAAAATGATAATTATCTCCATATCAGAATGGTATTAAGACATTATGAAGGAAGATAAATTTAAAAATTACATTTGGAGAAGTAAGCAAAAGATAGTTTCTACTGATTCTTTAATTCAGAGGAGGTTACTCTGCCTCCATGTATCAGACAGTCACAATATATTTCCCGCATCACACCTACATGCTGCTGATTCTTGTACCCTGAATGAAGTTGACCATTTATGTAATAGAGTCAGTATATGTGGTATGACTGTCTTTAATATCTCTGAAACAAACAAAAGAAAAAGAAAACCTGAAGCCATTCACTCAAATCATTCTAACCATTGAGGATTGGGGTTTGCCAGTGCCAACCTCTCTAAAGTCATGACATAATTTTGTCCTGTCTTGATTTTATCATACATAGTTCAAGATGGGCTTTGAATTCTGTGTTAATCACAACTTCGTGATCTTGGGACATCACCTAATTTCTCTCAGCATTAATTTATTAAATCAGACTAGAAACATTTATCCAATAAAATTATTTTGCAGATTAAAGCAGAAAGTGTGTTGGGAGTAAATGCTTAATAAAAGATTGCCACTATTACTGGTATTAATGGGTTTAGTTATTATAATTTTCATTTCTATTATGCAATGTATATTTGTCTATTTCAAATTTAAACAAAATGGAAACCAAGAAGTAAACATTTTGCTTTATAACTAGTGTTGTTTCTTTACAACCTAGTATTTAATCAGGGATTTGCATGGGTTTTATTGGAGGACTTAATGAATCAGAATCTATAGGGCAGTTCCTGAGTAAGAGTTCTTTGAAAATATTTCTCAGAGGGTTCTCATGCCACCCTTGATTCAGAGCCACTGTAGTGATAGTCACCAATAAAGTTTTGATTTCTGTCTTTCTGTTCCTATTTACATACATCATTAAGAAAATAATGTTGCAATCCTATAATGCATATAATTTAATATCTCTTGATATAATTTCTCTTATTCTCTTGATACAAGTTTTTGAAATCATAAATATTTTCTCAGGTTATTGCATAATCTTCATAAACATCACTTTTATGACCTCATAATAATTTATTGATTGGATATAGTACAATTTCCTTAGATACTTGTTTCTGAATTTCTCCCATCATAAAATGAAACTATGATGGATATCCTTACACATACAGTTTTTTTTTTTTTAAGATTTCAGTTCTTTTGGAGATAAGTTCCAGAGAGAAATTACTTGTGTTTGTTTATCATGGAATAAAAGATGCCTTTCTTCCCCTGACTGAGATATTAATGTGCATACTTGCTCATGATGGAGAAAAGACAAGTTGCCAGTTTGCTTTCTCAGCCTTACCTCGTGGTCAAGTTGCACTCATAAGGCATGGTTGTGTCCAAATAAGTTTGTTTAGCAACTTTTGGTTTAATATCATTAACTTGGTGCTTTATTGGGGCCAATTTCAATAACATAGATGACCTAAGAGGTGTTGGTTAAAACAAGAAGATGTCTATGTTGCATGGTTAGCAAAACTGGCAAAACTTGAGGCAAACCTCAGGTTTTTAAAAAATTTACCCCATGAAGCATTTGTCACGAGTGTCACTACTTGACAGCGATAATTTACCTCTGAAATAAAATCTTTTAAAAATCAATTAGACAATTACTGTGTTACCCTTTGGGTATAAACATAAATATGTGTATCAGTAATTTATTGCTACAGTAACATCACAAAGTTTAGAGGTTGAAAACAACAACCATTATTTTTCATGAGTCAGTTTTGATGATCTAGTCCAGACTCAGCTGATAACAACCTGGGCTCACTCAGGTGGATTCGTCTTGTCTCTTCTCATGTGGTCTCTCATCCTGTAGAGGCTTGCTGGATTGTTCTCAGAGATGGAGGGTTCCATGAGAATGGAACTGTATGAGGCCTCTTGGGGTACATGCTAAGAACTGGTACGGCGTCATGTGCACTTTTGAGTACATGAATAAGAACTCTGTGCCATTCAAGGCAACTTAGGAGACCAGCAGAGCTCCGCTGACCACTGCTGGTGCTTCTACAGTGTACATCACACATCACCTTACAGTCAGTCACATGTATTCCTTTAAAACTTACTCACTCCTTATTTTTAGAACATGGAACTTTACTTATAAAGTTGGCTCATTTAGGTATTTCTAGAAGACTTCTCTTACTTTTCTGAGAGAAAGGAGGAAAAGTCATGAACTCAGAATCCTTTATATTTCACAGTAGGTCTTGAAACTCAGGACAGGCCAGAATGAATCATTTCTATTTCATCCGCATTCCCAGTTAATCTCATACATGAAGACCTGTTTATAAAATTGTTATATTAACTGAGCAAAAAATACTTTTAGAAGGCACAGCTCCTTCTTTTCTAAGCTATTCAAAATAAATCTTAATTTAAACAAACAAAAAGAAAACTTTGCTTTGTTTTCTTTGCCTCTTCTGGTAGCTTTGTCTATCTAAATATTTCTTCACAGAACAAAATGTTATATTTTTGACTCATTAATCTACAAAAGTTTTCTCAAGAGAGAGAATGAGGGAAAGAACCAACCAAAGATGCAAAAGAACTATAGTTACAAGAACATCATACAAAGCTAACTTCCTTTATTTCACAAGCATGGAAAGGACATTTTTCATTTATATACACAAACACAAAGAAAAATAATAGCCTCAATTCTACCTCTTCAGCTAGAGGGCAAAGGTAAATATGGAGGACAGTTTTCTGTGTCTGAGTAAATCTCACTAGCCAGTAGTGGCTTCTTGGGAGTAGGAGGGTCTGGGAGTCAAAAAGGATCTCCAAGGAATACTTGTTATGAAAGTCTGTTGATCTGAAGCTGATCTCCATTGTAGTGGGTACAAAATTATCTCTTAAATGATTTTAGCTATTACTGGTATTCAAATGACATATAATACAGAGCATATCAGAAGTATCACAAGCTTCAAGACAAACTAACAGAAAAGACAAATGAAAAAGGTCCCCTGTCATCTACCATCTACCAGCCAACAGAGACTAGATGGCTGGGTCCAGTAGTCAAAATCAGGCTTCCGACATGGAAGAAAAATAATGGCTACGTACAAAACAGAATAGGACTCGACAAGAACCAGTTTAGTGCAAATATCAAAACAGACTCAGAGGAGAAAAAAATGCAGAAGCAGCGTCAGTGATATTCACTTGAAATCAAGAAAGTTGGGTCTGGGATTCAGAGGTCTTTTTAGGGTAAGACTCAGCTCCAGTGTGTGAAATGACCTAAGCATCTCAGTGGAACTTCAGATGTGAAAGATGCAGAAACAAAAGCAATTAAGAAGAAAAAAGCATGTTTGGATGCTAAGAATTGTAAGAAAACTACACTTTGAACTTTGGAAGACTGGAAAACTTTGACTACCATATAAAATATACAACAGATGTATAAAGGAAAAAAGCAGGCACAAGAGTACCAAGGTTGCAGACAGTCTGTTCACATTAGGAAGTCTGCAGTTTTCTCACGTGGTTCTCATCACTGCGAGGGCATCCATATCAGTATTGTAGGACTTGTCATGATTTCCGGTATGATGCCTCCTTCCTGCTGTCTAGTAGTCCACTACCCTATCAATACACCACCATGCCTCGCAACTGAGAGCATTTGGAAAATAAAATTACTTTTCAGATGATATTTGGTAAGCAGAGTATCAGTGCCAAATAATTCTGAAGCAGTCTTTAGTTTAAAATAGCTTCTGGGACGAGAAAGTTATTTTTACTAATGTGCCCTGTCATATGAAAATTATTTTGTTCCTTAGATACTGTATCTCTCGTTTGTATAGCTGTGGGTGAATTTTGACAACTTTACCTACTTTTGGATTTCCTTTCTTCAGAAGGTTAATTTGATACATATTATACAGATTCTGGCATATTCAACCTTCTTTGGAGAATCCTACTGACATGTTCAGGTTATATATGTATATGAATTATATGTGCTAATTACAGTGTATTTCCTATTTCAATATATTCATTATCAAAACAAATTTAAGACTTCAGGAATGTTTATTTTCCTTATTAACAATGAAGTTTTATGTTTTATTTTTAGTGTAAAACCGATTCCAAGTAAAAGTGATAAATTTGGCAATAAAGTTAAAAGAATTGGACCACACATAGAAATCTTCCAAGTGTTCCGGGGAAGGAAAAAATTAATAACCAAAAACATAGTTAAAATGATCACCGTCATACAGGCGCTTATCAGAGGATGGCTTGAACGCAGAAGATTCCAAAGAATAATGACCAAGGTAAAGCATATCTGGAATGTTATAATGTGTTTAAAACTTGTTTTTCCTTCCAGTTTTATTGAAGTATAATTGACGTGCAGCACTGTATAAGTTTAAAGTGTACAGCATAATGATTTGACTTACATACGTCATGGAATGATGACCACAGTAAGTTTAGTGAATATCCATCATCTCCTATACATACAAAAGTAAGAAATGGAAAAAAAAATTTCCTTGTGATGCAAACTCTTAGGTCTTACTCTCCTTACAACTTGCATGTATAATGTACAGCAGTGTTAACTATATTTATCATGTTGTACATTAGATCCCTAGTACTTATTTATCTTGTAACTGGAAGTTTGTACTTTTTGACTGCTTTCATCCAATTTCCCCTTCTCCTACTTGTCTTTGGTAGCAACAAATCTGATCTTATTGAGTCTGTTTGTTTTTGAAGTATACTTGATCCACAAGTATAGTTTCTGTTACACAACATTGGGGTCTGATTTTCTGTACATTTCAAAATGATCACAACAAATCTAGTTAGCATTTGTCACCATACAATGATACATGCCTAATCATTGACTATATTCCACACACTGTACATTTCATACCCATGACTCTCATATTTTACAACTGGAAGTTTGTTCTTCTTAATCTTTGTCACCTGTTTCTGTCTTCCCCACCCACTCCTCTGGCAAAAACCTGTTTGCATTCATGGCTCTGTTTCTGTTTCATTATGTCTGTTCATTTGTTTTGCTTTTTATATTCCACATGTAGGTGAAATCATACAGCATTTGTCTTTCTCTGTCTGTCTGATTTCACTTAGCATGATACCCTTCAAGTCCATCCAAAGTTGTCAAAAATGGCAAGATTTCATTCTTTTTTTTTTTAGTGGTTGAGTAATATCTTGTTGTGTGTATATATATCACACCTTCTTACCCATTCATCCATCAATGGACTTTAATTCAGTTAAGCTGAATTTGGATAGTCACCTGGTCAATATATCTATAATTTTTCTCAATAAAGTTCTGTCTCCACTTTTTGGTTTAAGAAAACGTTATGAATAATCTATTCTTGTGACAATTTCAGATTGTGTCAGATTAGAGACTGAACAAATGCCTGGCTTATCCTTAACCCAACAGTTTTGGGTCTACTTTTACTCTAAGGCTGGGGCCACCTATCTTTGCACTGATTTTGTTTCCTCTGTGCTATTGGCTTATCCTCTGTTTAAAGCAACTTTCCTCCACTTCCCACACTCCTGGGTACTCTCGCAGTTTAAACGTTCACCTTAAAAAGAAATTACACACATTTCCACACATCCACCTGAGCAACTTTTATATATAGCAATCCTGACTTTCAGAATAAATCACAAGGACCTGTTCTGGTTGGGCAAATACAGAAGAACCTGAGGGGATGGATTTTGGCAAACCTTTGAGGAAATTAAAAAAATGTCCTCACCTTGAGGGCTAAAGTTGTACTACTAATATAGGAATTTGGAAAAAAAAACTAGAAATTGAAGAATAGATCAGGAATTCTGTGTGGAGCTGCTGTGTTCATTTTATAGATGAAGAAACTAAAGCTCAGAGAAACTAGGTCATTTGCCCAGGGTTGCACTGCTGGTAAGGGACTGAGCTAGAATTCAAACCCATGTCTCTCTGACTTCAAAGCCCATGCTTAGTCTACATATTATATCATTGACTTAAACTATTTGATGACTAATTGCTCCCTAATCTAATCTAAAGCCATGTCCCAGACCTGTCTCTCTAGTTCTAGATCCAAGCATTAAGTTGCCCATTGGAAAGGTCCATAGTTAAATCAAACTCCACATAGCCTTACGTGAACCATTTTCTTATTCTACAGAGCTCTTCCTTTCCTGCACTACTTATATTGTTGAACTGTGCCACCACCCATCGTCCAAGCTGTGCACCTGGAATTTTCTTAGACCCCTTCAGCTTTCTCACCCCCCTGTTCAATTGGTTACCACTTCCATAACATTTCTTGTGCCACTCTTCCCCTCTGTTCTTCTTGCCAGAGCTTCTATCCATCACCCCTCACATGGAGAACTGCGGTGGTCTCCTAGTTGTCTACCTGCATGTAGGCCTCCTCCCATCTGATCTGTCATATGCAGAGGAAGCTCCACTCTGACTTCCTTATTTCATGCCTTATAATCTTTTGATGGTCCCGTGTTGCTAATTGGATAAAATATGAATTCTCTAACATAGTACATGTGGCCTCCTTGGCCTGGCTCTTGCCCACTGTCCAGCTTCGTCACATGGCACTTCTTCACTAATACCCTGGGCTCTAGCAAAGCCCAAATCCTTATATTCCCTGACTGTTTCCTATTACTTTATGAATCTTTATGCTGTTCTCTTAGTCTGGTATACTCTTCCTCCCTAATTTTCTGACAAACTCCAACTCATTCTTTAAGCTCTTCCTTAAGTATACACACCCAGATATGCTCTCTGGTCCATCAAGCAGAGTTGATCTCTCCATTTTTGGTCAATAATTTGCCCAGTCCTCTGCATTTTGACCTTTTGTTTACATGTTTGTCATGAACAATACAATTTATGTGACCTATTTGGGAGTACCTGCTCTTTATTTTTATATTTATAGTACCACATACTGTTTTGTCACATACACTCTCTCTCATTTTAACTATATTCACTCATTACCTGCTGTTTTTCTTGTTTATTTACTTGTCTCTGTATGTTTATATTGTTTTCTGTCTTGTTTGCTACTGTGTTCAAATGCCTAGAATAGAGCTTGGCATGTGATAGTTAATTCAACAAATGTCTTTTGAATTAATTCAGCAAAATATAGTTATAGAATTTTATCAGATCACTCTAATGATTCACATATATCATATACATAAATATATAGAGACATATAATATATGTCATATATACATACCGTATATATAATATAATTTAACTTAATTATAGTATTTTCTGATATTGGAGAGAATTGTAACATCATCCATAACTTCTGGGACAAAAACGGGTCTAAAAACTTGGAAAGTAAGAGTGGGTCCAAGATGACAGTGAAAAGGTGAGCTCAACAAGGAAAATGTTGACTTTCTAGGCAGAGGTAGAATTTGAGATGAAAAGAATAAGAAGCATTATTAAAGAGTCAGAGCAAATGTGGATTGTTGCCTTTGATTTGGTTAAAAAACGTGTTATGATCATGGATTTTCATTTTTATTCCGCCATCGGCATGCTGCTTTGTATGTTGGACAGCTGCTCTGTTGATACAGTTAATGTTGTGCTTGTTGTCAAAATGCTGGTGGGGCAGGCCTGTGATGCACGTGTGGTCCGGTTTCAGACTGAGCCTGTGTGCAGAGTTGCTGTTGGAGGAATTCTTGATAGACTTTCTGCTCTAGAGGCTGCACAACAAACCACTGGGTAGTTGTCAGCACTGTAGCCATCCCTCCACTGGGACACTTTCATAGTCCTACTGTTTGGTTGGCACTTGAGGGCTTGTGGCTGTAGACGGCATCTGCTAGAATGTCAGTCACTCTAAGAAAACTCAAGAGACTATACAGTTTCCACCATTTCCTGTGAAATGCTCCAGTTTGGGTTTATTTAGAAATAATTAAGTAACATTGAGTTATATCAGTCATAAGGAGACTGCAGAGATTGCTCCATTTAACTATCAGCATTATTTATTTCCACCATTCGAAATATTCTTTTCCTTTTAAAGTTTTTATGTTGTTTGTTTGCATATGTTCTGCTTTAAGTTAATATGATCCAGAAAAAAACATAGACACAAAAACAGTGTTTACCTCAATGTTATGCTTCTAAAAATTACTGACTCAGGACAGTGAATTGGGGGAAGAGTGTGACAAAATTAGAGAAAGAACAACTAGTATGCTTTTTCAGTAGTTCAGTGCATAATAGTATTGGCTTGGGGTAGGATTGGAGAAATGGACAGTAGATAGGACATTGGATTTAATTGGATTTGGAGATAAAGGAGAGGGAGTAATCAAGAATGGTTCCTAGATTTTTGCCTTGGGCAACCTGATGGATGGTTGTGAAATACAGAACTTCAGAGGAAGAGTGCATAAGAGAAGGGGGGAGGAAAGAAAAGGAGATAGAGTTTAGGTTTTAAACCTGAGTTTAATGTGCCTGTGGAACATCCTTGAAATGTCTGGGATGCAATTGAACATGTGAGTCTAAAGTTTAGAAGGAAGATGGGGCCAAAAGGAAACATTTGGGATCCAGTAATAGTTCTTAAACTCTTTTCACCTTAACACACCTGAAAAAGAATGTAAAACTCTCTCACTCATAAAAATAGTTCTATTTGGCAATAGTTCTTATTTTATCTCTGAGAAATCTCTTTCCCCAGGTGACTGAATGGCTCCTTTACTTCATTCATGTGTCTGTTCATTGTCACACTATGAAAGAGCCTGCCCCGTGCTACCCTATAAAAAATAATACCTACCCTAGTTCCTTCCTATTCCATTTAAAACACTTTACTGCTCTTCATACCACTTACTGCCAAGTACATACCTATTTGTTGACTGTGTTATTCCTTCCATCAGAATGCAACACACTGAGACAGGGATTTTGTCTTTCCTGTTCACTAATCTATCCACAAAGACTAGAACATTTCTGGCACATGTTTTTGAATAAATTATTTTTAACATGATGGAGGATGTGTAATAAATAACATATTGGGAAGAGAGGATGTGAAATTTGGAAAGTCTTCTTCTGGACATTTTGATTCGGCTCCCTGACCAAAGATGCCCTCCTGTACTCTACCCTCATCCATAGATTTGAGAATCATTATTAGTGATACTGTCTGGAGCCACTGGAATTGATGTCATTGTCCAGATAGAGTCTATAGAGTAAGGAGAGAAGCATGGAAAGGTAAGAGTGGGAAAGACCAATCTCAGAGGGCAGGCAGAGGTGAGGATTCCACAAACAATGAAGCAAAAGCTAGAGAGATATGAAGAAAACCAGAATACGCTAGATCAAGGAAGTTCAGACACAGTACAAGAAGAGAGTTGGGTCCATGATTTCCAGTGCTGCTAGGAATGAAGTCCTAAGCAAAAATAGGTAAAAGATATGAACCAGTACTTCATAGTAGGAGAAACATAAATGGCTAGTAAACATGAAAAGAGGCTACTCTTGCTAGTAATCAAAGAAATTAAGTCCCGCTAAGTATCATATAGTAGTGGACTTCTCCAAACAAGCAATCATTCATTATTTAAAAAAGAAAGATATGACCATACCAAATAAAAAACAAACTTGAAATGCATATTGGAAAAAAAAGTTTAAATCCTGATGTGTAAGTATGATACATTTTTCCTTTCCAAGTCAACATGAATTGGAAAATTATAATCAGTAATTTATGAGTCTTTTATTCTAATATTGCTGTTGTAAATATCAATCTGTACATTTTTTTGGATTTAATTCTATCTTGAGAAACATTTAGAAATATGGGGGAAAACTTACATACAGAGATGTACATACCATCACAACTGAGGCATATTTCCATACGGAAGACTGGTGGAGAGGCATGCTGTAGTAACCACAAAGAGGGACCATTGCAATTTTCTCTCACCCAACTTCTTAACCATGGAAAACTCCTAGGTCACTTTCCGAATGCCTCGGATCTGAGAAGTGTTCTTCATAAGGTGTGTCCACAAAAAAGGATTTAGTAAATTTGTTGGGAAAACACTCAAATTGGATTTGGTCGCTGCCTAGTGTCCTTGCTCTCTTAGCAAATGTCATCATTCCACTAAGCAGCATTCTAAGCTGGAATCTTTTGGCTCATATTCTAAGGATACAATTAAAACAGTGTTTGATTCTTAGTTATAAGCAAAAGAAACCTACTGACAGATTTAAGCAGAAAGGCACTGAGTAGAATATTGGGCAGAGGTCTGAAGAACTAAGCTCAGAAGCATGAAGGGAATGATGAAGGCTAGCCTAGATAGTGCCCAGGACTCTAGCCAAATCCTGCACAGAGTCTGATGCAGATGCTAAATCCTGGGTATTACTGCCTTCACAAATGCTACCCTTGAAAAGTGGATTCTTGCTCCATGGTTACTCTGCCACACAAATAGATTTCCCACTGTTTCACTTTTAAAAGCATTATTAATTTCAATTCAAAGCCTGATGCTGGTGTGGATAATGGATGAAGCTTTGTCACATGTCTGCATCCTAGCAACAGAGGAGGCTTGGGTCATAAGCATCTGATTTGTGGCTTCAAATTGTAGGAGGTGAGTTCTGCCTCCTACTAAGTTTCATACAGTGGGGAATGCTCCAAAAGTGTGAACAATCCATTATTTAAAACAAAACAAAACAACAAGAGTCTACTGGACAAAAGGCAGATTAAAAATACACATTATAAACTTTTATTGAATATTGAAAGACATTAGCAAACATTCAGAATCTGCCTGATTCTGATGGAATTCAGATGGAGGGATAAAGGAGAAGAGGGAAGTAGTGAAATTGTGCTAATTTATTTTTTCATTCAGGCAAAATAAGAAATATTATTTCATTGATAATATCAATAAATTAAGAAATATAGACTGAAACATTACATTTTAAAATTTCAGAGAAGAACCACGAAATTAAGCAAAGACAAAGAAAAATAAAATGACAGAAACAACCTTTAAAGAATCATACAAAACAGAAAATAAATGTCAAGAGCAAGAACACTCATAAGTGTTATAAAAAATAAATATACTAGGGAATAAACCAAAACAAAAATTTACAGAATGTGTGAAAAATATAAAATGCAAGTAAATTAAGAGGAATATAGTGTGTAGTTAAAAGTGTGGGTTCTGGAGTGTCCTTGTTTTGATTTCAGAACCAATTCTGCAACTTACTAACTATAGGACCTTGGGAAAGTTATTTAAAGATTTTATGCTTCAGTTTTTTTTTTTTCTTACTTGTATAATGGTATGCAAAACACATGAAAGGAAAGCTGACTCAGAGGAAAATTCATAAACTTAACTACATTCCTAGCAAAATGAAAATAGATAATTTAAATCTTTAATTTAAGAAGTCAAGGAGGGAAAATAAATCTAAGGAATTAAAAAAGATGAGTAGAGAAATTAATGAGCTAGAAAATGTAAAATGTAAAAATAATTAAATTGATAAATAAAATGGAACTGGCTATTTAGAAAAGAAAACAAGCCTGCAATAGATGAATTTTTTATACTTTAATTTTTAAAAGTCTACTGTAGTAGAATGTAGAAAATGCATACGCAGAAAAAATATAGTCACAGATGAAAAGTAAACTGATAAAATTTGCGCATATGCTGAAAAGGGTTAATTTCTTTAATATTCAGGTTCTAGAAATCAGGAAGTAAAACGTGAAAAAAATTCAGTGGAAAATAGGTAAAAGACATACATATACTATTTTCAAAAGAAAACACAAGTATTTGAGCTCTCAGAGTGGATAGCTTAGGCAAGAATCATCCATTACAGAATAATGCCTTACCAGATTTTTTTTTTCTGGCTAAGTGGGCTACATATTATAGAAATCTGGATACCAACCTAGGAAGCTTCTATAAAAGTTTATTATTGAAACCTCTACTCTACAGGAAGTATGAGTATGTGATGACAGAGCAACTCAACATTGAAACTCTCTGAACTTTAGGGAAATTATCCCACTCTATAATGCATGTATTTAACCAGCCTAGCTTAGAAACATAAATAAATACATCCGTAATCTAAGAAACTGGGTGAGATTGATGAAATGAAAGGTGCAAAATTAGATTAAATTTACATAGGAAAAGTATATATGGAGTTCAGCTGACCATACTACTGTTTTATAGGCTTTGTATCATGGACCAGATTTGAGAGCAGTTATAAACAAGTATTGCAGACTAATCTACCGTGTTAAATATCGACTTGGTCTTTGGAGGACAAGACAAATTATAAACCTTGCAGAGCTAGAGGAATGGATGGACAGAAAAAAATGTAAGTGATGCTGTCATTTCTGGTTTGATTTTAGGTTTGGAATTAATTTAACCACTGGAAATTTATATATAATTTACAAATAATTACCTATGGACACCAAAAGTAGACCAGATTTTTCTTGCTGAATCTCGTTGCATCTTAAGCTGACATATTTTTTATTTTGATTAATTTATAAAAGATCTTGTGCTTATAAGCAACAGAAAAATCATTCTGGCTGACCAAAGCAAAAAAAAAAAAAAAAAAAAAAGAAAGAAATTTAAAGGAAAGATAGAAGAAAGATAGCTAAAGAATCAGATTTCCATTAGAACATGAACCAGAGCTGCTCCAGAGATCTAGAGAGCAAAAAATAAGGGGCAATCTCTGTTTACTTCTGAGTGCTAGATAAACTGATATCACTATATATATCACTTTGTTATTAAGCTTTAAATTTAAATTCTGAGAGAGCACCTGATTGGTTTAGGTTGAGTTATGTGTCCAGCACTTTGCCATGGGAGGACAGAATTTGCTTGAGAGTTGCAGAGAAGCTATATCCATTAAGGGGATGGGTAGCTTCCTGAAGGAAAACTGCATATTGATAATAAAAGAATATTAATGGACACTCAACCGACTAAACAACAGATATCCATTACATGTTGCTTATTAGTGTTGAAATTCTATGCACAGAACAAGTTTCCTAATTTGTATCTTAACTTTCAGAGATCTTGATTTTTATTATATTCAATGAATTTAGTATTGCTTAAGATTAGGATGGCTATTACAGCCAGTTATTTTATGAAAAAATAAGTAAAGGATTCTGGTTTCTGCTTCCACATGTAAGGAGCTTGGAAGTCACTACTCCATCTTAACAGTAAAAAGCTAAACAGACTAAAAAATCAGCAGCTCTTCTTGACTCTATAAGAGAGGGAAGAACACAGGACAAAATGCTGCTGTCAAGATTGGAGACATAGGCATGCAAATACAGGGAAATACAGGTTACCAGAGCAGAGACTCAGGAGCAGGAACTGATGGGAGAACGGTCCTGGGGTAGGAAAAATGAACTGTAAATGATGAATTGCTGGAGGCTCAATGTGGACAACTCTGAGAGTTAAACATTCAAAGGGGACCAGGTCATAGTGGGGCCTCCATAATACTGTGATATTGACAACCAGGAGCTCAACCAGATTCCCACAATAAATATGAGAAAATGAACCATTTTGAAATATGCCAGAGCACTCCATTCTTAACAAGGCTTGCCTTCAGGAGAAAGTGATTAACCAGAGCTTAACCTGCTAGGTATTATCAGAGCCTAATGAACCTGGGAAAGAGAAAAACTCAACTCCAGTCCACTCTGACCAACTTCTCCCACCCAAGAGGAGAGAAAAAACCAAAAATGCTTGTGAAGTTCACAGTTCAGAGACATAAGCTCACTAAGAGACTAAGACTTAATCATAAGGCTTTAGAACACTTTCTCTCCCCCAACACCTTATCACCATATTACTAAAGGCTTTTTTATACCAGTTCCTTTTACCTAGTATATCATGTCTGGCTGTCAAGGAAAAATTACAATGTATTCAAAAACACAGTTTATAAAGACAAAGCAAACATCAGAACAGACATGGCAGTGATGTTGGAATTATCAGACTGAGGATTTAAAACAACTATGATTGCTATGCTAATTGTGGATAAAATAGACAGCATACAAGAACAAATGGACAATGTACGCAGAGAGATGGAAACCCTAAGAAAGAACCAAAAAGAAATGCTAATGATAAAAAAACACTGTAACAGAAATGAAGAATGCCTTTGATGGGCTTATTAGTAGATTGGACATGGCTGAGGAAAGATTCTCTGAGTTAGAAAATATATCAATGGAATTCTTGAACACTGAAAATCAAAGAGAGAAAAGACTAAAAAAAAAAAAAAGAAAAAAAAGAACAAAACGTCCAAGGATGGTAGGGCAATTACAGAAGGAGTAACTTACGTATAATGGGAATACCAGAGGGAGAAGAAAGAGAGAAAGGAGCAGAAGAAATATTTATAACAATAATGACTGAGAATTTCCCCCAAATTAACATCAGACACCAAAGCAAAGATCTAGGAAGTCTAGAGAACACCAAGCAGAATAAATTCCAAAAAACTACACCTAGGCATATAATCAAATTACAGAAAATTAAAGATAAAAAAATTCTGAAAAAAACACCTTGCTCGTAGAGAAAAAAAAAATAAGAATTACATTTGACTTATCCAAAGCTGTACAGGAATGAAGAATGGCATGAAATAGTTAAAGTATTGAGAAACAGACCACCAACCTGTAATTCTGTACCTTGCAAAAATTATCCTTCAAAAGTGAAGGCTTTCTCAGACAAATAGAAATTGAAGCAATTTGTTGCCGGTAGATCTGCCTTGCAAAAAACTGCTAAAGGAAGTTTTTTAGAGAGAGTATTTTAAAGTAAATAATATAGGTCAGAAACTCAGACTATATGAAGTAAAGAAAAGCACAGAAGACATAAAATATAAGAGAAGAAATAAGAATAAATAAAATATTTATTTTTCTTATTGCTAAGTGATTTACAGATAACAATTTATTCAAAATAATACCAACAATATGCTCAATTATAATATACATATATAGCTTATGTATAATTATATATGCTAATATATGTATGCTTATAAATAAGTGAAGTAATGACAACAATTACACAAGGGATGAGAGGTAGAAATTAGGATTATTTTGTTATTGTAAAGTATTTGCATTACCCATGAAGTAAGATAGTGTTATTTGAAAGTGGATTTAGATTAGCTGTAAACATGTACTGTGAACTCTAAGGCAAGTATTTAAAAAAAAATTATAATAGATATGCTATGAAATAAGTGAAAATTAAATCATATAAAATGCTCAAGTAAAACTACAAAAAGCAGAAAAAAAATAGAAGATAAAAACAAAAACAAAGAACAAGGGTAACAACCAAGAACACTATTGGATATTGTAGATATGAATCCAGCTGTATCAGTAATCACTTTGAATGTTAAATGATATAAAGGCACCAATTAAAAGATAGACATTGTCAGAGTAGATCAAAAGACACAATCCAATTATATGTTGTCTACATGAAAACCATTTTAAATATAAAGACATACCTAGATTAAAATTAAATGGATGGAGAAAAATGCATCATGTTAATACTAATCAAATGAAAGCAAGAGTATCTGTATTAATTTCAGACAGAGCAGACTTCAAATTAAGGAAAATTATCAAGGATGAAGAAGTGCATTACATAATGATAAAGGGGTCATTCTCCAAGAAGACATTAGCAGTTCTAGTTGTGTATGTGCCTAACATAGCATCAAACTATGTGAAGCAAAAACTGATGGACCTGCAAGGAGAAACAGATGAATCCACTATCACAGTTGGAGACTTCAGTGCTCCACTATAAGAAATAGACAGGTCAAGGAAGCAGAGTAGTACACATAGTTGACCTCAACAGTATCATCAGTCAACTGGATATAACTGACCTCTCTAAATTTCTTTATCCAACAGCAGTAGAATACATATTTTTCTTAATGTCACAAGCAACATTTACCAAGATAGGCCATACTCTGAGCCATAAATACACCTTAACAAATTTAAAATATTGGACACCATACAATGTCTACTCTAAAACCACAGTGAAGTTAAACAGGAAATCAGTAACAGAAAGATAACTGGAAAATGCCAAAATACATAGGGGTTAAACAACAGATTTCTAAATAACACGTGAGTCACAGAAGACATCTAAAGAGAAACTGAAAACATTTTGAACTAAATGAAAATGAATATACAACTTATCAAAATTTGTGGGATGCAGAAAAAGCAGTGTTTAGAGGGAAATTTATAGCACTGAATGTATATATTAGAAAGGAAGAAAGATAGATCTAAAATCAATAATCTAAGTTTTCACTTGAAGAAACTTGATAAAGAAGAAAAAGTTAATCCAAAATAAGTGAAAAGAAAGAATAAGAATTAGAGCAGAAATCGATGAAATTGAAAACAGGAAATCAATAGAGAAAAATCAATGAGTCCAACATGTGGTCTTTTGAAAAGATCAATAAAATTGATAAGCCTTAGCCAAACTGACTAAGAAGAAAAGAGAGAGGGCACAAATTATTAATATCAGAAATGAAAACGGGGACATTGCTAAAGATCCTATGGATATTAAAATGATGATAAACACATCTATGCACAACTTTTTATGCTCACATATTTGTTAACTTAGATACAATGGACCAATTCCTTGAAAGACAGAATCTTCTAAAACTCTCTCAAGAAGAAATAGACAATGTGAATCGGTCTATATCTATTAATAAAATTGAATCCAAAATTAATAACCTTCCAAAATAGAAAGCACCGGGCCCAGATGGGTTCACTGGTGAATTCTATCAAACATTAAGGAAGAAATTATACAAATTTTCTACCATCTTTTTCCAATGTATAGATACAGAGGGAATACTTCTTAACTCATTCTATGTGGCTATCATTACCTTAATTCCAAAATTAAGTGAAGACAATATAGGAAAACTACAAACCAGTATCTCTCATGAATATCAAAACAAAAATACTCTATAAAATAGTAGCAAATTGAATCCTAAAAAACATAAAAAGAGTTGTATGCCATAACCAAGTGGGATTTATCCCAGGTTTGCAAGGCTGTTTCAGTTTTCAAAAATCAATTAATATAAGCTATCACATCAATAGGCTAAAAATGAAAAATCATATGTTCATATCACTAAGTGCAGAAAAAGCAATTGACAAAATCCAACACCCGTTCATAATAAAACTCTCAGTAAACAAGAAATAGAGAGGTACTTTCACAACTCGAGGAAGATTATCTTAAAAAACCTGCTGCTAGCATCATACTTAATTGTGAGTAACCTGAAGCTTTTTCTCTAAGATCAGATACAAGGCAAGGATATCCTGTCACCACTCCTTTTCAACATCATGCTGGAAATTCTTGCTAACACAGTAAAGGAAGAAGAGGAAATAAAGGCATACAGATTGGGAAGGAAGAAATAAAATTATCTTTGTTTGCAGATTACATGATTGTCCATGTAGAAAATCTGAAAGAATTGACAGAAAACTGTTGGGACATAATAAGCTATTTATATCAAGGTTGCAGGATACAAAGATAATATATAAATGTTAATTGATTTCCTATATACCAAGGATGAACAAGTGGACTTTGAAATTAAAAACACACTAACATTTACATTAGCCCCCCCAATATAAAATACTCATGTATGAAGGTATCAGAATATGTACATGATCTCTATGTGAAAAATTATGAGACCTTGATTAGCAAAATCAAAGAACTAAATAAATGGATAGATATTATGTGTTGATGGATAGGAAGACTCATTATTGTAAAGATGTCAGTTCTTCCTACTTGATGTATAGATTTAATGCAATCCCATTCAAAATTTAGCAAGTTATTTTGTGGATATCAACAAAATGATTCTAAAGTTTATATGAAGAGGCAAAAGACCAGAATAGCCAACACAATACTGAAAAAGAACAACAGAGTTGGAGTACTGATGCTACCTGACTTCAAGACTTACTATAAAGCTACAATTATTAAGACAGTGTAGTATTGGCAAAAGAATATACAAATACGTCGTGGAACAAAATAGGGAGTTCAGAAACAGACCCCTGTAAATATAGTCAACCGGTCTTTGACAAAGGAGCCAAGGCAATGCAATAGGGCAAAGATAGTCTTTTTAACAAATGGTGCTAGAACAGTTGGGCATTCACATGTAAAACAATTAACTTAAACACAGACTTTATACATTTCACAAAAATTAACTCAACATGAATCACAGAATAAGTGTAAACGCAAAACTATCAAACTTCTAGAAGGTAACGTAGGAGAAAACCTAGATGATGCCTTTTTAGATACAACACCAGACAGGATTCATTAAAGAAATAATTAATAACCTAGACTACAGTAAAATTTTAAAGCTTTTGCTCTGTGAAAGACAATATCAAGAGAATAAGAAGACAAGCCACATACTGAGAGAAAATATTTTCAGAAGACATATCTGATAAAGGACTGTTATCCAAAATATACAAGGAACTCTTAACACTCAACAGTAAGAAAACAGACAACTTGATTAAAATATGGGCCAAAGATCTCGACACTCACCAAAGATGATAGATCACAAGTAAGTGTAGGGAATGATGCTCCATGTCATTTGTTGTCAGGGAAATGCAAATTAAAACAACAAAGAGATACCGCTACACACCTATTTGGATGGCCAAAATCCAGAGCACCAACAACACCAAACACTGGCGACAATGTGGAGCCATACGAACTATCATTCATTGTTGAGGGAATGCCAAATGATGGCCATTTTGAAAGACAGTTTGGTGGATTCTTACAAAACTAAACATACTCTTACTATACAATCCACCAATCATGCTTGTTGGTATTTACTCACATGAGATTTATACCCAAACAAAACCTGCATATGATATCTATAGCAGCTTTTAGTTAATTGCCAAGGCTTGAATGCAATCAAAATATCCTTTAATAGATGAATTGATAAATAAACTGTGGTAAATCCAGACAATGAAATATTATTTAACTCTAAGAATAAATGAGCTTTGAAGCCATAAAAAGACATGGAGGAAACTTAAATGCATATTATTAAGTGGAAAAAGCCAATCTGAAAAGGCTTTATACTTTATGATTCCAGCTATCTAACATTCTGGAAAAGGCAAAACTGTGGAGAAAATAAAAATTCAGTGATTGCCAGGGGTGGGATGAGGTGGGTGGGAAGGATGAATTGGCATGCACAGAGAGGAGTTTTAGGACAGTAAAACTATTTCATACAATACTGCAATGATGGATAAATGTTATTATGTATTTGTCTAGACTCATAGAATGTACAACACCAAGAGTGAACTGTAAGGTGAACTATTGCCTTTAGTGATTATGATGTGTCAATATAGGTTTATCCTTGGTAGCAAATGCATTACCCTGGAGAGTGATACTGATAATGGGGTTGTGGGGTGGCTATGCTTGAGTGTGGTGAGGAGATATATGGGAAATTTCTGGTACCTCCTTCTCAATTTCGTTTTAAATTTAAAACTATTCATAAATTTTCTTTAAAGCAACAACAACAAAATGATGCAAATAAATTAATTTGATTGAAATCAGTCATTTATTGCCTTGTAATACCAAAGTGCTACATTTTTTGGTACTTTCAGCTAGCTATAAAATGTTTACTTTGCAGTGGACTGTACGTTCCATGAAGTCAAGAACTGTGTCTGTTATGATCATTAATATGCACCTGCTATTAGCAAAAGCCTGGTCTATCAGAAGGGCTCAAAAGTATTTTTTGAAAGGACAGTTTTTATTAAGTTTATTAGTTATTCTAAAATATGTTGCAGAGTATATACAAATAACCAGAATTCTTTGAGTTAGAATGCCTCTTTTTCTGTAGCTAGTGCTTGAGGAAGGAAGAAGTCAGAGAGAGAGAGATTCTATATAAGTCATGGAACTCAATCAGTTCACCCTGTCCAACAGCCTGATTTCCAGAGGAAAAAGAAGAAGGAGCAAAGTGTTTGGGAGATGAAAAGACTAGAAGAAGAAGGGAGAAAGAGAAAACAAATGAGAGAGGCAGAGAAAGAGAAAACCCTTCTTTCATTAGGAAGCTGCTGGGACTCCTTTTACTTAAAAATCCTTTGAAAAGTGAGGGAGAGTACAACTATCTTATTTAGGAGTTAGTCCCAGGAAATACTGTTAGTAGAATGGAGAAGTGAGACAGGGAAGGGATGGGGGGGTAAAAGCAGATTACCACGTGGGCAACCTGAGCTTTATCCCTGTAGGGAGTAGTGTGGCCATCTTGCCTCAAGTGCTGGGTCTTTAGCCACCAGCTTCCCCAGTCAGTTGTTAAGGGCTGCTCCACTGGGAGCCTTAATTACCTGGCACTTCTGGCTGTGCTGGTGGACAGAGTGGAGTCCTGCAGCCAGAGGGAGCCCTTAGGCAATGAAATGCAGGTGCGGGCACTTGAAAGTCAGGTCAGCATGCACAGAAATGTAAGGCAATATGGAAGGGGACACCAATAGCAACTGCTCTAATTTGCTTATTTGAAAAGAGAAAAAGTCATAGGTATGCTAAATAAAAATTTATGTTTATTTTCTGCTGTGTTTCAGAATCTTGAATAGCTACTCATATTCAGGCCATCACTAAGTATTTCTTGAACTTGTTGATGTCTCATGACTGTCCACTTCCACTGAATGAGTGAATGAATGGATAGAAAATTGAAGTCCATTGGTTGATTGCCAGGATGATACTTTAACTTCTGTTTGAAACCACTCTGATGCCCTTTGTCATTGGGAGCCCATATTTCAGAACTAAACCTGTACTGAGGCAGACCCTGCCCTTTTGCCAATGCTGATTAACAATCAGCTTCATGGGGCTTATCCATATACTTCAGAATGGCGAGTAAATACCACCTTTTGGGAAAAAAATGTTTATGGATAGCTACACTCAAAACATATATGTCAATTCTTTTGGTCATTATCTAACCACTGTTTAATGCCAAGTATGGGAGATAGGTGAGGGAAGGCCCACCTGAATGGTTTTCTGGGGAAACCTTGAGCCAGGAGTGGCAAAGGACCTTGAACTAGGAATACATGAAGTCAATGAGCAAAATGCAGATATAGTAAGGGCGAAATCAGGAGAAGAATAAGTGATCCAAAATGGAATCACCAATTCAATTAGTTAGAATGTGAGTAGAAGTCAAAAAGAGATGAAAAAATTAGGGAAACTAAAAAAATGAATGCTGAAATGGGTCAACAGAACTCAGGCCCCCAGAAACCCTGACACTGAAGCCATGGCTTATGATGTGGTTGGAGCATTGATGGGTGCAGAGTCTATGGACAACTGTCATGTAAACCAGGCCGGAGGATGCCAGTGTTCTCTTTAGGGAAGCAAGTCCAAATTTCACTCCAGTGGAATGTGGGAGGGAGGAGCATGCCCACTTCCTTCTAACCTTCCCCAGGAGGCTGAGATAGTGCTGCTTTCATTGTGAGGCTTACCACCAGACATCAAAATAAAACCGGAGTTAAATCTTCTCCAAATTGAAATGACAATTTCAGGTGGGGTGTGTACTTGATGTATTACAAAGAAAATATTTTATTTTATCTTTTTTCTCCTTGTAGTCTATGAAACAATGTTTGCTAAAAGGGAAGACTGGCGAGGATTAGGAAGAAGTGAGCTCCTTAAATTCTTCAACAACTGTGGCCATTTCCCAACCCAGCAGCAAATTGATGAGGTTTGGGACCTGGTCCACAGAGGCGAGTGTTTTCTCATTTCTTTTCTTCTTTTGCTTTTGCCTTCCTTCTTTATTTCCTCCCTGTTTTCCTCCCTTGTTCTTTCCTTCCTTCCTTTTACTTTCAGTAAGCTTGTCTTATAAATCCCTTTTTTCAAATTTTTAAAACCCGATTTTAATATATATGAAAGAAGAGACTTAAAGAACAGGTTAAAAGAAGTGAATACAATAAAGTTATTTTAAGAGGGGTGGCGGAGATGATTTTTACGTTTTAAGTTCTTGATGTATTTTTCATACACTAAGTTTAGCCTGAATATATTTTAAATCATCATATTTAAAATACTGATGCTAAAATGATTTCTCCTGAATGGTTAGATTTGGTACTGAAGAACATAGTTAAGTTTAAATGTGTGAACATAAATTATTTCAATACAATAGATATTCAGTTTGAAAATTGATTATTTTCTGAACAATAAGTGAAAGGATAATATTGTAGTGTATGGGAATATGTAATAAATTAAATGGAGCAACGTTTCTCTCTTCTCTAAAAACTACTAAGTGGGTGGAAATTGTCACCAAAGTTATGGGAAATCTCAATGAATTTTCCTTAACCCAGTAAGATTCTTCTCAGCATTTCTTTTTATGTCCACACTGGTGCTGTGGCTTGCTGCTGTGTTTAGAGATGGTGGATGATGTATCCACAATTTAATTGAGAAGAAAAGGTAAACAAACAAAACAAAAGATTTCAGGACTTTTTTTTAATAGAGGAAAATGGCCCACATGCCGATAGGAAGGTATGATTAATGTCAGGGTGACAAGGTTGAGGCTTCATTATAGGTTGACGTTCTCATCCTTTGTTAGTTCTTAATGTAAACTGACCTAATTCTTTGCCTGTATATGGACTTTGCTTTGCCACTGCCAAATCACTAGTACTTAGACAGGTTTTCTAGACTCTCGATAAATATTTGTTCACAGACTAGAAAAGCATTCAAATCACTTTGTGCTTCAGTGGTCATGACTAGGTTGTTTGTTTAAGCAACTTTTTTTTGATGAAAAAAATTTAATATTTATTATATAAAATTTGGGAATATAGAAATATATAAAATTACTAATAAATAGCAATTATTAATATTTAATGTTTATTGTTCCCAGTTTTTTTCTGTGCATGTAACAATTTTATGAAAATTGAGGTTTTCTGTAGTTTGAAAATCTACTTTTTTTTTTTTTTGCTTAACAGTACTCATAAATTTCCAAGGCATAAATATCTTTTACAACATTATTTATGACTTAGTAATAATCTATCATAAGGGTGTTCTACAAAGTGTTTACTGTTGCACATTTAAGTTCTTTATTTTTCTTTATAATAAATAATAATAAAATTTTAAAAATTGAATGTGACAAAATAGAAATCACCTGAGATTTCAGAAACTTATACTGATTAGTGTTATTAATTTAAAATATAATTTTTTGTTCAAATTAATAGTTCATAGTAATATTTTCCTCCACTGATTATTCTGGAATATATCATAAAGGCTTAGGTTTAGAGCATGGCTCTAGAATTAGCTTGCCTGGGTTTAATTCCTGGCTCCTTCACTTAAGTAGCTGTGTCTTTGGACAAGATATTTATCTCTGCTATGCCTTATTTCACTCATCTATAAAAGGAAGGTAATACTGTCTAAGTCATTGCACTGTTATGAGATTTAAATGAAATAACTTGTGTAAAATATTTGGCCCATAGTAAGTGCTCAGTAAGTGTTTGCTGTTATTATTCTTTAAATTCTTAAGTATACTTAAATAATTATGAAAGTTGATTTTCATAATTTTTATTTTGAAAATGTTTAAATGTTGAACCTAATTATAGAATGATTTATTTTTATAGAGATTTTTGTATTGAATGTTATCCATTGGTTTCCACCCGTATCATCTCTTTTGATTATCATAATAATAACCTGTGTGCTAGAGGAGATGATATGCTTATTTATGTTCATTTTACAGCTGAGAGAACTGAGGCTTAGAAAGAGACTTTTTTAAGCTCATTACGAGAGCTGGAACTTTATCCTTGGTCTCTTCAAGTTCAGTGCTGTTTCCATTTTACTATGTGGAGACACTTTAAAAGTTCAGTGCTACAAAAACATAATTATGTGGATGATTAAAATATTCTTGACAGCAAGTACTGCCATTTATTGATCTTTCACATACTAGATAATGCCGTGCAATATAGTAGGTTTTTCTGTAAATAATTCACTGTGTTGAATTTCTTATTAAAACTAGAATTTTCAAAAGAAAACTTAGTTTAAAAACATACTATTTTTATTATAATGCCTAAAATTGAGAAGCTTTCCTTTATAGAAAGAAGTCACTCTAACATAATTTAAAATATATATCCAATTATGTTGCTCAATCCAGTTAAAAAATTCTAGTGGTTCATAAGAAGCTTTCATTTAAAATGGAAATATTCTAAAGTAGTTGAAAGAAACCAGAAAATTTATGGGAAATGGAGCTAAATTAATGTTTTCTGCTTGCTTTTGGTATATACCATTTTTTAAGAGACTCTGATTTTACACATTTTTGATTGTCAGTCATCTTCATTCATACTGACTTCCTTGATTGTGGATAATAGCTCCAGATGTGCAACCTACACATTTTTTCATCCAGTAGAATATTTCATCTAACGTATATATACTTAATCCAATTGATTAACTTTTTCAGTGTATGATACCAAGTAGGTTAAATTTCTAAAACTGTATGTGTTCAGGTATTTTTAGCTTTTGTTTTTTCATTTTTTTCTTCTTATCACTATGGTAACAAAGAAATTGTGACTGAGGACATGATTTTTTGTCTGAAAATCTTCCTTTGGGAGAATGAAGCAACTTCAGACTGCCTGTATAGACTGATCTTAAAGGCTGAAGACCATGTAAACATGAGAACCTTTACTTGATATTTATTTAAATCTCAACAAAGAAAGCTAACTAATAGCAATGGAGTGGCATATCTCAAGAAAGATAATACATTTGGTTCTATGTTATCTATTCTCAAATCTTCTTAGATTTTTGAACTTTGAAGGTTTTCCAGTGTTTTCTCAACATGTAAATAGAACTTTTTAGTTTATTTTCTGCAACTAAAATAATAGAAAACTCAACAATGAAGACAAGTCCATTTTCACTGTGGAGCCCTAGATAAAAACCTTAAAACCTGAAATAGTCTATGCATCTGAAGAAACTATGGTCTGAGATAGGATATGAATTATTTCAGGCTCCCTGACTAATTGGTGGCAAACTGTAACTATATCCTGGGCCGCCTCCTCCTCAAGGCACAGCTTTGTCCCCCACAAGCAGACAACACTGGATTTTCTGCTATTTTCTCAAGATACAGCTTTGTGTTATTAAATAGGAAGCATATAACGATTTTCTCCTAAATTTTTTTTTCATATGAACAAGCACTCTAACAATAAGATTTTGATTATGCAGAAAAGGGATTAAGGAGGATTAATAAAAGATAGTAGATAATAGAGGATACTAGGGCATAAGAAATTCTGATGGTAAAAGAATGCAGAAGTATAGGAGATAACATGTTAAAAAGCTTTATTTTAAATAACTTCTAAAAGAGAAATTTAGCACATTCTTATTATAAACATTTTGAAAATATATACTAAAACCAAGAGATGAAAATAAAAATACTGGCCATTTTGTTTCAGAGTGACATGAGGCTACTGACTAGAGGTCAACTAGAATAGGTAGCCAGGTCTTGTAAAGATCTCCTAGGGCCATCATAAACATGAGGGGAAGGTGTCTGGCAATTTGTCTTCTTTTTTATATAATAAAAATGTGATCACACTGTGCATTTATGTTGCTGGTACAGATCTCAGTCCATGAACTCACTGTTTCTCTACAAAGAGTTAATTTTTATTTCAAACCTCCATCAAACTTTAATCTCAGTCAATTTGGCTTTTCATTTTCTTTTTATGAGGTTGTGGCTAAATAAGGAGGGAAGGCTGTGTAGTGACACAGCATGTGGAGTGTCCTGTCCACCTGATCTGCAGTATCGTATGTGGACACAGGCATTTCCTGGTGTATTGGTCTGCCAGTTCTGCCATGACAACTACCACAGGCTGGGTGGTTGAACAATAGAAATTTATTTTCTCACAGCTTTGGAGGCTGGAAGTTCAACATCACGGTGCTGACAGAGCTGGCTTCTCTTGAAGCCTCTGTCCTTGACTTGCAGACCACTGGCCTTCTTGCTATGTCCTTACATGGTCTTTTTTCTGTGTGCCTGTCTCAGATGTCTCTCCCTCTTCTTATAAGGCCGCTAGTCTTACTGGATTAGGGCCCCATCCTTATCACCTCATTTAACCTTTAAAGGTCCTACATCTAAAAAGAGTCACATTTGAGTTTAAGACCTCAACATATGAATTTGGAGGGGACACACTTAAATCCATAACACCTGAGAGATCCATTTGACTTGTTGGATAACTTACTACTCACATTTAGTCAGTCCCAGCGGGTTGCTATGGAGATTTTTTAAAGGTCTCTTTTAGGTTAGTCTACATATTAAAAAATTCACTCATTGTGAGTGTACAGTTAAATGACTTTTGGCAAATTTATAATTTTGTGAAACCATAAGCACAACAGGTTTTAAAGATTTCTATAACCTGAAATGTTCTGTTAAGTCCATTTTCAGTCAGTCCCTACTGTTACCCCCAGTCCCAGATAACTACTGATCTGCTATATATGTCTATAGAATTGCCATTTCTAGAAATTTCACATAAATAGGATGATACAATATGTGTATATTGTGGCTGACTTCTTGCACATAACATGTTTTTCAGGTTCATTAGTGATGTGGCATGTATCAGTACTTCATTCCTTCTTATTACTGAATAATATTCCATTATGCATATATCACATTTTGTTTATTCATCAGTTGGTAGATATTTGGGTTGTTTCTACCTTTTGGTTATGAATAATGCTGCCATAAACATCTCTTTGTTGTTTTAATTTTCACTTCCCTACAAAACTAATAATATTGAGCATTTTTTCATGTTCTTATTAGATATTCATATACTATCTTTTGAAAACTGTCTATTCAAAACTTTTGTGTATTGTTTTACTTCAAAGCTTTGTTTTCTTATTATTGAATTATTGGAGTTCTTTATATATTCTGGATTCAAACTCTTTATCAGATACGCAATTTGCAAATATTTTCTCCCTGTCAATGGAATATATTTTCATTTTTAAAATGATATCTGAAGCACAGTAGTTTCAAATGTTTATAAAGTTTAATTCATCAATTTTTTTCTTTTCTAGAGTAGGCTCTTGCTGTCATAGTTTAGAAATCTTTGCCTCTTAAAAGATAAATATTTTCTTCTATTTTTTCCCTAGAAGTTTTATGATTTAGCTCTTTTAGGTCTATAGTCAATTTTAGTTTAATCTGTTTGCATGTTTTAATATACGGTGTTTCTTCTATAGGCAGCATGGAGTTTGATCTTGCTTTTTTATAATATAGTTTGACAAGCCTGTCATTTGATTGGAGTCTGTAGTCCATTCACATTTGATGCTATGATTGATGTGGTTGGAGTTACGTTTGCCATTTTGCTATTTGTTTATTGTATGGTTTATGTGTCTCTGTTGTTCCTTTGTTCCTCCTTTACTGCCTTCTTTTGTATTTTTTACAAATATTTTTACTGTACTATTGTAACTACACTGTGAATTTTTAAACTGTATTTTAAAAATTATTTTCTTAGTGGCTGCTCTATGGATTGCAGTATACTTCCTAACTTATCACAGTATTGTTCAGATTAATACTAAATAATTTCCAGTTAAGTACACCAACTTTGTTTCAGTATAGTTCCATGTCATCTCTCCTCCTCTGTGCTCTTATCATCATATGCATTGCATATATAAAGTTTATAAACCTAGCAATGCTGTTTTAAAATTATGATTTTATATAATCAGGTGGTTTTAAGGGGGTTAAAAAGGAATGTGAAAAATATTTTATAGTTTTTTTATATTAAATATATACACTTGTGTGTATATATATATGTGTGTGTGTATATATATAAATATTTGAATACATTTACCACCTCCTTTGCTTTTCATTACATCTTTGGATAGGAATTAACATCTGGTGTCTTTTCCTTTGAGCAGGTCTTCTAACAGTAATTTCTCATAATCTTTTTAAATCTGGAAATGTCTTTACCACTTTAATTTTTTTTGAAGGATAGTTTTTCTGGATAGAGATTTCTTGATTGACAATTTTATTTTTCAGTACTTTGAATGTATTCTTCCACTGGCTCCTGGTCACCATTGGTTCTGATGGGACATCAGTCATAAATCTTATTTTTGTTCTCCTATATATGATAAGGTGTTTGTCATTTTATGGTTTCAAGGTTAACTCTTTGTCTTTGTCTTTCAGCACTTTGGGTATGGTGTGTCTAGGTGTGAATCAATTTTTATTATACTTGGGGCTCATTGAACCTCTTGGATCTTTAAATGTGTTTTTTAAATCAAATTTGGCAATTTTTCAGCCAAATTGTTTTGTGTTTTTTTCTCTCTCTTCTTTTCGTCTAGGACTCTCTTATATTTATATTAGTCTGTTTAATATTATCCCAGAAGTTTCTGAGGCTATGTTTAATTTTTTTTTAATTCATTTGTTCCATTCTTAGAAGTAGATAATAGTTATTGATCTACTTTCAACCTCACTATTTCTCCCTTCTCTCTTCTCAAGTACATTACCTAGACTATTTTGTGAATTTTTCATTCCATTATTGTATTTTTCATCTCTGGAATCTTTTAGTTACTTTTTATAGATTTTATTTCTCTTGATAATTCTTATTTTTGAGTAATTGTCATATTTTCCTTTAATTCTTTAAGTATAATTTATTTTAAATATTTAAGCATATTTATAATAGCATTTTGAGGTCTTTTTGTCTGCTAAATCTAGAATTTGAGTCCATTCAATTTTCATTGACTTTTTCTTCCCTGAGGATAGGTCACACTTTCCTGTTTTTTGAGTGTTTCTTTTTTTTTTTTTTTATAATTGTTGAACACTGGACATTTTAGTTAATATGTTTTTGCAACTATGGATTCTGACCTTCCCCACTCCAAGGGTTTATTTATTAGTAATTGTCTGGACTTAATATGTGGAATCTGATCTCCTCTCCATGATGTTTGGCTATTCATTTTTCTGCTCAGTTATTGTTTTAATTCTTTGGGGGGCGGTTCAAACAGATCATCTTTGTATCTGTATAACTTAGTTCTCAGCCAATGATTGGCCAGATGTTTTACTCAAAACACCTTGAGCCCCTGAGGTCTCCACCATCTGTGTGTGGATTTGGGAGCACATTCAATGTTCAATTTTATGTCTGCCTCATATTTTACTTTCCGCTGGCACTCTTGGGTTTTTTCTGTTCATTACCATTGTTTCCTGGTTAGCTTGGGATGTGTGTAGAGATTATCAAATCTTTCTATTGCCTTCTTATTTTCAGAACCTATTAAATTTGCAGTTGTCCTGTGGTTGCCCCCAACTGAGACTGAAACTCAGGCTTGCAGAGCTGCAGCTTCTGTCCATTTATTTCTTATCAAGTGTGTTATTTATACTGTTAATGCCAGTTGGTTTTGATTTTTTCTCACCTCTTCAAATCAGTTTAGCTTCCTTTGATGGCTTTATATGTGGAGAAAATAATTCTCATTTTAGGCATATTGACATTGGTCAAGTCTTCTGACCCTTGTCAGGATCCAGTTCAGTAGAGCCTATGACCTATAGGTCTACATTCGTTCACTAGAGGAAGACGAAATGCTCAAAAATGTAGTTATATGAGTATAACTCTTGGAACAAAATCAGATTATCAGAAATGAAGCAATAAAGATGATTTAGGCAGGTGGCCAGTATTAGGAATATCTGATACTTCTGCTGATGACTGAATAATGATAATAGTCCTTCTAGTATCACCTCCACTTCATTAATGAAAGGAGTCCCCTAAATTGTACTGCCATGAAGTTTTTTTTTTTTTTTTTTTAAAGCAGCATTTAAAGTTTTTGGGTTATGCAACGCTGGGTAACTTGAGAGAGTTTGATGTTTGTCCCACCTACTCTGATGGGTTTACTATTCAGGTCTTATGAATCTATAGACTCTTACTATGCATTGCAAAGATATAAAGGTTTGTTAGTGATGTCTATAACCCTTGTGTAGCAGTATGTCACCTTTTTTCTGGTGTTTTGATAGATATTGTCTACTACTTTCATCCATGTGAGAAGTAAAAGAACATTCTTTTCTCTGGTTGATAATTTCTGGTATGTCATGAAGTGAAAGGAAATACATTAGAGCATATTGTATGGATGCCTTCCCTGACTGAGACAATCCAGAATATTTTTTATAAAAGTGTTCTTGCAAATATATTCAACAAACATCTTTCGAGCATTTAGTATGCTCTGTGAAATTTAATGTGGTTCAAAAGTCTTAGAGTCCCCACAATAACTGCGGGGACAGGCACATGTATAACTAGATAAATACAATGTTGTAAATGTTTATACATTCAAATATGTATCAAGTACAGAGATGATACAGATACTAATTATGTCTTAAGTTTGGAAATCAGGGAAAGTTAGAGTATTTAAGACTTGAATCAGTCATTGTGCTAACTAGATTAATAACAAAAAAGACAAGAGTTTAATGCATAAAGGATTGTGTGCAAAGCAAATTAGAATTTTCAGGGATGCTGGTAACACTGAATAGAGGAGAGTATGTGTCTGCTGGGTGGGTAACTGGGGAGGGGCATGATGTTACTAAAACTGCTGACTGAAAGATACCAGATCATTCATTGAGATCTAGTTGACTGTGGTTGCCTTTCCATATAGGATTCTTCTTATTTTGGGTTTCTTGTTCACCTGTCATCTGCCTACCGGAAATGGATGCTTCCAAATGTACAATGCAAATTAGATTTTGGATATAAATCAGTTTTGTAACAGTAGGAGCTATTTAAACACTTCTCCCTAGAGCTTGAATACCCCTGAATAAACTAGATACCAAACCCTAGGGACAAAGAGCAACCCCAAAAGATCTGTCTATCATCACCTTGCTTCAGCTACCTAATACAAGCAGCTGCTCCTAAAATTCCACCTGCTTTCTCCCTAACACTTTTTAAAGATAGTTCTTGACATTTTGTCTCATCTTACATTATTTAACACCGTTAATGCCCTCTTTCACTCTAGCCATGGTTGTGCAAAGCCTGTGAAAGCCTATGTTAATGATACGCCCTGGGAATGGTTGTTGCCAGTGGAAGACGTTCCCCTTTCTCCTCTTTCCTATCCTGCAGTCACATGAGTTGTTACTGCAGTTATTAAGTTCCTCTAATTAGCCATACTGGGTTTTTTTAAATCTTTGGGTCTTTATTACTTGGGTTGAAATAGTTGTATCATTGTTATATAAGCTGCACAGAGAATCTGATTAAATTGTGTAATATTACTTAACACCAGCCATTCTTCTAAAGCCTGTCTGTTTTCTTTAAGTAGAAAATAACCATCTTTAAGAAACAGCAGGAACAGCAGGGGTCTGAGAGTGGTGTTAAGTTCAATAAAGGTATAATTACTTTCATAAGTCTGTTAGAGAGCAAGGCTTTCGGCTTCTTTTGTTAGATCACTGTTTATTAAGATTACACACCCAGCACTCCTAACATGCAGAGATCCACCAGCAGGTCTTTGTTTTATATGATTGAATTACTATAATATCAGGAATATAAACTCCCTGGTGAGAACAACTTTGCTATGCAAGTCTCTGATAAATGAAAGAATTATTGATATAAAATATTTCATCAGAAGTGCTTATGAAATGCAAAACTTTATGATATAGTATAGCTATTCCAACATTGTAAACAGAATTAAAGAGCTCTATTTTTTTCTGGCATTTCATTTTATCCAGAGTCCTGTTAATTCCCATAGTGAAGTAAAAACTTACAAAGGACTTAAAGTAGTTTTCAGCCATTTACAGTCAAATAAGTCTTGCAGTTCTTACTCAGTTCACTTCTTAAGTCACCTTTAGGAATGAACATCTTCTAGCATTTCTGAATCAAGCTTTTAAAAGGAATTATGCTCTGCTTGGTAAGGCACCATGATGCTCCAGTGCTGTGAAGTCTATTGTGCTGATATGTTATAAGTGGTGTTGAAATGAAAGCTTATGATTCAGATTCCTGAAACCAAGCCTCTTTAGGGATGCTGCCAAATTAGATGCCAAAAGTTAATGCTAACGGATTGTTTACTAAAAGTTTACCTCTGCTGTCACAAGCCCACGAGAGCTTCATTTGGGCATTTCTGTTTCCAGAATTTAAAATTCTGTGACTGTTACCACATTGAAATCAGCATGGCAATACTGTTATGTAGATGCAGGGGGTTTTTTTTGTTGTTTTTTTTTTTAACCAGAGCCATATTGGCCTGTTATGCAAAGTGTTTACAGAGTAAGCTTCTTTTAAGGCATAGTTTTTGAGGAATTTTAAGGTAAATATCTCATGATCCTACCATAAAATTCTTGAATTTCTATTCTTTAGAAGTATTCCTGCCAATGATTCTTTATCTACCAATGCCTATATATATATATATTTATTAGCATGATGAGGGGCCAAACATCCTTTTAACTGATTTGTTTAGCAATTTAAATATAGAGGACTTGATTTACATATACATCCTTGTATGTACTTATAATGCTTTGAGGCAGACACAAGAACACACATATAAGCACTTTTTTTTTTTTTTTAGTTTTTTGAGGGGGGAGGTAATTAGTTCTATTTAATTAGTTTTTTAATAGAGGTATTGGGGATTGAACCCAGGACCTTGTGCATGTTAAGCATGCACTCTACCACTTGAGCTATATACCCTTGCCCCATAAACGTAGTTGTATAGCATGTATATTATAGTTAGTAGCTCTCATCAGCACTAATAACTGCCTAGAAGAAAGGCAGATACCATAACATTCTCTTTTTCTTTATTATTCTGTGGAGTTTAATTCATAGTACCAATCAGAGAAGACACAAAATTGACTGTACACCTATTATGCATATTTTCTAGCATTGAGATTCACATTTAATATTAAACAATCACTTAAATTAGTGGCTCTTACCCAAGATCTCATAACATGTTCATGCATCTAAATAAGTTATAAGTGAGTTCCAAATCTTTTGATTCTAAGGAAGTTAATGTCCCCGGATTTTTAAAGTAAGAAATGAATTTGAATGGATTACAAGACAATCCCTATAACGTAACTTTCATTTGCTGGAATTCCATAGTATTTGTTGAGGAGAGAGAGGAGGGAACTGTGGCTTGAGTGTTGGAAGCTCCATCCAAGTACAGCCTTTGTGCATGTGCCATGCAGGTAAACCTCAGTTCTGGGCGGCTGTAGCCAGGAACAGAATGAGAAACCCTGTTTTGCATTAATGCCCCATGTCAGCTAACTAATTTCTAGCAGATAACTCTTACTCTGCCCTTGGAAAAAAATCTGATTATTGCATAGAATAAGGAGTAGTTCTTCTTTTCAGGGATAAGATGATTACTAGTGTAACTACTACATAGCTCTTGCTAATGCCAAACTTTAGTATTTTCTGTAGGTACCGAGAGCAAATCATTGTTTGAAAGACTTCTAATACCATGTTCTCCATTGTGTTTTGGTTACAGTGAAAGACAAGGAGGGCTATTACCCATTACCGTATTTTGAACAGTTAGTCTGCAGGGGATAACTAGCTCCCTAACACAGCATTTGCAGGACACAGCAGTTAAAGTACCTTGAGAAACTATTTTTCTGTTTACTTCCAGCTGTCTTGTGTTCTCAGTCTTCTGGAGATGCTTGTTTTCAGTGCTTCTCGAGCTCTCATTTTTAGAGTATTCATTTCTAACAATTGTATTCCAATAGCTGCTTCATTACTTCCTTGGTTGTAACTAGATTTTGTCATTAGCAGTAACATCTTTCATTTTTCTTTTAAGCCTCTTACTTTCTGGTCACCTCCTCATATTTTTCTAGCTCTTCTCCCCCTTCAATAAATTTGCACCCCCCTGGGGACATTCAACCCATTAACTTTATATATTTATGATATTAGTAACCCCTGAGATTTTTTTTTTTTTTTTACCATTCTCCTTACTGAACTTAGATTCATTCCATGGTATCCCTGCATACATTTTTACTTCCTTACCCTCTTCTGATTTATTTTCCAACAGGCTGAATCTAATAAAAACAACAGTAAAACCAACTTTCTGCCTAATTCATGCAGATAAACATGGCATGGCTGGAGAAAAACATAACTAGGCAGATTTATTTCACTTTCACTTTCTGATCACAGATGTCAAGTGGACCCTCAGAATTGACAAGCAGTTTTAGTCCACATTTCAAGTTAATTCAGTCTTCTCTCTCCGATTAATATTACACATGATCTTGGCCTTCCTCAGACTTTAAACATCTCGTCTTCCTCCTTTCTGCTGATGACTTTTATTTCTAATGAAATGGGTATAGCAGACAATATTAGAAAAGATGATCTTATCTTCCTACCTCTCAATCTGTCAACCTTCCAGCATCTTCAGCTTCAGAGCCTGCTTCTCTTCCTCTTGCAATGGATGCAATGAATCTCCCTGTTCATCCCTTCTTGTTGACAGTATCACATTGTCTGGGACTTACTCAAGGATTTTACTCCTCTGTTCACTTTCTTTACTCCAGATTATTTCCTATCTCACCTCCATTATTTATTTCTTCTCTTCTGGACTGTATCTCAAGAGCATACAATATACTGAGAAATTTTCCATCTTATAAACACCCTCTATAGATGCCATGTAATCTTTTGTTTCTTACTTCTTCAATTGCCTTTCCATTTCTTTGCTCTCCTTTATAAACAACTCCTCAAAATATTAAATCTTCTTAGCATGTCTGCTTCTTTACTTTCTATACTTTTTTTCTTTTTAAGACCTATTATGAAATACTTCAGACCTATAAAAAGAATCAGTAAATATATGATAAAAACCACTCAGGAAGTGAACTAATGCTATTTGTATCAACATGGGTAAATATTTTTTGAAGAAATTATGAGGAAAAGTTTCAAAAGGGCACATGCTTTATGTAAAAATTCTGGGTATTCAAAATGGTATTTTAATTATTTAAGAATACATATATGCAGTAAAGCATAAAGACATGAGTGGTAAAGGAAAACAGCTAAGTTCAGAATAATGATTACTTCCTTTTTTTCCACTAAGGAAGAAACTGCTTGTTTAGGCATGTAAGGGAACCCCAGTCAGTTATGGAGAAGAGGAGCTATTGATACAGGTAAGAATCTAGCATTCAAAAAAATGAGTATGAGACTAAAACTTCCATCTTAATAATCCAACGGTCAGAAATGCTGCTGAATTTATCCTAAATGAAACTTCTGGAAGCTCCTGATGAAATAATGAGATATTTGCATAAAGAGAGAGCTCTCCAGCACAGTTAAATCTGAGCTCCATATAAAGTTATGGGTCTGGAGTGGAAGAAAAAGAGGAAAAAATAAGGGGGATGATATGCTGTTTCCACCATATATCAAATTTCCACCTACATCTGGGTCTGTTTCTGGATATTCATTTCTATTTCTTTTATCTCTTAGTGTTTCCCCACACCAATACCCCAGTTGGTATAGCTTTATAAGACCCATGTCTGGCAGGGAAAGTTCCACTACTTTTTTTTCCCTTTGGATCTTCTTGAATTTTTTCACTTTCATATAAATCTGAGAATTAATTTTTTTAGCTCCATTAAAAATGCAGTTAATATTGAAATAGTTTATAGAGAATTGACTTCTTTTTGATATTAAATCTTTCTGTCTGTCAATAGGTTATCTATTTAATCTTTATATTTTTATATTTCATAAAAATTAGAAGATGTATTTTTGCATCATATATTTTATATTTACATACTTTGTTTTTTAGTGACTTTCTTAATTTTTCTTCATAAAGATCATGTAAATTCTTGTTAGAATTATTTCCTTTTTATTTCATTTTATATTGTAGTAGGAACACTTCCCAAGAAATCTGTCCTGTTAACAAAATTTTAAATGTACAATACAGTATTGTTGAATATAGGCACAGCATGCTACAGCAGATTCTAGAACTTACTCATCTTGCTTAATAGACATTTCTATTTCTATTCATCTTGCTTGATAGACTTATTTCTTATTTTTTATTTTTTTTTGTTGCTGTGGGGGTATGAAGGAGATTCAATTTCTGTAATGTTTCTTAAATTAGATGCTGCGTATGCAGTGCTCATTTTCTCCTTTATTTCTTTCGTGTATGTCTGAAATACTTTAAAGTAAAATTTAAAAGTTCTCCAGTTCCTTCCTATCACATGTAGAATAAACTTCAAACACCCAAGAAATACATTTTCTACCTTTCTGACCTCAGGTCCTACCACCTGCCTCCTGCTTACTCTACTCCAATCAGGCTGATGACTTTTACTCTTTTGAATACACTAAATTCTTTGCACTTGCTGTTTCTTCTATGTAGAATTTTCTTTCCTTATGGGTCACTTTGCAAGAGTTTGACTCACATCTCTGCTGAAATATCATTTGCTCAGAAAAGCTTTTCCTGACTTTCCTCCCTGAAACGTCCTCTGCTCTCTATCCTCCTCGATCTCTTTAATATTTATTTTCCTTCATTTATCATTATGTGATGTTATATTACACAAATACTGGTTTGTTTATCGTTCATCTCTTCCCGTGGCCGTTGATTCCAATATGGCAGGGTTCTTTTCTTCCCTATTCCCTGCGGTGATCCAGGTCATAGACTAGAACCTTGTATACAGAAAGGAGAGAAGAGATGGTGTCGCCAGCCACAGCAGAGTGAAGGACAGATGACAGTACTAAGGTGAGAGACATGAAATGAAAATCTTTCCTACTTTCCTCTAAAATTGGTGGAGTAGGAAAAATTGCAAAAGATAACATACGCCTTTTTAGTCCTAGAGATGATAAAAAGTTGACAATTCAGTTGCCTTATGTCTTGTCTTGGGGCCGAGAAGGGAAGTTATCCTTCAGAAAAAGTCTGCTTTTCTCAGAACTTTCCAAAACCCTTTTCCAGGCAAGCCTGTGGAGATCCTCGAGTAATACCCAGGTTATACTTTCTTATTCATGAGTATTCTGTTTGATTTGTTCGGAGATATAATTTTAAACATGGACATCTCTTGTAGATTTACTGTGAATGTGTCACTTCATAGATATTGAAGATGGTCTGGCCCTGGCCTCATACCAACATCACCTTTGTTTACCAGATTCGAAAAGGACATTTTGTTGTTCTTATATTTATTTAGTTTGTATGGTGTTTTTTTCAGATTTTCAAGGTGAAAACAGCTGTAATGTATCCTGAGGCCACATCTATTCGGCATATTCAAGTGGTTTTCTGCTCTCATCTGGTGAACTTAGGACACACTTGCATAGCCAGCCAAGTATGAGTCACCCAACAAAAGGGAAAGTTAGGAGAGGATTAAATCTGATCAGGATACAAATACATGAGGTGATAAAGGAGCTGGCCCTGCTGCCAGGGAAAGCTACTCTCCTCCGTGGCCAACAATGAGCCTTCAGTGACCAGTTATGTTAATCAGACACCTGCTGTAAACAATATGTTCATAGGAAAGTTAATAAACAGTACCAGGCCAGGGTCTGTTATGAGTCAGCAGAAATGGACTGTTTAATCAGAACAAATGTTTAATATTAAAAAGAAGCATTATTCTTATTGTTAAAATAAAAATAAAACAGAATGGTAACTAGTGTGCAGAGTCCTCTGTGGGGCCTCGTTCTGTTAGTGCTGCATATAATGAATTTTAAAAACTGGTAGCTGCCAGCTTACATCCAAGAAATTATTGTTTGTAATAGTTTCTGAAGACAAATGCATTGAAATTAAAAATACAGATTTATTTCACCAATAAATCTAGTTTCTTTGTCAGCTTGGGCTGCCATAATAAAATACCATATACTGGACGTTTAAACAACAGACATTTATTCCTCACAATTCTAGAGGCTGGGGAGCCAAAGATCAAAGTACAGTAGATTTGGTTCCTAGTGACGGCCACCTTCTTACTGTATCCTCACTTGGTGTGAGAGGATGCTCTCATCTCAGCTTCTAATAAGAAGACTAATTCCATCATGGGAGCTTCACCTCCATGACATCATCTCAATCCAGTTACCTCCCAAAGGCCCCACCTCCTAAAACCATAACACTGGGGATTAGGGCTTCAACATACGAGCTTGAGGGGAGACAGAAACATTCGGTCCATAACAACAGAAGAATGCATGTTTTATACAAAGCAACACATCTTAAATTTTAGTCACTTCATGTCCTTTTTTCTTCTTATTCTGGGGGAAGGACTGAACTATTATATCTGCTTTGATTGGTGTGGCCAAGTCATGCTTAGTTTAGTGCCTACTTGATGGGAGTGATAATCATGATCTGTTTATAGTAAGCTGATCTAGTGATTCCTTTCTCAGTCTGGTATCACTGCTATAATCTAGTTCTTGCTGAGATCGTAATTCCAGGAGTCAGATAGGAAAGTACTTTGGCATGTAACTAGAATTCCCCTTGCTGTGCTGATCTGTAAATGTCCCATAGCTTAACATATGTGTCATTACTTTTATGGGAGGTTATAAAAAATAGTAGAATTAGGGGAGAGTATAGCTCAAGTGGTAGAGTGGTTGCTTAGCATCCGTAAGGTCCTGAGTTCAATCCTCAGTACCTTCTCTAAATAAATGAATATGTAAACCTAATTATCTCCCCCCACAAAAAGTAAGTAAATAAAAAATAGTAGAATTGATTACTTATAAATCTTTATAATACATGATTTCTTTAAAATAGAATATAACATTTAGCAATAAGCAAAATGTGTAGGAAATAATGAAAATAAAAAGTATGCCAGGATGATCCTTTAATGGTTCTGGTTATTAATCCTTCATATTCAGTTTATATATTTATAATACTGCCATAAGATATTTTGTCATGGAATTTCCTATTTCCAGTGCTTTACAAATATGTTCAATTGACAAAAACAATATCAATATCAACATTCGTTCTTTGAAATAGTCAGCTCTTTGTTTCCAAGGTTCTTATCACTCTTGGTCTCAACTCTCTCAGAATAAGGGGTGGTGGTCTGATCCTTGCCCAGTGACCCTCCACCTCAGCCTCCAACATTTTTTACAGCCTAGAGAGTTCATGTGTACTGATTCCTGGCAGTACCCCAGTCTCTCAGACTCTCCAGGCCCATCAGTCTGGAGAACAAAGTGAGGACTCTGTAGTGGCAGAGGAGGGCAGCAGTGTAACCTGACTGATGTGTTTGGGAACTGTTATTTTTATCTCCTAATTGGAAAATGGAGGCAGTTAAATTGGGTGTTTGTCTCAGCCGCACCCAGGTAATCCAGTGAAGCCACTTATGTTGTTGTTGTTAAAGATATTTAAGTAATAGCTTATTTTTGGAACAAACTTAGTCAAGTAATGGTTTAAAGTGTCAACTGACTTAGAGACTCTACAATTCAGATATGTGAATGCATTTTAAACTAAAACCTTATATTTTAATAGAATTAAACAATTACAAAAAGTAGGATAATTTTTTTTGTCTCCAGAATTGAAACTGAGTTACTCATTATTGGAATTGTGAGCATTGTACAGTAATTATTTTCATGATGAGAAAAATGAGGGGAGATTTTTTTAAAATTCTTCTTCCCTCCCTCCCACCATCCCTCTATCCCTCCATCTACCCATCTACCCTCTTTCCCTCGTCCTTCCTTCTTTCCTTCTTTTTCTGGTTCTCCTGCTTTTCCTTCTCTTCTTCTTTTTAATGCATAGATACTAAGAAAGATGACAGAGAGCAAAATGAAGGTGACAGACTATCCTCTCTCACCTCTTATTGTCCAACTAATAGATGGATTTGAGATGTTGAGTATAGAAGGTTTATGCCCAAGAACAGAAATAACTGTTCATGAATAATGTGAAAGATTTGGATCAAAGCTGACTGTTCTGGGCACAGGTGAAAAAGCACCAGCCCGGAGTGGGTTAGTGAGCCATTCCATCCTTAGCTCTGCTTCATCACAGAGCTCAGGGCAGCCTGGGACCCCACAGCATCATAGTGACAGAGAGTTGCTGTGCGCAGTAGAGCAACAAGTGAGTTTGGGGCACTTGAGAGAGTGGTGTTCTCTTGGGGCACATGGGGTAGGAATGATGTCCAGGCTAAATATAAGTGGGGCAGACTTCCACTGAGGAGACAAAGTGGCAGAGCATGAATGAGTTGTGTCCACAGGTATGTGGTATGTATTTTGGAGACTCTAATATAACTGAGGAAGACTTTGAGGAAAGCATGATGTCTTAGGATCATTCAGGTGGGATTAAGAGCAGTTAAAATTTGTGCACTAAAGCTAATGGAACTACATTTATGCTGACAGGTTGGCGATACCTGGGGCATTCAGATTACATTTCTATAACAAGGAAAAGAATACTTCATATATTCTGTAGCCCTTTGTGATGGTTCATTTTAACTAATCTGCCTACTGCTCTTAGAAGCACTTTCTTTATTTTCCTTTTTTAATTTCTCAGCATTGCTAGCTTTCTGCCAGAGAGGCAGCATTGTGTAGTTGATAAGGGTTTGGGATCTGGGTGGGCTAACCATATAATTTATCATCCCAAATGGAACACTTTGAGAATTAAAGGACATGCCATTAATAATTACACTGGGACAATAGGAAAAATCGTGAATCTTTTGAGTAAAGAGGGACACGTTGTCAGCTGAGCTTTGGAGCTCAACTGTGTGGGTTTGAGTTCTGCATCTGCTGTTTGTGAGAGCCTGCGTACATTACTCTAACTCTTTTTGCTCTGATTTTCTCACTTGCAAAAAAAGAGATAATGATACCCACCTTATTATGTTGTTGTGTGGAATAAATATAAGGTAATATACAGAAGGAATTCTGAGCAGTGCCTGGAGGATAGATGTGTGCTTTAGAAAGGTTAACCATTATTACCATGACACTGCCATTTCATGGGAGTGTCTTAACCAAGTCTATCACACGTTGTTTAACAGATATCAAACATGACAGCATTTTAAGAGCAAGACACATATATTCAATAGCACATATTTAAGAAAGCAAATCAAGGGTATGGTCTGTTTCAAGGAAGAGTAAATATCACTCTCTTTGCCTACAAAATAATTAGAATTTATTTTTCAATTTTCCAAAATGGGACAGAATCAAATAGTCATTAAATACTAGTAGAAAACTAATCACAAGCTTGCATAATACTTTCTCTGTGTTATAAATAGTATAAAGTTGCTCTTATTTATTTTTACTGGATTCTGGTTGATGATTTCTATCTAGCAAAACAGCAGTATTGTCTGATAAATGGTCTCTTTCGCTGTTTGACAAGAAATCACGACATAGGGATTTAGACCTATCTCTCTGCTGTCTTGTCTAGATCAAATGATGGGATCTGTTATCTGTATTTATGGTATGGTTGACTTGTCCTGGACCAGGAAGCTTAATTCAGGTGTTCTTTCCTTTCGTTTCCTTTCCTAGCTTCTCCCTAAATGCAGGAATTCCCCAAGAATGTCTCTTTAATTGCTTTCTGTACTTTTCCTCAGAGCTTTCCTTAGGTGACCTCATCACCTTTCTCAACCTCCATTGTCATTTCTATGTCCAAGACTTCCACATCTCTTTCTCTCTCTCTTCTCCTATGTCTCTCTTTCGCATTCTTTCTCTCACATGCGCATGCCTGGCTTCTTGACCGAATTCTCTTCTCACACTTTCAATACAGAATTGTGGGTCATTTCCAACTCAGTATCCACTGGAAGCTAAAATCCATTGTGCTTCTTTCCACTTGTTTCATACCATCTAATCAAGTTTTCTTGATTCTCTTTTCCTGGTAGCTCTTACTGACTTTCCCCTTCCTTTCTATTTTCTTGGCTGCTACTTTATATCTGACCCTCGTAAATTATGAATATGCTACTGTCCCATAAATGTTCTCTTATTTGGAAGAAAGACATAAAAATGTACTGCTTTGTTTAGAATGTATTGCCTCCTTTATGGAAAGTTTGAGATATACTAAAGGAGTCTTACAGAGACTTTACTCAAAGGAATAAAATTAAGAGTGGCATTTTAGGTAGGTGATGTTGAGTAGGATAAAACCCCTTGCCAGGTCTTCCTCATCTACCCAGTTAGTACTAGGTTAGCAGTGATCTACTCTAATTTTGTTGAGGTAAATTATGACTTTTAGGTTTTTTAAATAGTCATTTCCTGCCCACCACCCCCATGGTAGGAGTGTACCTACTTTCCTGTACTCCTGGTGTTGGACTTGGCCACGTAACCAGCTTTAGCCTCATGGTGGGTGGAATATGCTTCCTCACACTTTGCTCTTGGGCATGGCCATATGATTTGGCCAGTTGGTGATCAGTGAATGTGACACCAGCAGAGGCTTGACATGTGCTTGTGTGGTTGGGCTCGTCTTCTTGTGCCTGTGTCATTGCATGAGAATGGCATTTCCCAACTAGCCCTCTGGTCTAGGGAGGATAAGAGACATGGAGCAGACTGAATAAACCACTTGTAGCTTATAGCTGCCTAGATAAGCCTCGCTTAGTTCCACTGAATCCCAGCTGACTCACATGAGCTAACTAAATGTTTATCACTGATAATGAGCTAAATAAACACTTGCCCTTGTATGCCCCTCATATTCTATGCTGTTTGTTTCACAGCAATAGTTCCCTGACACAAGTTTCCAGGAAAGTTTTTTTTAGCTTCAAATAAGCAAAGTATTTCAGTATGTAATACTCATTAAGAGAGAGAAAATAAATTCATGTACTTTATAAAAGTTGTCATGATAATGTTACTGGGAGGAGGGGAAAAGTCACCTCAGTTCTTAATGAAAAAAAGTGAATTTTTAATGAGAGACAGAAAGTGTGATATAAACAGAAGATTTTATTAGTAAAGTAAAAAGGTAGTAAAGTATAGTACACCCCCGAGAATTGGGGGCGGGCCAACCCAAGAGAGGAGAAATGGTGCTGCTCCTCTGTTTTTCCTGTTCTTATATTGCGGCTTAGGGGGCGTTTTTGTGGCTGATTGATTTGATTGATGATTCACGTTCATTATGCTCAGGCTGATTGACAGCTCATACTCCTTGTGCTCAGGCACGCCTATCTCTTATATGCGTGTTGTTACCCATGATGCACACAGAGAAACCTACGCAGGGGGGGGGTGGGGCTCAAACTGCAATGTTAATTACATTATAATGAGCATTGGGCCAAGTGAAGCTGGGTCCTTCTCTCTGCTGTGCAGCTGCAGGGTTCGATTCTAGCTGGCCTCTTTGCTGGCCGTCATTTAGAGAAAGTAAAAGTTTTTGGAGCTCCTTGTCCTGAGTGCAGGCATACTGTTATTTTCTGGGTTGCTCCCTCCCCCATCCTCTCCCCTTGCCCGGTGCTCATTTCTATCTAACTGCCTAGCAATAATATTAGAGGAAAAGAGAGGAATCCTTATAATCAGATATTCAGCATGTCATTTCACTAAACATTCTAATTCAGTGGATTTTAAACCTTAATGTGATGAAGAATCACTTGGACAGATTATTTAAAGAATAAATCCCTGGCTCTAAGACTAGCAGTTAAGTCATTAGTTTGGGGTGGCTACCAGGATTCTGTATCTTTACCACTCCTAAGTAGTCCAGGAAACATTGATTTCATTTTTGTTTTCTTTCATTCTTTTCTTCTTTTCCTTTTTTAAGATTCCCTAGAGGGAAAAGTATAAGCTGTACTTGGTGACACATGAAACAAATGGAAGATAGAAAATAAAATGATAAGGGGTCTATTCTACTCTCTTATAACCTACTGAGTTTTTTTATCCATTATGAGTTGAAGGTTGAAGAGCAGCATTATCCTATTATTTTTGGTCCTCCTGTAGTTTACACCATAAGTTCAGTATGCTTTAATTTTTATCTTACTATTATTTATAATTGATACCAAACAGCTCTCTGGAGGCCTCTTTTCAACAAGCAATGTTCCCTTTGGCTGTGAAACCCACTTACCTTAACTGGCTGTGATTATACTTCAACCTAGCTCTCAGAGTCATGATGGTAATATTCATTTTACTATCCCAAAAGGCTCTTAGTATTCATCAAATATTTGATTTACATCATCTAATAAAGCTTATAGAATGCAGAAACATGAAACCTAACCCCATCATGATTTTTACTACTGTCTCTTTCATTAACACTGTGAGTTTCTTCTCTAAAATAATTAAAATCCATAATTGAATACACTAGAATAATTTTGGAAAATTAGTTTCATTATTCCAATACTTCCATTTGGAAAGCTTGCATTATTTATTACAACTAAATAGATAAACATGGCCCCTCTTTTCTTTCTTTTCATTTTACATGTATTCTTTAGGAGAGAATATTTGTTTTCTATATTTCTATTATTTTAAGAGAATGAGTAATAGCTCTTAAAGCATTGTTGACAAGAACATAAGGATGACTTGGGCACTATAAATAAGGTGAGTGCACTAACTACAGAAGTCTTACTCACCTTCAGAAATTGGCTCCTTGTGCTAAGAAATACCCAACTCCCTCTCCTGACTGAGTATGTTGTCCACATTTTAAATTATTCTATACCCTTTAGAAGCAAAGTATAAGATGGAACCTTGTAGATCTTTCAAAGATTCTCTTTGGAATAAAGAGACTATATTTATTTTCTCTACTAACTTTAGACATATGGTCAACTGGTCAGCTCAAGTGGGTTTGGCATACTTGTAGTTCATTGGTCTGCATTGGCTCTGTAGTTGAGCGTGGCACCTAGGACATGGCTGGGTTATTTATGTAGTACAAAAATTGGACATATTTTATAGATGAGGAAATAAATACTTAAACAGGGTATTTTAAACAGATTAAATCTCTCTTATTATATTCATATAACAATCCAAGCAATCTTACTGTAGGAAGCTAAGGGTATCTTTATTAAAAACACTTCAGTTCAGCTTTATGAGATAAAAGTTACTCAGAAAACTGGATGAATGTAGTGAATTCATTTTTTTAAAAAAACATATTTATGAGAAGTAGCAAAGGCCTCAGCAGAAATTACACAATTAATATTTTAGGAGGTCTGGGGTTCAGCCAGTCAGCAGTAATAATGAAGTGGTTGGGTCATAAGTCACAAGTATGCTTGGATTTCATAATTGTAAGCTTTACCTCTGACTTAGTAGAAAAATTCAACTGACAACACAGAATCAAATGAAAATACTCAAACAATTTAAAAGAGAAATAATTTAAACCTAATAGGAAAGGTCAAAAGCTCTCCATTAAAATTCATATTTGTGAATTCTCTCAAGTTAAGCTAAATAAATACCTATAATAAAGGGTTTGAAAATGCCACTGCTGTTTCTATTGCCAAATTTCTTAGCCTAGCATTTGAAACAAAATTTGCAGGTCTGGGTTTTGCATGATAATCACTGCAAAACACTGTGGAAACCTCCTATTTCTAAACCATTTCCTCTCCTTTCTTTCACATTTCTATGCACCAGCCCACCCCACCCTCCCAACCACTATAAACTATTTACTTGTGATTTCTAAGGGAAGTTGATCAATTAGAATAAGAGGACTTGATTTATATTTTCTGTTAAGTAGAGCTCAGATTCCCCTGAAACTAAAAGGTTGATCAGTCAGTGTTGACAACCACAGTATGTGTAAGTGACTTTTTTGGAATGGTCTTAGCTTTTTAAATAGTTTTATGACTTCTTGTGGTGTATGATTATAAAGTCATAAGAGCAGAGGTGACGTCTGTCTTGTGCACTAGGCATCCAGCACCTAGCATGTATCTGGCACAAAGGAGGTGTGTACTAAATACTGGTCGAGTAAGTGAATGAATGCATGCATGGATGAATGAGTGAAAGTAAAAAGCAGTAAACAATTATTAAGAGGGCTACTGAAGTCAAGACCATAGTATTCGGAACTAGTATTTATTTATTTCATCAAATATTGAGTACTCACTAGGTGTCAGGCACTATGTTAGCTCCTGGGGACACAAAGGGAAGAGGAAAGACACCATCACTACCCTATTGTAATGCATAATCCAGTGCAAGATACAGAGGATTGTAGCACATAATAACAGGGGATGACAGTGTGCCATGGGAGCACAGAGATGTGTCACCAGACCCAAGCTGGAGGTCTCACGAGATATATTTGTGGAAAAAGTGATATATAAGCTGCTATCTGAAGAAAGAATGGGATTTAACTCAGTGAAACTGATGCAGGAAAAATGTATGTGGGGCGTGAGGAGGGCCATGTCTCAGGCTTCAGTTGAGCCCCAGGGATGTGCCCGGCCAAATGTGGGTCCTTGGCTTTGCACAGGAAAGAATTCAAGAGCGAGCCATAGTTTTGTAAAGCTAGATTTATTCAGAGAGATACATTGAAAGGCAAGAGAGAGGCCACAAGATGTGGGGATTGGGTGCTCAGATTAAAAGTACGTACACACTCTAGTGTGGCCTGTCTCCCAAGAGGAAGAGAGAGAGGGCAGTGGCCGCTAGGTACCGTGTTGCCAGTTTTTCTGGGCTTGGTGGCTTCATATGCTAATAAGTGGAAGGACCAGTCTAACTAGCCTGGGGAAAGGGCTGGGATTCCCAGGAAGTTGGCCATTTCTCACTCTTTGACCTTTTGTGGCTAGCCCTGGGACTGTCATGGTGCCTGCAGGCATGTTATGAACCATGTTAATATAATACGATGGGCGTATAATGAAGCTCAAGGTCTACCAGAAGTCAAATCTCCCACCATCTTGAGCCTCAAGGCTTACTGGGAGTTGAATCTTCCACCATTTTGGTGTTAATTGCTGCTTCATTCTTGAATGGCTGTGCCTTGCCCACTTCTTGTCTCACCATCACCCCAGTCTAATCATGAGAAAAACATCAGACAGATCCAAACTGAGGGACCTGCTGTAAAATACTTGACCAGTGCTACTCAAAGCTCTCAAGATCATGAAAATTAAAAGGTTAAGAAACAATCACAAACAAACCAGATGATACTAAAGAGATAACAAATAAATGCAATATGTTATCCTGGATTGGATCCAGGAGCAGAAAGATAATATTAATGAAAAGAACTGGTGAAATTTAAATGAAGTCTAAAATTTAGTTTTTGGTAATATACCAATATTGGTCTCTCAGAGCTGACAAATACATCCTGATAATGGAAGATGATAACAGCAGGGGAAACTGAAACTAAGTGAGGGGCATTCAGGAACTCTCTGTACTTTCTTTGTAACTCTTCTATAAATCTAAAATTATTCCAAAATAAAAAAGTTATTAAAAAATTTGTTTTAAAAGAATGAAAAAATAATATATGCTAAGATATGATTGATTTGGAAATAATACTTGTAAAACCTGGGAAATAAATTTAAATTCTATACTATACAAAAAATCTTTTAAATTGATAGGAAAAAGACAAATAACTGAGTAGAAACATAGGCAAATGATATTATGTATAAGGAATTTCCTAGAGGAGCAAGTTCACATGACCAATTAAACATGCTCAACCTCACTGGTAGTCAGGGCCATGCAAATTAATATGATGATGAGATATCTCTTTCACCTATTAGGTTGTTAAAAATTAAAAAGTGGTAATATCTGGTGCAACTGGGGATTCCAAGAACATGGCATTCTTATATATTGCTGGTGGCAATTTTGTTCTATTCTTTGTGGAATTCATTTTGGCAATATGTTAGAATATAATATGCATACATTATCCTAGCAAGCAGACTCTTGTAAAATTATTCCATAAAAATAGAAGTCAGTGTAAAATAAGAATGCATATTGCAGGGGTTTTTGTAGCAAAAAAAAAAATACTGAAATGAAATCAAAATCTATAAGACAGGAATGATGAAAAAAACTGAGGTACATTAATACCAAGATCTCAAAAATGACCATTATCAATGAATTAGAACTAAGCATAGGAGGTTTTCCAGAGTGCATTATTAAATAACAAGAGGCATATATGAAGAAATATACAAAATTTGTAAAATGATTGCATTTTGTAAATTTAGTAGTGATATACATAAGATATATATACATTTCTATATCTATCTACCTATATATATATATTATTTATTAAATGTGATAGTGTCAAGGGAATGCAATAAGGAAATAAGTTTTACTTTTCTTCAACGATGACCAAATAGACTTTCTTGGATGTTCCTTGTCTCTGGATTACATCTTGATTCAGATCTCTTGGCTGTTCCAGCATTTTTTTTTTTGTTTTTTTTTGTTGTTGTTTAGATAATTTAAAAAACCCAGTCTAACCTAATATCAAAACTTCAATCTCTCAACCAATTCAAATCTTCTCCCTTGCCCCAGCTCAAGCTGGACCCTTGCTTCTGCAAAGCAGTGGTAGGGAGATGAGAAGTGATGCAATGTTATATATTCTTTCCCTGTTCTATCTTGTTCCCTTGCTGCTTCTGATTCTTCCAGTGCCGGAGCAGGCAGGAGAGATGAGAAGCAACCCGGCAAAAGCTGATGCTCTCTGGAGTTCTTTTTTGGCTCCTGTTTGCCTGCTGTCTGTTATGACAGATGTCCAGCTGCTGCTCGCTCCTCTTGAGAATGCATTTGTAGATTCTTTAGTGGCCCCCTGCCCCAGGCACCCTGGTGCTATTGTGGCCTTTTATACTCCACCTTTTCCTAATTTGAGTGATTCACTTTTGGTCTATCCTTTTATTATTTTCTCTTAGTTCCTTTCCAAAAGGATTTACACTTTGGATCCTCTCCTTCTGCCAGACACCCTTTATGGCACCACTTGACTTACAGAAAACTTACCCTCTGGCCCCACCTCCATGGAAATATACTTTACTCCTGTTGCAGTCTTCTTTCCTTATTCTGTCAGGAGAACTTTAGCAGCCTCTGTTTTTATGGTGTATTCCCCCCTAAACTCTTGTAGGACTATCTTGTATTCTCAGAAATTTTTGTAATAGAAGTAGACATAATATTGGTTGGGCTGATGAGTTTCCTTAGGTCAACAAGCATCCAGTCAGAAAATGACAAGGCTGAATCTTCTTTTGCAAGCCTCCTTTAATCTTCCTAAGGATTTTATTGTTTTTATTCCTCACTCCCTACTCTTGCACTTGGTAAGTGGGAAGATAGCATCCCCTCCTCGATTAGGAAGAGGAAATGCTGGTTCACTCTCAGGCCAACATTCTTCATATAAATAAATATTCACACGTAGGCTCAAGTTGGGGGATGACTAAGATTCACAGGCCCAATTTTGTTCCCCTCTTAATAAGTCATGCGAAAACGTGTCCAGGACATCTCTTTAAAAATCTTTCGAAAGCTTCGGTACTTATCACTTACCCACCTTCTGTTCAGGGTTTCAGTCCACTCTGAGTACAGGGACAATCCCATTAAGCATCCTCTTATACAAAAAATTGTACATGATAGTATGAACATGGAAAAAAGTAACAACCAGATCCTTAATATTGATTTTCAGGATGGAAAATGGAGATGTGAGAGAGAACAAGTACATACACAATAAGGACAGTATTTTAGAACAAGAGCCCATATAGTTGTGGAGAGATGAAAGAGAGGAAGGTCAGCAGCAGACTTTATGGTGGTGATCTTGGATGGTGTGATTTCAGGTGACTTATATTTGCTTCTTTATACTGTTCTTTATAATAGTATTTCAAATATGTTTTTATATGATCTAGTAAAAACTACAGAGCTGTCTTTTTAAAAAATACAAACTTTAGAAAACTTAAAATGAAACAGATATCTTACTTCAGAACTTTTCAAAGCCTGATACTATATTAATTGGGAATGTCCAAGAGTATTTGTCAAGATGATGTGACTGTAGAATTCCCCTCCTTTAGTGGGGCACATCTTTAAGAAATGCTGCTTCATTAGATGTTTCAAAGAAAGATTATTTTAAAATTATATATAAGTCATTGGTGTTCTGTGACTTTGGGAATTTTTGTTAGTAATATATTCAGAAATATCAGTGATGTGCCTGTTATTCCCTTTCCCCCATTACAATATAAACTCCATGAGATTAGGAATCTGAGCGGCCATGTTTATTACTATAGGTCCTCATTTAGAATCGTACCTGATGCACAATAGGTAATCAGTAAATGTCTGTTTGATGAACAAATTGATGATTTTTCTATATCATTCTTAGGTTGTTTTGTGCTTATTTGGAATTATTGAATTGCTGAGTGAACCATTTTTAGGCTTTTGATTCTTGCTGTCAGATACCTCTCCAGAAAGACTAACAATTCATATGTTACCACCAGCTATGTATGAGAATATCTATTTCTTCTTATCCCGGCCATCTTGGGGGTAGTATCATGCTTTCTCATTATTTCTCATTTGATAGATGAAAAATGATTTCACAAAATTGTGTTAAGTTGTCTTATTCAGTTGCTAGTGCATCTTTTCTCATAAGCTTCATACTATCTGAAATTCTCCCTTTTTAATGATCCATTTGAGTCATTTGCTAATTTGTTTAATTGGTGTGGTAATCTTTTTCTTAATAATTTGGATATGTTTTTATATATTAAGACTAATAGCTCTTTTTCTGTCACAAGTCCAGATGCTTTTTTCCCCCCAACTTGATGTTTATTTTTTAATTTAGATGGTGTAGGTGTTTTGAAATAAGCTCTCTCAGTTCTTTCCAGTCTATAATATTTTGTAGTTCCTCAGTGTTTCTGGCCTGCTACAGAATTTTTTTTTTTTTTTTTTTGGTATTTTGTTGGTCATTTCAGTTTTTTATTTATTTATTTTTTCCTGTGGCTCACCTCTTGGTTGGCTGGTGTAAGCCTTCAAGTAATATTTATAGAAAAAATATCTAATAGTCAAGATTTTGAGCTCTAGTGCTGAGAGAATCTCTCCTTTGTATTTACATACGACCTGTAATTTGGCTGCACATCAAAATCTTGGGTTACAGTTGTTTTCTCTAAAAACTCTGCAGGTGTCATTTCATTTTCTTCTAGCACTTAATAATTGGTAGAGAAATTCTGAAGCCACCTTAATTCCCCTCTCTCCTCAAACTACCTCAATCTGGGTTATTAGGGAGTTTTTGTCTCTGAAATTTAAAAATATTGTTGCCTTATAGCCATGTATTTTTTTTTTCTGCATTAGTTTTCTTGTTTTGTTTTTAGTAACCCCTTTAGATATGCACATGCAGGCATTCCTATAGATCAGGAAAGTTATTTTTAATTCAATTATTTATTTTTATTTGTATTCAGATTTTTCCTGGTATCTTTAGGAACATATAGATGTCTATTGGACACTGATTTTAGAGCCTTTTTGCTTGCTTGGAAATTTTCTCACTTCTGTCCCCTACATGATGAATTCAAATTTTCTGTAGTGCCGATTTTACTATTCGTTGCTCCTGATGCATATTTCAATTCTGCAATTGCATTTCTTCAGTTTCTCTTACTTCATTGTGATCTTTTTTCTTCTATTTCTCAGCCTGTTGTTTTGTTATTTTATTTTTTATCTCTGGGCTCAGAATCCATTTTTTCCTTGAATTTTATTGTGGTCACAAAGTTGGTATATTTACAAACTTGACTTTTGTTTTTTTAATAATAAGTTATTTTGACAAAAGTCTCTCTCTGTCTTATTCTGTATATCTATTTCTTTAAGCATGTATATACTTTTAAAAATTGTTCATTTAACAGAAGACTATTCAGGGATAGTAATTGCCCATAAATAGCTTGATAGGTTCTTATTGTCTAAACTGTACCATTAAAATCCTTTATAATATCTTGAGATTTTTGATCAGTGGACAACATTTACTTAACCAGTGATCTAACAGCCTAAGGTGAATTGAGGGAACTAAAGTTACAGGAAGTTCTATAAATTTATTATAAGAACCTTCCCCTATAGCTAACAAGGGAACTTCCTTATAGAGCAGTTTCTTCTTTATTAATGAATCTGCTGTATTGGGAATTGGCTTCAGGATGATGTGTTTTCTTGGGGCTCTCAGCCTTATACGCAGATCAGCCTTCCTGGTCCTGCTGCTGCTCCACTCATCTGCTGATGACTGCAGCCCAAGTGCAGCCTACCTGGGCCATTGATCTCCTAGCAGCAGACGGGACTCTAAACGGGTGCTCCATATTGGCCATGCGCCAACTGTGAGTCCGGTATTTCCTCTTCAAAGTTAACTGGTGTTGGTGGGTTTCTGCATGCATTTTCTTCCTCCTGGCTGATTCTGAGCTTTCCCAAAAGGAGAATTTGGAAATCATCTCTCAGTCCCATCTTCAGTATGATCCATCTGTACTATAGTTTATGTAGTTTGCTAAAATATGTTATCTTGTTGGTGGACTTTCACATTGTTGATCAAATTTCCTGCTATCTTTAGTTTTTTTTGCAATCTTTGGGTCATTTCAGTAGGAATCTGGAGTAATGAATGGGTAAATGCCTTTCATTTTACCAGGAATTTTCTTTTTTAATATCTAGATAGTTGCAGTTTCTTTTGCAATTTCTGATAAGAGTTTCTTACCATTCTGATTAACTTCTAGAATCATGCAGATTGGTTTTATTCATCAAACACTGAATATTTTTTGTGTTTCCAATGCCCAGGATATTGACATGAATTTAAATACAAATATCCTTTCTTCAAGATAGTCGCAGTCTGGATGTCTGAACAGCAAGTAAACAACTAGTTTACAATGCTGTGTGATTAGTTCAATCACTCAGGTAATGGGAAAAATATTTCAGCAGCTCCTTGTGGAAGGCATGCTAGAGGATATCATTGTTAAGTAAAACTGAGATTTGATGGAAATGTAGAGGCTTTTCTGTTGGCCAATCCAGGGAGGGCAGGGGAAAGTCATTGCCAACACAAGTAATAACCAGTGCAGAAGCCCAAAGTATGAAAGTAATGAACTTCAAGTATCTTATGCTAAATAAATCTAAGTAGATTTTTGTCTTCTAAAAGTGGATAACCATGACTCCATGTCTTCTTTCAAGTCACTGAGAAACAAAACTGCTAATGGAACGAACCCAGTGGCATAGAACAGAGTGGCCATATGGGTTGTTATTTCATTGTTCTGTACCTTTCTACATCATGTTCCATCCTATCATGTGATTTTGTTGAATATTTTAATGAAATCAGGTCCATGAATGTCTGAGACATTCTTCTACTCTTCTAATAGAGAAATAGTATCAAACAAAATTGATTTGATTTGAATTTTCTTACTGACCCTAGTTAGACTTCTTTGATTTCCAACCTTTTCCCCCTAAATATATACAAGCCATCTGCTCAAAAACCTGTCTCATAATTTTATCTTGAGATTAATGTCAATGTTTCTATGGTTTCTGGAATCTATCCTTAAAATAAAAGAGAGAAGACACCTTTTGCCTATCTTAGTCTTTTGGTGCCTTTTCAAGTTTGTATGGCTTCTGAAAGTTAATTCAAGAGAGTATGTGTTCATATCTGATGATGCTTTTAGCCATTTCTGATTCGTCATTGGATCTGAATATTTTAACTCTTTTTATATACTTAAATGTTCTTTTAATGCCTTCTCAGTTATCCTAAGCTTCAATTCACTACATCTAACAGAAGATTATTTTCATTCCTTCCTAGATGAATATAGAGAGAGGGTTTATATTATCTAAAAGATACTAACTTAAACCTGCATGTGGCACTTTGCTGGCTTAAGTCATAAATAATCATGCAGACCTCTACAAGGGCAAAATGAAAAGTGTTTCCTCTGGAGGGATATCTCCCTTTATTGATAGTTGAGACTGTTCTCATTTAATCATTCTTTATTGTTATCTAGGATTCTTTACCTTTCAAACTGAAAGAAAGGTCATTGAAACAAAATTTCTTAACCGGCTTGTATTTGTACAATTGGATTTGGACAAAATAGGAGTTTATTAATTGGTTGTTCATTTAAACTGCTTTTTCCCAGAGAGGGTTTGGAAGGTCTGCTGCATTGAGGCTGTTACCTTAGGTCAGCTGAAAAGAGAGCACCATGTTCTCAGGATGGAGTGAGTTTCAGGAAGTTGTTGAGCAAGGAAGTTTTAGACAGAAGAACTTACATAGTCTTAGGGTGATTTCTGAAACACTTTTTTATTCCCCTGGTTCAAATATGCAAACAAAAATTACATTCTGAAGTAAATTCTATTGACTCTCTATCCAATGTTTTGGTCAACCTACATTTCCTTTCTTCAGTATCGTGGATGATGGAGTAGACATCTTGAATTTATTTCCAAGCTACCACTTTAATTAGTATCACATTACTGTGACATGAAGTTGGATTTTTAAAAATCATGCCTTTAAGAGCTTTTATTTCTTGCCTGCAGGGTATACAGCTGTTACTTAGATAATAAATAAGGACTATTTCTATAAAAAAAAAACAAAAACCAAAAACTCAGGTAGCAATTTTTGCTTTGCTGAGGTAAGCTGTTAGTCATCTGCCTCCAAAGAGTAATCAGCTAGATTTTAAGTATTGCTGTGTCTTTCTGGTTTTACAATATATTTGATTAGCCAATAAATATAGGTTTAGTATCTTTCCAAATTAGAGTTACTGTGTTTGCATTCTTCTTTACTAAGGCAAATTATTTTTTCCTAATATTTTGATGAAAAAATACTGTTTCCTTGAGAAAAATCAAACAACACTGGAGATTGTACTATGTTATTTCTAGAAAAAGTCGCAGGTATATGCACATGTATATTTTAATTTACAGAGTAATATATGATAGATGAGTACTTTCACCTAACATTTCCCATTCTCTGTATAGCATCCTCCCTTCCCCTGTTCTATTTCTCAGGAGCCAGAATTGTGTTTGAGTTTTAGGGACTTTGAGAGAGTTGAATATATGTTTTTCTCCACTCATTTGAAAGGGATAAATAAAGTGTCAAGCTATTTCTGGCTAGATACCACTTGTAAAAGCTGTTCTCTAAATACCTAACTCTGCTGGTAAATCCCAGCTATTGAACAGATTGCACTTTGTGGGGAACATTTATTTTTGTTTCTTTCTTCATTCACCACCTTCAAACATGCTCCTTTTCTGTCTTTAACAATTTCTCAGGCAGAGCCATAGTTTTCTTGTTCTTTCACATATAAAAAAAAAATTCCAATACCATCTATCCCAGTGCAAAAATTCAGTTTTGTTTCTTCCATGTATCCCACCCCTTTCCAACCCAGCCTGGACAGGTGTTGGCTGGAAACATGGGTGGGAAGGGAGCATGACCTGTGCCTTCCTTCATCCTCTCAGCTGGGCCCTCTTCTCTTTCTCTTCTCTTCTAAAGCCATCAGAGTTGGAGCAGGGAGCAGAGAGGGAGAGAACTGGTGGTGGGAGGACTAAAGAAAAGGCATGAAGATTTTTTTTGTTACTTAACTGTCTTCTAGTCACTTGTTCTCTCATGAGTTGTGTGTACCCTTCACAGCACCCTGTGAGACCATCCCTAGTCGAGTTTCCTGATAGAGGAGATGATTCCAGCATGGCCTCCTCTTAGTTTCTGCCCTGCTCCACTGTACAGTTCAGAGCCCCTGGTTGCTGGGACCACCTTGCTCAGGAGGCTGCCCTCTAGGTTAAAATAATTGCAAGCAGCCCATTGCCTGGCTACCTTCCGTGGTAAAGGTGATCTGCCAGAACATGAAACCCTTGCCACACCAAATAATGGAAGTGGTGGCAGCTCCCAACTCTGACCCCTGCTTCTTCTGCTAGTTCCCCAATTCCTTTCCCTTTGGTCCAGTAGTCACAGAGAAAATGTGCTGCATGAACAGAGATAGAATGTTGGTCTGTCTTTCTTGCAACCTGTCTTTTTATGGGTCATCACTTGGCTTTGGCAGGTAAGAGCCTATTTCTTCCCTTATGGAGGGAGGAGAGGACAAACCAATTCCTCTAGAGCGCTGGTTCTTTGCTCCACATACTCTACTTTACATTCCTAGTCTTCTGCTCCAATAGTGTTCTGTTTAAACAGGGTGGGCCTTGAGGGAAGATGGGATATGGGCCAGTTCTAACTTCTTTTAGGAAGTAACTCAAGGGTATGTCAGGGATTGTGTTTAAAAATGTGGTATTTTATTGCACCTATGATATTCAACTTTAGATCATTAATCACAATTTGGTAATAGTAGAATAAAAAACCATTCAATACCATGTGGGAATAACAAGTAGATTTGTGAACCAAAAAGAAAAAAAAATTGAGAGAAATTGCAAATCAGAGTATACAAACAAACTTGCAATTGATAGTGATATATAGGACTTTTTGGTAGTTGTATTCTTTTCAAAAGGGAAATAAAACTTCAACATTATTTTTCCCTCTAGTAACGTTTCAGGAAAATATGACATGTCTCTCATAATATCTGGCCTTCTGGGGTGGAAATGGAGGATTCATTTTGCCAAAGATAACCTGTGCCAAAAAGCCTTATGGCTTTTCTCTTGTCCATCCTGAGAAGCCTTTCAAGCCCAGGCCCCCTCTGAGTTCCTCCAGTTCCTCCTCCCAGGAAGCTCAGGACCCAGTTTAGAAGGTAGAAGCTGCCATCACTTACAGTTTTATCACTTGGCATTTCATTCTCTGAAAGACTGACTGGAGAATGGGATATACTTTCTTGCCCCTCTTTTTACAGCTTACTAGGATAATGTCATAGTTCTTTCTAACTTAAAATTTTTAGTTATTCTAACCAAAAAAAAAAAAAAAAAAGGAGACAAAGGGGAAAGACTCTACCAAGGCTTTCTGAACACTTCTCACTCCACCCCTTCAGAACTTGCAGAACTTGTTTCCTTTCTTTGGCTCCCCAGTATTACTTAAAGGATTTTTATTGCAATGTTTGTTTCCATTTCTTCTACTAGACAGTGAGCATTTTGGGAGCAAATATCTTATTTGCCATTATATTTTGGGCACTATAGGAGGTCTTAGTAGGCTTTGGAGCTTGATAAACATTTGATGAATAAAGGAGTGAATGATCACCAGGGATATTGCCCTGTAATTTCTTTTTCTTGTAGTGTCCTTGCCTGGCTTTTGTATCAGGGTAATGCTGGCCCCATAAAATGAACTTGAAAGTGTTTCTTCCTCTTCAGACTTTTGGAAGAGCTTGAGAATGATTGCTATTAATTCTTCTTTTAATGTTTGATAGAGTTCAAAAAAGTTGTTGGCATAAAAGTTAAAGGCATACACTTTGGAGGCAGATCGATTCAGTTTTAAATCCTAGCTCTAATGTATATCAGCTGGGTTGTCACCTTACTGCTCTGAACCCCAGTCTTCCCACCAGTAACATGAGTTTGTGGGAGATTTAAACAAGGAAAGCTCTTAGACTAGTGCTGAGCTCACATTTTATGTGTTAGCTATTCCTTTCTAGTGATTACTTATACATTTGTCTCTCTGTGTCATAGTAGGTTATAAGCTATTAAAAGGCAATGGCAATGACAGTATTCATGGTGTATTGTAGACACTGCTTGATGCAGATCAGAAACATGAAAGCTGTGGACTTAAATCCTGCAGAAGTTTTCCCCTTTCCCTGTGTTCTCTGTCTCTGTGATGGGCATCATCTTTCTCCCCTGTGCTGAAGTCCCAACCTGGGGACTCATTCTTTATCTCTTCCTTCTCCTTTCTCCTCTAATACCTGTCCTTGATCTGTCTGGTCCTTCTGCCTCCATCTGTAGTCTGACCCCTGAATAACGAACAGCCACTACAATAGCCTATAGATGGTTTCTTTGGTTTTATTCTTGGCCCTATACAATCTATTCTCTAAAGACCAACCAATGACCTTTAAGACACGTAAGTCAAATCATGGTGCCACCTTGCTTAAAAACCCTTTCAAGTCTTCACTGTACTTAGAATAACAGTCTATTCCCCTTACCCTGACCTGCCAAGCTCGCCACAGCCTGATCACAGCCTGCTTTTCCAACCTCATCTTGGTCGTATGGCATTCTCTCTGCTCTCCATACCTGTCCGGCTTTTTCCCAACCTTGAGGCATATTGTTCTTTGTGGGTGGAGTGCTGAAGGCTTGCCCTGTTTGGTTCTGGACTGAGGCATTATCATTTCTTTCTGTTTAGAAATGATGCAGTCACCCAAGTGCCTGGAGTTCTCTGCTGGTGTCTTTGACACAAACATGAAAATTGAAGTCTTAGTTTTTGTGTTTGTTTCTTAATCATGGTTCTCATTTTTTTGGCATTGAAAGTACAAGCTCATTAGTGACTTTAGGGTATTGAAATTACTAAAGGCAACAGAAGATCAGAGCTTTGAATGACATTCACAGCCATGCGATTGTATTGAGACTGTTTTCCTGGCTTGCTGCTGGTTATTTGTCTTTATATCCCCTTATTTGTTGCAGAGACTTGTTGCAATTGCTGTAAATGTTTGTATCTACTTATTAGAGTGATTACTTTGCATTTATGTCTCAGCAGTGTGCATACTGTAACTCAACCAAAATGTAAGCTATTAAAAATGACTGCTGGGCCTGAGTTAATTAAACAAAGGAGGCTCAGTCTTTTTGTGGGTGTAGTATACGGCTTGTTTGGACAGGAGTTTTTAGATATTATGAAGTAGAAAATGCAAAAAATAAAAAAAGAAGAAAAGCATTGTATCTGGGTAGACCCACATGCCTGAACCACAGTTGCTAATTTTTATGCAACAGAATAGATAGTTTGTGTTTGATTATGATTCTCCTTTTCAGAAATTTATATTCCGGCCAGCACTAGGCAGAATGTAGATTTTTGTGCCATTTCCAAATTTCTTTCTCCTTAGTTCTCCCCACTACCTGCACCCACCTATTTTTTTTTTTCTCCTTAGTGAAGGACAGTGTTAGCAGCAGCAACAGCACTTGAATTAACTTAATTTATTTTTCTGTGTGTTTGCAGAATGGTTCAAGGTCCATAGCAAGGTGAATTTTTCTCAGACTATGCACACACTCTTTAACTGCAGAGCTCACCCAAGGGTAAAAGTACTGATTGCTGGGAACCATTAGGAACCCCCTCCTTTTCTTCCTGTAGAAAAAGAGTTGCTTAAGGCCTGAAACATAAGATCTTTCTCTAACCATCTAGTTAGAGGCAATTTCAACATGTATGTTTTAGGGAGTTAATAGGTGATAACAGGCAATTCTAAACCTGTTTGGATAGACTAATAATATTCAGTCCACATTTATGATCATCAGTTGGCAATACCTTTTCTAAAAATGGTAACATTATGCTGTCCAGGTTAAAGCATTATTTTAGAAATTCTAGTATTGGCTTTTAATGGGTCTAAAAAGAGTTGTTTTTTTTTTTTTTTTTTTGATTCAAAGTAGTATTAAAGATCATTCAAGTTTTGTTGTAGGAAAATTATTTTCTATGCCCCCTCTTTCTCACTGAAAAAAAAAAAGATAATTACTGAGAATGACAAGAAAAATAAAAAATTTTAAGGTATTTTAAGGGTTGTTAGTACAAGGTTGTAGATAACCTTGTTAGTACAAGGATGTAGACAACATTTTCTGATTTCCTGCTGGGGTGGTTGAGCTGACAGTGTTACCATTAACTGAGGTAGGGAATATAAAAGAAAGACGACTTGCGCAGAGTAATTCTAAGCAGGGGCTAGTTTGTAGATCATTGAGTTGTAGATGCCCACCAGGCAGTTACGTAAGTGTCTGTGTAATGAGAGTGGCCACTTATCCCATTGGTACCAGAATTGGTTTTACTCATCTAATTTACTAGGTCGTACACAGTCTTTTCCTTCCTTGCCATCGTACATTCTATAATCTATCCAGAGTTGTGTAAGAGGATGACATTTCCTAAAATAAGAGAAGTTCATTTTGGTCAAAGACCTATTTGGGAGTTATAGTCAGTCACCTATTAGAGCCTCCAACATGAGTCTGAAATTCAGAAATCAAAGCTGGCCGTTTAGGTTTAATTGTCTGGGCACATTCCACCAGGTAGTGGATGGCAAAAGAGAAACTTGCAAGCAATCAAGTTCTACCCACACAGTTTATTAGCGGAAGAGGACATGAGAGCAACATGGAGGTGGATGCATCTAAGCTAATGCTTCCTCCCTCCTGTTCCCTCATGGGCTATTGTCAGGGTGAATGCTATGGTGAGCAATCTGCTTGTGGTGAGCAATCATCCAGGTCACAGAAAATTGTACTATGAAGGATAAATACAGCTGTCGGATGCATTATTACCAGGTAATCTTTCATTAAAGAATGGAGTTTTCATGGGAGGACTGCTAGTGGGAAGAGAGGCACTTTCCAGGTGTATTACTGGAGAGGCTACAAATATAAGACCTCAAAAATTGTGTTGGACTATTGAAAATGCATTATAATAGAGGGAAGGGATTGATAGAAAATGATTGGAAATATATTTATTCCATTAAAACTGAATATTGAAGTAAATGATAAAGAGTAACCAGGGATACACTGATTAGTAAGCCAGTCTTACTGATTTGGTTCATAGGATGTTTTTATTTTTTATTGAGTTCTATCTTAAAAATAAAGATTCTTTTATTATGAAAACTCAATAGCATTAGAGTTGGCAATAAAACATATTTGAAGTGCATCTCATATCTTTCTGATTATATTTCTAAGTTGAAAGCATCTGTATAATAGAAGGTTGTTATGGTTATTGTTATTATTTTTGATATTTAACAGACTGTGACACTTGGCTTCAAAATGCTCATCTACATATATCTATCTGGATATATAAATCTATTAAGTGTGCAGTTAAATATTGTATGCAGTATTTATGTATCTGGGAAGCAAAACTCAAAAGAATTTTAAGAATCATAGCTGAGTCTTTTTAGAACCATTAATTTAGTACTTTGACTTTTTTTAATTGATTGTGCAACTTATTTTTCCAACTTATTATAGTAATATTTCACACTTTATTAATCTGTTCATTTTTAGTAACTTCTTTTCTAGTGTTCATAGAGCTAACACCAGTAAGATGCAAAATTGGAAACAGTCTAATATTGTAGTTTTTTAACGCAAATATTGATGTTTGCATTTAACTAAGATAAAAAAAAGAAGTTTTAATCATTGTTATGTTTATCTTGTATTTCAAATTCTAGACAATTTCTCATTAACAGATTTATTATACTTAAGAGGATTCCAGTAGATTGATTAAGAAATCCTATTCTGTTTATATATATGCATATATATTTATATACATGTATATTTAATTACAGAGATATCCTTGAGCCCATAAAGCATGACAGCAAAGCAGGTCAATTTCTTAAACAACAGTATTTCATTGAGTACCTTGGTGGTTGTAATTAACGTTTCTGTTTAGTTCTAATTATAGTTTTTGTATCACAGCCATTATGCTAATGGTGTTATTCAGTAGTATATGAGATTGCATTCATTATCACTGGTGAATTAAACCTTTATTAAAGAAAAATTCCCTCAGGCCTCATTCTGGAGTTAAGTAATTATTCATTTGGTTTTATCCTAGCAATTAGCTTATATACTGTAGCACTCATTATTGAGTTTCTATACCTCACTGAATGAGATTAACCCACCATGGTAAATAAATGCCTAACAGCTCCCAAGCTCACAATGTGTTGCTTTTTAAGCATATTATTATGTAACAAAATAAGGAATCAGAATGCACTGAAGCAGCATTCTGGCTTCCAACAAATAATGTACTTGCTGGGAAGACTATGTTGGACATTTTGTGTTTTATTCAGAATTTTAAAAATAATGCAGTTGAAGCCCTCCAATGCTAAGTTCACCTTTGTGGGTGTATGTTTTCCTTTGTTTAATTCCATTCCATTACTTGCTTGCTTGCTTGTTGAATTATGTTACTATGCCCATTTGATGTTGATAAAAGCCTTTTTCAATAGCACAGACTCTAAATAGAACATCCAATTAGATCTCCATTCCAAAAGTATTTGGAAAGGGCTAGATCATTGAAGTCTTTTAGCTGGATGAGATCCTGAGCCATTCATTATGATCTACAGTTTTAGTAAAAATATTTTAAATCAATGCTCTGCTTTTTACATAGCCATTCATGCCATCAAAAGATCCACCTTCTTACTGTACAATAGAAAAGACTACCCGTGTTTTCAGATTCATGATCAGATGGTGTTACCTTCTGAGATAAGTGTCACTATTACCTTTTTTCTTCTTGGGAATTAGTCTACCTACTCTGCCTCCTCAATTTTTTTTTTTCCTAGAATTTGCTTAGTTCATAAAACACTGCAAATTAAAGTATAAAGTGGAGTCCTTTGGGGTCATATTTGCTTCTTTTCAGTAACAAAGAAGAGAATTATCGCTTTTCTCTTTACACTTCTTAATGCAATCTGGAATCTGTGTGTTGAGGGACAACCTCAAAAACAGCAGCGTGAAGTCTGTAATCATGGCAATGATGTATCTGGAAAGATTCTATTAACAGCTTTTCATAATGTATTTATGTTCTGGACCTGAAATGAAAGTGATATGAAAATGAATTTAGAAGTTTTCAAAATTTGATTGTTTCCAATTCCTAGGACATCCCAAATATATTTTTGAAAAGTGAATGGTATTTTCTTAGGGAGCATTTTTATCATCTTGGAATTAGTTTGCTCATTTTAGCATAACTGGTTTTTATGCCTGTTTTACAACCAGGATATGCTTCATGGTGCTGGATTACTGGTAAACAATTGTAAGGCAAATTAATACATTTATTTGTGAGTGCCTTTTTTGAGTAAATAAATAGTGCATGGTAACCATATATTTTTTTTTACATGCTGGTACAGGCATTGAAATACCTAATAGTATAGCAATACCAATAAACTTATACAAAGAGTTTTATATGTTAAAAGAATTAACTATCAAGAAAAAAAACTATAAAAATATATTTATACCTGTCTATCTATCTACCTATCTATATATCTAATTATCTTTTAAAAACACTGTTTTTAAACCACAGTGATTAGGAGCGGGTCTACTAATGGCATATTAACAATGCTTATGCTCTTTGAAAAGAAGACTTTTACATGTCAGTAGTCACATAAAGACCATCCTTTAATATCTGACAGTGGCCTTTAATTGAAGATCTGTTTGTTGCTCTTTGTCCTTTGTACATTACCTAATGTTTCTGAATACTTTATTTTTCTGGGTATCATCTTGTTTCCTCTGTGGCAATCGTTATTCCAAAAGGTCTAGGCATGCAACACACTATTCGTTGTCAAGCTTTGGCGCACTCTCTTGGACCTCATCTTGGGCTCTTTGCACATGGCTGTCTTCCTCACCTCACTTGGGGGTCTGGTTCATTGTGCCAGGCTGTCCCTCTGCAGGAATACCCTCCTTCTTCTGCCCAGATCTTCACTCCATCACCCTGTGTGAGGCCAGAGGAATATGCACCCCCCTGCCCGGTGTGGGTGCCCACCTTGCTGAGTCTCCTCTAGTGACTTTAGGACTGCCTTGTTCAGGAAAGGGAAGGAAGAAAAAGAAGAGGGGACTCCCTGGATTCTTAACCTGGCTCTGCTACTTAAAATTGGTGTGACCTGTGAATGTTACTCTATGTTCCTCTTAATGGAAATAATGAGTGCCTTTCTCTTAGAGTTGCTCTTAGATCAAATGCATGGATAGATGTCAAGCTCTTAGAACAGTAAATACCTCTAAATGATAGAGGTTTATAATTATGATCATCATTATTTTAAAATTTAAGTGACATACCCAAAATATCATAACCTAGGTCACATGGCAGAATTGGGACCTATGACACCTACTCCTGAAACAGTGTTTTTCCCTCTGTACACCATGCTTTTTGGGATGAATACTTTTGAAAAATACATAGTGTATCTTATTGAATTTATATTTAATACTTAAGCTAATATTGTCAATATGATCAGTCATTGGCATTAAGTGACTCAAATATGAAGTACTCCTATTAAACTCTAAAAAGTTTTCTATTCCTGCTTTGATATTTTCTCTCCAGCAACATTTGTCCATATTTTGAAGCAGAGAGAAATGAAATGATTCTTTACCTCTAAGAGCTGTAACTCTTGCTTCCTTTGAATCTGTTTAAACTAAGACTCACCTTTCCCATCATTGATTGATATTTATTAAATGGTGGTTTTATTAGGATTTTAGGAGACAGAGTGTGCAGTCTACAAGATTGCATTTTACTTGGAAAAATAACAAGTGTATATATTCCAGATATCCTCAACCTGTAGGTACAAATGAAATCACATTAATGCTAACACCCAAATTTCACCTAATGATAACCTGAGCTAATTGCAAGGAATTCTATACCTATTAGGAAATCTCACCCCATGCATTCCTGGAAGATCCTTGAAGGACTCTGATGGATTCTAATACACAAGAGCACTTGTGCATTCCTTTTGTCCTCAGATCCCTTGAGGAAGGCTCAAGGCCATTGTGCTATTCCCTGCTGCTGTGCTGTCCATGAAACTGCTCGTGAGTGTGTCTGCTGGTGGTCCAAAGCTGCAGAACCCTAGAAGGGACAAACCATGCCATGTTTCTTCTAAGCCTTATTGAGCCAGACCTCTGTTTGGTGACTTAATGGGAAGACTGTCCCTCTGGGATAAATCTATATCATGACAGTCTTGTGACTTGGTACCTAGGCTGCAGTCTCTACCCCATGTATCAGAATGCCCTGCAGCTCTTTGCTATATAGAGGTCCACCAACTCTTGCTGCAGGACAGGGGATAGATCCAGACTGTCAGAACATAGGTGTCTGCGACAGTCTGCATCATCTCAGGTGAGTTCCGTCTTGCACCTGCCAGTTACCCAGGCAAGAAAGACAAGTCCTACACCACTAGGACCACTGCCCACCTCCTGTCAAAGACTGCTGAAACTCTTGTTCACTAGCTTCCAGTCACAGTGCCCTTCTTCTTGTTATTTGAATGAGCCTTGGAGGCTTTGCACGTGCGTCTCCACTCTAAAACAATCAGTTTTCAGCCAGCAGTTATTGTACATGAACTCTATTCCTGGCACTACTCTAAGTAACTTACATGTGTTTACTTGTCTAATTCCCCAAAACAACTTTATGAGATAAGTGTTACTAATCATTTAGAGGTGAACACACAGAAACACATAGCTTAAGAAATTTGCCCAAGGCCACACATTTGAAGGTGCACTGAGTCAGGATCTGAACCCAGGCAGTGAGATGCCAGAGCCTCGTACTCTTTGATACACTAAGCTGCCCATGGCTTTCTGCATGACTGACTCTCTACTTCCTGCAAAGCAACACTGCTGTCTGGAATGATCTTATTAATCATTTTTGTCATTTCTTTTATGGCCACCTAATAACTAACTGTGTGCCAGAGAATATTCTAAATGCTTTACACAGGCTAATTCATATAATCCTCGAGCTAATTAGGAAGGTGTATTATACTTTAGAGATGAGACAGTCAAAGCTTAGAAATGTAAAGTAACTTGCCCAAGGTCACACAGCTAATTACTAGTTTAGCCAGAATTTGAACCCATGCAGCCTGGCTCCAGAGTCAGTGCCACTAACCGCTCAGCTCCTCCTGCTTCCCAGTGAAGGGAGGGACCTGCTGCTTTGAGGTCTCACCTGGGTCATCGGCCCTGGAACCCATGGAGGTGCTTAATATTTGTTAAACTGTTAAGTAAATGAATTAATCCATCTTTTCATCAGTCAACACCCAAAGCATAAGCCCTCATCCCAATAACATTTTACTTTTCTTTCCTTGATTTTGTCTCCCCTCACTTTTGATAGCCTCAGTTATTCCACTGTGCCCCTAGAACTGCTGGTCCCCAGTCATCCAGCTCTGCAATGTCCTCACTCTCGTATGTGGTTTCTTCAGCTCCTGGCCTTAATATAAATTTGGCTGTCTCCTGAAGATGCCAGTTCTCTTGTAGCCCTTTCAAGTATTGGCCTTTTGATTTCTTAAGATCCAGAAACCCCAGAGCAAGATCTAGGATTGAGATGTTTCTGATATCCCACTTTTGCTTACAGACCATATATCCTTCTTGTGAAAGATTTTAAAAGGTCTGTGCCATTTGACCATACTACCTACACCATCCAGAACTCCCCAACACACAGAACTTTTTTTTTTTTGCCATTATATCCCCTCAGTCTCAACTTTTACCTTCTATCATAACTGTTCCATTTCTGTTTGCATTTATCTGTGAGACTGTTTGATTTGATGTGTGTCTCCTGCCAGCCCCCACTGAAAAGAAGCCCTTTGAAGGCAAGAGCCATGTCTATTTTTGCTTCCTTCTATATCCCAGTTTCCCAGCACAGTGTATGGTACAAAGTAAATGCTCAATAAATATCTACCTCCTGGTTATTCCTGTTTCTTCCTCTTCTCAGCAGAGAGGAATTTCTTCTTTACGGGCTCCCTGACCCTTGTGCTTATCAGCTCTTGTTAACAGGCCCCTGGGAGATCACAGCCTGCTAGTTCATCAGAAAATGGCTAAAGGTCAGTCCTGGTTTAGGTTTAGCTGAGACAGGAAAAAAATAGCTTTAATAGAAAGTAGTCTAAGATAAGCCCCGATGAACATCATCAGCTGATTTTTTGAAGATGACAGGGAGGGCTCTCAGACCCTTAGTTTTAACTTTATGAACACAGCCATATTTCACAAAATGATGTCTTTTGATAGGTTTATGATCTATTGCTGCTTATTTTCCACTGAAATCTTATCTTTGATATGTGATTAAATAAAAATGAAGTGAATTGGGGGCAGTGCTGATGGCATATAAACTTTTAAGAAGCCAGCTGTCTTCCCAGAGACCAGATTTCTGTCTGTCTTCTGTGAGACTACTTTCAATTTAATTTCCATTTAATGTAGTACAAAGCTTTGTAAGTTGTAAAATGCTATTCAAATAAAAGATTGCTGTTATTGTACTAATAGAAATAGAATGAAAGATCAAGAGAACTCAATGCCTCTGATCTGAGATGTGTTCCTGGATCTGATGGGCAGGAAGGCACACCCTCTCAGTTTGCTTTTTTCTGTATCTGGCTCATAATATTTCCTATAACTGGTTAAAAGCAAAAAAAAAAAAAAAAAAAAAGACTTAAGACTTAAGACTTAGTGGTGTTTTGATCACTTTCTGCCTTTAGGATAAAGTCAATTTATTTATAAATTAATTTAATTTCATATTGTAATATAAGTCCTCATTCATAGTAGAGAACCAGTGCTCTACCTGCCACTCTGGGGGAACTTCAGTAAGGAAACTCAGATTTATTTTGAATATTTTTTCCTACTATCAAGCAGACAGGCTAATGCATCGTTCCTTACAAAAAATGTGCATTCTTTGGTACTTACTGTCAGTTATCCTGTCTTCTCGTGATACCATAGATGCTCCATCTGATTCATGTCCAGTCTTAAGTTGGTCCATTTAGTTGTGCCTGAGCTCCAGCACTTACCTTCTTAAGACCATTGCTCCAGCAGCTCTCACCTTTCTCTCCAAATCATCAATTTTCCTTTTTTACTGAATGTTTTCTATCAGTATACAAACATGCTATTTATCCCACATTAAAAAAAAAAAAAACAGAAAAATTTCTTCCTATCAATTACAACTTTTTTTTGCAGTAAACTGTCTTGAAAGAGTTGTCTGCATTCATTGTCTTTGATTCCTCTCCTCTTACTGTATGTCAAATCCACTATTGTCACATCCCTCCCTCCCCATCACTCCACCAATACTGCTCTTGTCAAGTTTACCAATAACCTTCATTTTGCTAAATCCAATTGTTATCTTACTTGGTCTAGAAGCATTTCCCATGGTTGGTTATTCCCTTCTTGATAGACTTATTTTTGTTATTGTTGTTGTTCAGAGACATCTTCTGGTTTTCCTCCTCACTCTCTGATTTTTTTCTCTATCAATCTCCTCTGTTGATTCTCACCTCCCTACCACCTTAATATTGCAGTTCCCCAAGCCCCAGTCCTTGGCCCTCCTCCCTTCTCTGTTCATATTCACTCTCTTTGTGATCTCCTCTATCTCACGGCTTTAAATATCATATATATGCTGATCACTCGCAATCTTCCATTTCCAGCCCAGACCTTGCTCCCAAGTCCAGGTTCATTTATATACCTGCTTAGCCAATATATCCACTTTAGATTCAACAGATACTCCATATTCAATATATCCAAAATTCCTGATTTTCTGGTTCAAATTGACCCCACTTACATTCTTACCATCTTAGTAAATACCAATTCCATTCTTCCCACTCTCCAAGGCGATCTAGGAGCATCTTTGACTCCTTTCTTTCTCTTACTTCTACATCTAATCTGTCATGAAATCCTATTGGCTGTACCTTCAGTTATATCTGACTACTAATCATCTCTGCTGCCACCCTAGTCTGAGCATCCTCTTGCTTGGGTTATGGCAGTAGCATCCTAGCATGCTGTCCCTGATGCTATCCTTGCCTCTCCCTGCCACCACCTATTTCCATAACAGCAGCCAGAATGATCATTCAAACATATGTAAGGTTGTGTCTTTACTCGGATCAAAACCCTTCATCAGTATCCCACTCAGCTTGCTAGGACCAAATTCATTTCAATAGCCTTTAAAATCTTGTATTATCTGGCCCCCTGAAACATTCTGTCTTCATCTCTTACTATTTTCCTCTTTATCCACTATGCTCGTATCATACTGGCTGCCTTATTTTTTCTTAAAGACAACAGCCACACACAGACCATTCCTTCTTCTTGGAATATTCCTTACCCAAATTTTCAACTGGCTAAACTCCCTGTCTCCTTCAAGTCTTAGTTCAGTTGATACCTTCTCAGTTATGTCTACTCTGACCACTCTTATTTTGTAACACCTTCTCCTGATTCCCAAACTACCTATCTCCTTTCCCTACTCCATCATTGTTTTTATTATTTACTTATTACCTTCTAACATACCATACTGGCTATTTTTCATTTACCCCTTCAGAGCCATTCTTCCACCCTACTCTGTGCCCTCAGCATCAACAGTCTGTGGTCCTTCGGGTTCCAGCTGAGTGTAGCCTAGTGGGCAGCAGCGCTAGATCAGAGGGCAGAGGGGCAGTGAGGCTGGGGTATTTATTTCCTCAGCTCCTTCCCTGCTGTGTCTCTGCCACTTGGCTGTTTTGCTCTACTGAAAGCCACATGACCCTTTCTGAGTTTTAATAACTATACTCTTTTCTTGTTCCATCAAGCCTACCATATAACAGTTCCCTGAAATTGGTAGCCTTGGAATTTTGCACCAGCCCTTGTTGGTTCTCCCTAAACCTCACCCTTACCTTTTTGAAGTAATGTTTTTATTAAGTATGTCATCTCTTTCCCACTGAGATCCTAACTGAAATGTACTTAATTATTGTCTGTATTCCCTAACAGTGACCTTTGTCTGTTTTGTTCACTGATGCATCCCCAAAACTTAGAACAGTTCCTGGCATGTGGTATTCACTCAATACATATTTGTTGTCAGTATGAATAAGAAAATGAATTAAGGATTCTCATCGTATCTTTTCTCTCTCCTCTAATAATGTGGTTCTCAGTATCCTTATTCAGATATTCTACCAAATTTAAGATCATTGTATATCAGCGTTGGAAAGGGTTTTTTCGTGGACATCTATTCTCCTAATCAACATTCCTGAAAAGTAGTTATCTGGCCACATAGTCAGTGACAGAACACTGTTGCCTACAACAGAATATTTTCATTTTCAAACCACTAATTATTTAATAATATGTCATTAAAATGATTCACTTCTGTCTCTGAAATGCACATTCTTTTCTCCTAATTCTACCTTCTGGAGTTATAGGGACACATCTTACTTGTCTTCCCTCTGGCATTCTTCCTAACATTAGTACACAGCTGCTGTGGCGCTCTGCACTTTCAGTCTTCATGAAGGTAAGCAGGCCCAACTCTTTTATGGTAAACAGTCCACAGTAATCCTTGGAACCATCTTTCAGTCATGTTCCTCTTGATAAAAGTCCACAGAAAGAAATTCTATGTTATGCATAGAATTGAATAATTGTTTCGGATGCAGGCCTGACTTGTACAGAAAAGGCAGAATAGGCATCTCCCTTGATCAGATTATTGCATTTGTCTTAGTGCAAACTAAGCAAGCACTCCTTAATTGAATGTTATCATTATCATACTTCAGTTATGCGCCAACCATGAAGAAAGGCTCTCGGTCTCTATGATACATGCAGCAGACTTCCTTCACTGGAGGGGCTTGCAGCCTAGTGGGAGGGAGCTGGATAAATGTACAAATGAGGGATGGTAGGTATGGACAGTCTGAGATCAGCAGTTCATTTAAATTATCTGAGTGGCAATATTACAAACACAATAAAAGAGGAAAAAGATGAATGCCACAAAGCGTTATAATTTTACCTTTGTACCCAACCTAGAAAGAAATATGCAGTTTACTCTAATTTTCTTTCTGATGAGCTACTTTGAGATTCAGGGTTTTTTTCCAAGTAGTATGATTGGAAACTTTCTAAAAAGATTCCTATTTATCAAGTCTACTGGTGTTATTTTTATGTTTTACTTTTGAGCTTTTTTTTAAAGCTAAGTCTGTGTTACTTCTCCAGAAATGCTGAACATCTGATATGACTATTGTAATCATTCCTTTATATTCATTATGATTTTAATTTTGATTCTCAGACATCATGTTTTGAAGTACCGTATTTACTTTAAGTTACCTAATCAAAATGTTATAGGTATCTTATAAAAAAAAACAAGTTCATTTTAAAGGGAAACAAAATAAAACCCCATATGCTTAGTATTGAGGTAGTAGTTACAATAATGCACTATTTAGGGACTCGTAATTTAGCCATTGTGATTTCACAACCAATTGTTCCCCATTCCTCAGGGATTAAGAATATGGTTTCCATGGTAATTCTGGATTCTAAAAATGCTCATCTTTCCCCTATATGGATAGTAAATAGTTTGAGTAGAAAACGACCTGTCTGTTAGCCAGGATTATACTTTAGTGTTGTAAGAAGGAGAAATACACTCCCTGTTTAAAAATAGACTAGTTTCAGGGTACCATAATAGGTTCCAAGTCTGTAAAATCACAACCCCTTGATTGCCAGTGTTAACAAAAGCTTGTTCTTTAATTACCTATATTGCATTCGGCTTCTGTTTCCTTCCAAAACCCAATTATGGCTAATAGCAGCGGTAAGCTGTGCTCCTGTTGTTTATGGCAGTTCATTTTAAAGTGCTCTGTTTGATCATCATTTGTCTTCATGACTTAATGAATCAGGTTCAGATTTTCATTGGACACCTCCAGCTTAGTAATCTTCACCTTGCCTGTGTATATAAACTGAATTTTTATATAATGGGATTGTCTTTTATATTTCCTAACCAGAGGCTGTTCCCTAAATCATGGAAATCATGCTATTTTTCCTAAGTTCTTTCTAACAGTTTTTTTTTTTTTGATGCAGTAATTCCAACACCTCACACCAAAGGGATATTTTGAAATTTGTAGAAAAGAAATGGAGAACTTTTATTTATCCCTTCCTCCTACAAATCCATTTTCTCCCAGTGTGTTGTTCATTGCCTAATCATTCTCTGTAGCTCAGATTCATATGTTCTCCTGCAGAGACTAGCAGTCTGCCTTCTAAAGTTGAATCCAGAATAATTCAGCAGTCTAATTTCTGATTTAATTTTGCTGCTGTCCAACTGTGGTATAAACCCAGCTCTGAGAATTGAATGTAATTTGTGGCACTTTGCCTCAGTTGAAAATACTTATGCCTCTATTCCTCATGCACACCCGAGTCGTTGTTTCCATGATAACTAATGGGCTCTGAGTGGAAAATGGAGAAGAAGACACATGCAAGATAAACAAGCAAAGACAGAAATTCAAACTGTAGGAAACAGTCTTACTGCTTTATGGAAAATTAACTTCAGTGTACTGTATGTAGGTGGTAGGTGCTGTTGTGGAGATGCGGAAAGATGAGTAATTTTTCCTTTACATCCATTCCTCTAACACTCCCTTCTTCTCCCTCCTTGTCCTTAAAATACTCAAGGAAACACATGAACACTGAGAGAGCCGGTCCGGCCTGCCATTCTCTACTGGTATTTGTCATTATTCTGATCGAGTCATTTTCTGAAGAAGTGTCATTCTAATTTTGATCTAACTCTGAAAAAGACCCTTCGCCTGCATTGGCTAGTCAGCCCGTAAGAATCTTTGCATTCAATGTTCGTTGATATCAGCAACACTGATGTCATTTGCACTCAGGGTAAGAAATGCCCATTAAATGCACAATTTCATGCTCTGCCTCAGACCTGCCAAATCATGGTGTGCATTTGGGCAGTGCTGATATAGAACAGTATAGTGATAAAATCTCCAAAGAATTCATAGGTGACTTAATAGATATTACAAATAATGTCTTTTAGGTACAGTGTATACAGAGAGGTAGGTCAATGTATACAGAGAGGTATAATACATATGCAATATATATATGCATAAGATACATGCAATAAAGTCTGTAAAAGCAACTGATTTTTGTAGGAAGGATCTCTACTTTCTCATTTTCTAATATTTTATTTAAAAAGAAAGCTCTTTTGGAATGGAAGTTTGCGTCAGTTCTCAGGCTGCTGTATCTTCCTTCTAACAGATTTGGGTTTCTTCACGTATAGGGAACTCATATTTATCTTCTATCCAAGCCACAGCCATTTTGACCATTTATATTCTGGGCATATGGTTTCCCCCAAATCTCTTCAATCTTTAATCATTTATCACTTCTTTTCCTAGACAGTGTAATAAGCAACTTCATAGGATGACACAAGACATTTCTATTGGGACTAATCCAAATTTTGTTAAAATTCAGTCTTTTTTATGGAAATTTCTTCTCTTGAAAATTATCTGCAGTGTCACATACAGCCTCAGGATGGATATATGTAAGTCATTCCTTCAGTTTTATTGGCTTCCTGTTACCATTAACAAGAAACTTGCCTCATTAGAATTTTTCTTCCTTTTTTTACAGTCAATTTTAAAATTGAAAGTAAAACCAAAGATGATACGTTTTCCTCATGTTTCTTTCCTTTGCTGTTTTATAATCTAGTCTGATATAAAAATAGATGTTCATAAGCAAAATGGGTATTTTTTTCAAGGATTCTTGATGTTATGGTAAAAATGGTTATTAATGTACCTTACCATAAACAATAGCATTCCACATGACCCTTCACCTTGCTTTAATGACATATATTGGCATTGTTTTTTTTTTTTTTTAACAGAGAAAATGTTAAGTAGTATTATAGTAGTATGTCAAGGGGTCCAGAAGGAATTTTGAAAATCAATACTTGATTATTTTTTGAAGTAGACATGTTTAGTCCATTAGAAATAAAGATTTTCCAATGATTTTCAGTACCTTTTGTCCTAAATAGCAGTGGTGAGTATTAAAAAGCATTACAGCTTTCTGGGTCCATTGGTTAGTTTATACTGTCATTTGATCCTTTCTTCTTCCCTGCCTTCCTTTTTCTCCCTTTTTTCCCTCTTTTCAGTATGTTAATATTGATCCTCTTAGGATCAGTTGGTACTTAGACACTCTGTCTAGTACCAAAAAAATGATACATCCTTGATCCCAGAGAGTTTTTTTTAACCTGTGGCAATATAATTATGTTACTCAAACAGTAATTCAGTTATTTTGGTAACTCTAGAGTGGATTTTTTTATACAGCTAAAAAATAATATTATACATGTACCCATCCATTTCTAAAAATTTGAAACCAAGTGAAGAAAAAAAAAAGGTAAACTATTTCTTGCTTTGTTTTTGCAGTTACGTCTTCATTGTTCTTTTTAGTTAATCCAACAATGTTTATTAAGTACCTACTAAGTACCATGCATTGGCAAGACAGAGGTGAATGGCTGAGAAGGCTGTATCTGACCATAAGGAGAGAAAATGTGATAAATAAATACCTTAACGCAGAGCATCCTTTGCTTTCATCCTATAGTCTGTTTTATCCCGCTGAAAGCAGAGAAGCAACAATTGTTTAACATTCATCTTGTGTATATTATCATGTCACAGCCTATTAGAATAAGAGGTGTGTTTCTTGAGCTATTTAAACTTTTTTTTTTTTTTTTTTTTTGGTTTCAGTTAGTGAAAGCCACTCTATGAAACATATGGGAACATTTTCAAGGCATCGTTCAGGGATTCACAGTCCCACTGCACTATAATCTAGTGGTGCTGAAAGTAAAATAACAGTAACAGAAACCCTCCATCTAGCTTTATTGTTATGACTTATGTTAGCCATTTACTAGACTGGATGGCTGCCTACAGCACCCAAATGATAAACTAATCTGTGGTAGAGCATAATCCGCAAACCTAGTACTTTGCAGAGGATCATGGAAGTTAAAAAGTGTTTATAGGTTGGATTGGTTTGTTTGCAATCTATAACTCAGTTACTAAATTTCTGTGTTTCTTGCCACTTAGAGAAAAGCTTTTGCACCTAAAATATTAAATTCTGAATTAACTTTCAAAATATTTGACTCCAAACTAATTTGTCTATAAGAACATTGGCTAAAATAGCTTATCTCTCTTTTCTAATCTTTTCTATAAGAAAATTAACTCCTAAGTTGTTTTTCTGTCTTTTCTGTCAAACTAGATATTAACAAATTAAAACCCACCACACAGCAGGATTACCAAGACTGGAAATTAAGAAAAGTAAACAAACAGAAAACCCCCAAAACACTAAGAGGAATTATAGACTAATCTTATGCTTTAGAATTTAAATGTTCTCAGTATTTTATTTTCATTCATTTTGTTATTGCTTTTCATTAATCTTGACCCTTAAATTTACTTACTGCATATATATATTCTTATAAATTTTAGATCAGAGGTTTCACCATTATTTTTTCCTGAACTTATTTTGTTTATGTATTCAGAACTATAACTTGTACCAATAGCTTTCCCTCCCCATACCCTACCTGACTGCTGTCCATCTCCAATCCCCAGCCATAGGCAACCACTGATCTACTGTCTGCCTTTATGGATTTACCTATATTAGATATTTTACATAAATGGAATCATACAGTATGTGGTCTTTCATAACTGACTTCCTTTCCTTAAGGATTTAGGAGTTCATCCATGTTGTAGCATGTATCAGTACTTTACTCTTTTTTATTACCAAATAGTATTCCACCGTATGGATAAGCAACATTTTGCTTATTCTTAATCAGTTGATGGACATTTTAGTAGTTTCCACTTTGGGGCTATTCTTAATAATGCTGTGACAAACATATATGTACAAGTTTTTGTATGGACATGTTTTTATTTTTCATGGATGGATACCTAAGAGTAAAATTGCTGAGTCACATGATAGTTCTACTTTAGCATTCTGAGGAACTGATAAACTCTTTTCCAAGGTGGTTGCATCATTTTACAATTGCATCAATAATTCATGAGGGTTCTAACTTCTCTATAATCCTTGGTGACACCTGTTACTGTCTGTCTTTTTTGTTATTGTCATTCTAGTAGGTGTGAGGTGGTATCTCACTATAATTTTGATTTACATTTCCCTGATGACTAATGATGTTGAACATCTATTCATGTGCTGTTGGCCCTTTGTATATCTTCTTCAGAGAAAAGTCTATTCAAATAATTTGCCCACTTTAAGATTGAGTAATTTTTCTTTTTCCATTGAGTTGTTCCTTATGTGTTCTGTATACAAGTGCATTATCTCAAATAAGATTTGCAGATATTTCCTCCCAGTCAGTGGGTTGTCTTTTCATTTCCTTGATAGTGTCCTTGGAAGCTAAAGTTTTTAATTTTTTGAAGTCCAATTTATCTTTTTTTTTTTTTTTTTGGTCCTGTGTTTCTAATATTGTTTCTCAGAAACCATTGCCTGCTCCAAATTTATAAATTCCGGTGTTTCCCTCTAGGAGTTTCACAGTTTAATGCTTATATTTAGGTCTGTGATCCATTTTGAGTTAATTTTTATATATGGTGTGAGGTAGGCATCCAAATTCATTCTTTTGTGGTGCTTAGTATGTAAGTCTTGCATTTCTTCATTAACTTTATTTTTAATTATTTTCTTCTTTTTTATACTATTGTAAATGGAATTGTTTTCTTAAATGTCATTTTTGGATTGTCCCTCTATTCTCCCTTTTTACAAAGCCCATTGCTTTGTGCCTGGACTACTGCAAATAGCCTCTTAGCCAATCTCTATCCTTCCAATATTGCTTTTCAGCAAAGAGGAATCAGAGGGGTCTATTAAATATGTAACATCAATCATAGATTACCCAGAATCTTAAAACTCTATTATGGCCTTCCATTATATATATAACAATTATTAACTATTGTCTGCAAGGCCTGATGTTTTTCTCATCACTAGTCTCCTTTCACAATCTCTATGATGCAGCCACCTGGCTCTTTTACTTCCAGTTCATCACATCCCATTTCCTGTTTGTTTAAAGCTTTTCTACCCACCCTTTCTCTTTTAAAACTTAGTTTCTAATGTTTTCCTTCAAATCAAACTTTTCTAGAAAATAACCTATTTCATTTAAGCTGTTTAACAGTTTTATTGAAACCTAATTGACATACAGTTAACTGCACATATTTAAATGTACTTACTTAAAGATGTTTTGACATTTGTTAAGAAGACCGTCTTTCCTAAACTGCCTTTGTATCTTTATCAAACATCAATTCAACCGTATATGTCTGGATCTATTTCTGGACTTTCTATTCTGTTCTGTTGATCTACTTGTGTATTTTTATGTGAATACCATACTGTATTGATTACTGTAATTTTGTAATAAGCCTTAAACTTTGGTAGTATAAAACTTCCAACTATATTCTTTTTAAAAATTGTTCTGGCTATTCTAGGTACTTTGCATTTCCATATGAATTTTAAAATCATCTCATTAATTTCTACAAAAATACCTTATTAGGACATTGATTGGGATTGCATTGACCAATAGATCAGTTTGGGCAGAACTGATATGTTAACAATATTGAATCTTCTGATCCATAGGTATGATACAGCTCTCCATTTATTTAGGATTTCTTTAATTTCCCTCAGCAGTGTTTGTAGCTTTCAATGTTTGAGTTTTACGTGTATTTTATCTAATTTGTCTTTACGTATTTCTTATTTTATGATAATTTTTAATAGCAAATCAGATTTTTTTGTTGTATGCATATGAAAACACAACTGATTTTTTTTATATTGGTCTTCTAATCAGCAAGCTTGCTAACCTCATTTATTAGTTCTAGTAGCTTTTCATAGATTCCATAGAATTTTTTACATAGACAAACATGTAGTCTGTGAATAAAGATGGTTTTACTGCTTCCTTCCAAAGATACATGCTGTTTACATAAATACAGAACAGAAATAGACTCATAGACATAGAATACAAACTTGTGGTTGCCAAGGGGTGGAGGGAGGGAAGGGATAGACAGGATTTCAAAATTGTAGAATAGATAAACAAGATTATACTGTATAGCACAGGGAAATATACACAAGATCTTATGGTAGCTCACAGAGAAAAAAATGTGACAATGAATATATATATGTTCATGTATAACTGAAAAATTGTGCTCTACACTGGAATTTGACACAACATTGTAAAATGATTATAAATCAATAAAAATGTTTAAAACAAAAACAAAAACAAAAAAACAAAGATACATGCTTTTTATTTATTTATTTTTCTGGTCTTATGACACTAACTAGAGCCACAACCGTATTAAAAAAAAGTGATGAGAATGTTTATCTGTGCATTCTTCCTGACCTTAAGGGGAAAGTAAAGTTGTTCCTTGATATCTGTGGGAAATTGATTCCAGAACCCTCTGCAGATACCAAAATCCAGGGATGCTCAAGTCCCTTATATAAAATGGCATAGTGTTTGCAAATGACCTACACATATCCTCCTGTATACTTGAAATCGTCCCTAGACTGCTTATAATACCTACTATAATGTAAATGCTGTGTAAATAGTTGTAAGTACAATGTAAATGCTATATAAATAGTTGCTAGTGCATGACAAACTCAAGTTTTGCTTTTTGTAACTTTATGGAATTTGGTTGGGTGTATTTTTCGATCTATGGTTAGTTGATTCCACAGATGTGGAACCTGTGGATACAGAGGGCCTATTGTATGCAGTTTTTTACCATTAAATATGATGTTAGCTGTTTGCTTTTCATAGATGACCTTATCAGGTTGAGGAAGTTCCTTTCTGTTCCTACCTTGTTCAGAAGTGTTACCAGGAAAAAATACTAGATTTTGTTAAATACTTTTTCTGCATCTATTGAGATGACATGTGGTTATATAATGTGGTGAATATGATTGATCCATTCTCAAGCCAAAATCTCTAAAATAAATTCATGGTATATTATCTTTTTTGTATATTATGGAATTCAGTTTGCTGAAATTTTGTTAAGAACTTTTGAATCTATGTTCTTGAGAAATATTGTTCTGTAGTTTTCTTGTAAAGTTTTTCCTTATTTTTATATTGGAATAGTTTTGACTCATAGAATGAATTGGAAAGCATCCTTCTTATTCAAATATCTGGAGGATGTTTCATAGAACTGCTATCATTTCTCCTTTAAATATTTTGTAGAATTCTCCAGTGAAACCATCTGGCTGTGGAGTTTTTTGTTTTATTTTGTGATGGTGTTTAATCACAAATTCAGTTTCTTTCATAGGTACAGACTATTTCTTCTTGAGTGAGCTTTACTAATTTGTGTCTTTCAAGGAATTCATTGATTTCATCAACGTTGTTAAATTTATTGACATAATGTTATTCATAACATTTCCCTATTTTAACATCTGTAGATGATGTAGTGGTGTCACTTTTCTCATTCTTGATACTGGAAATTTTTTTATATTCTCATTTTTTTGGCTAAAATTTTTATCAGTTCTACTGATCTCAAAGAATCAACTTTGTTTCACTGACTTTTCTCTATTGAGTTTCTGTTTTGTATTTCACTGTTTTCTGCTCTGTCCTGTAATTTTTCCTTTCTGCTCTATTTTTAGGGTTTCATTTTAAGTTTCTTTTTTCTAGAGTGTTAAAGCAGAAAATTGATTCTTTGGTGTGAGAAGAATTTTTTTTCAAATTTTGTAATATTTTTCATTGAAGTTGATGTATAATATTATATTAGCTTTAAGTATACAGTATAATGATTTGGTATTATTACAGATTACACTACATTAAAAGTTACTGTAAATTAATGGCTATAATTCCCTATGCTGTACAATATATCCTTGTTGCTTATCAATTTTATACATAGTAAGCAGAACACTCTTTGACATAAATCATAGCAATATTTTCCTGGATCTGTATCCTAAGTTAAAAAAAAAAAGCAAAAATAAACAAATAGGACCTAATTAAACTTAAAAGCTTTTCACAGCAAAGGAAACCATTGACAAATTGAAAAGACAGCCTATGGAATGGGAGAAAATATTTGCAAATGACAAAACCCACAAGGGGTTAGTATCTGAAGTATTTCTTTTCTAATATAGGCATTTAGTACTATAAATTTTAAAGTACTTCTTTAGTGAAAGCCCACAAATTTTAATATTTTATATTTTCATTCTCATTCAGTTCAAAGTGTTTTAAAATTTGCCCTTTAACTATGGAGTTATTTAGATGTATGTTATGGAGTTTCCAAAGATTTGAGGATTTTCCAGAGATCTGTTACTTACTTTTCACATTATTCCATTGTAGTCTTAGAACGTATTGTGCATGACTTGAATCTTTTGAAATTTACTGAGACTTTTTTTGACCCAGGATTTAATCTATTGTGGAATATGTTCTGTGTGTATTTGAAGAGAATGTGTATTATGATGCTGTTGGTTGAAGTGTTTTTTCAATATCAATTAAGTTATTATTATTCAACTTCTCTTTTTCCTTAATGGTTTTCTATGTGTTCTATCAATTATTTAGAGAGAAGTGTTGAAATCTCATTGTTTCTAGAACTTATATTTGTTCCTCTGCAGATAATGTGTCTTTTTTCTCTGGATGTTTTAAAGATTATTTATTTATTACCAATTTTATTATATTTGACTGTGATGTATCTTGCTGTAGTTTCCTTCATATTTCTTCTGCTTGGGTTCTTTGAGTTTCTTGGACCTGTGAGTTTACAGTTTTTGTTAAATTTAGAAAATTGACCCTATTTCTTCAAATATTCTGTTTTCTCCCTATTATGCTCTTCAGCTTAGGAGCTTTGAGTTACATACATGCTAGGCTGCTTGAAGTTGATCCTACAGTTCAATGACATGCTTTATATTTTTTAAATCTTCTTTCCCTGTTTCATTTTGCATAGCTTTTATTGCAATGTCTTTAATTTCAATCACTATTTATATGTAGTGCATAATCTGCCATTAATTACATCAAATATACTTTTCACCTCAGACATTATATTTTTCATCTCTAGACGTTTGATTTTAGTTTTGATTATATCATTCATGTTCCTGTTTAACATGTTTAATCTTTCCTCTAACTTCTTGAACATATGGAATATGGTTATAATCATGTTCACATCACTGTCTATTAATTCTGTTATCTGTGTTATTTGTGAGTCTGTTTAGATTGATTGATTTTTCTTCTCAGTATGGGTTGCTTCTTTGTATGCCTGGTAATTTTCATTGGATGCCAGACATTTTGAATTTTATCTTATTGGTATCTGATAATTCAATTTCTATAAATATTAATGTACTTTCAATTTCTGGAGAAGCAATTTCTTTAAAACTTAGCTAAAGTGATTCATTCTACTTCTACCACTCACCATATTACTTACTTTTGTATAACTATGCCATTTTCCTTTTTTACATGGCTAATAATTTGTATATATTTGTTCATTTTCTTATTATCTATCTCATTTCCAAATAAACCATTAGGTTCATGAAGGCAAGTACCACTTTGCTCACTTTTTATCTATGATATTTAACAGCATATAGCACATAATTGCTCAATAAATAAATGAGTGATTTTAGATTTCTGCTATGTTAATGCCATGGAATAACATTTTGGTTGGGGACTTAACATTTTGACAACATTTGAATTTCATTTACTGAATGTAAAGTATAAACCATCCTCAGGCTTCATAATTCTGTTTCTAAGAAATTATTGTTACTGATTATCCTGACTTGACTTTTAGAGAATTTAAAATAGTATATTTTGCCCTGAATTTCTCAAATGAAATGTTCTACTGAAATTAATGCTTCATGGAAATACATTTATATGTGCAATTTAGAAGAATACATAATGTCTTTAATTTGTATTTTTAACATGAAAGCCGTAACTATAAAGTTAATAAGTAAGTGTACAACCCATTATTTTCTTCAACTACTTCCAGAGATTATTAAAATTAAGGTCTTAGTGCCATGTAAAAAATCCTGTGTTTCAGTTTGCTATAATAATATCTCAAGTTTTCCCCCATGACTATGTAATTTACTGTCCACTATAATGACACCTAACATCATAAACACTTTTTTAAAAAGCAAATAAATCTTGAAACATATTTTTATTATTGTTCAAAAGTTTAAGTATTATTTATAGTATTATTTATATTTGAGCCAAAACTATCTTCTTTGAATGGAGCATATTAGAAAGACCTAACAATATGGATTCAATTATTTCATGGGCCAATTGTCTTGACATAAAGAATCCATTGTGTTCTACTGCACAAGAATGAAGTCCTCTTTAAAGGCAGCATTCTTATAAATGCATCTCAGGGATCATAAGAGTCACCAAGTAAGAGAGCATGAATGGCTCATCTCAAATTTCTCATGACAACTAATGAAAAGAAAAAAAGATCTCTAAACTGTATTTTTAGTATTTAATTCAGTAACATAATAATTTTATCCAAAATATTGTATGTCAGAATATAATAATTCTCACTTTTTTTTTTTAAGTCCTTAGTGATTCCTCTGAAAGTTAGATAAAATAATGTCAAATTTTTTTTGGAGGGGTGAAGGTGGGAAATGCACCTGATGCTAACACTGTGGAGGAATAAATAGGAAATAATCTTTGGTTTGGAACAATAATGTAAATCTCATGGGAGATTAAACCAGAGCAGTAGTGGATAATATGACAACTCAAATGAATAGGCAGCTGTATTTCTCAGGAAAAAAAAAAAAAAAAGATATTCCCTTTTTATTTCCAAGTGATATCCTAGGTAAAACATGCTGCTTGAAACATAAACCTTCCCTTAAAAATTTGAATCAAGATCCCAGATATGGGGGTAAATCATCAGGAAAGCAGCTGTTAGCCTCTTATGAAGGAATACAGAGAGTAACAACAGTACAGATACAAATTCTGAACTCATGAAACTTTATGTTACCGTCCATTGATGATAACAGTTACCTTAAGCACTGGCAACATTTAACAGAACTATTAAATCAAGTCCCTTTACTCACCATTTTCACTCAAAAGTTAGGCTGTATAACTTACCTCATTTTCCTTTTTTACAATCATATTTTAAACCATCAGTTGGCTGGTTTAATTTATTGATTTCAGTTCTAATTTTGAAATTAGATACCTGGAGTATCAAATGTGTACAAACTTAAAAACTTGATAATATATGTTAGAAATAACTATATACATAGTCTGTGTCTTATGTTAAATAGTTAAAACTCAGGTATTTATTATAGATACACATATCTAAACACAGACATACACACAATTACATGAGCTTTTGCAGGAATACAGATTGACCTTACCTTGACAGCCATGTTGACCATTTAGCCACCATTCTCTCAGTCACTTGTATCTAGTTAATTTTTGAGCCAAGAAGAAGGCTGCACTGAATTGCAGAAAAGAATTGCCCCCGAGGGCCTATCTACAGGTTATATTGTTCATTAGGAAGAGCTGGTTGTCAACAAAATCTCGACTGTGCTTCAGGGTTAAAGGTAAAAAACAATGTGACTCTGATAAAATCACAGTGGATTACATATCGTGTTATCAGGTTGTGCTTATAAAGGGTATTTCAACCTAAAAGGAAGTGGAGGTTAGGGGGGAAGTGGTCTTTTGATAAACAGTAGCTCTTAATTTTAATGTAGTCAAATTTATCTGTTTTTTCTTCTGCTTTGTACTATTTCTGAAGATAATCTCAATGCATTTTCTGAGCTACATTATGTTAACGTTTCCTCCTTTTCCTCAAGATAATACAATATGTTAGGCTCATATTTGTTATCAATTTAACTAATATCTGCTGTCAATTTGCCATGGAACACTAAAAACAATCTGTTTATTATTTCTGCCAATCCATTTGATCTTAGTCCTTGCTAATCTGTTTTTCTTTAATTTCCATTTAATTTTTTTTACACAATCTTCTTTAAAGCCCCATTAAAATAGAGAGATAGCAGGTCTCTAATTTACTTTATCCTTTAAGCTTGTTATCTCATGAAAGAAATTAAATACATCACAGTGGACCACATACACAGTTATAAATTATGTAAGCCTATCTTTATTCCAGCAATTAATCTTGCTCTTTTGCAAAAAACCCAAGGGGAAATAACCCAACTTGTCTTGTATTTCCAAGAAGCAACATCCACAAAACACTGGGATTTTGCTCTTTACCCAATCTCAAATGTGAGAAATATTTCACTAAACATCACTTTTTCCCTAAATACAATTATTAGATAACCTGATTGGTAAATGTTTACTTAGAACTAGGAAACAGTATAGTGATATATTTATAGAAAAAATATTTCATGAGAGCTTCTTTCCAAATGCCATTAATACATTTGGAGAATGAATGAAGGAAAGACACTGTAAATATGTACATGTGTGGTCTTGCCCCTTTTCATTGGTAACCAAACGTCTAAATTGTTAGAGACAGCAGTATGTCCAGCTAAAATACTATGTATGTTACTAAATGGGAGTTTAGCTTCATCAGGAATTATTCTGCATTGTTCTGTGTCTTTTAAAAGAATACTTTAAGAAATTTAGTGGGGACAGTTCAAGATAGTAGGAGGATCCTGAACTCACTTTCTCCCATGGACATACCAAATCTGCAGCTACATATTAAACAATTCCCTCTGAAAAAGATTTGAAAACTAGCTGAAAATCCCCTTCCACAACAAAGGATAAAAAGGCCACAGCCACATCAAGATGGGCAGGAGAGGCAGAACTGCAGTGTCCCTAAAAACCCTACCCCTGGCGTAGCAAACCACAATTGGGAGGGACCTCACAAATACGGAGCTTCCAGCCGAGGACTGAGGGGTTCAAGCCCCACGTCACACACCCCAGACCTCTATCAGAGAGACAAGCCCTCAGGATGTCTGGCTTTGAAAACCAGTGAGGCTTACATCCTGAAGGCCAAAAGCGCTGTCAGAAATGGAGATTCTGCTGTTAAAAGACTTGCACTCAAGTTCACTTGCTCTGAGATCCAGTGCAAAAGCAGCAGTTTTTAAAGTGCCTAGACATATGTGGAGATTTATTTGATAATCTTAAAGCACCTGCCAGAGGGGCAGGGGTCTCTTGGAACTCTCTCCAGGGACAGGGGCTCTAGTGGGTGACATTTTTCACTCCCCCTTCATTTTGCTAGTGTCAGCAGGCCTACCCTTTCCCAGTGCCCTGTTACAGTCCTGCCAAAGCCAGCAGGTGGGTCAACCCTGGACAGGTGTGCCCTGCCCCATGGCTCCACCGAAGCAGGTGAGCAGGCTTATCCTGGCCTAGCACTGCCCCATGGCCCTGCCAAAGCTGGTGGGTGTGCATAGTCCACACAGGGGATGCCCCTTGAATGCCTAGCTCTGGGCTCCATGGGACTGAAAAAATTGGAGACAGTTTTTGGCAGGCTACCACCTCAGAGCACTGCGCAGACAGCTGACTGAAACACCCTCCCGCCACCCCCTCAAGTCTTCCTAGATCAGTCCTTCAAGACTGGGACAGGTATCTGTTTTACCTGATATACAGAAACAAAGAGTCAGACAAAATGAGGAAACAGAGGAATATGTTCCAAATGAAAGAACGAGCTAAATGGATTATATAGGGCGGTTCACCCATAACGAACGACATTTAGATGATTTAGGGACTTGTGAGCTGATGAAATGTTTGGACTTGATGCTATCAGTGATAGAGACTATAGGGGACATTGGGACTGGGTGGATGTAATAAGCTTGTGAGACAGACGTGATTCTTTCTTCCTTCAGTGCCACCTCAACTGCCACTCTGAGGTGTGGTGTGCACTGAGTTCCTTTGTTCCATCCACACATATAAGTCTTGTCACTCCCTTAAAATGTCCCTGGAGGGGTCTTTCAGAATAGTGATTCTTCCTTTCAGACATATCTTGTTTGAGAGCTGAGGAAGTCTGTGTCAGCTTCAGGCATTCTCTCTCATTTAGGTCTGAATTTTATTGTTTCTGCCAAATATTCTTCAGTCATTGGAAGTTATGGTAATTCTCATGTTTCATTAAAGATGTAAATACACTTGTATTTTTGGTAGATTAAAAAATGTTTCTTTGGAGTATCATGGGAGAGAAGGAGAGAAAAATTACTTTTACTATACCAGCTTTAACTGGGGATATTATTACCTATTGATACTTATAAATAAATCAAGCCAGTAAATTGGACATTTGTTAAATAAGTAAATTCTTCCATTCATTAATTAGCTTGTACCCAACCTGTTTTGTAAGAATTCAGATTAATGTTAACTTTTCTATAATAAGTAAACAGACCTCGAATTATAGACCTCTTTACTGTTATTGAGAAATCTAAATTAAACTACCAAATGAACTCCCAAAACTGAAAGAATGGTTTAGTTCTAAACGACTATTTAAAAAAATTAATACCAAGTAATTTTCCAAGGGAATACCACTTGATATTCGGTATTCCCTTGGAAAATCCATCAAGAAAGATTCTCATTTATTTGGAGTTCATTTTTTGCTATATGAAATAGCATGGTGTTAATTTTGTCTCCAGAATTTGGAGAAAATCCTAAGCACATAAAAGAGAAGGTAAATCTTTGGGTTTTTTGAGAATATTTTTTGCCTGCAAGCAGACATAATTGTTGAGTAAATGTATAGAGGTAAGCTGTTGTAGTCAACTGCCAATTATTGCAATTTTTCCTAAGGGATTGATATAATATGGGACAATAATACTTACAATATTGAATTGTGTAATTAACTCCAAATTTCCCCACAGTATACCTTTTAAAACTTATTTCAGTATGGAATAGCCTAAGGATTAGTTGAATTTCACTCAACCCTTAAGAATATGTATACACAAAGGAAAATAACCAAACAGATAGAAATATGTGGCAAGAAAGACAAGGAGATTGGGTAATTCAAATTTAATTTAACAATTTAGAATAACTCTTTATTTGGAATTGCTATACTTCCAACCTAGGAGGTAACTTTATTAAAATATTCTTCCAAATCAGGAGAAAAGAAATATATTTTGAATTATGTATAATAAGCCACCAAAAAACTGTCACTGTGCTCTTAAGTTTTGAGAATTTTTTTGTGCTATTGTGTTTCTCTCAAAGTGAGAACATTTTAACTAAGGTGAGAGGAACATTTGTCTTCAGTCTGTCAGAGTAAAGTCATGCTAATGGATTTAATCTGGCTATCCTGAGACTCAGACCTTCAGAGAAAAGTGAAGGGCATATTTTTAAAATGGATTACTTAAAATTCATCTTAACACTCCAATCATTTATGAGACAATGTTTGCCTTACTTCCAGTACACAGACTTACTCACATAAAAACACACACACAAAGGCTTTTATTTTTTTCTAGCTGTTTTGTTAGTAATTAAAAATTTTTTGAATCATATTCTTTTTCTAGTATGTATTCTAGCTAGTTTTTCTTGAATATATAAGGATTGTCAATTTTTATATGTTTATTTTATAATCAGTAGCCATATTTTACTCTCCCAAATTGTAATAATTTTTAGCTTATCTTGAGTTTTATATGTGTGGAATCGTTTCACCTGAAAATGATGTGATGTTTTTCGTAATTATACATCTGTCATTTAAGATGTGATTTAAGATACCTTTTCCTTGATTTTTTTCACTAACTAGTAGAACTTCTAAGACATTAGATAATAATAATGATGCAATATTGTTATTTTCTCACTATTTTAATGTTATTATCTACCATTGATATATATTTTAAGTTTGTATCCTTCTCTCCCTAGTTTACTACATGTCTTTATGAAGAGGTGGGTTTTTTTTTTCAATTTTATTAAATATCTTTTGATATCTATTGAGACTGTTCACATTTTATTTGACAAATTGCATTCCCAACTTAAATCTTTGTTCCTCGCTAATTATTTAAGTATGCTCTTGGATTTTTCATACTATTATTTTATTTAGGATTTTTAGATGTAAAGTCATTTTAATCTTTGTTGTTTAATAACAAAGATTTTAAAAAATAAATTTACCATTGAGCTTTTCTTTAGCAGTTTATTATAGGTTTTAACATACTTTATATAGGATGTTAGAAAAAAAGAAAATGCCCCTCATAAGAAATCCTTATAATTTTTTTCAGAATCATTAACCAAAATTATTTTGTTTTATGTAGCTAGTGTGACTTGTTTATGTACAGTAATGTGCTCTGTGTTTTTGTCTAAATTCTATGAAGAGAGAAAAAGTGAAAAGTCTTTTAGCTTTCTTTATCTGATACTTGAAAATGTATTTAATTTGCTTATGAGTCTAAAAGACAAAAAAAAAATCAACATGGGAATGAAAATACATATTAGCATAATTCTTTACTAATCTATGTACTTATTCCACTGAAGAAGTGAATCTTTTGAAATATCCTGTACTTTGAATATTCAGCAATCAAATGACTGCAATCTCCTAATTTTCTATTTCACAGTAGAAATCTGATTGGATTTATAGAGGTGTGTATGTATTAATGACACAATATTTCCACATTTAACCGTTGAATTATATGGTAAAGAACATTCTGGTGAAATTTACAGTTTTCATGAACTGAGGGAATTTAAAACTAGTAATATTTGCTATATTTTAACAATTTTAAAATTAAGGCTGCTATACTTTAACAAAATTTTAATTAATTCATGTCCTTATTTTATATTCTTTACTCTAAGTCAAATGTTAATGAACATTTTTGCTCTTCCTTAAATTAAGCAATGTTAATATTTAAGTGTAATATAAGAGACCAATGTTCCTTGTATTTATTTTTCCTGGTTTTATCATCCAGTGGCATATTGTTTAACTGCCTCCTTAACTGTTTTGCCTCTTAAGGTTTTTCTGCTTAGTGTTTTGCTCCTTTATCAATGATGTGTAAGATCTTATAGTTCAGCTCAGAGAAATTAAATGTAAGAAAGTTTCATTAATTTAGGAATGGAGACGCTTTAGATTCATGTTCCCTTGTTCAAGACATATGCAGTTTTTTATACTGATACATTGACATTCTTCTTTTAAATTTACTAATGAATAGAGAAAGCTTGGATTAAAATCACATGACAAAAATTATGACATTCATCTAATTCAAATCAAAGAAAATGAATGCAACATGAAAACAAAGTGCTCTAACAGTGATAAGATATTAAAAGTACAACATTTATAAATTGGTCATTTACTCTGGATTATAGACTATTTGACCACCAGTTTGAACTCCCATTTGATAACCCATGCTAAAAACCTCATATGACTGATCAGTGGCCCATGAGAGATAAATCAGCATTTAATAAATGCAAAATATTCACAGTGGAAGAAAATCTCCATTATCTGTCACTGTTGTTTTTAGCCTGTGAACTTTGTTCATGTGATGACAATAAAGTGTGTTTTTAGCTGGTGATAAATTTAGTTGCATAATAGTGCAAGTTCTTAGGCTATTTCTGCCCATACTTGTAAATATTTCTTAAGAATTGACATCAATAACTAGGTCTTCCATTCTGGTTTAATAACCCAGGGACATTAGTAAAGCTTTGTTAGCCATCTAACTGTCCCTGATACACTTAGGCTGGTCCTGAACTTAACAATTTACATATGAGCCCTTTTTAAGTATTGAGTCTGTACTGGGATTTGTATTGCAGACAGGCCGTTAGCAAGAAATTGACACTTTCAAAAATCCTGGGAACCCAAGGTTCTTCTCACTCAATGTAAAGTACATTTCCTTTGTGTACTGTGTACACAACTGAGATTGTGCTGCTCATGTATTTTTAGTGTTAAAATATCCTTTAATAATAATTTTAGAAAGGAACAATTGTGATAGTAGTCTTTCTTTTCTTCATCCCTACTTATAATGTAAAGCTGGTAATTTTTTATCTGTTTCCTAATTCTAAATTTTTAATAAATTATTTTTATTTTTTTAAGTAGCTGATCAGTGTATTATTTTTAATAGTAAAGATTTTATATTTTATTTGATCTAAGAGTGATCTGCCACCAAGTATCCTATTAGCTACCTATGCTCTGTTATAGTTCCTTGGGGGTTGTGGGAGAATAAAAATCATGCATATGGGATTATAGTTGGCAAATATTAAGAGTAATATATATTCTTTATACATTTTTGTGTTTCCAGAATTTTCTATCATGAACACATAATACTTTTAAAATCATGAAATAATATTAAGAAAACCATGGAACCATAATATTTGCCAAACAAAAATAAGTCATTAGTATGATTCCATTTATAACATATTTTTTAAATCACTGTGATTCTTGAAGTACAAGTTTGGGGACCACTGCCTTAAATGTTCAAATTCAGGCTCTGCAGGAGGGAAGCAATGAGTTCTCAATAATACAGCGCCCTGTGTTGGAGATGAAGGCAAGGGCATCTTTGGGTTCTCTGAGCACTCATGATCTACTCTGAGTATTAAGCATAATGAGCCTCACTTTTCTGAGAGGCAAGGGGAAACTAGAGGTGTCTAAGGAGGTCCCACTGGGTTTTTATTTTGACTTCCATCCTTAGCAAACAAAGAGAGTTATGACCAGTTGATGAACAGTGGTTTTGACCTGAGGGCTCATCAGTAGCCTCTGTAAAACAAGTTCTTGCAGAGAGGCTTAACATCTGAAAACTGCCTGGAAAGAGCTATGAGCTGCTGCTATAGTGAGAGAAACCATAGTGCCTGACTAGCAGACTATGCAGGGACAGCTGAAGGATTTAGAAAGATTGGAAGAAGACTTCAAAGGGAGAGGCTACCCGATGACTAGCAACCAACTGAGGTGCTAACAGTCCCAAGATACCAGGAGCTGTGTGTTTAAAATAATGTGGCATCCTGGTCCAAAGGACAGGCTTTGAAGTTAGAATTGAGATTAGATCCTGGCTTCACCACTTACTGGCTCTGAGGCCAGTGGACATGCTCTGTAACCTCTATACGCCTCCGTCTCTTGAGCTATGATATGAGTATGATAATATTGAACTCAAAGGATTGTCAGCAAGGCAAACATGTTGTTTTAGGATTAAATTAATGAATGTATGTAACCTGCTTAGCACCCTGCCTGCTATATACTAAGCTCCCAATGAATACTATTAATTATTATTGTATTTGTTAATTAAAAAGTCTTTTATTGACCCTTTCTATCAGGCACAGGGCTAGGTATTAGGAGATTCTATGGTCAGCAAACATTGAATGGACTTTGCCTGCCCTGTGCCTGAGACTAGTTACTGTTTTAACTGATAATCTTCTGAGGGAGACAGATCTTAAGTAATAATAGAAATAATATAATTACAAACTTCAGTAAGTGTAATGGAGGAAAAGTATAGCAGACAATAACTCTGAGATGATTTAATGTGAAGGCTTGAGCTAGTTCGGTGGGAGTCAGAGGAGACTTTGAGAAGAGACATGCAGGTGATGTAGATGTTAATGAGACAATGGAGGAAAGGGTGTGGGAGGAGAATGTGCCAGGTAGACAGAGCATCTTATGCTAAGGTTCTGAAATAGGAGGATGCAAGCTGTATTTATGAAACTAAAAGAAAGCCAAGGTTGCCAGAGAAAAGATGGAGGAGGAGGCAGGGCCCGAATGTTCAGAATATTTTAGGACATAGTAAGGACCCAATATTATTTTAAGAGCATCAGGAAACCACTGATGAGAAAATATATGTAATAGGAAACCATTAAATAAGAAAATGTATTACAAATACTTTAAAAATATTCTGGCTGCAGTTTAGGGACAAGATCAAAAGGGCCAAGAAAACTATTTAGGAGGCTAAAGTGTTTGTATAAAACTAGATGATAGTTTTTCTGGGAGGGTGGCAGTGGGTGGTGAGGTGAGTGTCAAGGAGGTCTTGTTTTCTAGGTTGTGTCATTAGGTAGGGGCTGTTTACTGAGACAGAACCTGGCACAAGACAGACATTAAGATGCCCATTTGCTAGTCAAGTAGAGTTGTCAGTTAGTCAATGTATATCTTGATTTTGCTAACTGTAAGATGTGTATTTTCATATTTTAATGTCCCTAAAATTGAGCTACGTATTATAATCAATGGTATGCCATAGTTAAATTTCCAGCCAATTTATATTTCTTAGTAGTATGTAAACTAATGGAGTCATCAACAGCTGTAATGTCTTAGATTCAACAAAATATGTTGCTTATTATTATTGCTGATACTAAGAACAAGGAAGACCACCCTTACATTGATTAGTAGCCCACGAGTACTGATTAACCAAAAATTCCTGATCAGTATCCAACAAGAACATCCAAAATAGTGCAGGAGTGACCGGAAATGGCAGTGACTTCAGGATGACTGACCATTTTTCCACTCACCCATCCAGAGCACAAGCAAGATGGGGGAGGAGCAGGAAGCTGCCAGTCATTGTCTAAATAGAATAGAGGCTGTACCATCATCTGTTAAACTGGAGAGCACGATAATAACAACAATAGCACTTAAGTAATGCTGACCATAGACCAGGTGTTCTTCTAAGGACTTTATGTCAACTCATTTATAGTCTTCATTACAACACTATCATGTGAACATTTTTACTAAGATACTAAGCCTGAGAGATGTTAGCTAACTTGCTTCGGGTCACACAGCTCATAATTGGCAGATCCAGGTTGTTGACCAAGCAGTTGAGAGCCTCTGCTCTCAGCCACTGCTGCTGCTACCTCTAATGAAGATAAGTGACTGCTTGGTGACCTGGGAGCAATAGAGAGTCATGTAAATATTGTGTGGGCTTTTGCTACACACCAGACCTAGACACAAGAATCTGAGCTCCTCAGAGTTTTACTACATATAATGCTTGATATGAAGGGATAAGGAAGAGCTCTTACACTTTCGCATTCTGAGAACAGCATTATTACATCTAAATCCAACGTAGCAATATTGACTTAGCAGTATATTAAAAGAAAGGTGCTCCATAAATAACAAGTTATCAATATCAGCAGTGAAAATTAAATTCCTGTTTTTATCTTGGGATGACATGCAGTAATAAAGCAAAAAGAAGAGGACATGTTTTACAGGCTGTATGTTTTCTAAAATAAAAAATGCTTATTGTAATCAACTTTGATATTACAAAGGAACGTACAGTAATTCAAAAATCATTATGCCTTGTTGATTTAATCTGCAAGGCTCCATTTGTATTTCCTGATGGCAAATGCTGGCATTAGCAAGACTGTGAGCTAGAAACCTTCAGTGTGTGTCTGAAACTACAGCTATCACTGTATCCCGTTATCCTGGGCAAGTTCAACATTACACAGACTTCACTTATTTCTACTTAGTCTTCAGTCAGGATAAGCCAGTAAGAGAAAGTGCCAGTTCTGTATTCACCACTGCTTAGATTTTAGCGTAGACATTTTATTGTGCCCAAAATGGAAACATTTGCCTTTATGGGAAATAAAATGCTTTGTAAAAACAAGTAAGTATAACCCTATTAAGTAATGTTACTAAACATCTTGTTTAAGCTAAAGGAATTAGAAGGATGTAAATCTTGAGTAAGAGAGAAAGCTTAAGTGAAATTTCACACCAAATAGGCTGCTGTTATTGCTAGCTCTTCCTACTTTATTTTTTTCTTTGCAGTTTCAAAGAAAGAAACTCTGATTGCTAGATTGATACCTGGCTGACTATCCACCAACAAACCTACTTTCTTAATCATTTAATCATTATGTCAAACTGCCTTATACTCACTGCACCACAAAACACTGATATTTAATAAAATAAAGGGGAAGAAAGAAAGGAAGGTAGGATAATAGGAAGAGAAAGAAAGACAATATAATGGGATTCTAAATAAAGATTTACATCAGTATCTCTCTTTTCTTTGAAATATTTCTAGGTAAAGTCACTTTGAATGAACTGCTCAAGAGACTGCCTTATTAAATTTTAGGACATTGGCTTGTCAACCAAAATCTGAAAACACAAACTGGAGGCCCAAGAGCCATTACCTGAAGATTTTTTACTCTACAATTCAAATTATTTTTTAATTCCAGCTTTCTTATCTACTAGTTAACACAGGTCATGTTCTCTTGACAAGCATTTGTTTGCAAATAAGAATTTCCTCACACAATCCAAATTTTAATTGAATCATTTACAGATTGCAAGATTTAAGCAAGTTATTTAATTTCTTTGGACCTTAAATTCCTCATATAAAATGGAAATAATAACAGTGTCTGCCTTATAGAATGTGTTATGAAAGTTAAATATGTTAATGGTTTAGACCAATTGGAACAATTCCTTGCATATAGTAGGTGCTATATAAATATTTATGTTTGTGTTATTGTATTTTGTTAAAGACCAAAGCCTAAGAATATTGATTATTTCAGTAGTTCCTGTTTATGGAACTCTACATTTACTCAACATTTTTGTCAGATTACTCTGATTTCATTGTTTAGTGGCAATTAAAGAAATACATGGTCATGTTATAAAATATGGTTATGTTATAGTGTGTATAATGTGAATGCTGTTAATTGGTTATCTTACTTTTCTCTAAAGCTATTAACAACACTGCTTTAAACTGATAGTTTGACAATTCTACTACTAAAGCCCTTAAGTCTTAATTTTTGCTAGGAATTATTTTGGGTGAAGTATCTTTGGCTAAAGAAAACTATGTTATCAACATAATCATTAGGATTCAATTTGCATCCCTTAAAGAAACACATTTAGAAATTTTTCAACAATGTCTAAAATTTTTTTTAAATAATTTTTTTTTAACAGAAGACCTGTGAAAAATACTCTGAAATCACCAAGAAATCCAATGCAATTGAAATGTTATTTACACTCTACCCTCCTCAAGGTGCCCATGTGTGTAATAATAATTGGCTTAGGTCAACTTGGCTGAGACCCATAGTAAATGGGGAAGAAGGATATAAGTATATAGGTAAGATACTAAACCTGTATTATTTTCTTTTATAATAAAGAAGAAATGACCTTGTGCTTTATGTAAGTACACTTATCCATCACTTAGATGATGTGGAGTATTACATTGGCCCTATAGAGTATTACCTTTAGTTCTTAAGTATTATGCTTGCAATTTAAAATGTGGCTGTTTTTCACTTTGGTGTCCCCACTAGAATAGTGAAGACACACTGTGTTTATCTGTTCACCTAATAATGGACATTTGGGTTGTTTTTTAAAAAAGTGATACTATAAGGAAAGCTGCTGTGAACATCACGTGCAAGACTGTGCATAGACACGTGTTTGCATTTCTCTTGACTAAACTGTTTTCCAAAGTGATACCATTTCATATCCACCATCAACAGAAATATAAGCGTTGCTTTTGTTCCATAGCTTTATCAGTACTTGGTGTAATCAATTTTTCTAACTTCAGCTGTTCTGATAGCTATGTATTGGTGTGCCATTGTGGTTTTAATTTGCATTTATCTAGTAGATAATGATATGTAGCATCTTGTCATGTATTTGTCATTTGCTTATCTTCCTTGGTGAGGTGTCTCTTCAAAGTTTTGGCCACTTTTATATTGTTTTTTGTTGTTATTAAGTGTTGAGAGTCCTTTAGATATTCTGAATATAAATTCTTAACATATATATACTTTGCAAATATTTTCTCCCAGTCTGTGGCTGTCCTTTCTTTCTTTTAATGATATCTTCTGAAAAGCAGGAGTTTTTAAATGTTGATGAAGTCAGATCTACCACTGTATTCTTTTATGATTCATGCTTTTACTGTTATATCCAAGAAACACTGGTTAGACCTCTGGTTTGAAGATTTTCTTCTAGAAATTTTATAGTTTTAGGTTTTACATTTCAGTGAATGATTTATTTTGAGTTATATTTTTTACATAGCTCAAAGTATAGGTTGAAGTTCTTTCTTTTTTAACATATTGATATCCAAATGTGTTAGCACTATTTGTTGAAATAGTACTAATCTTTAATAGTATTATCTCTCTATTAATTAACTTTGTATTTTGGTAAAAAAACAAAATAAGACAAAGAAAATATATAGATGACAAAGAAACACATGAAATAATGACCAATTTACTAGTCCTTAGGAAAATACAAATAAAACCCATCGAGTCCTACCACTACTCATCTATTAGAATGACTAAAGTAAAATTTAAAAATCTGATAATTCAAGTCTAGCAAGAATGTAGAGTAACTGGAACACTCATATATTGATGGTGGAAATGCAAAATTGCACAACCAATACTTAAAAATGTTGATTTTTTCTTATAGTTAATATAATCTAACCATGAAACTCAGCCATCCTACCCCTTGAAAATTACCCAAAAGAAATGAAAGTGTTTGCTTACACAGAACCTGTATATGAATGTATATAGCAGCTTTAATCATAAATGCCAAAAGCTGGAACAACACAAATGTTTGTCAACTGGTGAATGAATAATTAAAATCTGTTAACATCTGTACAATGAAGTACTATTCAGCAATAAAAAAGGAAGAACTATTGCTACAATAACATGGATGAATTTCAATGTTAAGTGTAAGAAGCCAAACTCAAAGGCTATATTTTGATTCCATTTAAATGACATGTTGGAAAACAAAACTAATAGGAGAGAATCAGTCTTGTGATTGCCAGGGTTTACTGCTGCTGGGAGGGTTTGACTACAAAGAGGTCCTGTGAGGGAGTTCTTAAGGTGATGAAACTGTTCTGTATTTTGATCATAGTGTGGTTACATGACTCTAAAAATTACTAAAACTAACTAGTATACCAAAAAGAATGAATTTTACTGTAAATACATTTTAAAAATAAATACAACATAAGAAGAGAGAAGAATTTAAGAATGACCAACAAACCCAAAAATGATGTGCACCATTTTTGGCATTAGGGAAATGTAAACTAAACACAGTGGGATACTACTACACATCTACCGTAGGGGCCAAAATTAAAAAGACTAAACACTCCAAGTGCTGCAACTAGAACACCAATATTCTGCTGATACAAAAGTAAAAGGGTAAAAACACTGTGCAAAATACTTTGACGCTTTCTTAGAAAATTAAATGTACACTTGCTATACAACCCAGCCATACCACTCCTAGCTATTTGCCTAAGAGAAAAGAAAGTATATGTCTATACAAATACTTGTACATAAATATTCATAGACCCTTTTTTGTAAAAGACTCAAAGTAGAAACAACTCAATTGCCCATATACAGATGGAAGGATAAACAAACTGTGATATATCCATGCAGAATACTATTCATCAATATAAAAGAACAGACTATTGAATATATACGATGCATGTAACAAACAATATGGCTAAATCTCAAAAGAATTACACTGAAAGAGGTCAGACAACAAAAGAGTACAAGAGTATGATTCTATCTGTATAGAAGTCTAGAAGTTGCAAACAAACTAGGCCTATGACAGGAGCAGATCTGTGGTTACCTGGGCTGGGGATGAGAAATAGAAGTGAGATGTGATGGGTTACAAAATTTTGGGGGGTGATGGAAATGTTTATTAACTCGATTGTGGTGATGCGTGATGGTTCCACGGATGCAAACATATGTCAAAATTCGTCAAATTACACATTTTAAATATGTGTAGTTTTTCATTTATGCTTCAGTAAAGCTATAGAAGTAGTTGAAAACATAATTTAAAGAACCAAGATATTAAAATTTAATTTGCTAATATTTTTGAAAGATGACTTTTATCTTTACATTTTAAAACTAGCATATTAGAACTTATCTATAGAGAGTCACAAATTTAATGCAATCTCATTTCACTTGCACGTGTAAAGGTATATTTAATTGCTCAGTTCTGATAGGTAGCCTAGAGGAAGAAGAGGGAAAGAAAGAGAAAGAAAATTATGAAAAAGAAAGCTGAAGGTTTTAGGTTCTATAAGGTGAATCAGGACCCTGATTGCAATTTATTTACTCTTTGCAACTTCCCCCTGAAAATTAACAGAATGTGACCTATTACATTTTAAAAGATTTGTGTTCATTGTTTAGAGCCATTTGTAAACATTTGGTTCAAATAAAACAAATCGAAAGGAAATACACAAGTGGCCTTATGTTATAAGTTGAGGGCTCATCTCCTGAAGTTTTATGCTTTCTTTTCCCTTTTTAGTAAGTGACTGGGCCTTGAATCTTTTTAAATTACAGTTGTTATTAAATTGATTGACAAGAGTTTGCAGTATTTGCCTTGAAAAAGATTAGTCTATTACAGAAGTGCTTTCTGAAACTCAGTAACTCCTTGGCTATAAACATTTTAAGGAAGATAGCTCTGGGAATTTATTATGTGTCCAACATTAATACTCCACAATGTAGGCACTCCTGTTTATTGATTTCACTCTGTAGATTTAGAGACAGATCATCAGTAAGAGCTGAAAAGTAGTTAATAGAGTTACTGAATGTTCTACAAATGGCATGGGTTGCTAACAAATTATAAAGACCATACACACTCTAAAAATATTTAGTATATCCATATTTTATATCCCAGAATTCCTGGGCTTGAATATGAACAAAGTATTTCTTCTGAATTATAATTTTATAATCTTAGAATATGAATTTTAAAAATCCGTAATTTTTTTTTTTTTTTCCTAGAGCACATGTCTTGTCAAACTTATTTTCAGGAAAGTTATTTTGGAAGGCTAGTCTTTTTTTTTTTTTTTTTTCACATGAACGAGCCATTCTTTTATTCACTCCACAGAAGAAAAGATGACAATATTGAGTAACTGATTAGCATCTCTGAGTTTTAAACTCTGTCTCTTTGAAGATATAGGTTCTTCGTGGCAGCAGCTCTCCTCCCTGTTTTGACTGGAAGGCTAGTCTTTTAACATGTCTTTGGTTGTCTTTCCCTATGAGCTGTCTATCCCTAAGCACCCCTGCCCCTCTGGCCTGTCACGGATAGGCTGGACTTGTTCTTCTCCTTCATGTACTTTTGTGACTTTGGTGGATTTCCAGCCTGGAAGCTGTAGATTTTATTAATGAACTCTTGGAATTCTAATGATAATACCTTAAAAGGGGTAGGTTAGTCATTATCTTTTAAGGAAATAATTTAGGGAATACAAATGAATGATTAAATTACTTTCTCAAAGCATTGGTCCATTCTTAACTGAAATCATATTATTGTATTACAGTAAGGTTTCTAATTAGTTCAGATTCTGAGTAATGAGCTCTAGTTCTGCTACTTCTTTGTCATACATCATTTTGAGCCCTTCATATAGTAAATTTTACTTACCTTTATAATATGTGGTTAATTAAGTTATGTAATTAATACTGGAAGCAGATTTCCTGGTCTAATCACTGTTTTGTTACCTATTATGAGTACAAGGTATCTTTTTTATGCCCTTCAGTTTATACCACTGCCTTCGGGCAAGACCTGATGTACATTAGCCAAATGAGAATCTATCCCATCTTTAAAGACTATGGAAATTACTCAATTGTCCTTGACAGTCAAGTCTGATTTTTATGATCTCCTCTGTCAGAATTTTCTACTTTGCAACGTTAAGAGTTTCTTTTCTTACACACTCTTTGTTGCAGTTGTAACTATTTCACTCTCCACAAAATAAAAGCTCTGCATAGATGCTTAAGACTCTTTCTTTCTGCTAAAAATATTCCTTTTAAAATATAGTTCCTCAGAAGCCCTCTGTCTAATCCTTAATGTCTTTTGGCACTTCTCTCTATAAACAATTTCCACATTTTCTCATTTGTTTAAAAGTAGTGGAACTCAGACTAAGATGTAATAATCCAATAAGTCTGATTTATTGTGAATATAATCCTAGCTACTACATGTTCTGCTTATATCTTTTGCACTTTTTTAGACTTCTTAAATACACATCTCAGCATTTACTTGGATTTCTATCCATCATTTTTATCTCCTTTTTGGGAGCATATTTTCTTGTAGCTATATGATATATGTGTAATTTAATTTGCCTTCTAAAGTCCCTACCGTGACTTGTACTGATTTTCCTTAACTTATTTAAAATATGGACATTTATTACTCTTGTTAAAACTAAGTTGAGTGTTGAGCCCATTCTTCGAGGTGGTCTATAACATTAATTATTACAAAATGAAAAACCCAAATAAATCCTGATTTGAAAGGAGCTCCATATATTTTATATCACTTATATCTGCTCAAGCATAGGAAGTGGTCTGTTATTATTTGGATAGGTTTAAATGTACTATGGCTAGTTCAATATTGTGCTTTGCCTGTAGAGTACCTGTTTGCTTGAGGAGAATAATGTAGTCACTGAAAATTATATTTTAAGTTCAACTGAACTTGAAAAATTGTTTGGATATATACCCGTTGATCTCCATTTTACCAACTACAAACACCTTGCAGCCTCCTCTTTTATGTTCTTTAATGTTCCTTTGATTTTCGTTGTTAAGGGCAAATCATGTGAATGTGTTTTCATGATAAATGTAATTGCTGGTGGAAAAAATGTTATTTTATTTTAGATGGTTCAGTTGATTAAAATTTCAGCATTAGTACATTCACAAGAATAATCCAACATAAAGATAACAGGAATGCTATATTATGTCTGACTAGCATTTTTTAACTATGGTCAAATTATTAAAAATTCTTTAGGATGATGAATTAGGTCTTCCTCATTTGATGGGATGAGTGTTGTGAATTCCTTTTTTTTTTCTTGGATGTCAGTGATAAAATCAGAGATGTGGTTCTCATTTCCTCAACCCATTTCACTAAGCAAGTTGGAAGCACTGAGGAAGAAGACATTAAGATATGGCATCAGGTCTGTATTTAAAGGAAATGTGAGTTGCACAAATACAACAACCGTACCACTCACTACATTACTGCTTATCTTTGTAAAATAAAAATTGTAGGATTATTGTTTCATTATTTTATTTCTTCATCTATTTATTTAACAAGCATTAATTGAGTGTCTCCTATATGCTTGGCAACAAAGATTGAGAAATAACTAAAGCTTATGCTTAATCCCTGCCCTAGAAGTGTTTACATTCTAGCAGATCCAAAACCCTGTCAGATTTTGGCTCAGTCAGTCCTACTGAGCACTCTTATTAGTCCATGAGTCAAATAGAATGATACCAAATGAGGACCTTCAAAAAAAATCTTGACAGAACACCTCTAAATGACAAAGGATAACAGTAACACTCAATATCTGAAATAAAAACTCAAAGCTGAGTTCATTGTCATTCTAAGTAAGGGAGAGTCATGTTGGTTAAATAGTCTCCCTAGGTAAAGAAGACTGTTGATACTAATAAGGGTTTTTGAGAAGAGTGGTAGCCAGCTCCCAAGATGACCCCAATGATCTATGCCTCTTGGTATTCATGCCCATGTGGAGGTACACACATTGCATCAGGGTTGGTCTTTCTTACCAAGAGAATACAGCAAAAGTGATGGTATGTTATTTCTGAGGCTAGGTCATAAAAGACTTTGTGGCTTCTCCCTTGCTCTCCTTTAGATAAGCTACTCAGGAAAGCTAGTGATCATGTCATGAAGGCACTCCAGCAGCCCTGCTGAGAGATCGGTGTGCTGAGGAGCTGAGGGCATATGCCTACAGGCAGTAAGGAGCTGAGGTCTATGTGGGTAATGCAACATGGTGGTGGAGCCAGCACCAGTAATACTCCTGCAAAGATAACTCCAGCTCCAGTGACAGCTGGACTACAACTGACCCACCCAGAAAATCCACTGCAGATTTCTAACCCTCAGAAACTATGTGAGACAAATGTTTGTTGTTTTATAACTCTAGTTTTGGGGTAATTTGTTACACAGCATACAAGTCAGTGATTGGTGGTTTTTACTAGTGGGAGTGAAATGACGTAGGATTGAGTGTGACCCCTCAGAAATGAGTTGCTAGTTGACTGGCCTTCAGAAAACATGTTACTAGAGTGGAACTTTTGTTCATTACGTTAACTTTCAAAAGTAGGATTTCTCACTAATTGATTGGTTGGCTTTCAGAGGTATATTTACTGAGGTGCGTTTTCACCAGCTGATAAAATAGGTTTAATATTGGTTTTGGGGTTGCTTGTCAGTGTGGCTATAGAACTACAATTCATTGGTTAAAGAGATATAAAAACAAGTTCTGATACTAACTTGTTACATAGCTGTAGAACTGTTAGGCTTTTCTTAAGACTGTCAGGGGGAAAGTTATTCTCAATAAATAGGTGCAGAAAGAAACAAAATAGAAATTACATGGTAGTTGACTTAATAGAAACAATTAAGCATAACTGTAAGCCTAGGTAAGGAGAATGACTGTATTTGGCAGTATGAGAGATGATTTTATAAAGATGATGATTTATGAGTTTATTCTTACAGAACAGATTAGAATTACTAAGTAGGGAATAGAAGAAAGTTGAATAGGCAAAAGGAAGAGCATGGGAGAGTCCAGATGTGGAAACTAACTTTGTTTTAAGAAATTTTTAAAAAATTCTCCTGCTCCACTTAGCACAGGACTCTTTTTTTCTTATTGTGTTATAATTGGAATATAACATCATGTTAATTTCAGATGTACAACATAATGATATCTGTATATATTGTGAAATGATCAACACAAGAAGTCTAGTTAACATCTGTCATGATACATAATTATAATTTTTTTCTTGTGACAAGAACTTTTAAGATCTACTCTTAGTAACTTTCAAATACATTATAGTATTATTAACTATAATCATCCAGCTATACATCCCCATGACTCATTTATTTTATAACTGGAAATTTGTACCTTTTGACCACCATTTCCTATTTTCCCACTCCCCTGCCTCTGACAGCCATTAATCTAGTCTCTGTATCTATGAATTCAGTTGGTTTTTTGTTTGTTTGTTTGTCCTGTTTTGTTTTTAGATTCCATACATAAGTGAAATTATATGGTATTTGTCTTTCCCCCTCTGATTTATGTCACTCACTCAACATAAGGACTTCATGGTCCATCCATGTTTTTGCAAGTGGTAAGATTTACTTCTTTTTGTGGCTTAATAATATTCCATTGTGTATATATGCTCTACATTTTCTTTATCCATATGTCCATTGATGGACACTTAGGTTGTTTTCATGTCTTGACTGTTGTAAATAACAACACTGCATTGAGCATGGGGGTACATGTATTTTTGAGTTAGTGTTTTAGTTTCCTTCAGATAACTACCCAGAAGTCCAGAAGTGGAACTGCTGGATCATGTGGTAGTTCTACTTTTAACTTTTTAAGGAAACTTCATACTGTTTTCCATAGTGGTTGCACCAATTTACATTTCCACCATGAGTGTACAGGCTTCCCTTTTCTCCACATCCTCACTAACACTTGTTATTTCTTATCTTTTCTATAGTAGCCATTCTAATGGGTGTGAGGTGATATTTCATTGTGGTTTTGATTTGTATTTCTCTTATTAGTGACATTGAGCACATTTTCATGTACCTGTAGGTCATCTGTATGTCTTCTTTATAAAAAATATTCAGATCTTCTGCCCATTTTTAAATGAAGTTTTTTTTTGTCTTTGTTATTGAGTTGTATGCATTCTTTACATTTTTTGGATATTAACCTCTTATCAGGTATAAGAATTATAAATACTCTTTCCTATTCAGTAGTTTGTCTTTATTTCATTGATGGTTTTCTTTGCTGTGCAGAAACTTTTTAGTTTGATATAGTACCACCTGTTTACTTTAGCTTTTGTAGCCTTTGCTTTTAATGTCAAATCAAAAAATTATCACCAAGATCCATATCAAGTAACTTACCACCTATGTTGTCTTCTAGGAGTTTTGGTTTTAGGTCTTACATTCAAGTCTCTAATCTGTTGTGAGTTAATTTGTGTGTATGGTGTAAGAGAGTGATCCAGTTTCATTCTTTTGCATATGGCTTTCCAGTTTTCCCAACACCATTTATTCAAGAGTCTATCCTTTCTTCATTGTATATTCTTGTCTCTTTTGTTATAAGTTACATGTGGTCTTATTTCTGGGCTTTCTATTCTGTTCCATTGATTTTTGTGTCTGTTTTTATGTTAATATCATACTATTTTGATGACTATGTTTGTAACATAGTTTGAAATCAGAAAGCATGATGCCCCCAGCTTTGTGGTTCTTTCTGAAGATTGCTTTGGCTATTTGAGACCTTTAGGGAGACTCTTTTTAAGACAGTGGTTTTGTAAAGCCTGATTATTGGTGAACATAGTATACAATGGCAAGGATAAAAAAAAATCATTTGGCAATATATATCCTTCTTTACTCAGATTTTGTTAATATAAATTATGATTATATTATACACACATTCATATATATGTATATATAATATATATATTTGAAAATATAATATACATATTTATATAAAACTTTCTAATGTATGAATTATTCTAATTTCTAATTATATACATATATTAAAAATCTCTAATTTTATAAAAATTATATTTACATAGATTTATAAATACTATATAGCAGCCCCTGGTATCTGCCATGATTGTTATGATGGTAAAATGCCATAGTTAATGTAAAGTTAATATTTATAAATTTCAAACTCATAAGACTAAGGGCTATACATTTTATGTGATTTTCTCATTTTATCTTCATAATCTGTATGATAGATGCGATTATTGAACACATTTTACTAGAAGAAATATTATGCCCTTGAAAGGCTAAGTAACTTGTGTGGTCATCCAGCTATTAGGATGGTACAACCAGGATTTCAGTTCAAATATTCTGAACCTAGAGCAAGCACTTACAACTTCATATAATAAATGTATTATAAAGATGATTTATTTTGATTCATCAAGAGAATATTAAATTATGATTAGTTTATCCTTTTAGAATTCAGTGGAATGTGTATAATTCATCTTAAAGAAGTAATACTTATAGATTTATATATGATAGCAATTACAGCATTGTAATTACTGCAAATGTTTAAACAATGTAAATCCACAATAGGGAAATGGTTAAATAAATTATGATTCATTAATAATATGGAATTCAATATGAACATTAAAATTATTTTATTAAGTATTTAAGGGAAATATGAAGATTTAAAAATTTTTTAATTGAAATATAGTCGGTTTACAATGTTGTATTAATTTCTGATGTACAGCATAATGATTCAGTTATACATACATATATATATATATATTCCTTTTCATATTCTTTTTTATTATAGGCTATTAAAAGGTATTGAATATAGTTCTCTGTGCTATATAGTAGGACCTTGCTGTTTATCTATTTTAAGTATAGTAGTTAGTATCTGCAAATCCCAAACTCCCAATTTATCCCTCCACCTTCCCCTTCCCCCATGGTAATATTAAGTTTGTTTTCTATATCTGTGAATCTGTTTCTATTTTGTATATAAGTTCACTTGTGTCATTTTTTTTTTTTTTTAGATTCTACATATAGGTGATATCATATGGTATTTTTCTTTTTCTTTCTGGCTTACTTCACTTAGAATGATAATCTCTAGGTCCATCCATGTTGCTGCAAATGGCATTATTTTGTTCTTTTTTATGGCTGAGTAGTGTTACATTGTCTATGTATATATATATATACCACATCTTTATCCAGTCATCTGTCAATGGACATTTAGGTTGCTTCCATGTCTTGGCTGTTGTAAATAGTGCTGCTGTGAACGTTGGGTGAGATATACTGACAATATATCTTTAGTGAAAAAATGTTGCAGAATAGCATGACATTTACTATATTCACATAGTTGCATGAAATTAATGTAAGAATATATAAATTTTAATCTCTACATTGTGTGAATCCAGTGGACTTCAAATATTTTGGTGTGGCTGAATTTTCTAATTTTTCTACATATTCTACACATTTTACTATACGTTTCTTGTTTAATAGTAATAAAAGAGATTTAGGGACTTGAAAATTGTCATCTTAAACTTCCATGTATATGATATATTCTTTAATTTAAAAATCAAAAGTTTTGTCTATTTTTACATTGCTCTTCATATGTTTATCTTTATATCATTTATTTTTGTTTTGCTGTGTTAACTATAGTGAAAAGAATATTTGTCACATCAAGATAAAATATAGCATTTCTAAAAACGGTAGAAACGAATGAAACCATTTTATAATTTATTTTTCAAAACCGTCTAAAATAATTTTGTATTTAAAACTATAGACCTTCAGAAATGTGAAAATATATATTTGGACTATCTCTTTCTTTGGTAGTTCTATAAGCTTTTGAGAATGTATTTCTTATTTCCACACCAAAAGTCTTTAGCACATAGTAAGCATTTATGCACTATTGTTTTATGAATGTATATGTGAAGCATTACTACAACATTTAAGCCATTTTTTCAACTTTTATATATTAAAATTACTTGTGTTTATTCTACAGATTCCTTCAAAGATTATTGTAATGTGATATGGCAGTAATATAGTATGACATGGTTCTTTAGTATTTAACATTTTTAATTTAATAAAATATAATTTAACCATAATGGAGGCAAAAATTCAAGGTAATAAGAACATATTCAGTCACTCCACAATCTTTATAGAGTGTCTTGTGTTCAATGCTCTGTGATAAATATGATGAAGATTCAAAAGTAAATAAAACAGCTTCCCTCTTGTGTGCTTATGATTTAGGCTGAGGGAGATGATACACGTACATAATTAACTACCATAGACGATGTGAAGTGGTGACTGATGTAAAACAAGCTCATACTGAGTTGTCAGTTGCTCTGCTAAGCAGTCCTGAGAGGCAGGGCAGAGAAAGGGCTTTGCAGGAGACAGGAGCCTGGGCTGTGATGCAGACACTTTGAACATCTTTGGAGAACTGTGAACATGCTTCTAAAGTCATTTCCTGCTCACAGGAAGAAAGTCCCCTCAACTAAAACATGCATAATATGTGTAACCAGCCCTTCTAAAGTAACAATAATTAAAAACAGTACACCTGCTTACTAAGGTAGTGATCAGCTATAGTGTACTTATACATTGATATTTTTAATGTATAAACTTAATATAAAGATGGTTTTTAGAAATTTTGTAAAATTGTAAAAAAAGGAAGATATGACTAAGAGTTCACTTTCTTTCATATAACCACTTTTTATTATTTTACCACATTTTCTTCCAGTAATTTGTAAAACTACCTGTAACTAGAATATGGAAGCTCTGGAAGGGATGCTACCGTGTCATTTTGCCCAATTCCCTTACATTATGGGGAGTCAGGAGGTATTAAAAAAGAATCATTTGAATTGAGGATCTCAGGACACAGAGGCTAAGTAGCTTGCTCAAGGTCGTAATCTTAGCTATCAATTGTGATGACGACGATTCAAGTTCAGAGTCTCCTCAGGCCCATTACCTCCCCTGCCACTGCCTGCCCACCACAAACACACATGCTTCCTAAGCCATACTGGCTTTTTGTGAAAATTAGTTTTTCTGAACAAAGTAAGCACCACTATCCCTGTCTTTGTACTAGTCTTTTTTTTTTTTCTCTTTGTTTTTTTCAGTCTTTAAAATTCGCTTCTCATTTTGTCCTTTGAATATTTTCTGAAGCAAAAACAAAGAAATACTATTCACTCTCCTTTTTGCTCTATCTTGGGAGTGGAGGTGAGGCAAAGGCCTGGAGCTGAGGCAGCCGGACCCTGCAAAAGAGCCCCGGCTCTCATGGCCGGCAGACACACTGGGCTCCAACCTTTTTAGCTCGGACCACGCATTTTTGGTCCTTCAAATGCTGCTTTGTGTGACTGTTTTAAGCTTAATTCCTTTCCTTTTCCAACTACGTATGTTAAATGGTAGGAAATAGTACTTCATCATGAAACTTCATATAAGATAAAAACTGATCCTTATCACATGTAAATTTTATTTAAAGCTGAAAATCAGTTAATATCCCCAGGAGAGAATGATGACTTTTCTCCCCAAGCTTGCAGTATAATGAAGTAAAAATGTTTTCACAATACTTTGGAATTTTTATAATTGTCCTCTGTATTGTTCGACTGTCAGTTAAATTAGAACATTTGATAATTGTAGGGAGCTGATAAGACTTTCTATTAAAGGTATGTCATTATGTTAATCTCGGTTCAAATATAGTCTGCCCGAATCCTATTTTGATTATATAATATTAGAATAAAATAACCTGTTAAATTAGATTACCCTGGAGGGCATAGAACATTTTAAATGCCTTTGAAGTTAACCTTAGTTTAAACAAGTATATAAATAGTGGACTGCTAAAACTATAGCTGTCTTTCCTCCTTAAAGCCTTTACAATTTGTAGCATAGATATTTCTATATAAATAGAGATACTTTAGACTTAAAGTCAACCAATGAATAAGATTATTTAGCTTTTAATTGTTTGCCTATTGTGGGAAAATAGTGAGTGATGAATTTTTTTAAATGTAGAGGCTCCCAGATTTCATCTGTTGTGCAAACACCAGGATACTGGAGTTATTTAATAAATACATTGACAGTTGTTCATACAAAACATGTAACTTTAGTTTTGAAAAATGATCTTTGTGTCATGTTGCAAATAATAGAGGTCCTTCAACAATTTTAACTGGAATTCCTTTATTCACACATGGGAAGGACTCAGTGACCATGACTACCACACATATGTTTTTAAACATTCACATCACCCTTCATACTGTCCATTTTATTGGTGATATGGCTTGCTCTCATTTTTTCAGAGTAAGTCTGACAGATATCTATGCAAAAAGTGAATGATTCTAACTGATTTTATTTAAAAGAAATGTTCAAAACTTTATTTATATATTCCTTTATTCAAAAAGTATTCTGAAGTTCATGCTGTGGTACTATGTAGCAAGAACCTGCAGCACAGAGAAACAAAAGAATCACAGAGCAGGTTGAATATTGAGTAGATTTCTTCCTAGTCAGTATACACGTGGACTCTGAGGACCTCTGAACTAAAAAATTGCTAAATTAAATTTGGTGTTTGGTGCCATCAAACATTTGTGTTTTTCATGATTATGTGTATTACTCTCCAGCTGACTGTCTACTGGGCTCCTGTTAGAGATTTTAAGAGTAAAATTTAAAAGCAGAAGAGGAAAAAATATAGAAGAGATGGGTGGGAAAGGAATTTTATAGTAGACGCTGGTGCCTAATTATTTGCAAAACATCACTACACACTGTCATAGGTATGGGCAGAAGTCAAGAACTATTTCTGTCTTTTTAAAGAATTGCTTACATAATGTACAACCTATGTATGTCAGTAGTAAAATAATTCTTCCACACTGTAGAATGCACCCAGGTGTGTTCTTTAATATATGCTCACTGTTTAAGAATAACCTGGTATTGTGATTTTGGTTTCTGGCTTTACATTTTAGATTAATCGGAATTCTTTAAAGTTAAAGCAAATCAACATCTATTTAGTGAACCAGCACTGTGCTTCAGTTACTATATTATCTGGAAACATAGAGCAAAATAATTACATTTCACATGTATTGAATGCTTGCTATGTGCAAAGAATTGTTCTAAATGATTTACCTGAATTTATTTAAGTAATCTTATTTAATTCTCATAAGAAACCCGATGGGCCATGTGCCATAAAAACACTGAATCACAGAGAGGCAGCATATCTGAAATGCATAGCTAGACAGTGGTAGAGTTGTGACATGAAACCTAGAGTGTTTTGACTTTTCAGCCATGGTTTAAAAATATTTAAAGTAATATAGGATATTAAACATACAACCTGTAAAAGAAGTAGATCAGAATAAAAGCTTCAAATAATAATTCAAAAACAAGGCCAACACTCAGACACAATTATTTGGATGGTAATTATTGAATACTGTAAATAGATATAATGTTTTATTGGCAATATTAGGTGGTAGTAATCAATAAAATCTTTTTTGGGGAGGAGCATGCACAATTAGTTCTTATGGGCCAACACCAATGACCAATGTTGCATTTTATTGCTTTTTTCCTTAAAAAGAATGCAGCATTTGCTTATTACCAAAAACTGTTAACAATTAGAAAGGATAAAGAAAAATTTTATTCATTATTCATTTACTCAACAAGTATGTATAGTGTGCTTAAGATCATCTATAAATTAGGCCACCAAGAGATAACTACCACTTACTTTTTGCTGTATTTTCTAATGTTTTGCTTCTTAAAATACATAATTGTAATGACAGGGTATATAAAAATTATACATATACATATGAACTTTAAAATAAGCTTTTCTGATTATAAAAATAATACATGCTCATTAGGAAAAATTGAGAAATTATAAACAAAAAGTACATTTTTAAAAAGTATGTAGAATATCCACTTTCCAAAATAATCTCTGTTAGTATTTTTATATATTTCACTAATTGTATAGTGAATTATAAGACATTTCACTTACTGTATAGATAAAATTAAACACATCTATATGTACTGATTTTTTGTCATGGTTAACTTCGGAATATTCACATGTCTAAATGAAAAATGATAATGAGAAAATGATGGAAAATACTGTTAGCTTGGGGCAGTTTAGTAATCTTTCTTGATTGAACAATTGAGGGACTTGGGTCATTCAACATGAATCTAACGGATGTAGAAGAGCATCACAATTCTCTATAAAGACTAGCCAGTCTGTTTTTCTGTGTTCCTCTGCTTATGGTCAAGGAAAAAAAAAATTAGTAATGCTCCTAATAGAGCATCCAACTATGTAAGTAGTTCAGCCATTTAAAGAAGTTCTAGAAGATAACAACCCATCAATTGCTTTTGCTAGACTCGAGTGTGAGTGTGTAGGTAGGTAACAACCCTCACTCATCCCGCAAACCCAAATTACCATTCATATACTCCCACAGTCTTCAAGTTTCTACTTTTGCAAATTCAAAGTGTCTTCAATGAAAAACAAAGTGAAAAGGGGAATAGGGAATGCTTTTTTGTAGCATTTGGCATCTGAACATATATACATCCAGCAGCTTGGAACAGCCTAATGGGTGCATCACTAGAGAGGAGATAGTAAAATGTGTCTCTCTCCTGTAGCAGAGAGGGGATGACTCAACTGTAAAACTTTAATATTAGATTGTGGACTCTGAGTCTAGAAGGTTTTATGTACCAAAAACAAAGATACATCCATCAAAGGTGTTCGCCGTGAGAGAGTGAATTACATTTCCTATTAGTCACATTTGAAAATTGCTAAATTAATTCCAGTGGACTTAAGCTAACAGATTGAGGCAACACCCAGAAATATCTTCAAGTTAGATCAATTCCAGTGGAACCAACATGTCCCAGAACAAGGAGCTGCAGTGTGCCCAGTCCCACTGGAATGTGAGTGTGCCACAGCGGTTCTAATCTGACTGTGGTAAGAACCCACGGGCATGGAAAGAAGCACTGAGACCCAAGTGTTAGGGAGAGTCTGAGAAGCTCTTAGCAGTCATCACCCTGGCAAGAAATCCCATCTAAACTGTGAGTTCAGTGATATGGCACAAGAAACACATTTCCTGAGACAGAGAAAGCAACAAAAGCAAGAACACTGCTAAGGACAAAGTTCAAGCAGGCCACATAGATACTCTGACAACACATAATCCAACAGGACTCTTGAGTTTGGGCTCCAAGCTGGTTAAGGAAAAACCTAATCTGCACAACGTTCCATGATTAAGTTTAGGTTTTGATTACTCCATCTGTTAAAGTCTGTCTAAAAGATTTTGAAAATGATTTAAGTCCTCACAAACCTGTGAAAGTCTGTTCCCATCATAAAGCTAGAAAGCATATGGAATTCTTGGGTCAGACTCTTGTCCCTCAAAAGCGTATAGCAATACTTCATTTATCTTATGTATTTAGGCTACTTTTTATTCCTGGAAATTTTCAACATACACAAAAATAGAGGGAGTAGCCCAGTGAACCTCACTACCCGCCTTCCCCAGTTATCAGCATTTCTGCAGTGTTGAGACATTCCTTGATCTCTCTCCATTTTCCCCATTCTGGTTCAAGTCACGTAATTTCTAGTCTGGACCAGTTAAAGTCCCTTAATAATCTTCCCTTGCTCACCTGACAGTCTGTTTTCCACACAAAGTCGACACGGTCTATAACTGTAATCAGATCTTCCCACTCCCATGCCTAAATCTGTCATACCTTCTGAATAAATTTTTAAAATCCTGAATACTTATCATGGCCTGGAGAGCTTTCTGATCTGTCTCAGTTTGGATGTCACCTTTTTTTTTTTTTGTCTCCCTAACTACCCAATCAAAAATGTCCTGCCCCAGTCCCTCCAGTCTCTCTCTCAAGAACAACAAGCTGTTTTGCTTTCATCAAGGTTTTCATCACTATCTAAAATTATGTTTCTCCCTGCTTATGACCCAGCTCTTACCTTGAGAACTCTGGCTCCGTGATGGCTGGAATCTTGTCCACATGTTCACAGTTTTCTCCCCCACCTGTAGCCGAGTGATTCTCAGCTTCAGTAGCACCTTAGAATCACCCAGGCAGCACATTCACATGCAGTCTGGGGTGGAGCCCAGGCACCATTAATTTTTTCAGACCCCCAGGTCAGTCTAGTGCATACCAGGGATTGAGAAACAATGCCTTATGAAAATGCCAGGCACATACAAGGTACTCAGGAAACTTATTTAATAACAAATGGATGAGGGCTTGGCTCCTGCTTCAATTTTATTTTGAACAATGCCACAGTAATTTGTCAGGAACATGTTATTCCTGAGTCTTCAGGGTCACTTCGGCTCTGCACTATTTATTTTTAAGTCCATATTGGTAGAGAGAGAGAAAGAGGGAGTTGAGGAAGTGTGAAAGAGGGAGAGGGAAGAGGGCTAAGGGGAGAGAAAGAGACTGATTGTATTTCCTGTGTTTTCGTCCCTGAATGAAGAAAAATCTGCCTTGTGCTAGTGTTAACCGCTGCTTCATGGGTCATACCCACCAAACCATCTGATTAGTAGGCTTCTAAACTAACTCTACTAGCAGGCTTTTACCCAGTCCAGCAATCTTGCTGCCCAGCTCTCTGACTCAGGAATAGATGAGTCTGTGAGAAGCTATCCTTTCACAACTTACCACTGCTTTACCTATAATTCTACACATCCCAGAATGGAAATGCTAGCATTAGTCCCTTTCCTGACTTTTTTCCCCCTGGCTCATTTACAGTATGCTAATAGGTGTAGGATGAACATTGCTGTTAGATTGGGAGAGCTAGAAAAGTACTCTGGCTGTTCTGAAAACTGAGGATCCACAAAGCAGAGTAACAGCCACGTAGTGTTCTAGCAAGGACAGACCTCAAGCCCCTGCCGTCTTCCTTGTGAATATTTGCAGGTGTTACGTGGTTGTACACAAAGCATTATAAAACTGCCTGAGCACTGTGACCATTCCAATAATACTGAGTCAAGTAATAGACAGAGAGATAGATATAGATAGACTTTTTTTTTTTCACTTTGCAGAGTAGAGAACTGAGATTTAAGGAAATTATGTCTTGGCCAAGATTCCACAGTTTATGGTAGACTCCCTTTCATATGGTGGTATCATCAATTACAAAGAATGATGAGCAAGAAACAGTGATTGAGCTTCCTTCACAAACCAATGCCTGCAATATAATTTTTCTAGGTGATCTCAAAACTTCAAGTGTTCAAGGCTGTCCTTTTCCACATGCATTTGTAAATAAGATGAAAATGTGGCATATGGCATTTTAATCAAAGTATCCATTTCTTTTTCCAACATAACTGACATTTTTAGAAATTGTATCAAATGAATTTATATTCAATCAGATACAAGTGGAAAATAAGAATTATAAAAGAAAACATACATTTGGTTGAATCCATATTATAAAATTTATTTTATTAGATTTGATGCAAATAATTTCCTCCATGAATTTTCAAAACAGAAGATCTGTTTTAATATTTCTGATATTTGCAGTTTTACCCTGTGACTTGTTGTCCTATAGGAGTCCATTAACATTTTCTATCTATTTTGTTAAATTTTACATCTGAACCTCTGATTGTTATTCCATAAATGTGAAAGTAAAATTCTTAGAACTATTGATGTTAGCAGCCCTCAGTTTATTGGTATTTTTGGATTGTTATTTTTTCATTTATAAAGATTAGTGACAAGAGTTAATTACATAATTTAGAAGTATCTCCAAATATAGAAAGCTCTCATGGGGTCTTTTAAAACAGAAGAGACAAAAGATAACATGAAAATATTAAATTTTTATCATAAGGAGCATAATGAATCAACTCGAAGTGCATCAATGATTATTTATTTCATGAATCTGTGACTCTGTCTGTGCACTTTTAATAGGCTCACACCTCACTTTCCAACACTGCTTTTCCCTTATATTGAGACTAAAATGCATACACCATGAATCAGAGACTGCAACTCAGACCCCAGCATTATTATATAACGTAGAAAAACGATCATCGTGAAAGCAATTCCCTTACTCCTGAGATAATTGTAGGTATTCTTTTTGGACAAAATCATCCTTTATGAAGAAGACACAGTAGTATTGATTGAATGCTTTAGTGATATGCAGGATTTATTGGAGCTCCTATCCTTAAGTAGTCAGATGAAATGAGAATGTTCTGAATTTAATCATTAATTGTTCCTCAAACCTCCCTTAGGAAAACATTCATTATAAGATAGGACTTGATAAGGAAGGATAGGGATTTAAAATATGAGAAACATCAAAAGAATTACTTTGTGTGACATTCATCAGCTTCAAAAAAATGTGCATACTTTAAATCATTGGATTTCAGGCAAGACTTTGCACTCATACCAGGACTAGAAATGTTTTTATAACATGCCTAGAGGAAAATTCTTTGTTATGGCTTCACTGAACACTCATTAATTTTGTATCAGAAGAGGGAAGTTGATAGCAATTTTGCACCTATCTGCAGATGTATGAAATGTTTAGTCATTTTAAGGTAAGAAATTCTCACATGTCAACACTTCACTGAATTCAAAAAAACTGCTTCATTTCTGTAAGGAGAATTTAATGTTTAATAATCATAGGATAGTTATCAAAATTCTCTGTTAGATAATGAAGTTGACTTAAAAATGTAAGCATGTAAATAAGCTAAATTTTTATTTTTGTTTTAAAATGTTTCCCAAACATAGAAAAATAAAATAACTAATGCAGTAAGCACCCACCTATTCACTACCCACATAGAGCTCATAGAATTGTTTATGTACTTCTCTTTATTTTTTAATTCTATTTCATTTCTTTTTCTTTCTTCAACATGGCGTTGATATAAAGCATTCAGGAAAAGAATCCCCCTAGAAACTGTGTGTATACAGTTCTGAGTAGCCCTGGCAGGTGGATCATTGGAACCTCAGCCTGGTCCTGTCACTGCCACGTCCCCTCCCACACCCCTCCCACACCCCCGCAGGGATCTGATCAGTCACAGCCTCTGTTCCTGCTTCAGGTTTAACCCAGGTTCCTACCAGCTCCCCTGCACCATTGCTGTTGGCTCCATCTGATCTCCTTCAGTCCTTTATCCACACATCTCCCTAAGTTAGTCTCTTAAAAAAGCAAAGCTGATGGGTTTTTCCAGTCTCTTGAACTTTCATTGCCTAAAGAAGTTGCTTCTAAAATGGAGTGCAGAGGCAAAGAAGGATCCATGGGGTGGGAGAAGAAAATCTCAGGAGCCCTATTTGATGTTATTTTCATGCAGTACTTTTGAGATTTGTACTTCATGTGTGTTTTATGAAATACATAAATTTGCCTGTACATAGATAAATGTGTGTATACTGGGGGATTCATGCTTAGTATAGGTGCACAGTAAAAGATTTTAGAAAGCAGTGGCTTTGAGAATGAAATTCAAGCTCCTTCATAGTCTGGCCCCAACACCTTTCTTTCCACCCCATCACCCGCTGCTTACCTACCTCCCTGGCACTTTGAACTTCTTAACTTTGCCTGGGCCTGCCTCAGCACAGGTTCCCTCATGCAGAAAATCCCCTTCACACACCTTAACTAAATCCAGTGGCACCATGGCATGAAACATTAATGTTTCTGTAATCACTCTATCCCCTGAGTGCCCATGACTCTTTGTTCAGATATGTTGAAAACACCTAGCACAATATAATTTAGATCTATGCTTATCTGCCTCCCAAATTCTGCTTTGAACTATACCTAAAGTGGGAGCCATTTCTTACTCATCTTTGCATCTATAGTCCCTTGCACACTGTCTGGCACATCACAGGTGCTCAGTAAATACTTCTAAGTGTATAGAGACGTGGGCCTGTATTACAGAGATACTATTGCTTATCACCAACACTAAGGCAGATCAATATATGGCTGTAAATTTAGTCAGTGTACACCCACCTAAAGAAGATGTTGGAATGCTAGTGTGGGAGGTTTCTTTGGGAAAGCTCTAGGTATCCACTGTTGTATTTTCAATGGTCAAAAATAAAACCATAATTTATGCACTCTAGAGGAGGAAACCTCAGAAGACTTGTCATTTTTAAGTCTTGAGGAATTTCTTGGTCTTAGAGTGATCTGGGCTTACATTTTTTGCCATGGAGCCTAAAGACGTAACTTTTAGACTATCATGGACTATCATGTCTTCATTGTGTTCCTGTGCTATTCCCCAAGACTCATTACAGAGAGGCTAAAGAACAAACAAAAATATATGTGTGCTAACTAAATTTTGTATGTATTAAGATATATGTGATATGTATGAAGATACATATATACGAGGTTATCTATAAAAGAAGGTATATAGTTTAATCATATTTACAGTAATAAAAATAATAAATATAAATAAAAATAATAAAAATTAAAATAATTCAGTTGAAATCTTGGCTTCTGGAGTAGAACAATAGAGCAGTCTGGGCTCAATCTCAGCCTCCATCACTATCAGGTTACGTGTGTTGGGACAAGTTATTTACTTTTCTCAGCATATCTTACAGTTTTCATATCAGCAAAATAAAAATTTTGAAAAGGATATTTGGTGGGTTGAATAATATAAGGTATTTAGGTAACATAGCATACTGCCTGATAAAAAAAAAAAACCTAATAATTTTTAGCCACCTTCATTATTCTACTTCCTGGTAAACTACTTTTTTTAACCTGACAAAGTGAATCTTAAGGTGAACCAGAAACATATTAACCTAGTGAAAACCATCTCAGGACTTCCCTTTACTTTTTCTCTCTTTTTCTGGATGGAATATTTAAACAATAAATTCTATGTTTCTATAGAGTCAAAATGTGGTTGGCTTATTTCAGTCTCAGTTGAAGCTGCCAAGTAAATTTCCATTCCAAAATACAAATTAGTTAATACATGCAAATCACCAAAAAGAAACCTAGTGCGCACTCAAAAAATGTTAGCTACAAGTAACTTTTTAATGACAGATTTTTCACCTATTTTCCATGACCACAGTATGTGTAAAAATACAAACACATTTTGAACAGTTAAGCAATTATGTTTTCTCCAACAGAACTGTAATGAACAAAATCTGTATTTTGTTTAAAAATATACTAAAATATTAATCATTTAAAAATGACACATGAAATATATATTGTGGGAAAAACTGCTGCTAAAGACTATTAAGAGTGAACTATTGAGGATGCATAAATTGTGTAATTTTAATGGGACATTTCAATAGAAGTGCTACTTTGTAATTGGTGATTTTAATGAGCTTCAGTTTCTTTGAAAAGGCTGTTATTATAAATAGGACGCTCATATCCATGGTAACAGGGAGGATGCCTCTTAGCTTTTCAAAGCATTCTAAGATAATTAATTAAGTTTTCTTTATTTCTTTTTCCTCCATAATTTTAAAACAACAATAAAGGAGAGTTTTGCTCATTTGTTTGCCAGGATGTTATGCATAGTTCCAGTATAAAAATTAAAATCTAGTGAGTGAAGTAAATTTATAAAGTCTACTCTGTTGAGGGATGGGAATAGGTCCTTGGTCCATTGGCCAAGAAATTACTGGCCAGCTTTAAGATTATCTTCCTTGAGACCTTCAATTAAAGCCACACAATTTCCTCTTCAGCAGATATAACTAGATTAAGATAGAAATCTCACTTTTGCTAATCTTAGCCTAAATGTAATTGAAAATAGCTCTTTTCAAGGCAGATACATGAGCAATTTGCTTGCTTAAAAAAAACAGTATAGACAAAGTAAATGCTTCTGTCAATATTCTTGGTCTTGAATTCCAGTCCACAAAAATGCAAATTTCCCATCACCAACCAGTTGTTTATAAATTACAAAATGAAAATATTACATGTATAAATTTTATTTTTATATATTGTATATCATATATCATACATAATATGGAACTATTATATCTAGCAGCTAGCTATGTATTTGTAGAACAACTTCCCCACAGGAGGGAAAGCTTATTTTAATAATTTAGGGCTACATTTTATGCTATATAAATATGCTATGTAAATAGAGTGCTATAAACCGTGATAGTTAAAATTGTGATTTCAAGGGGTGCTAGGCTGCAAATGTGAGCATTTGGGTGCCTTTTCCTGTAGAACTGGTTCTTTCGGAGAGCCTAATATAGGATGCAGTGTGGGTCGGGTCAGCCAGCAGTTCAGCCCAATTAAAGGCTCTTGCTACTCCCACCGACCTTCTTTGTGTTCCTGCTCCACTGCAAGAATGCTTACTTCTGTAGGAAAAGAGCCGAGGGTCTTTCCCTAGAAAAGAGCCATTCCCTAGGAAAGAACAGGGACATTTTCAGGATCCCAGATCATTAAACAGCACTAGACCTGTTCACAAGCTCTTTAACACACTACCCTTTTTTATTATTACTTATAAAAAACAGTTACACTCTATGCCACCACACACATTTCTAATTGACTTCAAAAAGAGATTTGGTGAAGAAACTTGAAAATAGTTTCCTGCCGTCTCTTGTTCTGTTGTTTGTCAGTTTGGCCCTCACAAAGCGGAACAAAAGCGACCCCGTGAGTTTTACTTTGTGCAATGCCAGGATGATAATTGCTGGACTATTTGCCACATCCTATGACTCAGTGTGCAGCCATCAGGAGTGCCAGAATGTCTGAGTGGAGACCATTCTGGTGTGGGCCGTGAGTTTCTGGGCTTGGGGTTGACTGGCAGGGACGACAGTGTGACCCCTGCCAGGTCTTTCAATATTTCAGTTCACACATGCCTCCTTGGACCCATCCTAGAGTCATTTGTAGTGTCCTCAGAGGCCCTACCTTGACTGACCTTTTGTGAATTTTCTCGGTAAATATTTTCTGATCTGGCTTCTCACCCACTGGATAGTGGCCAAGGGCCCTGGAATGGGCTCAGGGCCTCTGTTGGTGTGACAGCCCATCCTTGTTGTCCAGAATGGCAGAGAGCAGTATTCCTGCCATCTTCAGGAGGGTTGGGAAAAGTCGTTGATCGCTTTATGCAGCTCTACCTCATTTGGAAAATAAAAGTAACTGCAGGAAGTAATTTTGTCAAAGGTCACGTTGTATGTACATATCTTACCAAAGTGTTGAGCAGCTAGGTTGGAACAAGGTGAGGTTTTTCTGGAATGGCATGAAAATTAAATTTCTACACCTCCCTGCCTCTCTTTCATGTTATGTTCCTCCTGGTTGGCTTGAGAGCATCAATTTGGAGCACAAGCTGCTCTTAAAGAACAACAGTTGTGTTTTAAGCTATTTTTTTAAAATTTATTTATTTTTATTATTTTGGGGGGAGATAACTTAGGTTTGTTTATTTATGTATGTATGTATGTATGTATGTATGTATGTATAGAGGAAGTACTGAGGATTGAACCCAGGACCTCATGCATGCTAAACATGCGCTCTCCCACTTGAGCTATACCCTCCCCCCTTAAACTACGGTTTTATATGAAAAATAAATTAAAATATAGTAAAAGACCCAAAGGCTATGTTTTTTTTTATAACAATATTATATGCACACACTATTGCACAAACACAAACACACTGCCTTACCAGATAGTAATCAAAGATGTATTTGGAACTAAACAGAACCTTAAACCTAAAACAATTTAAACAAAGTTCTTTGAGACTCACCTCCTGTTGTTATAGTACCAATGAACAGGAGCTGAGTGACTGCTGAGGTCATTTGTTAAAATCGCTGGTTCCTAACGGGAATTTCTTAAATGATAGGAAACAATTTCATTCAAAGGCAAAAGAAGCAGTTCTGTTGTTTATTTGAGTATGGACAGCATAGTGTGTCCGTTCTCGAGAGGCTCTTAGAGTTTTAGGATGGCATGTCTTATCAGCATTTTTTCTTCATCAATTATTTTGTAACCCGTCTACTTGTCATACTTTGAAGATAATAATCATCTGTTGCATACATTCATTATTCATTTTCTTTATTACTCCATATGTCACAATGAGTTGGTCCAATTCTAAACAGAAAAATACCTGCTTTTTCTAGCATAGTTGAAAATTAACTCTTTCACGGAATCTAATTTTTTAAATAACTGAAATCTACCACAGAAGCATCCATTTTTAAAACCTAGTCATCTTAATGGAAAATATGGAAAAATTTTACAGCTTCCATAATTCCAAGCATTCGTAAACAGGATACTTTGAACATAATTCAGTTTGTATGTGTATGTGTGTGTGTTTATTGTGAATCTGATCATGTCACAGACTCTGCTTCTGCTTAAATAAAGCCATTCATTTTTTTCACCTTGGTCTCAGAATGGAGACTCGTTGTACATTGTGCTCTCTGATGTTCTCATTGCTCTACCCATGTTGGTCTTCTTCTGCCACAGGACCTTTGTACATGCTGTTATTGCTACTTTGACTGTTTCCCCTTCTCTTCTTTCCTAAATCATCCTACCCATCCTTCAGATCTCAATTTAAGTATCACTTTCTCAAAGAAGCCCTTTCTTACTTCCTTGACCACTAATACAGGCTGAGAATTGTCCACTAGCTTGTGTCACTACACTAAGCTTGTATTAATTGTCTCCTTCTCTAGATAGGAAGTTCCACAGGGGCAGAGACCTAGTCTGTTTTGCTCACCATTAAACACTTCAGTGATTGTACAGTGCATGGCTTAGGGTAGAGCATACATTTTCGGTGGGTCTGATATCGCCTTCAAGTGGGCAAAGCTTGGTTCTTGAGGGGTGAAAAAATTTTAGATATTACAGTGATTTGAGATCCTCCTAAAGTCCACAGTACGTAAAAATATAAATAATATATCGGTGGTATTACATTTCCATGGCAAAGGTTGGCGGTGGTGGTTCAGAAAAAATAAATGTCTAAAAAGATTTTTTTAAGGAACAAAAAAAAGGAAGGGTTGAGAAACACTGAAAGTGAGTAAGCAAATATTTTCTTTATTCAAAATGAATATTCTATTGAAAGAATGGATGACTAAAAATAAGTCTGTGGTTGTAAGGTGATGATTTCTGTCTTGCTCGCCATTTTCTCCAGTTGTTTCAGGGGCATATTCCACCATTAAGTGGCTGATTTTGAGTTTTCCTGAGGCTTTTTCGAGTTTTATTTCCTATCCCCTCCTTCAGTGTCTGAAGGTCAGCTATTCTTCTTCTCAGGTTATTTATCTGCATCTCTAATCTCTCATGGGCTGAGAAGTCAGATGGCAAAGCTAGAAGAGTATTTAACATAAAGCTAAGTGGCTGTAGAACTGAGGGCCCTGGAAGTTCCTTTCTGACTAATTCACTAATCTATGAATAGGTCAGGCACTGTGCTGGAACCTGTTGCGTATGCAATGACTTCACGCAATCTTGCGGTATATTTTGGCTGCATAGAAGCCACCTTCTCCTCCCATGCCTCCTCCTCCTTTTCTGTTACAGCCCAGTGTTCTTTCTCTTCTGAACATGCAGATTTGTCAGACAGAGATCCCTAAATGAATGAAGTATCATTTTATTCCCAAACATACTTTTCTGTCTCAGGGTGGATTATATTTATGTAACCCGAATGATTTCTTCTAGCATAATGGGAAACATTAGCAAAGAATTTGAATTTGTTAGATTATTCCGATTATTCTGCTACTAAAATACAGAGTGATATCTGTATCTCTCTGTTAAATACATTTCTCCACTTTCTCTACAGACGCACATGCTGCTGTTTCCTGGTTAATTCATGTTTTCCCATAAAAATCTGAAAAGCTCTATATTTGTGTACATATTTTCTGTACTGTTCTTTCTCCTCACCCTTGGCGACTATATTCTTTTATTTCTCTTATGTGTTTCAAACACTTTCCTATGTATCGTTGCTAGCTGTACTGGTTTTCTTTCCAAATCTGATTTGATTTTTTTTTTCCTTGAGCTTTCACCAGCTGCCAGACTTGATTTTGTACCCTAAGAAATAAACACCACCTTCTCTCTGTGCATTCTTATATTCTCGTCTACCTCTGTATTCAGAAATTGGAACTTTTCATCACATCTCCACCTCTTGTGTATTTCAGTGTTTTTAGAAATGGTTATTCAAACTTGTGTTTGAGCTTTCAGGGTATCTTTTCATTTGCTAAACAGTCAAGAGCCCAGAAAGTCTTCTCTGAGTTTCCATCTGGTTGATATTTCCAAGCACAGTTTAGAAACAGAGGACAAATGTCAACTACTCGGAATCTGGAAAGACCTTAATAAATCCATGCTTTGATGGTGGTCATTTGCACTACTGTACTAATAAGTTTTTTGTGTAGATTGATCAATAGAGATTTGGCAGCTGGTGTTGCCCCAGCATACTCAGTTATATCTCCATAACTACAGATAAATACATGAGTTAATTTAAGCAGTGATGCAAGTTGATTCACAGGATGCACGTCTGTTGACTGCTCTTAAGGGATGAGAGCCCTTTGGGGGAAGGAACTTTATCTCACTCTCTGTGTTCACCTTTATATCTGTTTTGCTTAAAACTTAATAAAATGATTGCTGAATCCTTGATGATTAAACAAATACTCATTTGGTTGTTTGTCCATACTCAACTCCTTTCTCTTCTTCATCAGCACCATTTGCTTCCTAACTAACTCATCTTTAATTCTGCTCTAGTGTTGTGAATATTTAAAAAATGAAAAATTGAAAGTGTTTAATTACTTTTCCATAATGTATTATCTGTGACATCAACTACCTAATCAATATTTTACCTCTAATTGAATGTGCACATGAAGGACATTATAAATGATGTCGTACGTGCTCAATTTTGTCTTCTGACTCCAGGAAGCTCTTCCTTTCTCCTCCATCTGCCCCATTATGCTCCCGATTTGAGGATGATGCTACTGTCTGCGGTGGCATGCACATTTGTAGGTTGAATGAAAAGACTCAAGCAGGAACTCATCACTAATTAGCAGTGCATTTCCCATAGTGCAAAACTGGCCTGAAGTTCCAGGAGGAAAAATAGAGTTGCTGAAGCTGAAAATTAGTCTGCCAGTTCAGACCCATAGCAAATTGTTACTGCTCTCAAACTTAGGATCTTTACAATAGATGATTGAAGATCCTCTTAACTAAAACATTGTAAATGGCATAACTGTGATGATCCTATTTGGAATTCAGCCCTTGTTTTTAGGGATTTACTGTTTTGAAAAGTGTTTGATAAATTTATAGCAGAAGAGAAAATGCTTCTGCCAACTATGTAAGTACTGTGGACATAATTTGTATTCCTGCTGTTACATGCAGAAACTGGTGCCAGAGGGAAAAAACGTAAAAAGAAATTTTGTTTGGAAAGAAACCAGCAGTCTGGAAAGGTAGTTTTGATCTATAAATATCTCTCTTTAGGAGAATTGAACACCAACTAAATTCAGTCTCAAAAATCAAAAGATAATCAAAATATTCCATTCACTTAAAAATGCTTATACAGGATACATTTTTGGATGAAGTTTCAAATAAGAATGGCATCAGAGGATCATGCTAAATTATTTCATAATGAAAAATGTAAAAACCAATGCATTTTATGTATAATGAAATGCAAGTAAGTGTGTCAAAATGGAAATAACATGAGATAAGGCTGAAAGACCTTGATTAGCATCGTGGCTTGGCCATTTTAGGTATAGGTCATTGAAAAGGCTAGGTTTCCTCATTTATAAATGGAGTGAACTACTCAAAAGTTAAAACCTTTTAATAGAACCATGTTTGCTAAAATGTGTCGTACATTGTGAAGCAACATGCAAATGAAGGCATGATTATTTAAAAGAACTGCATGACCTGGGATACTCCAAGTATACAAAGTTCCTAATAAGTACCTAAGAAATATGCCATAACCACATAGTTCTACATGTTGATTAAAGCATTATTAGACAATTTCTAAATTTTATTTATGGTGTGCTGATCGCCATACAGTTATTTCATGAAAAAGAGGACCTTTGCTTATTGAACATGAAGAAGTGTCATTGAGTCCGTGGTTTTTTCCTCCCTCATTCTGCCTCAATCCTCTGTAAGCCAAGCTTCTCTTCTCTTTGCCTTCATGGAAAAAGGAATCAATGATGGCCTAGAGTTTAATACTGGTTATATATTTTTAAAAGCATTTTCAGAACTAACATATCCACCAAAATTATCTGTAACCTATACATCCTAATTTTGGAGACACACTTATTTTCAGTTGAACACCTGGCCATAAACTCCCTCATATATTTTGTGCCCTCCTCTGCTTCTTCTGCCTTGAATTTCTACAAGTGTGGGTAGAAGATCATGAGGAATAATTGTTTTCCTAGAACCCCACAATAGGAGCTAGTGTTTTTCGGCTAGGGAATACAGAAAAGTGAAAGCTCTCGGGAGAAGAACCCAAGGACCTGAATATTGGTTTGTGCCATAATAACATTCCCCAAGTGAGTCCTGAATTTCAAAGATTTTTAAAATACTTTCTGCACCTGGATATGTGTGTTTGTCAATAATAATAACAGTAGCAACAAAAAACAGATTATCATTCAGCCCAAGCTGTCTATACAGTCCTCATGAAAAATTAAAAATTTTTTCAATACATCAACCTCCCCTTCCTTAGAAGTGTTTTGTTAAGTCCATTTCTACAAAATCTAATTGAACATTTATAGTTTTACATTAAAGCATAATTAATGTTCAACCAAAATTGCTGTGAACAAAATGCTTTCAATATCCTGGAAACTATCAACTCTTACAGAAGAAACCTCTAAATTATGCTAAGTTTTTATGACATAATCGTTGGAAAGTTGTCATTTTAACAGTGTTGTAAAGTAATCATTTAGAAATAGTTTCATTCCTCTCAAGTTACCATTGAAATGTCATATTTAACATCTGAATTTTAAAACATAAATTCACTATATCATGATCTGCAACATTGTTCCTGTCCTATTAAAAAATATTTCTATAAGATGTTTGCTAGCCTATATGTAGACACAGTCAGATTATTTATTACATAAACATTGATAGAAGCTTAGCTACAAATATCTGGATCAAAGGTCCTTAACTATATATTCATGGCCAAACTTCAGGGGAATCCTTTAATCTCCTGAAATTGTGTACAAAATTGTTATCTATCGATATAGGAGTATTTATTGATAGGGTTTGGATACCCAAAGTGGGCCATCACCCACTGAAAGATAAAAACACTATTCTAAGTAATATATACAAATTTTAAAATTGTATTCATTCACGTATTTGACGAAAACATAAAAGTTTCCCTCTGTCTTCCTTGATTTTATTTGAATACTGTGAATTCACCTGAATATTTTATTTTCATCCACCTTAAGATATTTACAACACTCTCCTCGTATTATCTTTTTCAGAAGTTACATCCTCGTATGCTCAGTACTGGTTATGAGGTTTCTGAGGGGGTATTCACATAAATTTTGGACATCCAGAATCATCTAAAGAGATATTCATTATTTATTGTACATTTATTGAGCCCACAGCTACTATTTTAGGAGTTGGTGTTAAAAGCCAAGCAAGTCAACACTTCTAATGTATGTGAAAAGTGCCAGAGCAAAGTGTGCAGCAAACAGCACAGAACAGGATGTGTGTGTTCCCCTCAGTGGACTTGGTCCACCGCATGATTCGTCTTAAGGCTTTAGCTGGGAAAATATGTGGACAAGTCTCATTGTTTCCAAACTGATGAATTTTTTAAAAATTATTGAGTTCTTTTTCCTTCTCCATCATTTGGTCATGCCTGATTTATTAAGTATTGTACTTTTAGATATTTATTAGACTTTAATATTTCTCCCTTGATCTATCATTTATTTGTCACCCAATGATATACTAATTTAGCTATTTTTGCTTCAAATGTATTTTAGTATAGAGAAGGGCTGGTAGCATGTATTCCTCCTCATTTTTTTTTTAATATTCTTCGACATGTTCTCCACAACAAATTATCAAAAATGGAATTTAAAATGAAAGCATCATGTTTTCAGAAAAATTCTTGTAAGATTTTGATTTCTAGCTCCATCAGGAATGCATGTGGTTGAAAAGAGCAGAAAACAGACAAGAAATAGCTTTCAAAAAATTCTTTTTCACATGTAACAATCTAGAGAGTACAGCAGCTCCGTGGTACCATAAGAGATTTGGGGATTTTTCTCTATTTCCCATTCTTCTGTCTTTAAACTCTAAGACTGTCTTCAAGCTTCTTCCCTTAAGGCCTTGATAGCTCATGTATCATTAGACCACAGATCTGAGTTCTAGGCAGAAAGAGGGAGGAAGGAGTAAAGAAAAAAAAAACCAAACCCTAAAAACAAACAAACAAAACCCTATCCCTTGTGTCCCAGTGACACTTTGCCTCTTTATGGCATGAGAAGCTCTGGGACTCTCACCAACTCTCACGGATCATAATAACATTTCATAGCATCATGAGCTACATTGGAGGCCAGAGAGTTGAGTAGCAGAGGTATTCAGACTGTAAAGTTAAAGAGATAAGCAATAAAGGTGTCGCTACTATGTTTTGGTAGCCAGTCCAGAGTCTGCAATCATATTTCATCAAATTAGTAAATATCTTGGAGAAATGTACACATATGTGTGTTTATTTATATATACCTTTCCCTAAAAACAAGTGTGTTTTTCTCCATTAATCCCAGGCTTTTTATATAATCTCTCTAAAAGGGCAGCAATTAGCATTTATGGAGAGCTTTCTGTTTTATAGGCAATTGTGCTTATAAGCACTTTGCTTATATTCACTCATACTCAGAGTAAGCCATGAAGAGAAATGGAGATGACCAGTGTACACTGATATACAGAGCTCACAATGGTACAACTTAAGTGAGCATGACTGCGTACAGCATGCTTCCTTTCACATAAATTTTTTTTTCAGTTAAAGAATTGGAGAGCTAAATCAGAAATTAATTAAAATAATTACCTACAGATAGTGCAAGACATTTGGGGAACAACTATGGCAATTTGATCATGGACTGGACATTGCATGACATTAAGATACTATTATTCCTTGTGGGATAATGGTATTGTTATGTAGCATCTGCAACTTTCGGTCAGCTTGGTAAATGATGTATGTGTGCATGTGGGTGTGTGATAAATAATCAACTATGAGAGAAAGCTGATAATGTGAAGTCAAGTTGATCACGTGGTAATACCTTGTAGTATTCTTTGAATTTTCATGTTAGAAATATTTATAATTAAAAGATGTAAAAAGTAAAATATAAATATTATACATAGTTGACTTGAACTATATGTTGACCTTTATTCAAAAATGTCAAAAATTTAACAAAAGCCACACCAGTTTTTGCTAATTTACAACTTGTTTTAAATTCATGGCATTGTAAGTTTGGCAACTGTCCAATAAAGAGAATGAAATTAGACTGAGAAGGCAAATGAGAAAAAAGTAAAATGTGAGTTTTATTTGTATAAAGAAATCTGAAGAATAACAGTGTTTTCAGGGTTACAAGAGTTTTTCTAAGATGCAAAATGTCTAGTCATTTTCCCCTTCTGGGAATGAAGAACAGGTCTTAATAGTAATTATAAAAACTTTCATTTGCATAGCACTTTATAGTTCCCAAAATACTTTTCTGTCTCCTGACAGATATGGTTGTAGGAAACCTAAGTAAGCTACTAAGAATAATTTATGATTCACCCTCATTCTTTGGCAGAGAACAGACAAGCCCATGACAGGTGGGTTGTACAATACTCCAGTAGTTAAAGAGAAGCAATGTGTAACCCCTTGGGATCCCTTTCAGTTTATGCTTTTACGTTTCCCATCCTTTGTTATACAAAACAAACTATGCTTAAATAAAACATTAAATCCAAGGTAATCTATGTAAACCAGTGTCCCAAGAGCAGCATTTAATTAGACCTGGGGTCTATTATTCACATGCTTTTTTTTTTTTTTTTTTTTGCCTGAAAGCTATATTCAGCAAATAATATTTCTATAATAGAAACAGTTATCATTACTGCAAAAGTGAATCTACCATTTGTGTAAAGTGGTAATTGCTGAGTTTTAAAACACATACAACACCCCTAATACTTTGGATTCCACGGCAGGTTAGCCCTTTAACTGCTAGCAATGAAAATAGGATTTTCTTCCTAGTTGCCATGTGTTTCCCAGAGGAATGTGTGATCAAAACAAATGTTAGCTATAGATATGTTTATATGTTTTGCTTTGTGACATCTTTCCCATTTGAATTGGCCTCTTTTAAATTCTTAGATTTCGCTGGGGCAGTTTTAGATACCTATTTGTGGACCTGTGCTCTTCCTATTCCTTACCTTATTTTTATTTGGTGGGGTTTTCTTCTAAGATGTTTTCTATGTCAGATAAATTATAGGCCAATAAAAAACAAAATAAGCTTGTTCAGAGGCAGTGATGTGGACCTCAAGGCAGTGTAATGGCTTAATCAAGCAAATTCTCTAGAAGCATTTGGTTTAAGTCCCTTCCTCTGATTTAAGTTTTTTAATGAGCAACTAGGTAAAAATATTCAAATTAGCCCTTTCTCAAGATAAAGAGATTAGATGTACAAAAGTATTTAGAGTGGTCTTTCAGATTAAGTCTTCCAAGTGTGTAACATGATTGCTGCTGCAGAAGCCAGATCCTATGAGCTTCAGGTTACTTTGCAAGTAGTGGGATTAAATTTAGTTGAGCAAGACCTAGGCGTCTAACTTGTAGGGTGGCATGCACTCTGGAGGCCACAGAATCTGACTGCACTCCATGGGAGGCCAAGACAACTGGTTGTGCTAGAAAGAAAGTGAGATGACCCATCAGGTCAAGTAAGTAGTCAGCGCCCTAGAGGGAGATGTGGCTGAGCAAACTTAAAGAGGTACGTGAATTAAGCCCAGAACAACAAACAGGACCAAAATATTGCTTAGAAACCAATAATAGAATCAACATTAAAAAAAGAACTGTTGCAAGATAAAGCAATATCCCCCAAAGAAAAAGATGAAGTAAGTAATAAATACAAAACAAATGAAAAAAACAGGAACAAAATGTAAGAAATGAGAAGATTAATCTGTAAAGTACAACTCTGAATTATAAGAATTTCCAAAAGTAAAGATAGAAAGAAAATGAAGGGAGATTATCACAGAAATAATGGAAGAAAACTTTCCAAACATTTAAGATAAAAGCCCTCAATGTAACCATCAAAATAAATGCAATAAGACACCCACCAATTTGTTACATTACATTATTCAAAAGCTTACAAAGAGAAAATGAAATAAATAAAAAGAGGTTATCTTCAAATCAGTTTGAACAAAAATGGCATAGAGCATGCTAAGAACAACACTGACTATGAGAAGACAATGGAGAAATGCATCTGAAATCGAGCCTCCTGACTTGGAACTATTATTTAGTATTTTTAGGTCCACCTACACACTGTTTTATACATTCAACATTTGTTTAGAATTTTTTGTGTTTTTACCAGTTTCTTAGCTCATCAATTTTTCTTACATTTCCAGCTTCTTTCTGGGATCCATCTTTTTCTAGATATATGCCCTTTAGAAAAATTTTAGTTGATTTATCATCATGTTTATCACATTCTCATTTTTATTTCTCTGAAATTATCTTTATTTCCATTTTGGTCATGAATCATAGGTAAGTTGGGCATTTAATTCTTGATCTGCAGTCATTTTCTCCAATACTTTAGTGATATTAATTTAGATCTATTGTGGTTGCCACTTTTATTGTCACTCATTTTTATGTAGCTATGTTGTCCACCTCTTGGTCTTTGATTCCATACAGCTTCACTGAGAGGTGTTTAGACATGTAAAATTAAAAAAACAAATTTTTTAAATTTAAGTTTTTTCTTCTTTGGGATTCCAGAATCTTAAATTTCTACATTTCATTATGTTCTGTAAATTCTCACCCACTATTCTTTAGAACATGTCACCTTTTCATTATACTTTGTTCTCTTAAAACTCCCATTGGGTTTATAACGGAATCTGTCATTCTTTTCTTCGTATCTCATGATGTATCTTTCATGTTTTCTATCTACTGTGCATTTTTGCTAAGTTTTTTACTTAGCGAATACTTCTTTTGGATTACTCATTCTTCTTCACACTATTTCACTTTTTAACTGATAAGGAAGTTTATAATTTTAATAATTATATTTCTCACCTATTTAGTTCTTTTCTACATCACTAGATATTTTAAAACAATTTTATTAATTGCTCATGTTTTTGATCCAGTCTTATTACTTTAAACTCATTAATTTTCATTATATTGTTTATATTTTTAAAATTTGAACTTCTCAGGAGTCAAAATCTGCAGTATGTTGTCCTGCTTTAACTGATGGCTGCCTGTTTCCTGGGGCATTGTGTGTATTTTGGATTATGAGTCTATAAATCTCTTAGAAAAGGTTTGTTGTGGCTTCTCTCCAGGTTTCTGGGATACCCCTGTCATGGAACAACTATAAATTAATTTCTGAGTTTGGAGTTTTGGGAACAATATAGTTATTGTAAATTTAAATCCTAAACCCAGGAGAGGTTAATTGTAGTTATAAATTCTCAATAGAGGTAGGGTTTTTTTTTGTTTTTTGTTTTTTCATTTTTTCTTTCTTTTTTTCCTGCTTAGTATTCAGGTTATTCCAGACATGTTTCTTTTCTCCAGGGACAGATTTTTGTCTAGTCCCTTCTTTCACTGAGCTTAAACTATATGTGGAGATAATATATAGAACAATGTACGGAGATAATAACTCCAGCTCTTCACTTTATGTAGGCTCGAGGCTTAATTCCTGCCTTCTGTCCCCAGCTGTGGATATTAGTTATAGATGACAGAGATTAACAAAGGACCCGTGAGAAGCTAAGCTTTATCTTCAGCCTTTTAATTTCGTATTAATTTTGCATTTTCACTTATTTAATAGGGGATCATAGAATCTACAGGTTGTAAGGGACCTGAGCTTTCTACCTCCCCTCTCCCATTCTCTGTCATTCCAGTGTTTTAATATAGCACACTTGGAAAGTGTTCTTAGAGCCATGCTTGCATCAATTATCAGGCATGAACTTTTTTTTAAGGTGGTCCATCCTTTATTTTGTGATCACTTGTTGACTGCACTTAATTTTTCATGATTTTTTCCAGATTTATGTTTTATTTGATAAATTTTAACTACTCATTCCACTTCTTTATCCTTAAAAACTTATATCAGGGTGGCATTTTGTATTTACATGTTAGTTTGATTATTTCAAAGAATCTATTTTGAAAAAGAAAGGTTGAATTGAACTATGCTATAATTTTTGTCAGAATTAGTTTATTTCACACATTTTCTAATGAAGTTTATTTCATCTAGGTATAGAAATTTTAGATGTATAACAAAACCTCACTAATTTTTATTAATTGAGAAGAAAATGGTTACTGTCAACAAGATGTCTTAACAAAATTTTTTAGGAATTTCAGGGGCATTGCTTTTAAGTTAGTTAAACAAATTAATAGATAATAAAATATTGCCAAGAATGCCTACCAAACATCAATAAGACATATTCACCTACTAACAGAGCCCCAAGCTACCCAAGACAAAAATTGACAGAATTGAAAGGAAAAATAGAAAATTCAATAATAATCGTTGGAGCCTTCAATTTCCTACTTTTGATAATGGATAGAAAACAAATAGGCAGAAGATCAACAAGGAAAGAGAAATTTAAACAAGACTGAAAATCAGCTACACTTATGGATATCTGCAGAGTACACTAGTCAACAGCAGCAAAATACACATTCTTCTCAAGCACCTTTAGAACATTCTCCAGGATAAAGAATATCCTACATTGTAAAATAAGCCTCAACACATTTTACAAGTATTAAATTTGTACAAAATATGTTCTTTGACCACAATATAATCAAGTTAGAAATCAACATCAATAAAATTTGGGAAATTCTCAATATGTGTAAAATAAACAACACTGCCTCAGTAGCCAATAGACCAAAGAAGAAATCTCAATTGAAATTTAAGAAAGTACTTTGAGATCAGTGCAAATAAAAAATGCAGCATACTGGAACTTATGGGATACAACTAAAGTAGTGTTTAGAGGGAAATGTATACTTCCAAATGCCTATATTAAAAAAAGAAGAAAGATGTCTAATCAGCAACTAAACTTTCCACCCCAAGAATCTAGAAAAGAAAGGCAAAGTAAATAAATAAAATAAAGTGTAGAGAGGAAATTATGAAATAAGAATAGAAAAAGAATAGAGTACTCACTTGAGTTGGAGGATTCATGATTTAAAAATTTAACTACAAAGCAATAGTAATCAAAACAGTATGATTTCTATGGATTGAATTGTATTCCTCCCAAATTCATATGTCAAAGCCCTAACCCCCAATGTGACTATATCTGGAAATAAGCTCTTTAATAGTAATTAAGGTTGTAAGGTCGTAACAGTGGGCCACAATCCCACAGGACTATGGCAAAATAAAAGATAGGCAAAAAGTTGGAATAAACTTTCTCAAAAGAAGACACAAACAATCAATGTCCCAAGACTGAACCTGTAAGAAGTAGATCATATGAACAGACTAATTATCAGTACTCAAATTGAATCCCAACAAACAAAAGTTTAGAACCAGATGGGATCACAGGTGTATTCTATCAAACATTTAGAGAAAAGTTAACACCTATCCTTCTAAAACTATTTCAAAAAACTGCATAAGACGGAGCACTTCTGAACTCATTCTGTGAGTCCACCATCACCCTGATACCAAAACTAGACAAAGATACCACAAAGAAAGAAAATTACAGGCCAATATCATTGATGAACATTGATGCAAAAATCCTCAATAAAATATTAGCAAACCAAATCCACCAATACATTAGAAGGATAATACACCATGATCAAGTGGGATTTATCCCAGGGATGCAAGGATTTTTCAATATTTGCAAATCAATCAATGTGATACACTACATTAACACACTGAAGAATAAAAATCACGTGATCATCTCAATAGATGCAGAAAAAGCTTTTGATAAAATGCAACATCCATTTATGATTAAAAAAAAAAAACTCTCCAAAAAGTGGGCATGGAGGGGAGTTACCTCAACTTAATAAAGGCCGTATCTGACAAGCACAACAGCTAACATCATACTCAATGGTGAAAAGCTGAAAGCATTTCCTCTAAGATCAGGAACAAGACAAGGATGCCCACTATTGCCACTTCTATTCAACATAATTTTCAAAGTCCTAGCCACAGCAATCAGAGAAGAAATAAAAAATAAAAGGAATCTAAATTGGAAAAGAAGTAAAACTGTCACTGGTTGCAGATGGCATGATACTATACATAGAAAATTCTTAAGACATTACCAGAAAACTACTAGAGCTCATTAATGAATTTGGTAAAGTTGCAGGATATAAAATTAATATACAGAAACCTGTTGCATTTCTGTACACTAACAATGAAATATCAGAAAGAGAAATTAAGGAAATAATCCCATTTACCATGACATCAAAAAGAATAAAATAGCTAGGAATAAACCTACCTAAGGAAGCAAAAAACCTATACTCTAAAGAGTTTAAGATGCTGATGAAAGGAATTGAAGATGACACAAACAAATGGAAAGATATACCGTGTTCTTGGTTTGGAAGAAAAAAACAAACACATAGTTAAATGAAACAGACTAGAGAGCCTCCCCTGAAAAATCCGTGCACCTATTGTCAATTAGTCTTTGACAAAGGAGGCAAGAATATGCAATGAAGGAAAGACAGTCTCTTCAATAAACGGTGCTGGGAAAACTGGACAGCTGCACATTAAAGACTGAAATTAGAACATTGTCAAACACTGTATAAAAAATAAACTCAGAGTGGATTAAATACCTAAATATAAGACTGAAACTCCTAGGGGAAAACATAGGCAGAACACTCTTTGACTTAAATCGGAGCAATATTTTTTTTGGATTCACCTCCTAGAGCAGTGGGAATAAAAACAAAAATAAATAAATGGGACCTAACTAAACTTAAAGGCTTTTGCAAAGCAAAGGAAACCATACAAAAAATGAAAAGAGAATCTATGGAATGGGGGAAAATATTTGCAGAAATGTGACCTATAAGGTATTAATTTCAAAAATATATAAACAGCTCATACAGCTTAATGTAAAAAAAAAAAAAATCCAATCAAAAAAATGGGAAAAAGACTTAAGTAGACATTTCTCCAAAGAAGACATACAGATGGCCAACAGGCACTTGAAAAGATTCTCAATATCACTAATTATTACAGAATGCAAATCAAAACTACAGTGAGATATCACACCTCACACCAGTCAGAATGGCCATCATTATAAAGTCTACAAATAGTAAATGCTGGAGAGGGTGTGGAGAAAAAGGAACCCTCCTATACTGTTGGTGGGAATGTAAATTGGTGCAGCAACTATGAAGAAAAGTATGGAGGTTTCTTAAAAAACTAAAAATAGAGTTACCATATGTCAGCATTTCCACCCCTGGGCATATATTGGGAGAAAACTCTAATTCAAAAAGATACATGCACCGCAGTGTTCATAGCAGCACTATTTATAATAATTAGGACATGGAAGCAATCTAAATGTCCATCCACAGATGAAAGGATAAAGAAGATGTGGTGTATATATATTATATATAAATATATGTGTGTGTGTGTGTGTATATATATACACACACACACACACACACACACACACACACATATATATATATATATATATATATATATATATATATATATATATATAAGGGATACTACTCAGCCATGAAAAAGAATGAAATAATGCCATTTGCAGCAACATGGATGGGCCTAGAGATGATCATACTAAGTGAAGTAAGCCAGACAAAGAAAGACAAATATCATATATCACTTACATGTGGAATCTAAAAAGTGATACATATTCACTTATTTACAAACCATAAATAGACTCACAGATATAGAAAACAAACTTATGGTTATCAAAGGGGAAAGGTGGAGGAAGGATAAATTACAAGTTTGTGGTTAACATATACACACTACTATATATTAAATAGATAAATAAAAGGACCTACTGTATAGCACAGGGAACTATATTCAATATCTTGTAATCAATTATAATAAAAATAATCTGAAAAAAGTTATATATATATAACTGAATCACTTTGCTGTACACTTAAAGCTAACACAAAATTGTAAATCAACTATGCTTCAATTAAAAAAAACCACTGGCACATAAAACATGTCAATGAAACTATTGGTAATTTTATAATGGAGAGTTCAGTCTGTCACCAGCTGAACCCAAAGCTATGTTAGTTTCACTAAGGAGGATACAATTAGATATTATGTGCCTCCTCTGTGATTCTATGTGAAACACACGGCATCACTTAAGTGTTCTTGGTGGCAGGAGATATGGGAAGACATTAAATCTGAATTTATTTAAATCTTTTGAGCTAACTTTCAATTTACAGAAAGTTTCCTGATTAAAAAAAAAGTTAAATGAGACCACAAAGGAATCACACTGAGACATCTAGAATATAGGACATCCTGTAAGACAACTAACTCAATTTCTTCAAGTCACTGGGATAAAAATTTGAAAAGATGGGAAAGAGGACTGCTTCAGATTAAGATTTAGGAGATCACCAAACATAATGTATGGTCCTTTTTTGGATCCTGATTCTAATAACTCATATGTGAAAAAGACATTTTTGAGAAAATGGAAAATTTTAAAATACAGCTTTGAATCAGGTAATACCTAGGAATTCTGTTTTTGTTAGGTATGATAATGACATTGTAGTTTGCAAGAAAGTGTGCACATTATTAAAGATGCTCATTAAAACATGCTGAACAGAAGTGATATGAGGTTTAGCACTTCTAAAATACTTCATCTACAAAAGATAGAATTAAAAATATTGATAATTGTTAAATGTATGTGATGAGTGTATGGAGTTTGTTATATATCCTCTCTACTTTGTGCTTGAAAATATTTATAATCAAAGATTTTGTTTTTAAAAAATATGTGCCATGTAGGGTCACCACCTTTCCCCCAATCTTTTCTCTCCTCTTGCATCCATTGAAGTATGGCACCTTAGAGTTCCCAGTTATTCAATGTGGAGGTTGACATCACAGTACAAATCCTATACAGTGGTGATAAATTACAAGTGCACAGGCTCACATTTCTCATCTTGTTTTGTACAAAAGAGAGCATTAACCAACCCATTCATGCAGGACCTTTTAAGGCTTATTTTTTTTTAAAGCAATGGAAAGCCAGTGTGAGTTTTAAAATAGGAAAATGGCATGATAATATTAGAGATCTGAAAAGATTACTCTGCCCCTTGGAAAATGAATTAAAGGGTAAGTAAGCAAAGGGGGTGCAAGAAAGCCAGTCCAGTCAATCATTTATTCATTCAGATATATTTATCGAGCATTTAGTATGTACTAGGTATGCTTCTAAGTCCTCAAGTAATATAATAGTAGAAGTAGGTTGATGATCATAGTTTGGATTACAGTATTAATGGAGAAAATGGAAAAAACTTGGACTTACTAATGAAAAATATCCTGGAGGCAAAATCAACAGGAAAGAATTTGACAATGGTTTGATAATGGAAGGAGTCAAGTCTTAGATTTCTCACTTGAGAAACAGATGGAATATCTATAGTGAAGGAGACCAAGTTTGTGAGGAAAGATAAGTTCTGAGTTAAACATGTTGAACTTGATGGATTTGTCAGGTCAGTTGGATATTTGGGTCTGTATTTTGGGGGAAATGTCTTGGCTTCTAGGAATCTTTGAGATGCATTTGTGATTGACTCTTCAGTAGGAATGCGGCATATCTTATCACCTTCCTCTTAACAAGCAACTTCTCTGCTCATTTTGTCAGTCCACGCTGCGTTATAATGATCTGCTCTTGTCTTTGTCCTTCTGTATCTCGCATGGGCTACTATCACGGTGTCCATAGTCTCTTCCTTCTGCTCCTTGTTTTTTAACTGTCTCCTCATGTTTGATTTTAAGACTTTTAAGGATAGGCATCAATGGCCTACCCTTTGTTAACAAATGTCTGACACTTGGTAGACGCTTAATTGTGTTCAAGGCAAATTAAGACCATTTAAAAATTAAATCCTGGAATATAGCTAGATCCACAACTTTAAAACAGTAGGATCCTTCTCCCTCTATCTTTCTAAAACATCCTAAAAGGATGAATGGCAATAGCAAACACCCCTCATCTCCCCCAGCCCTGCAACACATATAGAACGTAAAGGGATGGAGTTCTGAAGTGGATAATGTGAGATGTATAAATTTTTAAGTAATAAGCCTAAATAACCAACAGCTGAATTACAAACACACTATAGAAATATGTTTCTGAGGAAATTCTTAATGCTAGCTGTTTAACCGAGTGGCAAATAATCAAATTTGTCACGTAGAGGAGGAAAAACTCTTCCTCTACCCTCTTTAGGTTTATGAATGGGACTTGCAAATTAAGCTGGCAAAAGACAGACTAACCAAAGAAAAGACATGCATATTTTATTGATTTTAACATTTTTATGCAGTGTGTGAGGGGGTTCACAGAAAAGAAGTAAAAACCCCAAAGCGGCAGTTAAACCTGGGGGCTCATGTACCATTTTAACAAAAGGAAATAGATTGTGGAGAAGTAACTGTACAAAAGAAAAGGAGGTTGGCCTTCTAGGTGTAGTAAATTGTGGGAAAATAAATATATGGGAAACTGATGAAGCTTGTGGGTTGTTTAGTAAGGTTTGTTTTGCAGGCTCAGGTAAGTGACTCTGCAGTGAGATTAAAAGTCATTCTCCTCTTCCTGTTACAGGAGAGGGGAAGGGAACACTTTCGCAAAGGAAAATTTATGCCCAGGCAGAAAGTGGAAGAGCAGAGAGTTCTTCCTGCATCTGCTGCTTCTCAGTTGCCTTCAACTCAATATAATTCTTTTGCTAAAGTGACATATTTTAGGATCCCCTTCAGTAACATAATGGAATTAAAACTATTAATATGACTCCATATTGCTTTGTTTTACTGGATCAAAGCTGCTTATTTGTAAAATGAAAAAAAAAAATGAGCTAAGGTGACCTCCAGTGTTCTCAGTTCTCAAATTTCATTAGACTGCATACTTCCCATCATCTGACATACGTGATTTTCACATTCATAGAAACTGTAACGTCATAAGAAATTCTAATATATGACCTACTCCAGAATATTCTGTAGAGAATGTGAGGGCTAACGATGGAGGAGTTTAGCCCATCTCTTTGGTAGACAGTTGGCCAAAAAGATCTAGCTCTTCAAATTAAATAAGCAATTTTATAGGTGAAGGTTTAAAAATTTCTGAAGTCAGCTACTCAGTTTGTGACATAAGTTTAATTGTATACTTAAACAGAATTGTGTCAAAAGCGTTTTACTGAATATGCCAAAATGCTGACCATCTGATCTCAGTATCACATTCATCTCATAAGAAATTAAAGTGTCTAATCTGGAATCTGTATTATCCTTGGAGGGACCACAGAGGTATCCGTTATCCACATAGTGATTTCAAACATAACTTAATGACTAGAGATACTCTAAATTTCCTAAATCTATGAGCAAGTCAAGACATATTGACAATGCACTTTTGTCTCCAGTTCGTATCACCTCCATCGTTATTTAAAGTGTCAACGTATGGCAATGGAGGTAATCACTAATCTAACCAGACTTAACTTTGAATATGAGGACACAAGACATTCAAACAAGCACAATTAGTGTTACTGTTTCAGCCTGGGGATGGGGAGGAGAGGACTCCACATATGTTTTAATGCTGATGTTGTCCCTTTAAGATACATGTTTGTGTGTATTTCAGGGTAGTGATGCCTCAAGGTAATTTCCCCCTTTTTTATGGTCAATAATGTCAAAATAAGACTAAAAATAAAACTCAAATTTCCATTTTTACATTCTGATCTAAACTAGATGCACCAACCATTATTAATATTGATGAGCTTAAGTATGTGTCATAGTCCTAACTGATGAGTCCAAGCCTCAGGGTGATTCTGCCTTTGGCATCACTGGAACTTAATGTGAACGATATCATTCAAAACAATCCTATAATAGGTCCCTTATTGTTGGTTCATTAGCATCCAGAGACAGTTTTGCAAGAGATTATTCCCTTCTAGACTGCAGGAGATTTTTCCTTTCTTCTCACTGACATTGTGTTTTTATCTGAGAAGATTGCTATGAATGATCAGATGCCAAATACAACATGAGCTTTTTTATCTAAGTTCTGTTAAAAAAAAAAATGGACCTAGGACAGTACCCATCCTGCCACTAGAAAAACTTCATAGTGGAAATTAGAATTATAATATGCCACAGTGTCATATTAAAACTAGGACCCACTGCCAATTTCATTGTAATCAGTTTACCAGGCACCCATGGAAACAACTTTTTCCCTGACTAAATTACTGTACATCCCCAAATTTTGGAAACAAACTCTACACAGATGCAGAATCAAAATAGAACAAAACAAAGAGTTGGCAATATTCCATTGAATTAGGGTAGTAGAGGCAAATAGTTTGTGTAATTCAGCCATTTTCCCAACTTCACCCTGACAAGTATTTTTATTTATTATCTGAATTCACTAATCCATTTATTCAGGAGTTTATTGAATATCTTCTATATAGTAGACACCATTCTAGGCACACTGGGGTTGCAGCTGTGATCTAAACAGTCAAACATTTCTGCCAGCAAAGAGTTTACATTCTAGCGGAGAGAAACAAGATAAACAAAATGAATGAAATACACACTATGTTATATGCTTGTAAACTCTATGGCAGAAAGGGTCTAGAAGTAGGTAGGATGTCTTGGGGGTAGGTGGTTTTTCAATTTGAATGGAATGCCCAGGAAAAATCTGCATTTAGAAGGTGCCATCTGAGCAAACACCTGAAAGTGGTGGGGAATTGAGCCTAAGGGATAACTGAGGAGAAATTCTAAGACGTAAAAGGAACAGCAAAGGCAGAAAGCCTGAAAGGAGAGTGTCTGGAGTGTTTCAGGACAGCAGGGGAGCCTGTGTAGCTGGAAGGAAATAAATGAGGAGGTGAATAGTTGGAGGTGAGGTTACAGAGCTAAAGAGGAGGGGTCATTATAAGGTTTTTGGCTTTTAGCCTGAGAGAAATGGGAAGCTTAATGGAGTGTTGGTCAGAAGAGTGACATGATTTACTTCGGCTGCTGTGTAAAAATAGACGTGAGGGGCATGGGGAGGTGGAGAGAGGCAGAAGCAGGGACTATTAAGAGCTATTGCAATAATCCAGGCAGCAGAGAATAATGACTTGGAGGAGGCTGGGGACAATGGCGATGATGAGAAGTATTGAGATTCTGAATATATTCAGAAGGTAGAGCCAGCAGGACATGCTATGGGAATGGATGCCGTTACGTGAGAGAAAAGTGGTCAAAGTCTAGTGGTTTTAGCCTGAACAACTGAAAAAAGATGGATTTTCTGAGCTGAAGAAGACGATGAAACATGAAGGAAGCAGCTTTGGGTGAAATTCAGTTCAGTTTTAGATGTGAATTTTGAGATGTGAACATCTAGGTGGTGATTGCAAACAGTCAGTTTGGTATCATATCTGATGTTAATGAAATTTTTTTCTCAACTAAATCTTTAAAGGCAGTTTTTAATGAGAAGAGCTTTTAAGCAAAAAGAGTTCTTATTTAAAGAACAGAATGGAAGCATGTGAAAGCCAGCTGCAGGCAGTAGAGCCACGCTACATGGGATCATGGGTTATGGAATGCCAACTCGCCCTCTCTCCCGCTCTTTCCTGAACCACAAGGACCTCTTAGCACTGTTTCTCTTTGCATATTTGTTCTTTTCTTCCTGTTGCAGTCTCATTTCCTCTGCTCTGTAACACGTTGCTCTTCATAGCAGCAATGCCAGGCAGAATATATACCCATGACTCTCCAACTTGGCCGTCAACAGCTAACTGATCTACAACTTCCAGAAGAAAAATTCCTGATTGGCCAGTTTGTGTTAAGTATCTCCTCCCGGATATTTGGAGTAGGGAAGGGGTTAGAGATGTCAATATCATAGGATCCTGATCTAGATAATAATTATTAGCAAAAATTTCTTCAAGTCATTAAATTTGCTTCCTCTGACCTCACGTATTACCCTAACCTTGTTATTTCATCTGAATGCAGAGGTTAAATATCCCAAGGCCACCAAATCTAGCTGCTGATCAGGATTTGGAACTTTGTTTCTACAGAGATACTTTAAATAAACTGAAACAATAGATTTTGAAAATGATCTTCAAGGAATAACACAAACAATAATCAGTTTCCCACAGGCAAAAAGAGCATTTTAATTACTCAGGATCTTCCTGTCCCTGATTTTCTTGGGCCACTTCAAGATGTTATAGGCAGTTACATGCTGCTAGACTAGCTCTGAGGTGGGTGGGGATTTGTAGAACTTGCTGATTCTCATGGACTAAATATTCCCAATATAGCTCATTTCAAGCTGCCGATACTGATGTCACTGAACACAGAATTAGGAAGAGATCTGTCACTCTTGCTCTGGCCATTCCAGCACATCACTGAAAGGGTTCATCTTTCACCCCTGATATGCAGGGGATCTTAGCACCCCTTTCACATCAGATCTGAAGCTTAGAGACTCTTGAAGCTGAAGATTTAAATTTGATCATCGTTAACAAATTTATGATATTTAAGGGCATGGGATTGGATAAGGACAGAAGAGAGTGGAGACAGAGAAGTATTCAAGGCATAGAATTTGATACCAAGTCAGAGAGAAGGAGGAAGAATCCTTAAAAGACAGAAACAGCATCTCATTAAGGGAGGAGAAAACTAAGGAGTTGACTTACTTGGAAACCCTGTGAACATAATTCTAGATGAGACTGGAAAGACAGGAAGGAGCCAGACCTTTCAGAGCCTCACAGATAATATTAAGAAATTTTTTGTTTATCATAAGCTAGCAATTGCTTTATGTCTTATTTAGAAATATTATAATATTACAAAGATTTCAATGTATCTTACTTTAGTTCTAGCATGTAAATAATATTTCATTTCCTTTCAAAATGTCAGATGTTTCAATCCTATCAAACTGGGCAGTGTGCAAAAATATCTTGAAAATATAACATTTTAGCTAGATGATTTAAAATAATGATTTTGTTTGTTTGTTTTAAAACTAGACATTTTCTATGTTCTGGAGAAAAAGAACAGATTATAAAATATTATCCTAAACTTTAATTTGACCTTGTAGTTTAATATACTAATTCATATGTTTCAAAAACAGAGACTGACATAAACGAGTGTGAATGGTGGCATTATTACATTAAATTGTAGAGATATTTTTCCCTACCTCTTTTACCTTCATTTATAGCAAATGCAATCTGAAAATCTTAACTAAGGTCTTGAATAGACATACAATATTTAAAATATTTTTAAAAAGCAGAAAGATGTGTGCTTATTGCTTTTTTTGCTTTTTATGTACACATTAGACTCAATTAGATAAAAGTTAGTACATGAAAACAGACCCACAACATATTTTTAGTTCCTTTTCTATTGCAGAAAAATGCACTTCTTATCTCCCTTACCACATAAATATTAATCTGGTTTCTTGTTAGAGTCATAAGATAATCTTAAAAACCGAAGGGCCAGTGAGTACCATTTGTGAATAACATCAACAATTTCGGATGGTCCCGATCATCTGTCATTGCACATTGTCATCTCAGCTGGGCAACCCTGGCAATATTGCAGCAGGCTATTGTTTATTGAGAAAGCTAATATTAGGGGGAGATGTGATAAGAATGCCTTTAAAAAAACTAATTGAGTGCTATCTGTTTTTGGCAATAGCATCTTGTATCTCTCTGTAGTTTATCGCTTTAGAGTCCTTCACTCAATCTTTTTTATAAAACTCCATTATTTAAAAATCGAGGGCAGAGTGATCGCATGTAAGGAGCTTTATATATTAGTCTGATATTCAGTGATAACCCTTTCTCCTCTACTGCTCAACAAACACTACTTTATTGAAAAACGGGAAAACCTGGTGAAAACATCGATAGGAGTCATAATCCCAGTGTTCATTTCATTTATTTGTTATTTATTTATTTATTTAATCTATTTATTTATTTAAATGGAGGTAGTGGGAATTGAACCCCAGTGTTCATTTCAAACATCTTCCATATTTTTATAGTAATGTTTAGATAGGAAAAAGCAAAGTCAAACTGTTGAACACATTATTAAAGTCAGGATATTTCTATTCAGTCATGCCCTTTTTAATGTTTTTCAGCTGATTCTTCCTGATGTTTGATTACAAAATCCTTAAATAGAACAGATAGATGGAGAGACATGTGATAAAGAAAATACAGTAAAATACTGATTGGAGAAATCTAAGAAATGGAAATTTTCATTGTATAAGTCATTCACAGTTTTAGTACGTTTGAAAGTGTTCCTAATAAATTGTTGGAAACAAAATACTCAAATATACCCCTCTGACCCTGTCAGTGAAAACAGAGTAGACATTTCTTTGTTTCATCAAATGACTATTTATAGTACATTTAAAGTAAAATAATCTTGCAGCATCTAATACTGTTTGCAAAGGAAATTCCATACATCCAATCTGAATATAAAGAAACGTAAACTGGGAGGAAGAATCAATGAATTACAATATTTAGGGACAACACAATGGAATAGCAACTAAAATAGAAATGGGAATTATATTTATGTTTTGGTTTTTGTTAAAGATCTGGAGAGAAACCAGAGTGCAAAAAGTTCCAGTTCTTTCCACAGAAGTGCAGTAACCTGATGAACTTTCAAACTAATGCTTGAAAAAGTTTGAGAGTGGAAATTGTATTTTACTTAATTTTTTTTTCTACAAAATCCTTTCCAATTACCATCCAGAAACCAAAAAGTAGGAGATAACTCAGCTCCTGACAACATGGAGTTTCTCCTTTGTTAGGGTACTTCTCTGGTTTGGCTGTGGTATTTTGGGACTTGGGCACAGTTTTTGATCTCTCTGTCTCTTCCTTCCCTTCTGCAGAGAAAGAGGATGAAAGCAGAAGTATCAGATGGGCTGTAGGCGCCCATCTATGTAGCAGCACAAATACCAGCTGAACGTATTTTTGGTCAGGTACAAAAGAAACAAATGGCGGCTGGTTTCCCCAAATGTTGTTTACCCTTCTGATATTCTTCCCAACAACCATCACTTATAAATATGTGTGGTATTTATTTTAGTGTGCAGCTGAGTACAAATTCAGCAAGGTGCTCTGGGACCAATATTTATTGTTTGATATGAAGTTATTGAGCTTTTTAACTGAATGGATTTGGAACTTCCTTAATGGCTATGCAGAGGCTAAACTTTGCTAATAAAGAATATTCTAAAAAAAGAAAAAGGCGCGATTCTCAAAACTTAGGTTTTCTGCACAAAGGTTTTGGTGCAAAACTGCTAAAGGCAAGGGACTTGGCAGTGATCTTGACTTCTAACTTTTACACACACGTCATGAAAACATTTATATTTTGTGGCAAATGCAAAGTACCAAGTACAGTACTTACACTCCTTTTTGAAACAGAATTTTCAGGGCAAGGGGGAAGCACTACCAGTAGCAGCATCGAAGGATGCAGCATCAGTGGTGAAGTGGCAGGACTTGGGGGCTAGGTATCAGGACATATTTCCTAGTTCAGATACGTCAGAGAAAAGGGAAACGAACAAACAAGACTTCCCTTCTTTAGGAACACTGTCATTAAGCCTTAAAACAAATCAAAATCTGAACGTTCTATTTCCTGAATTTTCTTTTCCTTTCAAAATGATACTAACATTCCTAAACCAGAACCAAAGGATAAATCAGGCTTGATTGACAAAATGGTTTTCATAAATGGTTTTGAAGTAGTGAATGGACAGGGTTACTAAGGAAAGGGGGACGAGGCAAAGAAGATGGGCTGGGATGCCTGAAGAGATGAAGCTGGAGGATGCAGCAGGAGCACAGTCTCTAAATGCAGCAGCTCCAAGAACTACCAGACAGCAGTAATACAATTCAAACAATGGATACTTTATCAGTCAAGGCTCAGCACTGGAAATGAAAAGGTGCACTAGAAATGTTATGAAGAAATGGATTTGATACATTACATTAATACTGTAAAAAAAAAAAGTTGGATGGTGAAGGGGGTGGTTTCTAGTTTGGGCTTCCAGGAATGACTCTCAGAGCAATGAAGGCCTGACCCCCCAGGGAAGCTGCCATCTTGGTGGCTGCCACTGCAGCTATGAATGCAAGAATACACTCCAGTAACTGATCCAGAAATCAGAATGTGAAGTCAGGAAGATGTTATTGTTGCTACTGCTGCAAAAACTTCTATCACCCAGGAGTCCAGGTGAGACTCCTTGGAACACTGGAGCAGGACACACTTGCCTTTCCTTGACCTTATTTGCTAGCAGAAAGGAAAAAAAAATGAGTAGAAAAATGATCTCCACATCATTTTTGCCTTCCAAATCTCAAGAAAGTGCAGCTAATTGGTAGAAGCTAATTAACATCCAGAGTCAGCTTCAAGGTCATCTCACAAATACAGGTTTTGTATTTCCAGTGGCTCCAGATCTAGAAGTCAGGTTGAAGGGAGGAGTCAATCCACAATATCCACTGCAGAGTCAATATGTGAGACTAGAAATGTTTATAAATTGCTCATATAATTATTTTAAATTTAAATTCCTGGAACTAAGATCACCATGTGCATAAATATATATATACATATATATATAAAATCTCAATTAAATGTGCATGCAGGTAATTAATATTCAGGCAAAAGGCAAAAGGCAAAAGAAAGAAGTCTGTTGACTATATTCTAATCCTGATCTTGCCATTCATTAAGTATGTGACATTGTACAAGTTATTTAACTTCTGTGAACCATGGTTTTGTCATCTATAAAACGAGAGTTACAATAGTAACATCCCATAGCATTGGTATCAACAATATTGAGAAAATGCATGAAAGTGCTTGCCTTGAGTCTGATTCATCGCTGTTACTGCTGCTGCTATTGGTGTTTTATACTGGAGTCAGGCACTTCACCAACTCCACTTGGGTTTGAAGTCCAGTTACGAATTTACTAATGTTGTGACTATAGGAAATTTGTTCAAAATACCTGTGCCTCAGTTTCCTCAGTGTGTAAAATTGAGATTATAGTGTATTATATCTTACAGACACACAGATTGCATTATAAATTCTCAGGCATGAAAATGTCTAGACTGGTACACAATGCTCTTGTGCTATCTAGATATGATATGATGGATATTATATGTAAAATCTTTACTACTAATACAGTAGATGCCAAATGATACAAATTCTAGGAACACCACTAATTTCGTCTTTCAAAACCAGGAAATAATGCCACTAGAATTAAAAGATGCATTTGAGAGTATGATTACATATCTATTTTATTAAATTAGGTTTTAATAAGAAAAAAATTTAAAGTTATAACTGGCAAACTTAAGGAATAATGCTCACTTTTGAAGACTGATCAGTTTTGTGGGAATTGCTTTGAGATCAGGAAAAGTAACCTGCTACAAATCCTCATTCTGCCACTTGCTTACTGACTCTAGACTTGCTCCTAACCTTTTTGGGCTATAGGCTTCTCCATTTCAATATGAGGCTATCTTACAGGGTTCTTGGGAAAATTATATTTTAGTTTATTTGTCTGCAGGTCCATAGATTTAACAGGCACAGCCCTGGAGTTCTTTTTATTCTAAGATTCAGTGAACATTTTATATTAAATGATTATTTTTTGTACCTAAAACTTATTATCAGTAGCAGCTACTATGAGTCTATGACCAAAGCACAACTTTAGATTACACAGTCAAATGTAAGTGCAATGAAAAATAAACTGAAGAAGTAACAACTAGACTCATAAATAATTGAAACATATTTATCTGAAAATATGTCCAGTTATGTCTTGTCAGCTGTAGGCTCTGTAGGCTTTGTAAGCACCCCAGTGTGTTGAAACCTAAGCTTTGGCATTTAATGCCTCCTTAATCTTGAGCAAGTTACTTAACCTGTTAGCTTCAGTTTCCCCATTTGTAAACAGGGGTGACTAAAGTACTTACCACTGCATCAAGTAAGTACCTCGTACACATAAGGTCTCAATAAATGTGAGCAATTATTGTCATTATCCTCCTCTTCCTCATCAAGTTCCTGCTACATATTTTAAACTCTGATTGAGGGTTCGACTAATAAAGCATCTGACATAGATAGGTCAGTGAATTATTCCTTTGTTAAATAAGCCAAGTTATTTCCATATTTATAACTTGAGTTGGAGATTAGTAATCTATATTACTTTGATAAATTTAAATTTATTTTTAAAAATATTTTTTGAATTTGAAAGATAATACAGTGTAACAATTAATGACTGATTAAGCAGTTTTACTGTGTGTATTTTGCTAATGTATTAACTCATTTAATCCTCACAGGAATAGGGAGCAATGCAGTCATAATCCCCTATTTTACAAATGTAGAAACTGAAGCATAGAGGAATTGTTTAAGGCACACAGATGGTAAGCAGCACTGTGGTGATTTAAACCCAGACAGTATGGCCTGGAGTTGGTCTTTGTAACCACCATGCCATGCTGCCTGCCTGACTCAAACTCTGGGGTAATGCTGACTTGGGTTTTCATTCATAGTCCCCCACTTCCTTAGACAAGTTACTTAGCCCCTCCAATACTGAGTTTCCTTACCTATACAACCGTTACAACATTAGTAGTTAGAATGTTAGAGAATTTCATGCTCCAGAATTCAAGGAGGCGGGGGGGGGGGTGGGTGTGGGAATAGACTGAGTCTCACCTAAAAACCAGTCACAGTAGAAGAAAAACGTCTTTCCAGAGATGCCTTATAGAGGTAGACATGCAAGGTGAGGGCAGCGTTTCAGGAGACTATGCGTATTAACAGTGTAGGAACAGACGAAGGGATTAGGGAAGGCTGGGGCTACTTCTTGATATTTGGATGAAAGAGAGAGTAAAAAAATAGAATTTTTTTTGACAGCTGCCATGAGTGGTTAAATTTTGAGGATAGTGACCAAAACAATTCATAGGATTGATGTTGAAGAACTAATGATGAGTAGAGAAACAGCTAATAGTTTTAAAGGGAGCTTGGATGGATATATAAAAATATTGACTATTGAAAAGCTGTCTAAGGATTACTTTAAAAGAATTTTTAGGAAGCTACATTTTAGGCATTTTCTTATAGTGAGTAAAAGTTAGAATTCTTTATCCTTACCTTAGATTATACCATAAATGGGGTCACATAAACCCCTGAATTACATTTGGGTAGCATTATGGGATCTACAACCAAGAATTTTAAACCCAATTTACTGTATTCAGCATTAAATTTATTCTGTACTGGAGCCAGGAGTACATTTCACCATTTTTTTTTTTTTCTGGTCAAAGGATGCTGTGAAGGAGAGAGGCATCAACAAAACTGAACTTGTGCTAAATAATGACAGTTGTGTTTAGAATGCCCTGCTTAAAGCAAGATATGCCAGAAGGAGATGCAGACCTATGCAGTACCATATAAATTTACTAAATTAAGGAAGTCTAAAGAAGTACTTTATTAAATTTCCAGTTGGACATGAGTTTTAATCAAGTCTTAATGGAGACTAACTGTTCTGAAGAGTTAGAAATTCTGTTCAGAGGATGTTCATGTAAGATAAACTTGGACCTTTGAGAATGTGAGACTGTGTCCACTGCTGTGGAACTTGAAACTGAGTAAAATTTTTCCTTGGTTCAGACTAATTACAATAATTTTTTTAACACTTGAGAAATTCATAAGAAGCATCAAATGGAGAAAAAGGACTTGGTCATGTTAAGAACATGCCACTAAATCTCTGAGGGATTGGCTTCTTTGTAAGCAGAAAATGCTAAGTGTGCTCTAGAATGCTTAAGAACAGGGGTTTTTCCATGGACTCAGCTCCACAAAAATGTTTCTGGGGTGGACTTACTGAGAAATGGTTGCTGGAGTTTATCTGTGCAGTTCCTGGGCATCTCTGACAAGAAGAAAAATGCTGGATTTTCAGGCTGAAAATTAACTTCCGTGACCTGTCAGCAATAGTAGAAAGAATCTTGGAGAATCAGGAAAAACTGGATCATGTTTGCATAGGAGCTTTACATGGTAAAGATGTACTGACTAACCCTGGTTTTCATCACAAAATCGGAAACCCTTCTGAGTTCTTGCTAGTGACACCACAGTCTGCCACCATAGTGCCAACACAGTCTGAGGGGGTAAAACGTGATTCCATCAGACTCTAGAATGATGGAGCTTGGAAAGCTGGATACTCTTGGAGACAAAAACACTGCAGGTATGCTTCAGCCCATTGGAGGTGGGTACCTATTAAATGAAGTCCTTTTGGTGGAGATAAACAGGTTTTCCTGTCCCTGTCAGAGCCAGACTCAGTCTTACATTAGAGATTAATCTTTGTTATTTGCTTCTAGTGTGACAAAGTCGATGTTATTGTTAGATGCCTCTCAGACACAGGACAAGTGCCTACTGCATTGCGTTTTGGTAGTAGGAAGTTGCCCCGAATTTGCTTTGATATGACAAAGAGTGACAACTAGTCGTAAAGTATAACTGAGAATATTTACACTATGGCCATATCCTGTTCTAAGCCTTTCCACAGTTGTGGATCCTGTATGGAAAGGCATTAAATACCTTAATAAATATGCTTACTCAGAATTTGTCATTGCCTTGATTCAAGGTCTGGGAGAAGGAAACTAGTAGGATTTTACCAGCCTGAGTCTTACAATATTTCTAGAGTCATGGTCATAAAAGAAGGAAAAGGTAGAAGGGCAGGAAGACTGGGCTGTGTGTTGGTAGATCTCTGGGATATATCAGATAGTTTTATCTAAGAAGATTGAACAGAATGAAGAATTTATATTCCTCAGAGTTTAACTGGGGGTATGGGCAGAGGAGCTAGTATTATGTGTTGAAAATCAATCAGGATGGAGGAAGAATTATACATTCCAGTGTTCTTCACATCAGAATGTAGGCATGTCAGTGGTACCTAGAGAATCTCTACATATGAAAAGGTTAGAGGGAACCATCTGGCAGTCTATGGAAGAGGTGGTTTGCTTATCTGGAAGTTGCACTTATGTAACAAGGACAGTATTTTTTAAAAAATTCAATATACCTAATAAATAAATAAGTATGTAATGGGGCAGATGGTGATAAACTAATCCCCATCTCAGTGGAGGATGACATAAAAGAAGAGGGGGGCAATAATAACAGCTAAAATTTATTAAGAAATTATGATGCATTCAAATCTAAGGCAAGTGGTTTATCTGGTTTTTCTCATTAAATTTCTATACTAATCCTTTTAGGTATGTACTGTTATTATCTTCATTTTACAGTTGAAGAAATGCAAGCTCATCTTTCCTAAAATCACAGAGATGCTACGTTAGAAGTGCTGGTATTTGAATTCTGGTCTTTCTGATTCCAAAGTTAGCTTTGTGCCAAACTTGTCACAAGAATTTTTATCGCTTCCTGGTGAGATATTGACCATCCTGCTTTGAAAATTTTGTCTGTTAAGTGTCCTTATCTAAATCCTATTAAGATCAATCGGATTTCAGTTAGAGCTCAATAGGTTATAACACAGATGGTTTGACGCGTCTTTGCTCTTTTCTGTTGTGCACATACATCGGAACACTTTTTCTTGTGACTGTTTCTTCTCAAAGGCAGTTTGGCCATCTGAATCTTCACCCTGCTGTTGTCCTAATACAGACGAAAATGAATAATGCAGCACTTGCTTGAGCATTTCCTAGTGGATTATTGTAGTAATACTGTACCGCTTTTCACTTTATGCAAGAAGACAGAAGCCAAGGGAGGCCAAGGGATGTGCTAAGTTATCGAGAACATCTGGGGTAAAAAGCATTCGTACACATTTTTTCTCGAAATTGAAATGTGTTTCCTAACCTAAATGGTCCTCCTCCTTATGTTAATCTCATATATTTGTTTGGAATATTAGGATGTACATCAGCTCAGAAAAATTTCTTATTTGTGCGTTTTACAGATTCCAAAGTCTTCTGCTTGTATTACTTTGTCATTTTCTATCACCTCCTTAAAGAAATATGATGAAGAATCTCCATTTGAGAACTCTAAAATTGCTCTTTTATTTTCATCTCTAATGTCTTTGCTTCAAAGCCTCATTGTTTAAACACTGGGCAGAGAATGAGAGCCAGGTCATTGAAGCAGTCCCAGCCACTTTTATATAAACCTGGCTGAAAGGCTCTTACTGAGAGTCAGTTTCTTGTGATTGGGTCTGAAAGATCCAGAAAGGTTTCTGACAAGGTGGAAGTGGTTGCCATTCTTTGTCTTAGTAGTCATGAGTATGGAGTACTTGGTGACAAGTAAGTTGTCCCAGCCATCTATTAAAGGACACTACACTAAGGTCAAGACACATTCTGTTCCCAACAAAGGATGATACTGTATTAACGATTAAGAATTCTATTCCCAAGTTTATTACATCAACACTTTTAAGGAGAAAAAAATATAATATCAATAGATACTAAAAGAGGCAATGAGAAAACTTGAACAACATCTCAGTAAATAAATATATAAGTAAGTAAATAAATACATAAATCTGAGAGGAAATCTAGAAAACAACATATTTAAGGTAGGAGCAGGAAAGATAGTATTCAATAAAGAATACAAAAAAAAGAGAAAAATGACCCTGGCTTTATATAAAAATTTCAAAACTTTTCTATGGAAAAAGACCAGTAAGAAAATTTATTTAAAAATTTGATTTGGTGTGGAATTGTATTTTAGAAGACAGAGGTTTAAGACAATGAGCTATTTAAAATTGAGAACAAGGGGACAATCATAGCAAAATAGACAAGAGATGTGAGTAACCACTGGCAAAACAAAAATCCAGCAGCAGTTGAATACATGCAGTGATGCTCAAAGTCACTAACAGGTGAGAAAACTCAATGGACTAACAGCTTTTAGATTGGCTCAAACCAAACCAAACCAAAACAATAACTTCAGTTGCTGGCTGGAATATGAACAAAGAAGTACTGTTACACATTGCTGGTAAAAATATGAATTGTATAGTGTTTTAGAAAACACCTTGATAATATCAATTAACATTAAGATGTCTATACATTTGACTCTGTACTCCATCTTGGGAATCTGTCACATGGAAATAAAAGCACTACCTAATAAACACAAAACGCTTATTTTAGCATTATTCTTATTTGGAAAAGCTGAGGAACAAAGTAAATGTTAATCAGTAGTGGAATATTATGGTCTATTCATGCCACAAAATACTATGTACCACTTAAAATAATGAATTAGAGCTATGCTAGTTAGCTTGAAGGAATTTCCATGAATAATTCTTGAGTGAGGAAAGAAAAATATGCATAATATGATATAATTTTTATAAAACAAAAATAAGCATCATCAAAATTATTTATTGAATTCTCATTTATCTGTAAGACACTCTCATAGAGACAGTGCAGTGAGACAAAGAAGTGAATTAACTGATATTTTGAAGATATAGGACAAACATACAAAAAGACGAACAATAATATAATGTAATTTTGACCTGCTTTAAAAATCAGTGATATAAATAGTGCTGTGGTTTCCAATGAGTTATTATAAAAGGTTCTGTAATCCATCTGTGGATCAACAAGTACTTACAGCCCAATGAAACATGTCACTGAAATGAGCCTTAATTTCTTATAATAATAATAATGGTAGCATCAGGTATTGGTAGAAAGAGAAAGTGAGATAAATAAAGCACTCAGCACAGTGCCCAACACAGAGCAAGTGTGGGTTAAGTGGCAGCTGTTACTCACATTGTTGCTATTATTGCTGAGGTTATATTATATTATAATGCTGAAGGTATACACTTTTGAAAGAATGTCACAAAGGTGAAGTGCCCTTCTTGTCACATCATATCAGCAGGAACATGCTATCAATATGATTTATCCTCTGTGATAGTAACATTAATTACCTGACCAAGGTAGTGTTTGTCAGGTTTCTCCACTCGCCGTAAAGTAACTTTCCTCCCACCCGCCTTCTGCAGTCTACTTTTTTGAAAGCACATAACTAAATCCTGTATGGGAAAGGGGGTTGGGAGGAATGGAGGAATTAGACTTTTTTTCCTGGAGGTGGAAGCAGTGACATAAATTATTAAGAACTCTTAGATATTTCCCCCCTTTTTGTTTATCAGTCATTTGTTTATATCAGTATGTACTCATGTCTATTTCTTTCATACTATGTGTTATAATCTAATACTACATTACTTTGTTGTTGTTGTTACTCAGATTGTTCCAGCAGTAGACGTTGGGAGCTTTTTCATGGTGGCTCCTGTCTCTTTAACTGATGTTTCTCTATCCTTTTGTTTTTTGAATGCTTCTTTTGTCACTACAGTATTCTGCAGACTCGTCTTGTATTATCTGCCCTAGTCCTAGAACTGTTGGTCCTAGTCCATTTCTCTGAGGAGTCTTGGTTCCTTTTGTTGGAGAATAGTCTTTAGAAACAAAAATCTGGACACTAGATGTGCTCTTTGCTCCTGAGGTATCAGTGTTTCCAGTTTCTCTCAGTGGACATATCTAGGAAATATATATATGAATACAAACTCCTGTTTGTACACATAGTTATAATTACTACCATATCTATCCTTCTGTTTCTATCTACTTGCATTTTGTCTTTAGCCTCCAGTTTTCAGTCAAAACACTGTTTTCCGAAGTTACTTAGATAAGCTCCTTTTTTCTCCTCGATCCCTTTCACTGATTTTTGACGAAACTTGTATTTCCTGATTGTACAGTATTTAGTCAAGTCTTTCACATGGAAAAAAATATTTACCTATTAGTAACTAGATGGACTTCTTTCATATCAGTATTCTATAAGCTACTTTTCTATCTTTGTGTTTTTATGCTACTCTATTGTTTATATATGCCACCTAATTTTGTCCTTTATTGTTACTTACTTTGTGCCAGGAGCCCATTTATAACAGGCCTGCTCTCTAATTTTCTTTCATCTCATGAGAGTCATCCTCAATGTGATCTCTTCTCCTTGCTGACCACCTGTGGTGTAAATCATGCCACCTGGGCCTTGGGAGCCATTCACTAGCCTCTAGTCTTAATGTCTGCTGTAGCCCCAGTAGTGAAGGTCATAAACTTAGTTTGCTCCCTATCCTGACCTTAGGCGTTGTTAGGTGAGAGAGCCTTCTCAGAATTCCCATGCTCCCCTGGGATACTCTGAATCTCAGTTGCGCTCTTCGCATCACACTGGGCTGCAGTTTGTTCTGAAAGGCTGCAGAGCCACCACCGAGGACCACCCACAGCTATTGCTAAAGCACCATTTTGGTCACAAGGTGATTTCTAAGCAGTTTACAGCTCCCTTCAACAAACTCCCAGATTGTTCTGCAAACTATATGTGCTTTTTATCGTTGAGGCTTCCCATTTTCTGCTCCCCCAGGGCAAAATACCAGGGCATAGAGTGACTGGCCCTTTTTCAAGAGTTCATCACTATTTCCTCTTTCATTCCTCCATCAGTCTGTTAGTCAAATTCTGTAAGTTGGAAAGGGTTCTCCCGTCATCACACAATTTTCCTTGCCATATGGCTCCATGTGCTAAGTTCTTCAGATTCTGGTTTCTTGAATCCCCCAAATGTTGCACATTCTAAGCAAAACCATACTCTTTCAAGTAGAAGTTTTCCTTTAGAAAATATTGCTATAGTTTTGCATTTTAAAACCTCTTTCTTGAAATACAGTTGTCTCTTTGTTCTAAGATTTTTCTGCTTGAGGGCAGTGCATATATGGAATGTCACAAAATTATTTGCTTCTTTTTAAATAGCTATGTTTATTAAGTAGCTATATATTTTCCTTTTTTTTTTTACAGATTGCAAAAGAGAGAGCTGATCATTTAAAAAAACTCTAGAATAGAATATTTACTAGCTATTTATAATTTCCCCTTGGTTCAAAATTGATAAGCATCAGAAATTAGGTGATTATTTTCATGTAGTTGATTTCTAATCTCATAGCGTTGTGGTCAGAAAAGATGCTTCTTATGATTTCACTTTTTTTAAATTTACCAAGGCTTGCTTTGTGGGCCAGCATGTGATCTATTCTGGAGAATGTTCCATGTGCACTTGAGAAGAATGTGTATTCTGCTGCTTTCAGATGGAATGCTCTTTAAATATCAATTAAGTCCATCTGGCTTAATGTGTCATTTAAGACCTGTGTTTCCTTATTGATTTTCTGTTTGGATGATCTGTCCATTGATGTAAGTGGGTGTTAATGTCCCCCGTTATTATTGTGTTACTGTCAATTTCTCCTTTTATGTCTGTCAACAGTTGCCTTATATATTGAGGTGCTCCTGTGTTGGTTGCATATAATTTTACAATTGTTACATCTTCTTCCCTTTAGAGGTGATTATTTTCAGTCACCCTCAAGGAAGTCATTACTGGTGCCTAAATGGCAGAGTCAGGAGCTAGGAATAGTGAGGAATGGGGAGAAAACCTTTAATATTTCAAAACTATATACATACACACACATATATATGTGGATACATACATACTCACAAAAAATAATGGCACACAGAGTTTTCTACCTGCTTTTTGCAACCTCTTGTCACTTTGAAAGCAACCCCCGTAACTGTAGTTATTTCTAGTAATTCTACTAGGATATTGCACATGTGCTCATAAATACACCACTCTAGGCTGCAACATAAAATTGCCCCCCAGCCCGTTCCGGTGCTGTTTGTTGCTGTCACTCTGAAGCTCAGGAAGCCTGGTGAAAGTATTGCTGTTGCTATTGCCACAAGCATCTGTCCAGACCACGCTGTGCTAATTCCACATGGGCCTAAGCCAACCTGCTAAAGGGAGAAGCCTTTGTACCCCAGTTCCCTCAGTCTTAGAGCACTGATGCCCTGTGCTCTCAGTATTCAAATATCATGGTGTAGGAAAATAGCTCTTTCAACTCTGTCATCTTCTCACTTGGGTCTTCCTCTCATGAGATTACAGGCCAGAATCTCCTTGAGGGAAGGAGAGGTGGGAGGGTGGGGAGAATGGAGTGGAGAGTCTAGGCAAAATCATCTTAGCAAGAGCAGCCTCAGAGTACCTCAACCCACTCATTCCTGCCAACTGCCAGTGTCCTGTTGAACCAAGGTGAAAATATTCAACTCATTCTTCCCATATTAAGAATTTTTCCCCGAGAAGTTTTCTTGGTCTTTCTTTGCAGAGAGATCACTAGAGGATTTACTCTCCCAGTTTTCTTAGACATACCTCTGTTTGAAATCCTAAGGTGCACAAAACTTAGGTTCAAACTTTGTACCCTTGCTATATATGACCATCAGATGTAACCACTTAAATATGAAGTGCATCATCCAGGACATATTTTTGCTCTGTATTGTCTGTGCTAATTTTCTGGTGGGCAGGGCCCTGTTAAGTAGATACTTTCATTTTTTAAAAACTAATAAATCTCTATGAGTAGCATAATAATTGCATTTTTTTTTTTGCTTTTTTGAGGTTTATTGCTGGATTAAGAAATAGAGACCCAGAAGGTTCTCTGCTAGTGCTCTTTACATCACCTCATAGCACTTTGCACGAACCTGAACAAATAGGATTCAGTATACACTCAATGACATAAATGTGTATTTTATTTTCTAACATAATCTGTGTTTGTTTTCTTTCCAACTTGCTCTACAAAGACTTCATTTTGAAACACCCACAGGAAGTAACCAATAGTGTAGAATAACCTTGAGTAGGTCAGGGAAATGGCATGAAAAATCATAAAATAGAATTGTGAACATAAAACCATGGAGATGATTTAAAAGAAAACAGAGGGCCGAAGCATACTTTGAGCCTTTGAGAAAAATTTAGCGTCCTTTTTCTGAAAATACAGACTCTTACATGAATATTAAGCATACTATCTATTTTTATTTGAACATTTTCCCAATTTGAAATCATTTCTTCAAATTTCCTGAAGTATAAACAAAGATCTAACTTCTGATTATTTATTCATTGTCTACAATAAAAATATAAAAATTTATACATTATCTACAAAAAACCTTTTTGCTATTATTCTAATCTAGATATTTGAAAATATTTAATGTTATTTTACATAAATAACATCTGTTGAAAATATGGATAAGTGAAAAGAACTAAAGCTAAATTATAATTTCATCCTTGTTAATATCTTGGTATTTAATACTATACATGTTTTCCTATGCATGTAATTTTTATAAAACTGGGATCATATTGTAGATACTGCTTTGTAACCTGCTTTTCCATTTAAAACTAATTGTAACATATAGGGATTTAATAAAATACGTTTCTATAATATATACTAAAGACCTTGGTTGAAGTTGCTTTCTTCTAGAGAGGTTTTTCATTGATTCTTGGTGCTCAACAAATTATAAATTTATTTAAGGTATTTTGGACCACACAGGTGGTATGAACTGGAAGAACAAGCCAATGGCAGCTTTGAGCCTCTGGTTCATCCACGCAGCCTCATAGAAATGGGAAAGGTTCCTTGCTGTACCCTTCTTTGAGGTTTTCTCTTTGATTCTCCTTCCCTTCCCTTCCCTTCCTTTCCCTTCCCTTCCTTTCCCTTTTCTCCTCTCGCTCTTTTTGTATTTTTCAGTATTATCCCACCTACTGTCCTAGTGTAGCCCTCTGGGGCCTCAGCCCTGCATTGTGGTCTCATGCTGGGCTCCTCACTTTAAAAAAAAAAATCAGCCCCTGCATTTTATTCCTTCTCTGCCAGTTTAGCAATACAATTAAAACACATTTAATATTTTATTCAGGATTTGACTTGTTTTAATCAAAAAGATTGTTCTCTGAATCTGTTCCACCATATGACAGAAATGAAGGTCAAGAATGTTTACTTTGAAAGATTAAAAATATATCATGTATACTTGTATTTTTATCCTTCCTGAAATTAAATTATCCTTTATTTAATTGAAATATTTATGAAATAACAAATTATACAATTTCGGATTCTGCTCCCAGTCTCATTTCTTTTTTTTTTTTTTTAATTTAATTGAAGTATAGTTGATTTACAATGTTGTATTAGTTTCAGGTATATAGCAAAGTGATTCAATTATACATATCTATATATACATATATAGATAGATAGATATAGATATATATTCTTTTTCAGATTCTTTTCCTTTATAGGTTATTATAGGATATTGAATATAGTTTCCTGTGTTATACAATAGATCCTTGTTGTTTATCTATTTTATATGTAGTGGTGTGTATCTGTGAATCCCAAACTCCTAATTTATCCCTCCCCCTGACCCTATCAGTCTCACTTCTGATCACCAGCTAAGATTCTGGTCACCAGTTCCAATATGTGGGATTTTTTTTCCACACCAACAAGCAATTCTCTGACTCAAGCTGGGTGTCCTACAATTTAATTCAATTCTGACACAATCTACGTGGAGATAGCATCAGATCCCACAGGTTAAGTGTTCCATCCCAGGAGACTATCCCCCACTTCAGGTGCAAATTGAAAGTAGCAGGTCATCAAGTTACCCACAACTGTCCAACTTGGCTACAAATCAGAGGTTCTCATGACCCCTCCCCAGGTTTTATTAATTTGCTAGAGCAGCTCACAGAACTCAGTGAAACACTTACTTACATTTACCAGTTTATTAAAGGATACGATAAAGGGTAAGATGAACAGCCAGTTGAAGAGATATGTAGGGTGAGATCATGGAGAGTCCTGGACTTCTGTGCCTCTGGCATCACCCTCCTAGTACAGGATGTTTTCATTTACCTGGAAGCTTTCTGAACTCCATACTACTGGGATTTTTATAGAGGCTTTATCCCATAGGCATGATGGACCATTAAGTCCATTTCTAGCCCCTGACCTTCCCTAGAGGAGTGTGGAGGGGAGAGGGCTAAAAGTTCCAAGCTTCTAATCATGGCTTGGTCTTCCTGGTGATCAGCCCCTATCCAGTAGCTATCCGGGAGCCCACCCAGAGTCACGTCATTAAAACAAAGGATGCTCCTAGTGCTTTTCTCACTAGCATTTTTACAAGCATTTTAGGAGCCCTGTGTCAGGAACTGGGGGCACAGACCAAAATATATACATTTTCTGGTATCTCACACAATCTTTTACTTTATCTATTTGTAGATGTTTTAATCATTCTTGTTTTTTCCTTCCAGTTTTATTGAGACATAGTTGACATATAACACTGTGTGTTTTTGGGGGGTATGGTGGGGGTAATTAGGATTTATTTATTTGTTTGTTTGTTTATTTAACAGAGGTACTGGGGATTGAATCCAGGACCTTGTGCTTGCTAGGCACACACTCTACCACTGAGCTATACCCCCCATATCTTTATTTTTAGCTAATAGACTTTATTTATTTATTTATGGTTTTGAGGAGCTTTAGGTTTACAGAAATATTGGTGGAAAGTACAGAGTGTTGTCATATACCCTCCTACCTGCAACCCCCTCCTCCTGTTCCCTATCACTATTTGTTATAATTGATGAGTCAATATTAATACATTATTATTACACATATTTCTCTTAATATATGTCTTTGGATCATTTCAACGACAAGACAAGATAGATATTATCCCCATTTCAAAAATAAGGAAATTAAGATTGAGTTTTAAATTTGGATTTATTCACAAATGTATAAGAACAAGAGCTTGGACCATTATATGCACTTTTTCTTCTATTTTACCGCATTGAGTAATCCTATATTTCAGCTATCTTCTGTCTGATGAAATGTTTGGTTGATATTGCATATTACCAGAAAAAGCTGCAAAAGGAAATAATGTTATTCTAAGATCTCATCTTTAGAACTAACACATTTATCTTGTATAACTACTGTATTAAAACACCAATTGGTGATTGCCTTTCCCTATAGTCAAACCTTCAATGATAATTACTAATGCTAATTATTTTATAAATATTCTGAATATAGTCTAATTTAGGTTTGTTATTATAAGCCTTGTTCTTTATCTAATGACAATATAGATAAATGTAAAAACAACAATGCCCAACTTCTTCTTTTACAACACATCAAGTCATTTTCTTTTGGTTATGAGGAGTGTTCTTCTCATAACTTTAATTGATTTTTGGTAGTTGGCTGTGTTTTTGTTTAATAACAATGATAGGTCTTAAAGGGCAAAATATACTACTGTATCTATAAATTAGTGCTGTGTAAAATGATATCTGCAGTAAATCTACAGCTCTATTTCTTATTTGAAGTCATTTTATACATAAAGATGAATGAAGTACAAGCCATCTATACAAATAGTGCTTTGTATTGATTTGAATATCAGTATCAGAACTGATTCTGTTGTAATGCAAAAATTTTCAGTACTGTTGTTCCTATGGTAAATACTGTTGCTCAACATGGTTCTTATGGTTGCATCTAATTTATTTTATGAATGCCGTATATTGGTGGAATCTAGATTCTGCTATCCTTTCATTCAACTCTTTGGTCCAACATTAATTCTTGCTGAATCTCTTGGCATAATACATACTGTAACACAAAACAGCTGAAGGAAATGTGTCCAAGTCAAATCTTTGTTCTAGCATAACCATAACTGATTTCCTACAGTATTTTATGATTTCAGAAGCATGATACATTCTCTCATATAATTGAAAATTTATTAATGTAATTATATATTTTGTCTTACAGTGAGTGGACATCCAGTACTCAAAAGAGCTAACATCCGGATTGTCAGGAAAGTTAGTGGCCAGATCTATGAGAGAAAGGAAAATGAGACAACATTATTTATCGTGAGAAGTAATGTTTTCAATACAATGTCATTACCTTAAAAGTTGAACCTGTCTACCCAAAAACATAGATTAATATTGGCTATGGATTAATTCTGTATCAAAAGGGAAAAGGACAGTCATCTTTTTACATATCCAAAGAAGAATTTCAACAAGTCAGTCTATAATTACTAAATATCTTTGGATGAACCATTCATTGGATTTGTTTTTTTATAAGAGACAACCTGTTTTATCATAGTGAAGTTGAAATCACATAGTATCAAGTATCCCTTTTATTGGATTTAAATTTGGTTTGTTCCAGTGCCAATAAATGCCATAAAGAAACTTCAAGATTCCTATTTGTAAAAACTCACATTTTTTTGGAAATGGTTTCTCAAAATATGTTTTAAAATATTTTTTGATTAGTTTAGTCATCATATTATATTTTTCTTATTCTTATTGTTCACTCTTAAGTGAAAAACTGAGAGTCAATATACAGTATTCCTGAGTTACCTGTCTTAGTTTAGGAAAGATCTGAAGCACAGTGACTAACACCAGTCCTGTAAGAATCTTAAATTTAATTTGATCTAGTCAGTCCATCCATCCATCCATCCATCCATCCATCTATTCATTATTCATCCCTGCCTGCCTCCACCTGTGAATGGGATTGGAGAAATAAGTTAAGGAGCAGTATAGTTGAGGGAACAGCATAGTGACTAGATATGAATAGAGAAGCAGGAATTACCTGACAGGTGTCCCATTTTTTTTTCAATTCTTACCCTGATCTATTACTTCTGAAATAGACACTTTGGTTTAAAAGGAAATCTCTCGGTGTACTTCATGCAATGATTTCACTATAAATGTGGAAATTATCAGAATGAAATATTTTAAAAAGCCAATTACAAGAATCATGTTAAGTCAGGGCCTCACCAAAACCAGGACCTCGCTGAACTAAAAAACATGCTGACACTTCTAATCACAAAACATTAGTAGTGAAATATTTGATAAGGGGAAAAAGTGATTAATAGCTAAAATGTAGAGGTTAGCTTATCTGTGAAATTTAATGATCCATATTGTCCCTGTTGCTAGTTGAGGACGTCTCATTTTAAAGAGAAAAATTTGTCTTTATTTCAATACTGAAAAAAAGCTAGAAAATGCAAAATTAAAAGGGAAAAAAAAATCACATGTAAGTTGAGTCCCAGCATGGTAACAGATCATCAGCCTGCTGCTTTTTATAGCATTATTAGGATAAAAATTTGGCTAGATTTCTGCCATCACTGTTCCAGAAAATTGGGAGCAAAACATAGGATATGAATGAAAAGCACTTACAAACCAAAATATAAGATTTTTTAATGAGTATTGTGTATTGAGTGTCACTATTTCAAATGGTAAAAATATTCATAAGGGAAAAACAATTAGTATTAAAATAATATCAAATTACCTTATAAAAATAAAATATAAAAATTAAATTATGGTTATGACAGTTGGGGCCAAGACACAGAAGAAATTTATTCCTCCTTTAAAAATGTATGTCTTTTCTTATTTCATATTTTCTACATTTGACTATTCTTGATTTTTAGACTGAACTAGGGCTATTGAATGTCTTTTCGAAGTGTAAGCCTACATTAAGCAGTGGCAACATGTCACTCTGGAGCTTTAGAAGACAGGGTAAGGTCAGTGAAAAGAAGCCTTCGGTTCTCAATAGTCAGTTTCTATATAAAAATTGGCACTTGGTGCTCATCAAAGAACAAGAAATATTGGATATGCTCTAAATGTCCATTGTATTTTTGAGCCAACTACCTGATGGAAGTCATCACTTATATGTAAATGAACTGTCAATGGCTTGCCACTGTTGGCAATCACTGGACTGTGAAGGGTATGTCTTAATAAGAACCGAAGCTCTTCACAGACTTTGATTTACTGGAAATAAAATGGAAAAGTCCTCTGAGACTACAAAGGACACTTGTTTCAGATAAAACGTCTAGACAGTAGCAATATATTTAGGGCTTTTATTATAGCAAAACTGCAAACTAGAATGGAGTGGTGCAGAAAGTTCCTGTGACCCAGCTGAGTTCTTAAACACTCCTGACTAGAGTTATCCAATCTTTAAAACAGCTAAGCCAAATTAAATAAAAGTGCATTAAGAAAAAAAAAAAAAAACGGAAATAACAAAAGATTCAGGTTTGTTACATCTTTTAAATTATCTATGTCTTATGTTTAAAAACATAAATCTATATTTTTCTAAATAAATGCAGCTATTAGAGTAGTTGAAAGCCAAACTTCCATGATCCTGCAACATCGACTACTTTTCAGAAAATTCAGATATAAGGAAATTTTTCCACACTCCTTTTCCTAACTTCCAGTCTAAAACACACAATTGAAATACTGAATTCTGTGTAATTATTAATATTTCTATTGATATTGTTGATAACAAAAAGATAGTAGATTTGCATAGTGCTTAAGAATATGCAGTATACTTTTATACAAATCTGAATTATGAAAACTTTAATTGTGCTAAAAATTGACTAAAGAAGACAATCCAGGTGACACAAACAAACTTTAACACTTCATGAAGTGGACGGTCTTGTTTCAGAGAACTCCAAAATGGTACAGAAGGCAGGAAACATTCACAGGATAAAAAATAAAGAACAAAGTAGAGAAAATAGATGATATCTGATTGGCTGGGGCCACATAGTCAACTTTATTTGGGTGAGAAGGAACAAGGAAGTAAGTATAGAGCCCAGAGCTGGCTTGGCATTTGGGGATTGACTGATGGGATATACGATGTTTCTGGTCACATGGAACATCTGCAGGAGCAATGAATGTATCTAAATGTTGGTTTGCTGACAGGGCACCCTGGGGAGGAGCTGTTCTACCTTGGGCCTGGAAGTTTATTTCAACAATAGGTAGACCAACCTTTTATAGTAACTGCTTTCTTCCAGTGAATATTATGTTCAAAGAAATATATCATTCTGGGTAGGTTAATAGCTTTGAAAAACAATCCCCAAAACATCATTAGTTTAAAAAAATAACTTCATTTTTGCTCATTTCACAGTCCAGTGTGAGCCAGCAGATACTGCTCCACATACTCTTCCAGACATTCAGGCTTTTCCCATCTTAATAGCTTTGACATTCTTTAGGGCCTCTACTGCAGTCTTCACATCCAAGCAGTAGACAAAAAAAGAGAGTGTGGAGAAAGCATCCCCACTTCTTGACTACTTCAGTCTGAACTTGGAACATATCACTTCTACTCACATTTTGCTGGAGTGAATTTGTCACGTGGTTCCACCTAAATGCAAGGGGACTAGGAAGTATAGTCTAGTTTTACATCAAAAAAGAGAGTATGCCACTTTCAGGCATAGGGAGTAAATTGCATTCCTCATTATTTTAGGGAACAGGAAAAATTTCAAATGACTTCACTTGAATGGCATAATTCTGGCTTAAAATATTATTGTAAGGAGTCTGGATCAAGAGGGAAGCGTAAGTAGGATCTTGAACTTACCTCCTCCCACAGTCCACCAAAATTACTTCCTACTTACAGAGCAACTATCTCTGAGAATGATCAGAAGACTAGCAGAAACTATTTTCCACCACTAAAGATATAAAGAAGGGGCTACACTGAAATGGGTGGGAGGGGTGTAGACATGGTCTACCTAGGGCCAGACCCTCAGCATGGTGACTCACTGTTGAAGGGTTAACACACGGAGGTCCTCCCAAAGAGCAAAGGACCCAAAGCGCACATCAGTCTCCCCATCCCAGGGTCCTGCACTGGGAAGATAAGCCTTCAAAAGTCTGGCTTTGAAAACCAGGACAGCTTAGGGTCAGGAGAGCCAGAGGACTTTAGGAAACTGAGACTCCAGTCTTAAGGGGTACACACAAAACCTCACTTGCTCCAAGTCCCAGTGCAGAGGAAGCAGTTTGAAAGGCACCTGGATCAGACCCACTTACTGATCTTGGAGAGTCTCCTGGAGAAGCATGAGGCAGCTAGGACTCCCTCTAGGGGCTGAGAAGCTGGTGGCAGCCATTTTTGTGATCTTATTTTACCATGTTGACACCAGGGCTGGTGGGTGCCGTTTTGAAACCTTCCCTATTAATATTAGGGGCCTGCCTTGCCCACTGTCATGTCTGCGGCAATTCCATACCACCAGACAGTTACACTGAACCAGGCATTCTGGGGGTATGCCCCACCCACGAGGGCACCAACAACAACCACATGAGGCAGAGTCTTGCAACTAGTTGGGCCAGGGGCCAGCCTCTCTATGAGTACACCTACAGCAGTTGGCCCCACCAGCAACTAAAAGGTGCATGCAGCCCACCTAGGAACACTCCTGGAGCATATGGTTCTGGTGGCCAGAGGAGAATGAGCTTCTGGGCCCCATACAATATCTCCTATATAAGAATACTTCTCCACTCAGGAGATGTAACACACCTACCTAATATTTAAAAATAAACTCACAGAAATAGGCAAAATGATGAGACAGAGAAAGATGTTCCAAACAAAAGAACAAGACAAAATCTCAGAAAAACAACTAAATAAAACAGAGACAAGCAGTCTACCCAATAAAGAGCTTAAGATATTGATCATAAAGATGCTCACTGAACTTGGGAGAGGAATAGATAAACACAATGAGAACTTTAACAAAGAGTTAGAAAATATACAAAAGAACCAATCAGAGCTGAAGAATACAATAACTGAGATAACAAATATGCTAGGAAGAGTCAATAGTAAATTAGATGATACAGAGGAATGGGTCAGCTAACTGAGAGCAGTAGAAGTCACCCAAGCTGAATAGTAAAAAAAGATTTTTTTAATGTGAGGATAGTTGAATAAGAGACCTCTGGGACAACATCAAGCAGAATAACATTTGCATAATAGGCCCCCCGGAAGGAAAAGAGAAAGAAAGGGGCAGAGAACTTATTTGAAAAGATAATGGCTGAAAACTGTCCTAACCTGGGTAAAGAAACAGACATCTAGGTCTTGGAATTACAGAGAGCCCCAAACAAGATGAACACAAAAGAGGTTCACACCAAGAAACATTATAATTAAAAAGGAAAAAAAAAAAAAAGGATTTTTTTTTAAGCATTAAGAAAGAAAAAACCCAGCTAGTTACACACAAGGGAACTCTCATTAAGACTATCAGCTGACTTTTCAGCAGAAACTTTTCAGGCCAGAAGGGAGTGGCCATGATATATTACAAGAGCTGAAAGGGGAAAAACCTACAACCAAGAATGCCCTACCTAGCAAGGTTATCATTCAGAATTGAAGGAGAGATGGAGTTTCCCAGACAAGCAAAAATTAAGAGCTCATCAGCCCTAAACTGGCCCTGCAAGAAGTGTTCAAGGGACTTCTCGAAGTGGAAAAGAAAAGGCCCCAACTAGAAATGAGAAAATTACAAAAGAAAAAAACAATCTCACTGGTAAAGGCAAATGAATAGTCAAAGTAATGGGTCAACCACTTATAAAACTAGTAGAAATGTTAAATAACCAAAGTAATAAAATTGTATGTCTACAAAATCTCTATCTATAATAAGTAGCTAAGGTCATGGGGATGCAATGTACAGCACAGGGAACAGAGTCAACAATTTTGCAAGTAACTTTGTATGGTCGCAGGTAGTTACTAGACTTACTGTGTTGATCATTTTGTAATGTATACAAATGTCAAACCACTGTGTGGTATACCTGAAACAAATAAAATATTGTAGGTCAGCTATACTTCAACTAAAAATACCAGCAAAAATAATTTATTATAAAAAGTCAAATAATCCAGTCTTTTTTGGTTTTTTTTTTTTAGCATTTTGCTGCTAACTCTCTTGAACTAGTTACCAAGACTCTTGAAACATGTAGCATCAACCGAAAGGGAAGCCATTTTTCTTTTTTATCCCTTATATATGTACTTTTGTTTCTAGAAATTGAAGAACTTTGGGTTTTATTTTGGTTTTAGCTTTCTTATTCAAATAAATATCAGTAATATGTTGATAAGACTCATTCTTTTTATATTAAAAAAACCTATTTACAATTTAAGAAGCAGGCTGTTAAAAATTAATACTTGTAGATCAATGGATGGAGACTTTTCTATATAAATAATCAAGAAAAGAAAGGATAATAAAATGATACTCAGACTGACTGACCTCCTCAGAAGTAATTCCTGTTATTCCAATGGCAGGAATATTGAGGGATCAAAAATTCTCATTTTTAAAGTATTTTTAAGCAACTAAGGGGGAAAGAAAAAGAAAAAACTTAAACAAAATTCTAAATAGGTTTGCCGAAAGTTTTGAACAAATGTGCTAGCTTAGGTACATTCCCTTCAAGACTACTATCTCTTTCTGGAATAAATGCTTACAACTTTCAAGTTTGGGGGTTATTAAACAAATTCCACTTTGGACTTCTCCTATTTGTGTTTCCTCCAATTATTTTTAGAAGTCTCTACACATTTTGCTAGTTTTCCACATTGTAAAACATACATTTACAATATAATAATAAATAATAATAATACAAACTATAATTTCTATCCCTTCCATACAAAATTTTGCTTTGGAAATGTTCTGTAGGGATAAGAGGAGAGCACAAAGCATTTGCACTACTGGAGTACAGTGACCTGGCCTCGTGGTTCTGAGGCCAGTGGCTATGGGGTAGCTTTCTGATTCATAGTTTTCCAGTTTTGGCAGTCCAGTTCCTGGGGTGATACAAGGAGTGATTCATGAAACTCCTCCTGCACCCCTGTTTTTTTCTGCCATCCCAATGGTTTTTTTAGTGTATATTTCTTAATAAAACACTTTCTGATTAATGTAATTGGTGTTGCCCTGTCTTCTTCAATTGAGAAAACTGACCCATACTGTTTTCCTTCCTTCCTCCTCCTCCTTCAGGCCTTCCTGCTGTAGGATCCAGAGGGCTGGTGCACAGCTGGTAAAAGAATTTATCAAAGACAAAGGAGGAAGATAGGAAAGGAGTTTGTTAGATACTCTGCTATAGGCAACAGCTGGGCCACAGACGAGAGGGGTCTGTGTGCCCCGAGGGTCGGTTGCTGAGGTCTTTTATAAGGGAGGGTAACCTTTCACTTCTTGTGCTTGGTGACAGTGGGCACAAAAGGGGTTGCGAGGTGCCTAATCAGCTCATGCACACTTCTCTGGTTGATTGATGTTGAGGTGACAGGGAAGGGAGGAGGTCCAGAAAGAGTAGGGCTGGGGATTTTGATAGAGGATTGTGACCGGTCCTGGTGGCTAGGCTTCCAGGCATTGTGAGGTTGATCATTGTCTAGAGTAGTTAGTTCAGCCAAGGTGTAGGTATTAAGAAAAGATTGTTCTTTGTTGTCTTTGAAGGGCAGCAACTGGAAGCTTGCGGGGCCTTGGAGTGGGAATCTGCCAGGTGTCTGTGGACTCCACACTTCCTTCTCTTCTTCCCTCCATCTTGACTAAATAATTCTCCTCAATAAAGACTCTACCAATATAAAGGTATTCAAATTTAAGATGCATTTTCCAAAACGAAGATTTTGATTTTCTTCATAAGCATAAATCCCAGATAACAGATCTCCTGGCATGTCATATTGTCGCAGATAATCCCAGTTTCACTTTCCCTTGCATATAACTGCGGTTTCATCTTAGTTGAAGGCATATTAGGTATCTTAAACAGTATTCCTAGAAGTAAGTCTGTACAGAAGAAAAGCCAAGGGTGTCAGAAAAGTAACTTTATTTTTGATAGCAGGATGATAATTTTATGAAACTCCAGAGGCTTGACAGTTGCTTATAATCCACAAAAATGAAAAGGATGTAACAGGAAGAGATATATCAATGTAATCTTTCTGCATTTTGACAACATATATAATAAAGACTAAACTCTTTGTAAATTTGGTTGTTTCAATGATGATGTAATGGTTAGTCTGGAAGTAAAATCTCTCACATAGTTAGATGACTAATGGAACATATATATTGGGACAGTGTAATAAGTGAAATATGGTTATAAAAAAAACTGATATGGCCTTTGCAAATGTAGGTCCTATAGATCTTCATCATAAACCAAGATACCTGGCTAATCTTCAGAGTCGGAAGATATATGTCTTTGAAGAATCATCAATGTGTCAGAATTTCATATAGGTGATTTTCTTGATAAAAGTGTAGTTTATTTATAAAACCCCTTGTGCTAAAAGAAAAATACCACCCACCAAAAAAGAAAAAAAATCCACAACCCTATGAAAATTAAAATGTGGGTGGCTGTTTTATAGAATTGAGCAGCTGGATCAGGCATTACATTTGTAGTCTAAGGCCCTTCATTTTACAAAAATTTGTCATAGGATCTTCTGATTCTCAGTCCCTTCTTCTTTATCGTACTCCGTATTACCTCCCTGGAAGACAAAATGGGTGGATGTTAAAAATCTAAAAAGAAGAAGGATTCACAATGGAGGCCCAAATGAGGCAACATCAAGGAAACTACACTTACCTGGCTTGGACTTCTCTAATGACCTCTCTTCCCACACAAAAAAATTCCCCTGCTGTTCTTGCTCCCTCCCCCTTTTCCTCACCTTTTAGAATAGGTTAGCTAATTTGATCAGTTGAATTGGTTCAAGATGTTAATGGATCCTAATGGCTTCGTGTGTTACCTAGTTTACATTTTAACAATGCCTATCAACTTTTTGTGAGTGACTAATCCTCGGAGCATTAGATCTGTGCAAGTCAGTTGAGTGGCATCCTGGCAACATTTCCATCACCACTGACGACTCATTTTACTGAAACACAAAAACATCCTTTCCTAGAAATTTTATTTTGTGTGTTTGTTATGACTTAATTATTAAGTGAGCCTCCTAGGATACATGTTATAACTAGATGATCATATCAACACGTATATAATTTCAGGGATTTGTTCCCCAGAAAAAGCATAATGTTTTTATTAAGTAACTATTTGAGGTATTTCTGTGTTTTTTTTCTCCATTTTGGCTCCCATACTTTAATTGCCTCTTTATTTATTAATGATTTTGCAATATCATTTTTGTAGAGAATATAGAAAGTTAAGTCATTTTTTTCTCCTAGCATGATTGATCAGAATTTGTATTTTATCATTGATAACTGAGATACATACATGTACACTGTCATCTTGATTGTTTGTGGTACTTCTAGTGGATTGTGACCTACAAATTCTGATCAATACAATCTCATGTATTTCTCATAAAAAAAGAAAAATCAGTAGTGTTCATAGTTACATATGTTGAATTATCAAATGTGTTCCTTGTTATTGAGGTCTAGTTGATTTACAATATCATATTAGTTTCAGATGTACAACATAGTGATTCAAATTTTTATAGTTTATACTCCATTTGAAGTTATTATAAAATACTGGCTATATTCCTGTGCTGTACAACATATAGAAAAAGTTCTTATTGGATCCTGACTCCCAGGCTAGCCAATGCGAAGTCTTTGAAGTAAAAAACCAAAGAATTCCATTTTTTAAAGTGTCTTATGTAAGGTTGTTTACCAATTCTCCTTTTTTTCAAAATGCTTCTTGGATTTCCCTTTCTTTTCTTTTCACTGTCTACTTCATTCTGCTAGTCCAGAACCTCATCAGTTCTAATCTGGACTTCTTACTATGTCTCAGAATTTTCTTAAATATGAATGTCCTATTCTCTAATCCATCTAGCAACATATAGCCCTCCCACCCAAGTCCCTCATCCAGTGAATTTCTAGACCCTCAGCTGAAGTTCAAATCTTTACCTCTTGCATTCTATGCTGCTTGCAAAATACCTCTACCTTACCATCCTATCTACTGATCACCAAAGAAAGCCATCCTTCTGCCCTAATTCATGGTACCCCTCCCATTTTCTCCTTGTCCACTCAAAGTTTAGCTAGTTTTCTCAGCAACCAGTCGTAGGGTTACCTTATAACCTTTCCCAGAAAAACCATCCTTAGTGCTTTTTTCTTCTGCCAGAGTGAATGTACATCATTTATTTGTGTGTTTGATGATGCTATTTGGCACCAGTTTACACTGACCCCAATCAGTTGTTTCATGTGCATAACTTTAACTGATGAGAAAAACAACAACAACAAAAAAGATTCCTGAGAGCAAAGATTATGCTATGTGCCTAAACCTACCACACATTTTTGAGAAATGCTCTTTTTATTCAGAGGCTTTTAAACTAGACTGCTCAACCAGGCAGAAGAGGCTAGCAAGGGTTTTACCAAAAATGAAAGGCATCAGTCTTGGATTCTACAAGTACTGGAAAATATATAGACAGTAGCAGGTCACAAAAAAAGCTAATGAAAAAAACAAATCATCTAAACTAAACAATTGTGAGAGTAAAGGCAGTACCCAAAATGGCTAAAATTTGTTATTTTTCAATTAACTAATTTTATTAGATTGGTGGTTCTATAAAATAATTCTATTGAAAACTATTTTTAAACACAAAATTCTTAAAAAAAATAGCATACATCTATATGCCTTAATGTAACATACCAAAATCTTTTTTATTGATTATTTGAACATTAAAAATAAGATAAGCAGAATATTTGTTCTTGTTATTAATTTACATTTTAAAATCACACATGTTAATGAATTACATAGCTGTAATTCTTTAATACAATGCCACTGGTATTTTTCTCAAATCAGGTCTCATTTTTATTTTTTTTCATAAAATTGCCCACAATATCTTCTAAATTGCACTTTATGATTAACAAATTTAAAATTGACATATTCCATTGAATGTTCTCCATGGATTACATTATTTGGAATTAAGAAAACATTCTTTTTGTATGTGCTGACATAAATAGCTCAGGGCAAATTCTGCTAAATGGAGAATATTCTCGAATGTAAATTTTTGTATTGATACATATGAATATTTCAACCAAAGTATTTTCACAGTGTTAAAAATTAATAAACAGAAATCTCAATTAAGCAGAATCAGGAGGTCAGAGGGGGAGCTCTCACACCCTGAAGAATAATCCTACTCCTCACAAAATTTGTATTGATATGACCATTGCAAAAACAAAAATTGTATCTTCTATGTTGAACTTTCTAACTGAATTTACAAAAGCATTTATAAAAAATGTAGGATTTCTCATCTTTCAAAGAATGAAATTCTATAAACTTACATCAGTGCCATGAAGTATATGAAAAAACCATATCATTATCAGACTTAACTGATACTTCTTTTTGCAGGATCTGATGATATTCATATAATATGCTTTGTGTAATTATCTTCTTCTGCTAATAGAGTTAATACAGTAACAGCTATCACTTAACTTGGAGATTGTTAAAAGAAAACTTGGAATTGAAAATAAACAAAATTCCATTTAGTAATTAAACCAATGTCATACTTGCTAAGTTGTCACAAAGTTATACTTAAAGGCATCTTCTGAGTCTATACATTTTAGGTCACTATCTTTGGGCATAATCTTCTTAAGATAACTATTGGAAATTTTTATTATTTTTTTCAAGAAATAAATTTAGTTATTATTTTTTAATTGAATGTAGACATTTTCTTCAGTTCATGGCTACTAAAAGGTGTTTGTTGCAAAAATAAAATATTACCATACAAGATATGAGTTAACAATTCTGAAACTATTTTACACCTGTACTAGGCTTGGACAAAGAAGTAAAAATGTTTCAGAAAATGAGACCTAAGATTCTCACTTTCTGAGAAGTTACAGATCATCAAAGTGTAATTTTTTAGAATAAAATATCCTGAGTGCTAGAATCAACTCTAATAATACTGCTGGATTTTAGCCCCCAAACAAAAATAAAAACAGAAACCTCATGAGTCTGTAACAGTGTACAATGTCACAGAACCCATAAGATAAGGTCATTGAGACTGTGATGGAGTAAGACTAAAACAAAGTCATTACCTAAAGGCACAGACAAAGACCAGTGCACCACGCAAACTACACCCTGCCCTTCCCAGCTAATGAGAGTGAGTGTTGCTTCTTTGCCAGTTACAGAATTAGCTCCACTTGCTTCCTCACACCTCTTAGTGATGTTAAGATCTCCAATAACCTGCAACCCTTAAGCAGTTACCTTTGTTTTCTCACATCATCCAGTCCAGAATAATCCCTCACTTCCTTAAGCCCTCCCCAAATCCTCCACACATGCCTAAATCCTATCAGAACCCTCCCTACACAAGTTCTTCTTACTGAGATGCCCCACTGTTCCCCATCTCATGCAGTCCTCCCTGCTGAGCCCAGTAGTCTGTAGAATTGACCACAGGTCAATTTGAAGACAGGTGTTCCTGATGGTCTTTGTCTTTTGGGCAGTGATACAGGTCTTCTATGTCCTTAGATACCAGGTTGAATTTTTGGATTGTTATGAGTTGAATTGTGACCCCCAAAATACGTTGAAGTCTTCATCCCCTCACCCCAGTACCCAGAATGTGATCTTACTTGGAAATTGGGTCATTACAGATGTAATTAGTTAAGGTGAGGTCATACTGGAATTGAGTGGGGCCCTAATCTAATCTGACTGTTGCCCTTATAAGAAGACAACCACGTGAAGACACAGACACACAGGGAAAGCACCCCATGAAGATGGAGGCAGAGATTGGATTTATTCGTCTACTAACCAAGGAGCCCCTGGGGCTATCAGAAGCTAGAAGAGGCAAGGAAGGTCTTTCCTTAGAAGGTTTAAAGACAATATGGCCCTGCTAACACTTTAATTTCAGACCTCTAGTCTCCAGCTCTGTGAGACGATACATTTCTGTTTGTTTAAGCCATTCAGTTTATGCTACTTTGTTAAGGCCATCCTAGGAAATGAATACAGGGCTTCCATATTTTTGTGGGTATTTTCCTAGGTACATTATAATTTTTGTTGCTATTAAAATAAGTATCCTTTTCTATTTTAATTTAATTGGTTATTTTTGTTTTATATACTTAATATATTAAAATATAAACATTCCTTTTGATTTTCTATATATTAATCTTATACCTAATCATCTTGCTAAACTTTATTATGTGTTCTAATTGTTTATTTGGAAATTATCATATATCCTGCTTATTGATAAATGGGCTTTATAAATAATTATTGCTTTATTTACTCTTTACCAATCCTTATGCTTTATTTATTTTTCTGGTAGACCTGCCGTGGTTAGAAACTTTGGTACAACGATGAATAATGATGAATGAGGAGTGATAATTGGCAACACTGCCTTATTCATGTGGAATGGAAATATTTTTAAAGTTTTGCTGTATATATATTTTTGTCTTAGATAGTTTTCATTTGCCAATGAGCAAATTACATTGCAATATTTTCTGATATTGAATCATTCTTAAGTTCCTGTGATAAATCTTCCTTGGTTACAAGGTATGAGTTAACACTGCTGGAGTTGATTTACAAAAATTACGTTTAGGACTTTTTCATCTATGTTACCACATGAGATTACCTATAATTTTGGATTTTCTTGAATTCTCTGTCAGGTCTTATTTGCAAAGTTATATTAGCTTCCTAATATTAATTTGTTAACCTACTTCCTAATTGAATTATATAAAACTTTTTATATAAGATAGGATTTGAAATTAATAAAATGATTCTATAAAACACCCTGTTTACTAATAGCTTTTTAGAGGGAGAGACTTTAGACTGCCATTTCCATTTTTAAAAACAGGTATGCGGCTATTTAGCTCTTTTCTTAAGTTACTTTTGGTAATTGACAAAGACACATTTTCAGTGTAGTGGCAAAAATTGTCTTCAGGATTCGCTACAATTTGTAAAATCTCTGTTTATAGCCATGTTCTCCTTTTTCTTTCCTTATTAGTGCTCATTTGTACCAACTCTTAATAATATCTACCATTTGGGTTCCTGTGAGGATTAAACAAATTAATGTAATGTAATATAAAGCACCCACATCAGCACCTTGCTAGAGGTTTGCTTGTTTTATTAGTCTTTTTAAGAAACATTCTATTGCTTTTGTGATTATATATATTTTTCTATTTCATTATTGTCTGCTCTTGTTTTTATTTCCTCATTTCTGCCTTTTTTACATATAATCTTTTTCTTTTAATAGCTTCCATAGCTAACCTGTTTTTAATATCTCTAAAATAGTTGCATTGGTTTAAAATTTCTATCTAAACAATGCTTTAGCTGCATTCTATTAGGTTTTTATGTAATACTTTTATATTTTTCATTGTAAATATTTTGTAATCTTAATTTTATTTAATCTTTAACTTATGTTATTTGGATTCTTTTAGTTTTCGAATGTACAATTTAATTAAAAAAATTTTTTAAATGTCTCACTTCATCACCTATTAGACTGTTAAGTTTGGAATTATCTTTAACATTGTGTGTTTTCTATTTACTATGCTTTTCCATTGCTTATTTTCCTTTTTATCTGCCTTCTGTTGGATTGATAAATTTGTTTTGTTCACTTTCCCCCTCTACTGGTTTATTACCTTTACAAATATTAACATACATACTCAAATGTGTTTTTCTATCAGTCTAAAATTTTCATTTTTTCTATTCTCTTGAATAAAAAATGAAATTTAGCAAGTTAACTCTTCATTGTACAGAATTTACTTTTAGAATTTTAGATTTGCACATATTTTGACCACAAAATAGTAACTCTCATGGTAAATATTTTATTAATGTTTGTGGTATTTTAATTTCTGAGTTAACTCTTATTCTCGTTAAGTTGCATGCTTTTGTAGTTCATCCAATGAGGTTCTGTGGGTAGTAAATTCTCTTACTTGTTAAATATCTGAAAATATCTTTGCTCCTCTGTCTTTAGAATGATACTTTGTTTAGCTGAATCAGGAATTTGAAGTTGCAAGTCATTTAGCTCCAGTACTTAGAAGATTTTATTCCATCATCATCTGCCATTCATTTTTGCTGATGATCTCAATGCTGTAAGTATAACTGTCATTTCTTTACAGGTACTTTAAAAACATTCTTCTCAAAGTCTTTATTTCTTCTTTGTATTCTGAAATTTCACTAGAATGTGTCCATGGAGCAACTTGTTTTCATTTATCTAGCTTGGCTTTATATATACACTTTCAATTTTCTTGAAATGTGGAAAATTCTCAGCCATGTTGAATAAATATCGTCTGTCATTACCTCTGTTCTCAATTGGGGGAAACTTATTAGACCCAAGTTTATTGGTGCCTCATTCTACCCTTCAGGTTTCTTAATTTCCTGTTGTGCTTTTCCTCTCTTCATCTCTCAAAGTTGTGTTCTGAAAGAATTCCTCAGGGCTATTTTCTAATTCAGTAATTCTCTTTTTGATTGTCTTTCTATTCTAGAGCATTATTTTGTTCATGGTAGTTTAAAAAGTTAATTAACATCTTTTCTTTGCAAAATTTCTCCAATTGGTTCTTTTATGTATTCATTTATTCTTGATTCGTACCTGCTTAATTTTGCTTCATTGTATGTTTTTAAAAATATGTTTGCTTTTCTTCCCTTTATCTCATTTACAATCATTTGAAAAATTTTATTAATAAATCCATGTCTTAATTACTGCTCTTGTTGATTTGTTCTGAAGTTTTAATTTTCTGCACATTCCTGTTGACTGTAGGCCCTTCTTAGTAGGGATTGTTTCAAATTGCTTATTTTTCCTGTCTCCTTTTCTCCCTCTTTTTTACCCATCCCTACTTATTGGTTGGCTTTGTGGTTGCCTACCTCCACCGCAATTTCATCCAGTGCAGAATCTGAACTGATCACGGCAGCAGAACGTAAGTGGTCTTGGAGACATTACAGATCCGGTCACTTACCTAAATGGAGCTTAGCTCCAGTCTGCACAGGCTGTGCAGGTGTGTAACCTGTATCCTCAGGAGTCTCCTGAAGTTTTCAACCTCTCATTATAGATGACCCTACTCTAGCTCCTGTTACTCTTTGAAAGTCATCTCTTAGCCACCTCTGAATATTTCCTGGCTTGGAAACCAGCAGGCCAGTAGCTTCAGCCCTTGACTTTTCTGAGTTTCTGTTCAGTTTGTGGTGCATGGAGACATGTTTTTTGAAGCATGACTAAGAAATGCATGTATATACAAACCATACAAACAGACACACAGTCTATCGTTTCTGTGTGCTTCGACTAGACAGGGTAGTTTACAGTACGAACATGCAGTCTTATCTGGACTCCAACACACACATGGATGCTTAAGATTTGTTTCTCGAGTAGACCATAGGATGACAAGTTTCTCTTTAAAAATATTTACATATAAGAAGAGTTAGTTTAAAAAGTAACAAGTGAAATCTTTTATCTTGCTCTTTATCAGAGAACTGTGAGAAAAGAAGGAAGGAAAACCAGCAAGTAAAAAAAAAAAAAAAGACGTGAAATTAGATTTTAGGTGATTAGAAGTTTTGATAAAATCTCTGAACTGGAGCAGGTCAGGTATTCCTTTTTCCCAAAGAGGGTTAGAGAGTCTGAAACATAAAGAAAGGGTTTGGAAAAGTAAAATACTAATAATGTTGAGTGCTTACTATGCATCAGGTCCTTGCAGACAGATGATCTTAATTCTTAGCATTACGCTATGAATATATTATTATTTTCAGGATATGGATGAAGAAACTAGCGAGGCTCAGACCATGCAGTTAGTCCAGGCTGAACCAGTGGAGAAATTTAGCAGTGCCTGAATCTGAACCTAACTTGTGCCTAAATTTCTACCAAATGGCCTTCCTGCATGGAAAATGTGATTCCCCACACATTAAAGCATAATAGTGGAAAAAAGTTTTTAAAATCCATTAAGCTGAAATAGCTTTTCTCCTTCACTGTAGCTAATCCTCCCACATTCTCCGGTCATAACTTTCTCTATCCAACACCCTTCCCCCCTTATTTCTCATATTACTGAGAACACATGCATTAATCTGCAGGAAGCAGTATTTGTTCCCCAGCAAATTTAAAGTTTCATGAAAACCAAACAAAAAGGAAAATCCTGAGGGGATGGTGAGCCCAAAAGGCTCAATTTCCTTTCATCACACTTCTGACTCCTTTTAGGTTCTTTAGCAGATGGGCTTAGGTTTATTTGGAGGGTTGTTGAAATCCTGGTGCCATCAGGGTAGAGTTATCCACGGGGACAAAGCTTCAAGCAAAACAAACGTCTTACTTCCTAGGAACTGAAAATGTCAACAGGATAAGCTTAAAAATCAATCTGCTAGTTCACAGAAAGGATCAGAAAAAGTATAAAGTGATCACAGATGCTCAATTTTCAGAACAGACAGAGTGTGGTGTAAAAGGAAGAAGTACTCAAACTAACCACCAAAATTCAGTATTCCCCTGGACTGAGGAAACAGTTCTTTTGGGGAGGCAAGCTTAGGGTGTTTCCCTCAAGGAAAAACTGAGAAATGCTCACTTGTCTGGATTAGAGGTAAGAGAAATACAACAATGCCAATAATAGCAACGGCCAGTATGTATGAAGCGTTTGTCATGTGTCAAGCAGTGTTCTAAGGATATTGAGAGTTTCATGAAAAGCAAACAAAAAGAAAATCCAGAAGGAATGGTGAGACCCAAAGGCTCAATGTCCTTTAATCCTTTAATCCTAAGCCTCATTTAGAGCCCATTGGAACAGCAGTGAACTCCACCATCTACCCGGAGGGTGGGTGCTATTTCTGTAACATCTCATTTAAACCTCACAATACTCTATGTGAGCTACATATTATTATGCCCATTTTGTGGATCTATAATTGATATTTAGGGAGGCTAGTAAATAAAAGAGTTTGGACTTCAAATCCTGTCTATCATTAACATCTGGGCTTTCTGAGTTAATCATGGTTGCCCCAGATCAAGGTTTCTCAACCTCAGTATATGGGAGATGAGAATCAATTCATCACAAGCAAGAGCAGAAGTAAGTAAAAATTACACCTGCCCAGAATTATGGGTAGGTTTGAGGCATATATATATATATATTATACACATTGCTTGGCTTAGAATGTAAAATGCTTCAGTTATTCCTAGTGAAGGTCCATCGGCACTTGCTACTTAGCACCAAAAGTATTCACTAAGGTGGATGGAGAGTCACAGTAAAAGTGATGGGAAGCAGCGGGACACTGGATAATTTATGAAGTTGGAGGCTACAGGACTCACTGACACATTAGGTGTGGGGTGTGAGAAAAAGAGAGGACTCAAGAATTTTTGCTTGATCACCAGCCAAAAGAATTATTTAATTGAGATGGGATATTCTGAAGGGGTACACAAGTATAGACAGTAGTTTAAATGCAAGATGCCTCGTAGACTTTAGAGGGTAAAACCAGCTGTTGGAAATGCAAACCTAGAGTTCATGGGGAAAAGTTGAGATAAAGATAAATTTACAGTCTGCAGTATAAAAATGATAGTTAAACTATTGGATTGGATGAGATTACCCAGAATGAGTGCATAGAAAAGAAACCAGAATTGCAGACAAGCCCTAGATTATTCCAGTGTTCACAGACCAAGAAATTAGAAAAAGTAGAAAAAGACCTGGGTGAAAAGACTAAAAAAATGAAACAATCTGAGCATCAAATAAATTATGAAAGCAATGGATTGAATAAACCCATTGAATCAAAGTATTGAATACAATATGAATCCATGACTTCATACTAATATGAAAAAATGATTCCCCAAATAAGTGGGGATAAGAGGAAACTTTGCCTTACAGTAAGTAGAATGCTAACAAATATAGCTGAAGCTACAAAGTCACTATTTTGCAACCATGATCATAAGAACTGATTAAGGCAAGAATCATCAGCAGATGATTAGATTAGAGGTTGAAAGTTAATGAGAAGCAAAATATGTTCAGAGCCTCAAAGTCTCCTCATTAGCTACATATTAATTGTAAGTGGAAAGGTAGTAACTTTACGAGAAACTTGGAGGACATCCCTCTAACCAAATGATCAGAGATAATGTTACCAATAAGAGGACAATCCAACACTGTGTTCCTCCTGATGGGATGCACTGAAGAGGACACAGAGTCAATTTTATGTGGTGTTCCAACCAAACATGCAAACCTAAACCTATTCACAAGGAAGATTCAGTCTACAAAATAACTGTACAGTATTCTTCCAAAAGTCAATGTCATGGAAGACATTGAGAAACTCCAATTAAAAGTGACGTAGTTGGTTTATTCATGTATGACTGAAAAATTGTACTGTACACCAGAAATTGACACAGCATTGTAAACTGACTATAACTCAATTAAAAAAAAAGTGACATAGTTGGTAAATACAGTCATGATCCTGGATTGGATACCAGACTAGAAAAAAGAAATTTACTGTAAAGGATATTACTAGAACAATTGGCCAAATTTTATTAATTCTTATAATGTAAAAGACATGATAGTATTGTATTGATGTTACATTTTCTGATTTTGATTATTGTACTATAGTTATGTTACGTGATGTCCTTCTTCTGAAGAAACACACAGAGAAGTAAAGAAGGACTCTAATCTACTGCAAATTCAGGGGGAAAAATTAATGGCTAAGACAAAAAATGATAAATTGTGGCAAAATGCTAGCAGTTGGTGAATCTTGGTGAAGGGTATATGGAGGTTCCTTGTACTGTTACTGCAACTTTTCTTTAAGGATAAAGTTATTTCAAAATAAAAGTTTTAAAAATCCTTAAGAGCCAGTGTGGAAAACTAAGGGAATATGGTACCGGATGCATTATAGCTAGAGAACAAGTGAAGGAACGCTTCAAGGAGGAGGAAGTCATCACCGATGTTTTACACAGCTTCACGCTGCTGAAAGGTCACGTTAGTGTGGACTGAGAACTGACCACTGGATTTGGCAACATGGAGGCCTAGATGGAATCAGTTCAAGGAAGAGTGGAAGGATGGGGAGAGAGAGAGCAGAGACAGAGATTGCAGAAGACTCCTCTGAAAAGTTTGTTGTGGATAGAGAGCAGAGCCAAGGGGCAATACGAGGGAGATACGTAGTCAAGGAAGCGTATTGTTAAAGACTGGATCGAAACAGTGTATTTCCACTTATCTATTTCCTCTAAACTACTCTTAGTCCAACTTCTGCTTTCCAAGAAAATGTCTAATTTGCATTTGGCTTGCATGTAGATCTCCTTTCAAGGATTTGAACACTTCTGTTTCATTGCAGAGATTATTCACTGTAAATTAATGAATTGGTATTTCAATTTTATACATGAACTGGTTGATATGATTCTGTTCTTGAGAGATGGATGAAATGCTTCTGCCACACACAGTTTGGCGATGAGGAGGGGCTATGTCCAATCTTTCAGAGTTCACCCAGAACTGTGTTGAACTGTCAAAGGACAATCAGTTACATACATTATATAACATTAGAGTCAGTCTACTTTTTCTGCAATCTTGTAAAAACAAATTTTCAAGGAAAAAAAAAAAGCTACTACGTACCATAATACATTTCAATAATTGTGCCTCTCAAACATTTTAGCCATAAGAAACGTACATATGAGCATGAAAATTAGATGGTCATCCTTGCACCATGAAGAATCAGGGGTAATGAATGTCTCCTCATGAAGTCTCTTGTAAGCCAATCTGCTTCGTTTCCTTTGGCAGTGCCAGTCTAGATTTACCTTTAGGCTAAAAGTTATGAGGCACCATAGCCATAAAGCACTTGCAACATCTTGCAAAACCTTACTTGAATCTTTTTGTAGCAAAAATTTAAACATAGACCTCCCTATTTTATTAACCAAGAAAAACCTCTATCAGTACCATCGTAAGTTTACTTCATGCAATTAAATGTTCTTGTCTTACCAGATTATTGATTTTAGGATGATCTAGGCATCTAAAAGAATAACCTATGTAAGCACAACAAAATAGTTCACATAATTGCTACTATTCATTGAGAATTTACCAAGTGCAAAGATTGCACTGGAAGCTTTATGATATCTCATTATTCCTCACAAAAATCCTATGGGTCAGGACATTATTATCATATTATAAGAAATAAGGCAACTAGTAGCTTAAAGTACCCAGGGCAGGATTTGAATTGAGGTTGGGCTAGCCCCCAAAGCCTTTGCTTATTCCACTATGCACATTGCCTTCCTACCATAGTCATTTGCCCATCCACAGCTTCATCTAATCTGATTTTACTTCTTTACTCTTTTATTTTTTTTGAGAATAATCTTTTGGGGGGGGTAATTAGGTTTATTTGTTTCTTTATTTTTTGGAGGAGATGCTGGGGATTGAACCCGAGACCTCCTGTATGCTGAGCATGCGCTCTACCACTTGAGCTATACACCCCTCCAATTCCTTACTCTTGCTTCTTGTGAATATCCATGAAGATTTTTACATTCAAGGAGATATAGTCTACTATTCTAATACTTCAAATTTTCAAATAGTCTTTAAACCTCAATCTGAAGAAATTTGAGAGAAAGATAGCTGAAAAAGTTCAGTCAGAGGAATATACAGAAAAGAGAATCAAAGCTAAGAAAAAATCTGCCATGTTGCAGTGGTATCTTCCACTGGCCACTTACCTTCTCAGCAATATTGAGTTCATAGTGCTTCCCTGCAGGTGCAGTGAGTTGGACAGTTGTTTGTAGCAGTCTACCTGATCTTTAGAAGACAGTCTATAATTAGAAAGTATTAGCATTCTGTACACCATGCCAAGCACATCGAATCCTAATGTACCTTTTCAATAGGGAAAATAATAGCTAGAAATACAGTTGCTAAAAATGGATGGTGGCCTAGAATCATATTCATTTTTCCCCTTGTTAATAGTATCTAAGCTCCATAGTCACAGTATATTAACTCATGCATTTTCAGCTTCTCTACTGGGGAAAACAAAAGCTCAACAGATTCTCTGCTTCAATTAGCAAATTTTATTTTTATAAAAAAGAAAATGTTTGAAAAATTTCATCTTACGATTAACTCTTGCTGAGAGGACATAAAGCCATTGGGAGAATTCTCTAAGCAATGCTTTTTACTCAATAAATATTTTCTAATGTAATTTTTTCCCCACGGAAAGAGCTAAATTACCAGAAGGCATCATAGTGAAATATAAAAGAAAAAAATGCATTTATAGTTGGACTAAAGAAAATTCAACTAGAATGAAATGACATTATCATCACCATATATATGTTTCAGTTTGTATTTGGTTAAATCTGTTTCCATTTGACTTTAAGTGGCAAGAAGAAGTCAAATCTTATGAATGAGGTTTTTAGATAAGGACACAGTAAGAATTACTGATAAAACAAAAAGGGGCTTATCTGATTTTTAAGGTACAAACATGATAGATTAAGGCAGATTGCTGAATATTTTGTAAACTACCATTTTTTGTTGGATTTTAAATAGCTCCTTAGTCATCTGAAAGTATTGCTGTATCTTTCAATGATGATTAACTTGCATTCAGGAAAAGCCTACACACTGAAAATGTAAACTTCAGAATTATATAAAATATAAAATCTGCATAGTCTACCTGATTTCTTATTTTTCTATAGCTACTTTGCCCAATCTGAAATTACTACTTTAGCTTTGTCATAGTAATTAATATAAATACAAAGATTTGAGATGTTTTGAAAACTTAAGATGTTGTAATGAACTGAGTAATCTTTTATTGAAAAGAGTGGTCAATTAACTTCAGTTTGACAAATGTTTATTAAGAATCTGCTACATGTTGTCCACAGTTCTAGGCACCTGGAATTTGCAAGAGAGCAAAAGACAATGTTGCTATTGTTGTGGAGCTTACATTATGGTAGAAGGAGACAGTCAATTAAAAAAATACACCAATAAAGTGAACTTTAGAGGACTCAAAAAATAATACATGCTATAGACAAACCTGAAGTGAATTTTGGTGGGAGGACAGTACTCACCTGTGTGATCAGAGACACCTCATTTGGAAGGTGACATTCAGCATGCTTTTAAAAGGTGAGATATTTCTGCAGACAGCTGAGTGAGAGCATTCTGGGTGGAGGGAACAGGTAGTTCCAAGACCTGAAGGCAGAAGTATGCTGGCACAGGTGGGTACAGTGAGGAAGCCTACAGGGCTGGAGTGGAAGAGACAGTAAGTGAGGGGGCTGGAGAAGTGTGTGTTGGGAGAATCTGACCCTTTACCCCTAGTGAAATGGGAGCCATTAAAGGATACTGAGCAGAAGAGTGGCATAACCTGACTCACAGTTCAAGAGCATCACTGTGGGTACAGAGCAGACACTGGACCACAGGGATCCAAGGGCAGAGGCAGCAAGACAAGTCAGGAGGCCACCATGGCACTCGGGTGAGAGGCCCCAACAGTGACATGGAGTGGTCCAAGGCATCAGATTCTAACAGACGTATTAATGAGCATTGTGCTGCCCTGTGAGGGACAATATAACAGGAGGTTTGGGATTTTGTGAAAATAAGAGAGATACATACTGAAATAACTTTTTAAAATACCATATAAATAACAATAAAATACAAAATAGCACTAGTTTTGGGGGGATATGTACGGGTGGATGGGTTGGGAGGTAGATGAACAGACATGTAATGTCCACTGGGTTCCAGTCTCAGGTCTGTCATTAATTAATGGAGTGTTTGGGGGCAAATTGTTTAACCTTTCTGGGCTTCAGTTTCTCTTAATGTAAAATTTGAGTTTAGATCAGTTGATTTGTAAAATATTAGGTTTAAATCAGTTGGTCTCTAAAATGCCTACTACTTTAAATGTTTTATAATACATCCCAAATGAATTCATATAGTAGTTACTATTGAATAACTTTGGCATGTAACATTGTGTAAGTTTAAGGTACAGCACGTTACTTTGATATATTTGTATATTTTGATATGATTGCCAAGGTAGTGATATTTGTTGCCTTACATAATTATAGTACAATTTTATTGTCTATATTCATTCTATTGTACATTAGATCTCTATGGCTTATTATTAGATAAGGGCTTAATATTCAAAATATGTACAGGATACAGGCAACTCAATAACAAAAATAAACCCCAAATAACCTGATTAAGAAATATGGAGAAGAACTTAATGTATACTTGTTGATCATGATCTCTGAGTAGAATACAGAGATTATGATTTTTATTAAAAATCTATAAATGTATAATGGAAATTTCAAAAACAAGAACACTAAAAAGGACATTTTCATGCAGAAGTGAGCTAAGGACTTCCAGCAACTCTTCAGATTATTATAATTATATGGTTACATAAAAATAACATCTTAGAGTTGTATAGAGTTTTGGTATTTTTCCAATATCAGTATATGATGTCAGTGTAATTAACTTTGGTATGGTTCCAAAGAGTCCTGTATGCACAGATTTCACATTTGGTTTTGTAGACATATGAAAATCATGAAACTTTTATTGAAATTAGGTTGTATGTTGATCTCAAAATATATTACTAACTTGATTCTTTCATGAAGATATGCATACTATGCACTAACCCATGGAAACTGCATGGAAATTTTTAAATTTAAAGTTGTTTTCCCAACTTACCTTTGTGAAAAGTATGTATTCATTACCTATTGCCTCCAGATTTAACATGTAACATGTGGTAAAGTGTTTTGCATTATTTTGAAACTAAATACCACATAGTATTATTTTTCCAAATATGCTAAATAAAATATGTATCAAGTGGAAAAATATTTAATAATAATAATGGAGGATGTTTACCTGTTTCACATGTGAGCATATCCAACTTTTCAGGTCCATTTCTGTTAAAGTATGATGTTATAATATGTAATAATAACATCGTTAACAATTCCTGGTTCTCCTCTCACAAACAGACCTCCTGAGGCTCTTTTACGTAAGAACTCAAGACATTTGTATGCTTACAACTTCATGAGATAGTCAGAATTTCTTTATTCTTTCTATTCCAAAATTAGATTTACCACACATCTTGTCAATTGTAACTGCTTGTAGAAAACTCCCTGAATTTTTGTGATTTCCTGATACTCTTCAGAGTTGGTGCTCAAAAAAACCATAAATGCTTTATTTGTGTGTACAAAATTGTTCCTAATTAATATGGATAATATTAACATCTTTTGTGAGATAATTGATGCAACTGATAAATTTCCTAATGTGTGTATTAGAAATTTTCTAATGTGTGAAATTAGAATTTGTAGACTCTCAAGTTCTAGAGATCCTATAATTGGGCACACACCAAAGAAAAGGTGTTTAGCCTAACCAGTGATTTAATAGTATGTTATAGCCATTTTCATCAGCATCACTTCAATAAAGTCTGTCCAAGAAAAACGTACAAGAATTAGTTATTACCTTGAATAGCATATGTGTCAATATTGTATATGCACTCTTGTGTGTATGTACATGTGTATGCATATGTGTATATGTAGCACAACATATATACCATTTTGCTTAGGAAAATCTTTCTGATATTTCAAATGTTTAAACTTACCAGTAAAGTAAAATGTAATTCAGTTTTTTGATATTTTATTTCAATAAGTGATTTCAATTTTTCAAAAAGAGTATTCACAATAGTGGATAACTTTTTTATTTCTTGTATGTGTCTCTGTACTAAAATATAAAAACATCTCGTGTCATCTTTCATCTATCTGTGAAAGCTGATTTGTATCTATATGCCAAGTTAATCTTTCAACTGGCATATTCAAAATTTTAAAGTATGTGATTTATATCAATGATAGGTTCTTATTTTGTCTAAGCTGAAAATCTAATATGATTTTTCATCAGTGTGGAAATGAATATGTTTATTATATATTATCATTAAACACATTCTGTAAAAATTTACATGTATGTGAGCAGAGTTTATATGTGTGAGTAATGTATTGAAATCTGTGCTCACATATTTAAATAAGGCAGCTGTAACACCAATGAAAATACCAATTAGCCTATTTTTGACTATAGATATAACCCTAATTCTCTATTGCCTCCAAAAAATCTTTATAGTGAACTATTCTAAGTCTTTGATAAATCGTGAGTTATAGTCAATAATTTTCTCAAAATATCTAAAATTAACTTTTTTCTGATGCAAGTTGAATACTTTTTTTCTCTTCATTGTAACTCCCACATTTTGTATACTTCCTTTTAATTTAAAAATGCAAATGGCCCTGACCTCAGTGGCCAGTGACTACAAAGTAGTTAGATTTCTACAAATATCGAAAAAATGATGCTCTTAAGCCTCCCTTTACCTGTGGCAGAATTTTGCCTTCTCAAGTTGCCCAGCCTTTGTCTCACACAATTTCTTAGTGTGTTGTCCCACATGTGCTCCAAAAAGAACCCCCATTTTTCCAGTTCTCTGGCCCCCTGCATAGACCTCCACCCCTTGCCCTGCTGCCCCAGTGTGACCACGGGTCCTCTGCAGGGGCCAGCCCAGTGGTTCACCCCACCCACACTCTGGCCTGATGGATTGGGCTGTGATGGACACTTGCCTCACCTCTCTCCTTCCATTCATTGCACAGGTGGTCCATGATCTTTACTTAAATCCCACAGGGAAATTAAATGAGACCATAATATGTAAGCCATTCACTCAGATTTAGAGTAAAAAGAGTAAGTATAATTTTAGCGTATTATTCCATGTCGTTACTGGATGTCGCTGTGGTCAGAGTGCAGTGGCCCACATTGTCCCTGATTCCCTTTACTGAATGCCTCCAGGCCAGCTTCCAGTCTTTATGAGTCAGGGCCACAGGCGAGCTCTAGCCATGTCCAATCCTTGCTGCCTCAGAACCCCTACAATTTAGAGAAGGAAGAAAAAAAAAAAAAAAACCCACAGAGAACTGCAGCCTCTGAGTGCGTTCCCACTGGTCCCTCCACATTTTTCTTCCTTAGACTTTGTTGTCTCTGATTTTCCAATCTTTCTCCTGACAGTCCCTCTGACCATGAAACACTCAAATCATTCAATTCTGTGTAAGTGCATCCATCCTGACTGGAGTACTGCCTCTCACCGCTGTTACTCGGGACCACCACGGAGCAGGGCTAGACGGCCATGATGCATTTGTTGTCCAACTTCGATTCCCACAGGTATATCAAGCCAATGCATCTGTGAAACGAAGGGGATTTTTCCCTCTTCCCTTCCATCAACTAGTCATAGAGACTCTTCAACAGAGCCATAGATGTGAGCTGAGAGTTAGGTGCACCAAGGGTAGGCGACTTAATAGTATGGACTGCCTGTTCACATAACTGATTTTGCCTTCCGTCTTGCTTAAATCCAACTCCAAATGTTCCATTTCTGTTGTATGATGGATTACTGCTGTGCTCATCAACCTTATGATGACTTGGTAGGTCTGGTAATACCCACCTCATGATAGAAAATCTAATTACATAGGGCTCTCCTGAAGCATAATAGCATAGTGAGGTCACTTTTTGAAGATTGAATAGCTCTTCTGTATAGACAATATGGCTTTGCTCCAGAAATCTGGGGAAGTGCATTGTGGTTTTGCTAGCCGAACTTACTAGAAAATCCATGTAACATCCTTATCCACCATGGATGCTTCCTCTACTAACATGGACTTTTCCATGTCATTGGCTAAGCAGAAAGATCATTTGTATTTCAGTCTGTATCTGCTGCAGAACCTTCTTTTGCTCTGAGCTTGACATAGATTATCAGGCTTCCAAATCACTTGATAAATGGATCAGGGGAACATTCCCAAGTGTTGCATGTACTGTCTCCAAGATCCATAGCAAGTTAGTAAGTACTAGGCCTCTTTCTGAGTTGTAGGAGATACAAGGATGCAACACCTTGTTCTTTATCTCAACCCTGAGGCAAAACCAGGAATGTATACTGCTGTCCATCTGGGCTGAATGCAGATTGCTTCAGAATCTCCTTCATGATGGGTATTTAAAAAATGCATTTACCAGATCAGTAGTCACATATTTCCAGAGGCTGTGTTGAGATGTTCCAGTAAATATATATCACATCTTGCATGGCAACTACAGTTATTACTACTATCTAGTTAAGTTTGCAGTAGTCAGCTATCTGCCATGACCCATCGGGTTTTTCAAGGCACCACACCAGTGAATTCAATGGCGATATGACAGGACCACTACTTCTGCATTATTTAAAATATTTTATGGAGGCACTGATCTCTGACATTCCACTGAGGATAGGTTTTTACTTCTGATTTACGATTTTGGCTGGGCCTGGGGCTGTTTCAGGGCTTTTACTTGGCTTTTTCTACTTCACACTATGGCTCTTAGTTTTGAGATTAGGCAACAATGTGAGGATTCCACAAGCTGTAGATCACGTCCACCCTGGTTGCACACTCGCAGACCAGGCAAACGACCAGTGAGCGCTCGTGGGGTCTGCTTACCACCAGGCTTCCGACATAGAATCACGAGGGGCTTTGGGGCCCTCTAGCTATCAGTGTCAATTCATACCCTTTCTCCAACAACCCTTGAAACACATACCACAGTTCCTCTGGTAAATGGTTGAATGTCTCTTTGGCGGAGGACTGGGGAATAGATACTGTGTATATTTATTCTGGCATTGCAGGACCACTCCTCTAGGAGACCTGGCCTCCCCTTCAGCCAATGGTTGATTCATGTCTGGTAACATGGCAAAGAATCACAGTTTTCTATTCTGTTGGTTGGCAACAGCCTTTGCTCACCTGCTCTTAATATTTTTGGGTACCTAGGTTCAGCCACACCTTTGTTAGAGACCTATCTCACCTCTCAAAACACCGGGGTCTGTTTGCGGTAACTACAGATATCGCCTGCCCATTACGGTAATGATGTCCACTTTGCCTCCAATGATTAAATGCTATCACTTGGCCTCCACTGTCCCAGAACAGAATCCTATCATCCTCATTGACACCATGGGGACCAGTTACTTAACTGTCACTAACACTGCCTACAAAGGACAGCCACCACTGAATTTCTCAGTGACATCAGTACCCCTCGCTAGCCCAATCCTTATCATTTACATAAAGGGAATATCCCTCGGCCTCCTACAGAAGACAGTCATCGCTGTCTTATGGGCTAAATCCACTCTAGCATTCCCTCCTCCCTGAGCCTTTTGACTCCTCTCTCAATATTCTGGCAGGAAAGTTCTCATAACTTCACCTCAATGACCATCATTTGTTCTGTGCTTGAAACAATCAACCCATTTGCCTGTTAGAACTGGCTATATGTGACCTTGCTTGGACATTAAATCTTAAGTCATGAGAATATCCCACATAGGTGAGCTCTCCCTTATTCAGCCTTTTATTCTGTACCGACTGGGCCAGCACTCACAATGTCTTAGGCATGTTCTTCTGGTTCTTTCCAGTGGCATTCTGGCTAGAACCCAAAGCTATTTTGGTGATAATCCTTTTCCTTCAGTAGCAGGAATATTTTCCCCCATGTGGTTATGCTGAGCCTTAACTCTAGTGGTCCAGGAGCACAGAGGGGAAGTAGGTGGATTTTCAGGGGGCAGCCATTGTCTTAGGAGGCCTGTCCATCAGATGAGACATTTATATGGTCTCTAATAAAAGGAGACTGTAGTCAAAGGGAGGGAGTTCTTTTCTGCTAGCTTAGTGATTTCAGGGGAATCTGCAGGTTCATGCTTCTCAAACATATTCATACAAATATTCTGATGTTGAGAATTCTATCAAGAACTCCACTCTAGCCTGGGAAACTTGTAGGGGCTGGAGTCTCAATATATTGCAGTTAGAAACAGTCAACCTACCTTAAAATTCTAATAATTGCCATAGGCTGCATATCCTTTAAAGTCAGAGGTTTTTGCATAAGCCAGCACATCTCCTTCTCTCCGTATCCATCCCACTTCACCATACAGGAGAGCCTGAGTAACTGCAGTGCCACAGCAAGAACAGGAGTTACAACTGTCTCACAGCCAGCAGTGGTGTCCTTAATTGCCTTCTGATGGATGGAATGACTGCATTCTAGAATATCATGTCAAGAGGTTGCTTCCTGAGACAAATGCTCATCCCAGCTTTCCTAGGTTTAGTTTTTTCAGAAGCAGAGCCTGAGACAAGGGTTTGAGTGAAGTAGCTAATTTCACAGGTGATTTCAGAACACACAAGGGGAGGAGTGGTGAAATGAGGCAGAGAAAGAAGCAATAAAGGGTGAACAGCAAGTATATCTTCACCATAGACACCCCGGCCTTAATTCTGCTGGGAAACTCTTGAACACTGTGTAGAACACATCTCAGAGTGCAAAAAAAAAGAAAAAGAAAAGAAAGAAATTAAAAAGCACAAGCAAGCTCTGGAATTTATCCACTAGTTTCCTACATATCACTGGGTAATGGATTTTTTATTTTTGTGGCTGTTACTTCCCTTGATACTTTTAGAACTGCTCTGCCTTTACGTCCAGTGCACACTCATAGCCAGCGGGGGAGAAAGCTCGCAGGTGGAGAGTTGCGGGTCTCTAATAATGACTGTTACTGAGCACTCTCTTCCCTTGGCTCCCATGATAGCACATCCTACTGGTGTAAGAGTACCTGACTCCCGTACTTATTCTTCTAATTCAATCCTCTTTCATCCTTCCTTAGACCATTTGCCTATTAGATATTAGGACTTAGAGAGTGAGCTCACCTGCCTCTGAAATCCAGCCTATCCCAAACTCAACTCCCACCTTCCCACCTTCTAAAATCATTCCTCCTTCTGGATTGCCTGGATATACGATTGGCACCTTCATACTAGTTGCTTAAATCAGAAAACCAGAGTTATTCTAGCTTTGTCTCTTTCACTTTCTTTCCACATTTACCAGTTTCTTAGATCCACCATTGTGTTTTCTAAATATTTTTAAAATGCATCATTTTTTTTGCACCCACACTGCCCTAGTGTGGACCATCATTATTCTTACCTGAATTTCTGTTACAAAAGCCTAATTGATCTCCCTGCTTTCTGCTCAATCCATTTTCCCCAGAGCAGCCACTGTAATATTCCCAAGGGTAAGTTTGATAAATTGTTCCTATACTTACAACCTGAAACAAGTGCTCATTGATCTTAAAATAAAGACCAATCCAATTAAGGTAGTGATCAAGGTCCTTTACAATCCAGCCCCTGCTTCTCCTGATCCTCAGCTCTCCTTACTCCCACTCTTCAAGACTGGTCTCCAGCATCTTCACATTTTTCTCTGCCTGTAATGCTCCCTTTCCACTCTGCACCCTGCCTTGACCTTGTAACTGCTAATAATTCTCTAGGTCCCAACATAGACATTACCTCCCAGAAGTCTTCACTGCTTGATTACCTCAAATGATTTGGTGGGCAGTTGTGCACGCCTATTAGTAATCTTCACTTCCTTGTCGGCATTTGTCACATTTCATCACAATTATTTTAAACTGACTTCCTCTTATGCTACACTGTGTGATCTGTGGGGGTAGCAATCATGTCTTTCTTAGTCACTGTAAAATCTGCAGGAACTAGTCACAGTTTCTGGAACATATTAGGTACTTAATAAATGTCTGCTTATCAGAAGATGATTTATTACCTTTAGCTCTTTAACGAAATTAGTCGTTACAATATACTATACTTTGTAGATTTTTTTTTCTTGATCATCTCTGGTTCTTCAGTGCCTAGTACAGTGCTGAGTGTGTAGAAAACACCTGATACATGTTAGTTAACTTAAGAAATAAAGATCTTATAATATCGATTAGTAGTGACAGCAGGCACACTGCGCATTTCCAATATTAGATGACAATTCCTAATGAGAATTACTGGTACTGATCATGTTTGTGCTCAGGGTATACAAGTCATTTTCAGTTTATTAATGACTTTTACTTTTATAGTTGTATATGCCATGGTACTAGGCAAATATTATTTCTAAATGAATTCAGAATGAGAGAATACTTGTTGAAGGGTATCTGTGACTATTTCCCTAGTTATTTTGAGGAAATAAATAATTCACATACTCAAACTTGAAAAAAAAAAAATTGACAAATCCCCATAAAAGCAATGAAAATCATTACCATTCCAAGATTCAGTGGTGTGTTTTAAGATAAGCGCTGAAGAGACACCCTCAGGGAATTAGCCTAGCAGGGAAGCTAAAGAATTTCCCCTATAAATTTTCAGCTCCACGGAACTAAATGTTAAATAGCTTCATGGTTAGAAAATGTATTCTCTCTTCCATTAGCTAAATATTTCTCTGTGGCTTGGATTATCATTCCCTAAATCTGTTATGACACACTCCTTCAGAGGACGGTTCAAAGATGCTTCTGCTGTTTTCCTTCATCCCTAGAAGAAATGTCTAATAACTTCCCACCAAATCCTTCACATCTTTGTTTTTCATCCTGGAAAACATATGGTCTATTTCATCCAAAGGGAGTTTTCATCAGGCAATTGAGAGACCAGGATATCCTGTATTAAATTGGGGTTATCTGGTGGGAAATGCCACTTTTTGCCAATATCTATTATTCACTGTCTTGTCATGGAGATACTCATAACACTTGATAAGAGAAAGAGAAAATGGTAATGCAGATGTGGTTTTCTATTCTTCACCATGCTGCAGTCACCCCAATCTCTCTCTCCTCCAAAAGAGAAAAACAAATGTCTCTTTGGAAATGTTCTAAAATAGTAATAAGCAAACACATTTCAACATGACTGGCAAAGCCTTAAGACTCGAATTATTGGATGATTGGAAAAGTTAGAGTCTATGCTGCTAAGCTAGTCCCTTATTGAGGTGGGCACATATTGGAAAAATATGTTTCTGCCATTTTGCATAAGGCAAAACTTCAGCAAGCTTGGCTGAGCAAGAGTATCTGCTGTGAGAGACAGTAGAGTCCTTTCATTAACAGTAGATGGAATTCTAGGAAGTGGTCCAAGCTTGATGGAGATATACAAGAAAACCTGATTCACATTTGTTGCGTTTTCCATGCATTTCTGAGAAGCTGCCAGGTCTGGTATCAATGGAAGTACTGTGTATTAAAGGAAAACACAACCAACTCTCTTCCATTGAGGTGGGACTGTCCCTAATACTTTGATTTTTTTATTTGGTCCAGTTGCATCAGATGCTCTGAGAAAAACAAAACAACATCCTGTTGTATATTGAAATTATTGTATTAGTTTTCTTCCTGAAAACCAATGAGAGTGTGGAATTTCTCTAGGGTCCTTGTAGGACACTTAAAAGTGAGATACCCCTTATTTACAGCAGCTTAGAGTAGCATGCATACTACACAGAGATAACGATTTTACATGAAAAAAAAAGAGTGTTAATATGCGGGCAAAAAAAAAAAAAGGCTTTATATTATGTGATTTTTAGGAATGTTTTAGTTTGATTTTAAATTTGTATTTGATTTTAAGTTCTTATAACCTGCAGAGTTTTATATTACCTTGATCACTGTTATTTCTTATATTTAGCCCTCCAAAAGCACCTGGGCATGTGTATCCCATGGTTTGTGGATTACCTTATACCTGGTAAGTGAATATTTTCAGAGTGTTTCAGAGATTCTAATTCACCTCTTAGTATAATACAATACAAAGTGCTAATGAGAGATAATCACTGTTTTAAGCAGTGTTTTAGTATTAGCTTTCTTGTTCTTTTTTGTTGTGTTGTTGGTTTTGTTTTGTGTATGTGTGTTTAGTGCCTTTCAAAACACCAGTCCCTTTCCTTTTTTCATAGTGAAGTTGATACATTGCCCACCTGACTGCACACTGAAGTGTTAAAGTCTACTGATTTACGTAGGTGTGAGCAATGTAGTCATCAGTCAGATGCCGTATGACCCACCTCAAACAAAAAATAAATTCCATTGTGATTTTATGCTAACGTGGAACTGAAATGTGATAAACCCTTCTTTCTTTTTTCATTTTCTTGTTCTAATTTTAACAGCAACACCTGTTCACATATTCACATATCTCTGGCATCCCATTTAAAGTGCATATGTTACAGATTGAAATTCAGTATAGAATAGAGGAGAAATAGTTAAGTGACAGAAATTGGAGAGGTATCTTATCATTTATTAAGAAAGTTATACCAGCACCTCAGCTTTCTTTTTTCAATGTAAAACCATGGCTAATGATCATAATTTTTTTTCCCTAAGATATACCTACTAATTCTGAACAATGCTTAGACAATTCAGTATATTATTGGCTAATAACATGAGTAGAAATATTCTTGATAATTTCAAGGTCTATGTGCTAAGGATTTCTATCTTTAAATATATAATTAACCTGCCATATGGAAAATTTTTGTCAGCATGTTGACTGGGTAGAATTGCAATAGATTTAATTTTAACTTTTTAAAATGTCCTCCAAAATCTTCTAATGAACATAGGAGATTCACATTGGCATTTATGTGTTCTGTTTAATAATTCACTGTCAAGTAGAAAATACTCAGGTTAAAATTTTCCTCTTTATTTCAAATTTGCTGCATAGGAAAATTATTGAGGAAAATGCGCTCTCACAGCACTGTAGACTGAAACTGTCATGCTCCTTTTTCTTTCAAAAGACATAGACAAACCCAGGAATATTCCAGGAACTTTTTACTTATAAAATATCTGAGAATAAGATTTGCTTCAGGATATTTATTTGAATTGAGAAAGGACAAAGTTGTGGTCAGTGCTTACTGACTGCTACAGTGCATGTATGTTTCAATGAAAACCTACAGCATCATCTACAAAGACGACTTCTGTAGGAGGAAGTCCCTCAGTTTCTGCATTGTCACACTTTTTGACTCTGAGGAGGTGATTCATTCCTTTACATTTCATCTCAGAAAGATGTTCAAGGGCTCAGGCAGCTATCTTTGTTGATCAGTTGAAATTCATACCATAAATGCAATAGAAATCAATGATACATGCATTTCACGTGGGGCTTATACGGCTGGACGGCACCCTGAGCCCCTCCTCTCAGGCCGTATTCTGGAATATTACAGTGCAGTCTAAGAATGGTACCCATTTCAGTAGAAGCCTGCTAACAAGCTTGACCTCAGAATGATCCTGAAATTTACAAGCTAAATAAAATTATTATACTCTAATCCTGGAAATAGTACCAAAACTATAGGGATGAGGCAGAGGAACGAAGACTACAGTTTCTTAGAGAATACTAGGCACACAGTCTGGTTTACGTTGTGCTCACAACTGCTGCTATTTGACTTTGGAATTAGTCCATCGCTGAATTTCCATGTAGGGGGAACCAGAGAGCTCTCTCAGTATAACTGGTAATTTATTCCATTTTACTTCATTCTATATTGTTCAGGCTAGGACTAAAGTAGTACCTGAGAGAGGATTGTTTTCCTCCTGATGCCACATATATGGTGTTTTCCTGATACGACTTCTCTCAACTTCTGACATTAACTAGGTGTCCAACAATTCAGTTCAATTCAGACACTAACTCCCTGGAATTGGTGCAGACTCCATGGCTGAAGGGCTCAGTCCTATAAGTCTGTCCCCACTTCAGACGTCAGTTGGAAGTCTTGGGTCACTTGTGCTTCTGACCAACTGGCTATAAATGAGGGGCTCCCATGACCCCTTATTCAGGTTCAATAATCTGCCACAGTGACTACAGAACTCAGGAAGATGGTCCTTATATTTAGCAATTTGTTATAAAGAATATAAATTAGCCAGGGGAAGAAGTACATAGGATGACATTCAGAAGGGTTCCCAGCATAGGATCTTCTGGAACTCAGGTGTGCCACCCTCCCAGCACACAGAGCCCTCCAAACCCTGCCGTGAGGGGGTGGGGTGAGTTTCATGGAGCTGTCATTAAGTGGACATGATTGATTCCATCATTAGCCATTGATGATTAAGTCCATCTCCAGCCTCTCCCCTACCCAGAGGTTGGGGAGCTGGATTTCCAGTTCCAAGTTTCTAATCAAGGATTGGTCTTTCTGATAACTAGCCCTCATCTTGAAGCTGTTTGGGGACCCAACAAGGGTAACCTCATTAGAACATCAGACAATCCTATCACCCTTATCACTCAGGAAATCCCAAGGGTTTTAGCAGCTGGGAACAAAGGAACCAGAGATATAAACCACATAAATTTCTATGATGTCATAGATACCCACTTAGAATGGATAAGTCATAGATAAAAGAGAGTTCATTGAAATTATGTTGTTTTCTGTATGATTGCTGGTTTTACATCACTAATATTGAATACTGATTTTATATATGGCAGACAACAGAGCATCTTTAACTGCCAAGGCCTCTGCGCATCAGACACGTTTTCTACCCCCTCAAAATGAGACTAAATGAACACATTGCCTATGTGTGCATTTGGTCAGTTGACACCTCTGATATTAGCTACCACCCTCTTTTTTGCCACAAGGCTTTATGTTCACAGTCTTCAATTTTCTCCAACTCCCAAAGGCCTCTTCCGTGTCCCCTGGAACTATCTTTCCATAGTTATCAGCTTTTCTTCATACCTCCAATATTTCTCCACCTACTTTCTTCTCTGTCTGCTTCAATAAAACCCACCTCTGCCCCGAGGACCAGCATCTGTGGGTGGAATCTCAGGTAGCAGCAGTTTATCCCCTCGCTTCTCATACACTTTGGTCACAGGTGGTGGGGTTATTGCTCCCCTTTGCCTCTTTCAAACCACTAACCTTCCACTCTATTTAACATTTGTATAAGATGCTTTTCTCTTCTAGCTGTTGCCTTTCTTACTCAGATCAACTCATCCTCATTCATTGTGCACGGGGGCAACCAGTTGCTCTCTTCTCCAAATAAAATTCCTGTGAGGTTCCAACGTCCACCAAGACTGGTTGTCAACCTACTGAAACTTCCAGTCCACTGACCTTCATTCAGTCATGTCATCTCTCCTTCTTCCCTTCTCTCTCTTCCTGCTATTGGTCCCTGGGTCTGATAACATTTCCTTATAACTTTAATGCCCTGTTCTTCTTACTTAGTTTTCTTACGTTTGAGAATTTATTGAAGTCAGGTAACTGGTTACATCTCCCTTTTCGATCACATCATGTATGCAACAGTTGCAGGAGAGCTATAGGTTCCTTTTGCCAAAGACATTTGTCTGATGTTAATACTTTGGCTTTTGATTTTGTGTGTGTGTGTGTGTGTGTGTGTGCAGTGCTTACATTTGCCCACAATATCTTAGACCCTCCTGAGTTACTCTCAAACTCACTGTCAACACTATAGGATTTTACCCATTGATACAGACTACTTGGAAGATACAGGAAAGAGAAGCCCAAAAACTTAGTATTTGATCTTGTCCATCAAAGTACTTAGTGATTTCAATATGAGAACAAAATGTATACTGTGATGTATGCTTTTGATACTTACTTTTAAAAGTGAGATGCCCATTGCCACAGTCTTCTTTACTTTGTTCCCATAAGTTATTCCCTCTAAGAAAAGCTTGAGATCCAGGGATGAATTCCTTCTGTCCTTCAGTGCCTGAGTCTTAGTCAGGTAATTAGAAAGAAGTCCTTGGTTAAAATCAATTATCAAATCAAGGGAAAGACTTAGACATTAGTACCTGGTTGTGTGGGAAGACATGAGAGCAGCAGGAATCCAGTCTTGGAGGCAAGGTGCAGTCAAGCAACAGGGCAAGGGCTTAAATCGGGGCCTGGGGACCTTCTATCCACTCCTGTCTACACTGTCCTTCCCAGTTCTTCCCATGGGCTTCCCCCATCTTCCTTAAATCCCTTTGGGATCCTTCAGATGCAGAAGAAATCCAAACTTACTCCATAAAAAATAGAAATAGACAATAAATATAATTTGCTCAACCTCATTGGTAACATAAGTCCTTGGAATAAAAAAGTAAGATGCTTTGGGTGGGTTTTAAACAATGAGGGATGCTTTGGAAGGAAAATACTTTAATTCCAGTTGAAAACTTAATGTGGTGTATAATACTATGGAGAGATTTTAAGGAAGAAAAGATCCAGATTTCAGGTTTTTAAAAATACCAGAATAACAATATTACAATAACAAAATGCTGTTATTTTGATATTCAATAAGACCTCAGTATTCTAGTGTAATGGAATGCCAGAAGAGAGCATCACCTCACTTGTTACTGTCCCATACCTGGACAGTAGAGGAGAATTTATCCCCAAACAGATTTAAATAGTCTGGTCTGTTTAACAGTGTCTGTACGTACTGTCACAATGTCAGAATATGAAGCATCATTTACCAGTGCGTTTTTGGTCACCCCACTCTGATTTTACCTTATAGCTCTCAAAGGATAAACAGTAGTGTTTCAAGATTATTGCAATAAATGTATTGAAGTTGAATGACACACGATCTTCTTCGTGGATATCTCTTGAAATGTTTAATTATAGCAAAAAAAAAAAGAGATCTTGTTTAATCAAGATCTTTAATAAAAGGCAACACATGTTTATACCAACTAGAGCTGTAAAAATAAACATGTGGCACACAGAAAAGAGAATCACAGGATGAAACTCAAATTTAATATGCACAAGAAAGGAAAAGGTTCTCAAGCATGCAAGAGCGTGTGTATCTAGGACACACACATAGTAATTTTAAAAGATTTTTTGACAAGCCACAAAACCCTGCCAAAACTGAAAGGGTCAGATACCAGGACAACATGCTCAAATCTGGGAAAAAAGAGGATTTGCCCTAAAAGGATCGAGATTAACTTTTCTTCAGACTAGCAGAGTTGGGAGGAGTGCTCCAAGTCAGAAATGGTTGGCTGCTATTTAAACTGTTCTGAAACACAAAGAAAGAAAGAAAGTAAATTTCCCACGTCTCTGTCTGAGGCCCATACTGCTGATGTCCAAAAAATACCAAAAAGAAAACTAAGGACCAATCTCACTCAGAAATATTGATGCAAATTCTAAATAAAATATCAGCAAATAGAATTCAGCAGCTCATTAAAAGAATAATTCACCATGGCCAATTGGGATTCAACCCAGAAATCCAAACTGATTCAACGTTTTAAGAGGCATTAATAATATTCAGCATATTAATGAGTTAAAGGAGGAAAAAACAAATGAGGGTTTCAACATATGCTGATATGACATTTGAAAAATTTCATTACCCACTCCTGATTCAAGAAGAAAAGGTCTTAGAGAAATAGGAATAGAAATTTCCCTCACGTCAGAAAATGTGTATGCCAACTAGAGAGTCAAGAAGAGGGAAGCACTTGAAGTATTACAGTTGAAGTCAGAAGTGTAACAGGGGTGCCCACTATTATTGTGAGTGTTTAAAACTAGTGAAGAAACATGTGAAATGGATGCAGATTTCTTCCATTTATTCCACAAGTATTGATTGAGAGCCCACTGTCAGCCATAGAATAATGTTAGAATTCACAGTCAGCCCTCCGTGTCCACGAGATCCGCACCACAGATTCAACCAAGCTCCAAGGGAAAATATTAGGGAGAACAGTTTCTGGAAGTTCCCCAAAGCAAAACTTGAATTTGTAGGCATGCCAGCAACTATTCATATAGCATTTACATTGTATTTACAACTACTTATATAGCATTTACATTGTATTCGGTATTATAAGTAACCTGGAGGTGATTTTAAGTATCTGGGAGGATGTGCATCAATTATATGCAAACACTATGTCGTTTTACATAAAGAACTTGAGCATCTGTGGGTTTTGGTATCTGTGGGCATCCTGGGATCAATCAGTCATCTGTGGATACTGAGCAACTATGGGCTGGTTGTACCCTTGAAGCTTATATTCAAGTAGGGCAGATTATTTGCAGATTGTATTATGACTGCATGCATGGAAGGGATTAAAAATACTATCAGGCAAAAATACTGTGCATTTTTAAAATTTAGTTGGATACTAGTTAAAAATTACCACACAAATGCCTACAAGCAGTCAGCAAAGAGGATTAAATAAAAATATTCCAGTTGTTTATTCCAGTTAAGATACAACAAAATTATCTACGGATATAGAAAACACTGCATAGCACCTCTTGTAAGCACATGATAAGCCACAAGTGTGAGAAATAATGTTTTTTAAAAGCAGAGACAACTCTTGTTTTCGTATAGGAAGATTCAATACTGTAATGATACAAATTCTTCTTAAATTAATCTATAAAGTAAATAAAATCCCAATGTGAATCACAACTCAGCTTTTTTTAAACTTCATGAATTTCATCTAAAAGTATAAGTATCTGAGACGTGGATGGAAAATGCTGGAGAGGAAGAATAATCGGGAGGAAATATCCATGTCGGATTTTAAATTGTTTTCAGTAAAGCTACCACATTTAAAATCGTGTAGGTAACAGAAAGAGAACAGATAATCCCATGTTGCAGAGTAATCAACAAACTGATTAAAACCTTTACTGGCATTCGCTGTGTGATAAAGGTGACATTGCAAATCCCCAGGAAAATAATTATTCAGTTGCTGATGTTTTGTACAGTGACAAAGCCATTTAAAAAAAGTAGTAATACAATTGGAGCCCTACTTCAAAATTAACATCAGGATGAATTCTGGATGAGTTAAAGGTTTAAGGGTTCTTTAAAAATTAGTAGAAATATTGAGATGAGATGCAACTGATTATTATGATACTCTTGAATTAGGGAAGAATCTCCCAAGCCTGAGAAAAAAAAATCTAGAAATCATAAAGAAGAGAACAGATTTATTTTTACTACATCCCAATTTAAAACTTCTGCATGAATCAAGAAACTCCAGAAATATTAATAACAAAATGTACTCACAGCATATAGCACATGAAGTGAGCATAATATCCTTCAAATAAAAGGAGCTGTTGCGTATCGATACGATAAAGAAAACTTTTCTTAAGTGAGGAAAGGCTCTATGTACAGGCAACTCATGGAGCAAGAGATACAAATACCCAACATCCAATATGTTCAATTTCACTGAACAAATAAGAGTTAAAACAACAAGGAGACGTGACTGTGTATCTGTCTGGTTGGTAAAAGACAGAATGGTTGGCACTCTGTAGTCTGGAAGAGTAAAGGAACTGGACACTCAGAGTACTGCTTGGATTGGATTATAAATGAGTTCAGTATAACCTTTTTGGGAGCGATTTGTCAACAGTATGTTAATATTTTAATTGCCAGCGCCCCTTTAAATATAAATTACAATTTTAAGAATAAGTGTGTAAGGGAAAACAGTATATAATGCACATTGGGCGTGTAGGCACAGTGTTTGTGTTCTTTTTTTAAGAAGAAATGCAGAAATTTGGAGCAACCTAAATTTTCATCTTTAGGGATTGGTTAAATAAATTTTGCTACAACGCACATACTAGAATATTATGCAGTGGTTAAAAATAGTGAAGTAGATTTACATATTCCATTTTGGAAAAGGTCCATGGTAAATTGCTAAATGAAAAGTCCTTAGGATATCCTCTATTGTATAATCTAGCTACTGTAATTCAGTTTGATAGGGGATGTTTATTTGTAAATTCACAGAGACATTTACAAAAGGCTGTCCATCAGATTGTTAACAGTTCTTATCTCTAGAGAATTGGATTCAGAAGAAGAGAGCAGAGTGGGAAAAGGAGGGCGGCATATTACATCCTCATGTATTGCCTTAAATTTCTTTTACCTGGGGAGCATGCATTACTTTTATAATCTATAAGAATTTAGAGTTCTTTGCTCAAAATAAATCTGAAAATAGCTCTCTGTGTTTTCCATGTTTTCTGATTCTCTTTGAGAAAAAGTTCTTTTATTTATACTGGCATGCTGGATTTCTAGCCAAAGTTAACTTTAGGAGCAAGTTAATAATCTAAGTTTTGAATTATTTATATGCACTTTGAAGCTCTAAGGCAGAGAGGGCAGCTCCGTATTTTCCTCCCCTTTAGATCATAATCCTTGCTCTGCCACCACGGCCTTCTCCATATTGATGAGGTGCAGAGAGCAAAAAGAATGTTTGATTTCAGGTGGAGGGTGTGCCCTGCCCTCTTATCTGTCACCTTCCACATGGTCATCACGAAGAGCAGCGGAACTGAATTCCGCTGACAACCGTTTAGCCACTCCAAGACTTCACAGCGACGGAGCCTAGAAAAGCACATTTACAGATATTGGTAGGATGGATTCGCGATTACAAATTTGGCCTGGGTCCAAGGATACACTTCACCTCCAACCCATCTCTCCCCACCCACCTGGTAAGTTGGTTTGGTCCTTGGGGAAATCAGGGATTTGATTCTAAGTCCTTAAGAGGAACGTGTCTGGTCCTGGTTCCTACTAGGTCTTGAAGTCCATTTCGTGTCTAGTGTAAACCAAGAAACGGGTTTGTTGCAAGAAAGGAATACAGGATTGATTCTGGCCGGTTCCCACGGAGTTCGCGCCCATGGGTTCGTACGAATCCAGTCGCATAAAGTGATTCTAGCTTCCCTGCTGCTCCCCTGACTCTCAAGCAGCACCCCAGACCAGCAGTGCAGCCAGGCCAGGCCCAGAGTCTCTGAGCGCCCTGCAAACGAGGGTCCCTCTACTTGTATCCACTGTGCTTAACCGTACCAGCCTGAGGACCGGTAGCTCTGTGATTCACTATTTTCCAGAAATAGAAATGTGGCTCTAATGTCCCAGGCTTGTTTTGTCCGTGTGCTGAGAGACTCTACAGAATAAAGCAGTTTTTAATGTTTTCTAAAGATTCTCATTGTTCATTCATCACGATCCTGTCAAATGTTTGGCACACGAGTTGACCGAAAATCTGGCAGGTGTGAATGGCATTGGTTTGATTTATTTCCCCTCTAATCCTTTGCTGGAGCTTGGATCCTGTAAGAATCATTACACTATATCTCACATGTTCCCTGTATTTCAAAAAATCATTCTTCTAGAGTGACCAAGTCCTTCCAAGGCTGGGGGAAAAAAAAACAGTCAAGACTGTACTTCGAACATGATCAGGAAACAATAAAGACACTGGCAGAAAGCAGGAGAACTGAAGAGACTTTACCAAGCTACGGCTTAGCATTTTGCCTCGCATATTCTGCCTGTTTTTAGTTTTGGAAACTAACCCACTGGTGGAATTGTGTGCTTCCAGGATGAAAGAGGAAAGACACACAGGCACGAAGGAACAAATTCTATTTTAGCCCCACACTTTGTTATTGTGGTCGCACAACGGATGCCCGGCTCTACATCAACACTTTTCTAGCTCCTGATAAGCTTTTAAATATTGCAAGGATGCTTGAGATTTTGTCATTTGGTTCCTGAGAGCTGGAAGCTGTAGGGAGCTAGCAGGAAACATCTTCCTGATCAAATTTCCCTTTTTTCCTCCATTTTCTTACCCGAAACCCTTAACAGTTTGTTTTAGTGCAGAGATCATTCGATGGATTTCTCTTGAAGAAAGAATCACGTGGCAAAGGCTTGTAAGTTTTCTTTCTGATTTCTGAAGATCCTGGAAAACCCTCAAACTGGGGAATGTTTATGCTGAGACAAAAACTACCAGGAAACAACAGTCCTGTTCTAAGAGGAGAGTAATAGTAGTAAAAGATTAAGAAGCATGACCACAAGGTTTCCGAAGGGATGTATTTGTCTGCTTGGGCTGCCAGTACAAAATTGCTTAAACAATGAAATTTATTATCTCACAGTTCTGGAGGCCAGAGTCCAAGGACAAGGCGTCAGGAGGTTTGGTTTGTGTCGAGGCTGCTCTCCTTGACTTCTAGACGGCTGTCTTCTTGCTGCATCTTCACATACTCTTCCCTCTGTTCAAGGACTTCCCTGGAGTCGCCTCCTTTTCTTATAAGGACAGCTGTCATATTGGATTAGGGCTTCACCCGAGAGGAAAGTTATTTTAACTTAATCAACCCTTTAGAGACCGTATCTCCAAATATGGTTACGTTGAGGTGCTGAGCATTGAGACTTCAACATATGAATTGAGGGGAAGGGAACAGTTCAGCCCATCACTGGGGGAGAGGATGTGTTCCACAAAATTATACTGTATATACATAAATAGAAGGAATTCACGGTGAGGTACAGCAATGCTCACAGGCACTAAAGAGACACTAATGACTGATTAGAGCTGGTGACTCGTACAAGGAAACTCCTTGGTTTTTTCCATCTTAATATTGGCTCTTCTGCTAACTATGATCCTGGGAATCTGCTTGGAGTCAGACCAGACCCTTCTCTGTGAAGCAGGATAAAATTGGCCACTGAGCCATCATGCGAGGATGAAATAAAATCTATAGGGGTGTTTTTGGTTGGTTTGTTTTTGATGAAATCTATAAATGTAAAGCTTTTTTCTAACCAGGGTGTCTCTGAAGAAATTCGTTGGTGGAGGTGAGTGTTGATGAGCATTTTGAAGAGAGGAGAAAGATAGCAGAAGAAAGAACACATTTTCCCTGGAAGGGTGGTCCATGTATAGAAGGCAAATGTTTTCTGAGTCAGGGGCAGTTAGGAGACCTGGTTATTTGGATTGGACAGCTCAGAGCACAGAGTGAAAGGTACACTATCTCTTCCTCAGACCTTGCAGTCTTAATTTTTTTTGTTTTTTGTTTTTGTTACTTTGGAGAACTGGATAATGAAGTAGCTGCTCCATGGCCTAGTCCCTCCCACACAGTTCACTGTGCTAAGTTTTCACATGCATAGAAGGGCGAAAACATCTGCTTAGATGATTCATAGAGAGCCAATGAAATAACAGAGAAAGTTCTTTGAAATAGTTAAAAAGAAACCATCCAGTTGGAAAGTAATATTCTGTAACATACTAGTTTTTAATCTAACATCATGCATACAATAGGAGCTGAATAAATTGTCTGTTAACTGAAAATGTTAGTCTAAACAAAACACTAAATTTTTAAGGAGAATGCAATTCCAAGATGATACTTTTGGAATTCAGTTTTCAGTGTTGTATAGGAAGGAGAAGTGAAAACGTGCTCCAAATAGCGCCAGTCCAAATATTGTGAGCACGGAGGGGGAAATGATGACATATTCTGAAAATCGGTGACATCAGCAGATAAGTACAGAAAGGAAGAAAGTTAAACAAACTGGCCAGTCTTGCAGTGTCGAAGGCAAGTTTCTTCCTAACAGAATTAAAAAGTGTGTTTTTACAAGCTTGTTTTTTCAAATGCTTATGCAATGCATAATAAATCAGCTTTGTCTGCAAGATTGTTCTATAGAATAATAATCTTTACTCTTAGAACTTTCATGGAATTCTGCCCAAGTTTTCTTTTTCTCAATTTCACTCTCCATTTCTCCTAGTTATATCCTATATAACCACACAATGGAGATCGAAGTGCTCTTTATAAGTTTTAGCACTCAGCTTTTTCCAGTTTCTCCCTGTCACCACCCACAGAAGTCTCCTTTCTTGTATATTTAGGTATTTTCCAAACATCTTCTTTTTTCTTCTTCCATACCTTTATCATCTCTTTCTTGAACTGAAAACTGACATGGAGTAGATTTCTGGATCTCATAAAGTGGAAATCGATTATCAAATTGGCTATATTATTCTCCTTTCTATAAACGTACCAGTCCCCAGGTTACTTGGCAGTTCTTCCTATCAAGAGATGGACTCTATAATGAAAAAGACTATGAAAACGAATATGTGTATGTTCATGTATGACTGAAACATTATGCCATATGCCAGAAATTGACACAACATTGTAAACTGACTACACTTCAGTTTTTGTTTTTTTTTTTTAATCTTGTTAAGAAAAAAGAGAGATGGGCTCTACTCTCCTAAACTTTCAGTCTGGGTTGGCCATGTGACTTGCTTTGGCCAATAGAATGTGGCAGAAGTGACAGTCTGCAAATTCCAAGTCCAGGCCTCAAGAGAGTCTTGATTCTCTGCTCTGTTGCAAAATTCTGACCAGCCAATGTGTGGGCTGGCTTGCTAGAGGATAAGACTTTGTGTTGCAGAAATGAGTCCTCCCAGCAGACTGTAGGCACATAAGGCAGCTAAGCCCAGAAGACCCAGCCAGTTGAGCTTGGCCAAATTGCTGGCCTGCAGAATCACAAGCTAAATAAATACATTTTGAAGTGGTTTCTTACACAGCAAAAGCTAACTATTAAAATGGGTGACTATGGGAAATATTTGTAGCAGTTTGATGCAATTTGTACAACAGTGTATTACTGAATAAAGGTTGGGAAATAAAAGTCTCTCCAGGACATATCAAACTTTAATTTCATAATAGTGTAACATTCAGATATATTCTTTTTTATTGAAGTATAGTCAGTTACAATGTGTCAGTTTCCTCTTTATCAGTGACATGGAACATCCCAATATTCTTAAATATGACAAAGTAAAAAATCAGGAAAGTGTACTATTTTTATTTCACTACGTTCTTCCTAACATCTCCTGTGAATTCAAATATGAAGAGGATCTTGTAGTGGACAGAATCCAAAAAGTGTTAATTGTCTTGATGCTGTCAAGGAGAGGACGTTGGCTTGGTGCCACTGCTGCTTTGGGGTCATAGCCAACCTGGGAATGAACAGCTGTTCTTATTCAGAAAAATTCAGACAATATTTGGGAAGACATAATTCAGGGAAAAAAATTACAGGGAAAAATTGGGAAAAAAGCAAACTAAATCAGAATAGCATTTTTAGACTTTAAAAATATCTAATGATTCTGGAATTGTTTAATATACTTTCCACTATAGCTGGGAATTGGTGAGACAGGGAAAGCAGGATTGGAATGTCTCTAGCAAGGCATTTGGGAGGGAAAATTACATAGTGAAAGAATACAGGTTCTGGGATTGAGAGAAGTAGATTCTAGTTTTGGCTAAGACAAGAATTTTCTTGTATTCTCCTACATACAGAAACAAACAATATTTCAGTTCTGTTTTTAAATCTATAACACACACCATTTTAATACATATTAATGATATATGAAGATTCATTGATAGAGACAATTTCATATTGAGTATTTCTTTCTCTCACTCTCTTACTCTATAAAAATTCTATAGGCATTCTCCTATTCTTAAAGCCTGATCTGAGATCCCAGGGGCCCAAAAGACCAGAACAACTATAAAAAATCCAGCTGACTTCCATTAAGCTAGACATGAAAACATTTGAAAATATTTTAAACAATTTTGCTATTCTATTTTATTTAATTTGGAAAATAGTTTTAATTAAAAATGCTATTTGTGTTAATGTAATGAGTTTGGTATTGTTATTTTAAAATGAGTTAGTAAATATATTTCTTCTGATTCAATTTCTAATATTGTAAATGGTGATATGTATAACCCACATAAATGAAAATTCTTTTACATTTTAATAATTTTTAAGAACTTAAATGGAAATGGAGACAAAAAGCATTGAGAACCACTGCTGTTCAGAAAGTTGAATCAGATATTATTATACCAATTTAACAGATAGAGAAGAGTTAATGAATTCTCTTGATAAAGTGATTTATTAGATAACCCAGTATGAACAACTTCTAACTCAAACTTCTTTTCACATTTTAAGTTTACTTTTTCCCCAATGAGTTTTCATATTTATAAAAGTTTTATTGCTCAAATTAAAATACAATAAAAATACACGTTTTAAAGTGTATCATTCTCTCAATGTTAGAACAGGTACGCATTGATATAAATCATCATTACTGAAGGCTATCAGAACATGCCATCCCATAATATACTTCTTTGACATATGAATTATTTTGAGCTAAAGGTCATTGAGAAGCAGCAGATGCAGGAAAAACTCTAAAAGCAGAGCAGAGGTTTTCCTTTCTCAAAGGAAATTCTCCTTTACAAAATGTGCCTCCTCCCACAGCAGGGAGAGGAGGACTCAACAACTCTTACCAATGGAAAAGGCACTGACTTGAATCTGTGTAATAAGCTGTACTGAATAACCACTGTTTCCCATACTTTTCCTGACCACCTTTTCAGAGCTTGTCTTCCCCACCCCACCCGGATCACAAAACCCCTGTTCCATTATTTAGCCTATGACGGTGTGTTAGCCCAAGTTCTAACCACCTCTTTGTGTTACTCATCACTGGATGGTCCCATGTGTACACGCACTATGTACATGTTAATAAACGTCTGTTTGTTTTTCTCTTGTTAATCTGTCTTTGGCCAGTCTAACTTATGGGCCTGTCTGGAGACCCTCAGATGGGTAGAGGAAAAGATTTTTTTCCTCTCTATACCATTATTAGGATACTAAACATTTCTATACCTTCAAAACGTCTTATCACGCTGTCTGTCTGTAGTCAAAGCCCTCCCAGGACTGTAGTTCGTTTTCTTGAGAATGTCATATAAATGGAATTATACTATATAAAAATTTCCTGCTCCTTTTCCTCTGTATAATGCCTCAAAAACACATCTAAATTGTGTGTACTGAGAGTTCATTCCTCTTTATTGGGAATAGTAAATTCTCAATGTTCCATCATTTTTTAATCTACTCACTTGTTGAAGGACATCTTGGTTGTTTCCTGTTTGGACCCATTATGAATAGAAGAACTGTAAACATCTGTGTATAAGTTTCTGCGTAAACGCAAGTTTTTAGTTCTCTAGGACAAATGCTCAGGAGTGAGGTTTCTGAAGTGTGTGTTTAACCTTGTAAGAAGCTGTCAAACTTATAAGAAGAGTGACTGTAATGTTTCGCATCCTCTCTAGCAATTGATGAACTTCCAGTTGCTCTGCATTCTCACTAGCTTTGGGGTTACTGGGATTTTATACTTTAGCCATTCTATTAGGTGTGTGGTGACATCTCAACATAGCTGTAACTGAGGATGTCGAGGATGGTGAACATATTTTAATGTGCTTATATTTCATCTGTATGTTTTCTTTGGGGAAGTGTTGCTTCAAGTCCTTGGTCCCCTGGACTTTCTTCTAACTGTTGAGCTTTGAGTGTTCTTTACATATTCTGAACTCAAATCATATTCCAGATATTTGATTTACAGGTATTTTCTCCCGGTCTATACCTGCTTCTCTCAACAGTGTCTCTCATCATATGAAAATTTTAAATTTTGATAAAGTCCTACTTATTAATTTTTTCTTTGATGGTTCATGCTTTGGGTGTCAGGTCTAAGAACTCAGCCTAACATGATTTTGCCTCACACGATCTTCTCCTATATTTCACCCCCCTCCAACTTATAGTTTTATGTTTGACATTTAGATCCATGATCTACTATGTGTTAATTTTTGTATAAACTTTAGATTGAAGGGTATTGATTTATCTTTATTTGATATACAATTATTCTAACACCTTTTGTTTAAAATACTATTATTTCCTCACAAATTGCCTTGGTAATTGACTTTGCTTGGGTTAGTCTATTTTTTTTTAAAGAAAAATAAAACATTTTATATTTTCTAGGGGAAAAAACCATTAAATCTTGTTACATGGAAAAAATTCTCAGTGTTGAATATAAAATCATTATATTATAACATCTAGTTGAACATAAATTTTATACAATACTTTTTATTTTATTTTATTCTCCTTTAGTCTATTTCTGTACTCTGTCCAATTGATCCATACGCTTATCCTTTCATTAATAACATATTATCTTGACTACTGTCCCTTTATAGTAAGTCTTAAAATTGAGTATCATGATTTCCCACAACTTTCTTCTTTTTCAAAACCACTTGGTTACTCTAGTTCCTTTGCCTTTCCACGTACACATTAGAATTAGCTCATCTTTATCTACCGAAACTCTTGCTTGGGTTTTGACTGGAATCATGTTAAATCTATGGATCACACCAATCCCTTTTTGACTATAGAAAACAGTCCTGATCTCCTAGGATAAATTCCACTAGATTGTGGTGCTTATTCCTTTTATCTATTGCTGGTTTCAACTTGCTTAGATCTTGTTGAGGATTTTAAAATCTATTTTAATGAGGGGTATTGGTCTGTAATTTGCTTTTTCTTGCTGTTCTTCATCTAATTTCATCAGGGAGGTGCTGGCTTCCCCAGATGAGTTGTGGACTGTTCTATCCTCCTCTAGTTTCTTTTAGAAATTGTGCAGAATTGGTTCTACTTTTTCTTTAGATGTTTGGTAGAATTCTCCAGAGAAGTCAACTGGGCCCAGAGATTTCCTTTCTGAAGGGTTTTAAAATATGAATTTAATTCCTTCAGTAGTTACAGTGTGATTCAGCCTATCAGTTTGCACTTGGGTAAGTTTTAGGAGTTAGTAGTTTTCAAGGATTTGTATCATTTCATCTAAGTTCTCAAAGTTAAGTGCATGCGCTTGTTACAGTCTTCTCTTAATGTCTTCACAGTCTTTGGTGGCATAACATCTTTTACTACTTTATTAGTAACTTGGGTTTTCGCACTTTCTTTGCTAGTCTTGCTAGAGGTGTATCAACTTTGCTGATTTTTTTCCCAAGAAACTTCTTGATAGTTCATTGATTTTTCTCCCTGCTTTTTGTTTTCAATTTTATTGATTTTTTTTCCTCCTTTTTATTTTATTCTTTTTGCTTGATATGAGTTTCTTTTGCTCTTTTCCTTAAGGTAGAAGTCTGTTATTAACTTTACATCTTTCTTCTTTTTAAGTGTAAGCACTGAATGCTAAAATCGTACAGCTAAGCACTATTTAGGCTGTCTCTCACAAATTTTTATATCTTCAAATATTTTCTTTTTTTCCCTTGAGAATTCCCCTTTGACTCATGAATTATTTAGGAAAATATTGAATATCCAAGTTTTTTAGGTTTTTCTATTAGCTTTCTGTTACCTATTTCCAATCTAATTCCATTTTGGTCAGAGAACAAACTCTAAATGGTTTTAATTATTTTCTATTTGTTAATATTTGTTTTATCACCCAGGACATATGGTCTGTCTTGGTCAGTGTTCCAAGTTCACTTGAAAAAAATGTGTATTCTGATGTTGTCTGTAGGTTTAGTAAAAATCAAATAGATCCAGTTGGTTGATTGTACTTTTCAGTTTTTCTGCATCCTGGCTGATTGTCTGTCACCTGGTTCTAACAGTTACTGAGACAAGAGTGTTAAAAATCTCAAACTATAATTTTTACTTTATCTGGTCCTCCTTTCAGTTCTGTCACTTGTTTCATGAGTTTTGAAGCTCTGTTTTGATGCATAAATATTAAGAATTGTTACGTGGTCTCGGTAAATTTACTTCACCATTGTGTAATTTTTCTTTTTGTTCTTGATAATTTGATTTGCTCTGAAGACTATTTTGTGTGGTATCACTGAAGCCATTCCAACTCTCTTTACATTAATACACGTGTGGGATATCTTTTCCTATCCTTTTACTTTTAGCCAATTTGTATAAGTTTTATAAACTTGGATAAGGATATAAAGAATAAAGTTGGACCACTTTTTTCTTTTCTTTTTTTTTTTAAATAAATTCTAATCTCTTTTAGTTGGCTTTTTAAGGCCATTTTTATTGGATGTAATTCTTGATATGTTTGGAATTGGGTCTACCATTTTATTATCTGATTTATATTTGTTTCCTCTATTATTTGTTCTTCTTTGTCTCCATTTCTGCCTTCTTTTGAGTTCTTTAACCAATATTTTTAGTATTCTATTTTACTTTATCTATTGCATTTTTTAATCTTTTTTTTTTTTTTTTTTTTTTGGTATGGGATTTTAGTGGTTGCTCTAGAGATTATAATGTACACACTTAAGTTTTCTCTGTCAACTTAAAATCAGTAGTTTACCACTTCAGGTAGAGTGTAGAAACTTACCACCCTTAGGGCCCTTTACTCTACCCCCCCACCTTAAGATATAAAAGTCTTATGTATTATATCTGCATACACTGAAAGACATATCAGATAATGTTGTAATTTTTGCTTTCTGCTCTCAAGCATAGTTTAAAGAACTCAAGAGAAGAACAATCTACATACCCAATTATTTACATTTTATTGTGATTCCTTCACTCCTTACCATCCAAGTTTCCCTCTCATTTCCTTTCTTCTCTCTGATGAACTTCCTTTAACAATTCCTTTAGTCCTGGCCTGTTGACAGTGAATTATTTTAGTTTTCCTTCATCTGTTAATGTCTGTATTTCTTTCATTTATGGATGCTATTTTTGCTTGGTATAGAATTCTGGTTTTTTTTTTTTTTTTCTGCCAGCACTTTAAAATTCTTGTTCTACTTCCTTTCAGTCTCCATTTTTTTCTTATCAGAAATATGGTCATTCAAATCTTATTTGCCTTATAAATACTGCAGTTTTTTTTCTGGTTTCTTTCAAGATTTTTTTCTTTGCATTTAGTTTTGAAGAGCTTAATTATGATATGTCTGTGTGTGGATTTCTTTGAGTTTATTTTGTTTAGGGTTTGCCACACTTCTTAAATCTGTAGGTATATGTCTTTTTCCAAATTTGGGGAGTTTTCAGCTATTATTTCTTCAATCTATTTCCCAGAATAATGTTCTTTTCCCTCTCCTTTTGTGTCTCCAATGATATGGATTTTAAAGCTTTTGGTATTGTACCACAAATACCTGAGATTCTGGTCATTAATTTTTAAAATATTTTTCTTCTTTATCATTCAGATCAGGTAACTTTTATTACTCTATCTTCAAATTCACTCCTTGTTTTGTCATTTCCATTCTGTTACTGAGTCCTATAGTATGCTTCAAACTTGATTATTTATTTTCCAGTTCTAAAATTCTCTGGTTGTTATTTGCTTCTTTTATGTCTTTGGTGAGGCTTATCCCCTTCCATTCATTTTAATAATGTTTGACCTTACTTGTTAGAGAATTTTTTTAATAGTTGCTTTAAAGTCTTTGCTAGGCAATCCCAACATCTACGTCATCTCAGTCTTAGTAACTCTTTGTTGCCTTTTCTCACAAATTGACATCTTCCTTGTTTACCGTAGGTCATGCTATTTTGGATTGTATCTTGGGCACTTTGAACATTATGCTAGATTCCTCTGAGTCTTACTTAACTCTTCTGAAGAATGGTGATATTTTAGTTTTAGCAGACAATTGACCTTGTTTGTTTCAGGTTGCAAGTTCTAACAAGCCTTATGGGAGTTATGGTCTCAATGTCACTTCCTTTAGTCAATACCTTTGCAATATTATTCAGATCTGTTTCATGCATGTGTTCCACACTGTGGCCATTCTTAGTTCTGGGTGGTGATCTTATAGTTCAGTTCCCAAAGTCTATCATATGCTATTTTGTGTCAAAGCTATGCATGTGCACATTGAGAGAGTTCCCAGCAGTTAATAAACTATTTTTTCCAGTTATTCTCCCAACTTTTTCCTCTTTGTGACATCCCTAGAGCTCTTTTGGTTTCCCTGAGGCTCCTTTTTTCAGTAGAGCCAGAAAGCTGGGGCTTTATTTTACCGGTTCTGTCAGTGCACTACTTGCACTTGTGATCACTTCCTGAGCCTAGATGCAGTAGGAAAAGAGAAAGAGGGAGAAGGCAACAGGTGCTTGCGCCACTCTCTTGGGGCCTCATCTCTTCCAGTTTGTAAGGAAGCTTCTAGTTCCTCATTGCATGTCCCTAAATCATCATAGGATGTATAACATTAAGAGGAAGCCTAATGTAACTGTGGAATTTGGATGCATAAATCTAGGTACATCGATTGGAGCAAATGGACCACTTTGGGGATGTTGATAATGGGGGTGGGGGGATATGGGAAATCTTTGTATTTCCTCTCAGTTTTGCTGTGAAGCTAAAACTCTAAAAAATTAATCCTATGAAGAAGACTGAAATGCTCATGTAGGCTACAACATGAATGAAATTTGAAGACATACTTAGTGAAATAAGCTAGACACAAAAAGACACATATTATATGATTCCACTTATAGGAAGTACACTTAGTGGTCAAATCCATAAAGACAGAAAGTAAAACAGTGGTTACCAGGGCCTGGAGGGAGGAGAGAATGGGGAGTTATTGTTGAATTTGTATAGTGCTTCCGTATGGGATGATGAAAAAGTTCTGGAGATGAATGGTGACTGATGGTCACACAAAAATAATAATATATTTAATGTTGCTGAACTGTACCCTTAAAAATGGTTTTAAAGAGCAAATTTTTGTTATGTATACTTTGCCACAAAATTAGATGCAAAATAAATTAATTTTAAAAAGTGCACTGGTAAATAAAGAAAGTAGGGAGAAAGTAATATGTAACCAAATCATGAGTTAGCAAACTACAGTCTGCCCATAAGCCAAATCCAGCCGTACCAATTTGGTCTTTTATTATCTGTGGTTGCTTTTATATTATAATAGGCAAGTGGAATAGTTGTGAGGAAGACTGGCCTTCAGTACCGAAAATATTTATTATCTGACCCGTGCAGAAAAAGTTTGACAGCCTTTGAACTAGATGAGCTAAACCTCGAGGTATAGATCTTTATGGTCATCTTGAGATTCCCCACGAGGCAGCTTTCTGCCGGACCTCCCATCTCTGAATGGAAGCATACTTTCTGAGAGAAATCCTCCAGAGAAATGGGAAGTCCTTCCCTTCTCCTTCCAAACTCCTCATTCCATTCGTGGAACTATTACTGATAGGATAAATATTACTTTTCCAGGCTTCCTGCTAGATGCTTGGGTACGTGCTAAAAAAGAACAGGTGTTGGTCCGACCCTCACGAAGCTGTGAATGTACAGCAGGTTTTGTGGAGAGTTGATGAAGTCTCTCCCTAAGAGCCTCTTGTTGATCCTGAATTTATTTACTGGGAAACAGATCAAATCTAGCATTTCTTCTGCATGAAAGCCTACCTCATCAGAAAACATTTTTAATGCTTTCTTAGAGTCTTTATTCCAGTTAAACATTCCCTTTATTTATTTGTGACCAAGAAATGATGCTATAATATGCAAGTCAGGTCACAGATATGTATGCCTGCTCTAGCATTTTTGCATTATCTGCAGATGCTGTCCAGAAAGGACATCTAGTTCGCTGATATATTTGCCTAGAACAGACATAGCATTAGCCCACATCATGAATAAAAAAGTCTTTGTTTCAGAACTTGAAGGGATATTTCCCAATAGACATGTTGCATTTCCACTTACTTTATAGGGAACAAATATGACAGTTCTTAAAGAGAAGTGGACATGAAGTAAAATTACACACAATTTGAAATCAGTCTTTTCAAAATCAGGAGATGAGTTTATCAGATCCATCGAGCAGCAAAATCACTGAGTTAAATTTTTTCAACTAATTGATTTATCTAATCCCACAGACTCTAGTAAATCTATGTGTCCTGGATTTTTCCTGGACTGTCGTATCTTCTCAACCATAAGATAATAGCATTTCCTTGTAGAAAATATCCATAGTCCAAATCAGAAACAAGTTAATGCACATTTTAGTTTCAGAAATGTTACAAAGTGATATAAACAGAAAATTGTCTTGAATTTTGTTTTTTTGTGGTTAAATGTAAAAAATAATGCATAGGAAGTCTAGAAACCATTTTGTTGTACTGTTGGGGTCTAGATGTGGTGGGACTATGATTTATTTAATGGTTCAAAGTTTACAAAAATGCCAACTAGAATCCAGGACTGATGAAAATTCAATGTTGAGTAATATTCTGTTAAAAAGAAAAAAAGCTGTAGGAAACACAGAGAGCTGAAGGACGCTCTCTCTAAATGAATTTGGTGTTGTCTGTCATGGCCAGCTGAGGTCTCTGGTTCTAGACAAAGACATTTTCAGACTTCAATCCTTTTCTGGATAACTGTGCAGTTTGATTGTGTGGTCTATTGCTCCAAGAGGAAACAAAACTTTGGTCAATATTGTAAAGAAAACAAGTGATATGACATTTCTTCAATGTTTTCATCCCATGACTTCCTCAAGAATTCCCAGCATCATTATACGTTCTGTTTGTACCCTATGTTTCCAGAGACAGAGCTAAACATTGGCAGATTTTGAGACATGAGAATGATATAAATTGCTTCTATTTTTTAGTTTGTCAAATTATACTCATCATCTCATTGGCACTATTATACAGACGACTATATTTCTCCTTTCATAATGTTCAGCCATTTATCTAGTGGGTTTTATTATTGATACTCCAAGAGAATTAATCAAAAATATGTACCTTCATATTTTAAATTGACTTATTTTTATTCTTACAATGAATATTTATTTTATAAAAAGTCCCCTGTTAATGTGAATTCCAGTGGTATAAGGGATTATAAAAGCAGGAGCCATATCTAACATTTTTCCTACCCTCCAAAAAATATTAGAAAATTTTGAGTTAATCCTGTCATCTAGGCAACTTCTCTTTTCGTTTTTCCTCTTTTCCTTATATCTTATTTGCTCTTTTTCCTTCATAGTATAATGCTTGCTATTCTGTCTTTCTATAAGTTGCCTTAACTCATCTGGTAAGGAATGAGACAGACAAATTCAGTGTGAAAAAATATATACAACGTAGCCTCACCACAGGATGATTTGGAAACTGTGAGATTTAACATTTAGGTTGTTGCTTTGAGAAACATTCGTAGCTTTGAGTTTTACCAAGACTAAAGTTCTCTCTCTTCAGACAAATAACAACAGGAACTGAGTGGTCCAAAATGCAGCTGTGAAGTATGACCTCAGAGCACTGATAACATTTTCTCTGAGAATCACGTAAATGCTAGCACAAAAGCACCGAAGCAAAATCCTATGACCCCATTGGTACCTCATCTGATTTCATTACCTGGATCAGAATCCATTCATCAACAAGTGACCAGAAATGGGAACATGGCCATTGAATGCTAGTAAAATGAAGAATAACTCATTCCATCCCAACATTTTTTATAATTTCTGCCTCTTTTCCTTGTTAGACATAAGTGATGACAATGTAATAGCATGAAATCAATTAAAATAGCAGGATGGCCAAGAGAGTTGTATGACTTTAGAGTCAAAATGACAAGGGCTCAAATCTTGGTTCTGTCTCTTACTTGTTTTATGACCCTGGGAATTTTTCAACCCTTGAATGTAAGTTTTCTCACTGTGATATAGAGATGATAATATTTCCTGCCTTCATAAAAGTTGTTATGAGAATTAAATGAATTGATAGACAGATAGATGGATAGATAACCTCACTATCATAACTATAAGTGATCAATAATATCAGTAGCAATCATCACTGTAGGTAAATCCCAAAGACGCAGCCTGTTTTTTGTTTGTTTTAATGGAATCTAAAGATGTCATTTTAGAGTATGAAATAGAAGGGAAAATAAAACAAACAACGCCACGTGATTCCTGGCCAGGACTGACTTCTGGTTAGCTCTGTAGACCAAGGGGCCACACAGATCATAGGCGGGCAGTTTTGTTCATGCTGCAGTCAGCTGGGACTATCAGAGCAATGGATTACAATACTGCCCCCAATTTAGTAGATACCAAACAGGCCACAAGGAAGGGAAGATTAACATCTCCTGAGCTCAGATCTCTGAGAAAACTCTGATGCCTTTAAAATCAATGTCCCGCAACAGTGTCTGCAAAAAAATAATTCCAATAATTTACCACCAAAAAAAAAAAAAAAAAAAAAAATCAAGAGGACTATTTTTGAATTAACACGCCCAGGACTTTTCTGTAACTGGAAGCCCAGAAACACGTTTTTTATTTCAAAATGATCTGGTTCTTGTAACTGACTCCCTTCATCATGATTTTATAGCCACCCAAAGACCTTTCTCTGTCACCCTCCAGGTCTCTTCCTCTGCATGCTCTCTCCTGTTCCTTCCTTTCGGCATCTCTGATCCTGCAAATGGAAAGTTAGGGGCTTGAGTCACCTTCTAACATTTCTAAAACCAAGCGTAATAATCTTCCTTGCTAGGGATCCCTGGCCAACATCCCTTCAGAAAGAAATGTTCTAGTTTGGGCTCACAGGTAGGCCATTTCTGAAAATAAATTTTTTGTTGTTGTTGTTGTTGTTAAAAAAAATAGTTGGTGCTATTCAATAGTTGGTGCTACTTTCCCTTCACAGGCGTTGTGCAACCTTGGCGTTCATCCTTCTAGAAACTTCTGTGGAGAACTTAAGTGTGACAACTACAGTCCCAAACTCAATGTTATTCTTTCTATGAATATCACTAATTACAATTTAACAGCAAATGAGTATCTACCAACCGAGAATGGAAAAAAAGAAAAAGAAAAGATTGAAAAGAATTACTAAGTAGAGAAAACCCTTAGAAGTCTTAAAAAAAAAAAATAAAGGAAAAGCCTTAAGTTATTTGACACAATGCAAATGCCACACCAGGTCCACCATTAAATAAAAAGTTCCTGCTGCAAAAATCCTCAGATTATTTGCTTAATGGGGCCGAGTAGGGCTCCGCTATTTACAGGAAGTTATAACAGTATAAAGGAGAGAAAAATCTATTTTGGTACCATTAGTTAGCTCACAGCTGGGTTTCATAAGGAGGGTGTTTGTGATATCCGATGTCGTGTGGAAGACAAACCCAAGGAGGCTGATTTAACGCTGTTCCACAGCCAGAGGCAACAGAGAAAGACCTGTGGGAAATTTCTGTTTCATTCGCATTCCAGAGTCTAGGGAAAAGGTAATGTTAGAGAACCGACCCCGCTCTACAGGAATCTGAGTCACACATCAGCGCTTTCTATGCCTTCCTTGTGTTTTCTTAGGAAAATTATTGGAATTTGCTAGAAGGGGACCAAGTACCTCAGGAAAAGAAGACAGACAGAAGGACCCAGGGGAAGGAATGGAGCAGGAGGACAATTAGGTAGGAAGAAAGGGAAGAGGAGGAATACATTGGTTTTCTTCTTTTCAGAGTCTTGTTCACTAAGCCAACACGCAGTAGTCAGCTCAGTAATACGAATAAATGAGAGGACGATCAGCCTGGGCTCCGGAAGTTTGGTTTGCAGAGTATTGTTTTAAAACGCAGTTTTACAGTGTAGAGCATGTGGTAACTTGTAATAGTAATTCTATCTCAGCAATTCTAAGATGCTCTCCTCTTTGACAGATAAGAATTATTAACAGTTAATCATGTTACTTGTTTGTAATAAACATTTTACTCCTGATTTCTTGAAAAGTTGACTTTTTCTTTGTAGTTAGAACACTCCCCACAATGCCACCCATCCTTTGCCCATTTAAAAAGAAATCTATGGACTTGCTTAGCAAGGTAAGATCCTGCTCTGGCCTTAGTGAATGCTCAGAAATGATCGTAACTCTGATCAGATTGTACTTTGCTGTTCTGGTGCTCAATTCCCTTATCTGGCTGCAGAGCAAAATGTGTCTCTTTCTTTTTTAAATTGTCTTACATTTAGTTTTTCCTGTTTTCTTGTCAAGAGGCTTGTGCTTCTATCTTTGCATCTGGTTCCACGAGGTTGCTTGGTTTTCTGTCTTCCTGGTATAAACAGTGATTCAGGGCCCCCTGCCCCCTCCCCGTTTTCGGCAGACGTAATCTAATCTGTGTTATGTGACAAGACCAATTAGTCTCGCCCACTCCCTAGCCTTCTGTCCCTCCCCTCTCAGCTGCCACCCTCTTGGCACTCCGTCTCTTTTAGGTAAGTAGCGATGGAAGCCAAATTTCCAAACTGAATTCATTAGATGAATATGCAGGTCCAGATTGCATAAATGTGCTCACATCCTCAAGGAGAACTCAGAATCAAGACTTCGGACTCTTTCCTCTCATTGCATTTTATGTTTGTCAGGAGATCTCTGACTACCAGACTTTATCCCTGGCTGGAAGGAAGGGAAAGCTGCAGTTGACACAATGCAGGAAATAGGAGGCTCAGAACTGCGCTGAACAAAGTAAATGCGGAGAATACCCTCCTTTTCACGGATGGGTTCAGTCATTTTCTACACGTAGCTACCTGCTGACTTCTGACAAGTAGAGGTGGCCTCCAGCATCCAGCCGATAGATGGGCCAGGCGTGCCGTTCATAACACAGGCTCAGAGCCCACACTACAGCCACGAGGGTCAACTGGACCCTGGGACGGGCCCCTGAGGACAGGAGACCAAAGCACAGAATGGCTGGCGGTGTACAGTTCCGATGAGTCTGTCATCACATAGTCAGACTGTGGTCACCACGGCCGGGACAGCAGGTGCCACGAAAGCCTGACCTCTCAGATGTTCAGGAACCCAAATGCTTAAGATTGCTTCCTTTTCTTTCTGTTGTCAGTAATCGTTTTTAGATTTTTAAAGTCTGTATCATAATTGTGTTTGAAATAAAGATTTTTTTTAATTAAAAAAGTCTGTATCATTAATTTCATTATCATATTTGCTGACAGAAGGAATGAACCTTCTAAAATGTTCATAGCTGGTAGCTTAAATTTCAAAACTGATAACCATAAATATAATTTCATGTTACTTGACAGGGAGAACTATCTCGGGGTCAATTGCTCAAAGAGAGGTCGGGATTTTTTTTTTTTTTTTAATTTCACTAGTGTTCACCAATAAAACCTTAGTCTCATTACAAATATGCCCACTAATTAGCATTCCTTATAGAATAAGGTTGGTGCCCTCCTGTTTTTTAAAGCACAAGCAGATTTCTTGGATTAATTGCAAGTTCCCTTCTGAACACATACATATAAGAGTGAGATAGAAAAAAAGGTAGAGAAAGGAAAAGAGAAATAAAACAAATGTCAAAACCTCAGTAACAAATTCTCTAGATGAGCAACGAGGTCCTACCAAATAGCATAGGGAAGTTATATTCAATATCCTGTAATAAAGCCATAATGGAAAAAAGTAAGAAAAAGAATATATAGATATATATAATTTATACATGTAAAATATTATGTATAATATTATATATATATAAAAACTGAATCACTTTGCTGTACACCAAGAACATTAGTAAATGAACTATACTTCAATAAAATAAAGAAAATAAAAACCCAAAACCAAATTCTCCTCTCTAGGAATTTGAGAAGACAATACGATCCCATTTCTTTTGGGTGTCATTTTGCCCCTGACTGCACATTCTTGCAGGGCTTATTGCCATCTGCTGCCAAGTCATCACCCACAGAAACCTCCAAGGTACTTCATGTGGGTTCTCAGCCTTGTCCTTGTGACTAAGGAAACTTTGGCTGTGACACTATGGATTCTGTGTTCTCACTTGCCCGAAACAGCAGACTTGAATCACTGATGTGACCAGCTAGGCGGAAATTCCCAGTAAACTAGGCAAGGAAAATAAAATGAGTAAGAGAGGATCTCCTGGTCCATTTAGGTGTGACTTGAGGGTGCAAACATGGCGGCTTGGACACAGAGGTCGATCTCATGAAAACATTTCAGAGAGATGCCCCCTTTTCTAATACACCTTGACAATGGATATGAGTTGGAACTATTTCTTTTCTGTCATTCTGCAAGTGGGTTTTAATATCCTGTTGCTCTAATTGTAATTTAGTAAATTCTCAACAGCCACCTGTGCAGTCAACTTTGCATGCAGTCCCGCCATCATGGCAAGAAAAAAAAAGGACACTATGAACTCATCTACAAAACAGAAACAGACCCTCAGACACAGTAAACAATCTTGTGGTTACTAGGGGAAAGGGGAGGGAAAGGATACATTTGGGAGTTTGAGATTGACAAATGTTAGCCACTATGTATAAAAATAGATTTAAAAAAATTCCTGCTGTATAGCACAGGGAACCATGTTCAATATCTTGAAATAACCTTTAATGAAAAAGAATATGAAAACGAATATATGCATTTATATACATGATTGGGACACTGTGCTCTACACCAGAAATTGACACATTGTAACTGATGGTATTTCAATTAAAAAAAAATGAGAAATAAAATAGAGAAAAAAAAAAAAAAAAAGAACAGCATTCTGTGGAGGGAGGAGGAGTTCTTCCAGGAGCCCTTCTATGTTAACTTGCCGTTTCTCAGCAACCCCCTCACTGTGACTTGTGTGGAATCACAGGAGCTGCTGGAACCAGCTGGATTCCTTAGTCTTCCCTTAACTTCTGGCCAGCCTCCATTTATACTGCTGCTAGCAGGAGAGTCAAAAAGAAAGAAAGAAAAAAGAACTCATAGGTTTGAGAAGTCTATAAAATTGTGGTGGAAAAAATATATCTGAGGAATTCTCAACCAGTGAATGCCTAGCAGGCTTCAGAACTGGGGTACACATGCAAAGTACATAAGGAAAACCAAAAATGTGTACGGCCAAGTCTTCGCCTTCGTGAAAGGTTCTATAATTGGTGAGTTGGGGAAATAATTCAAATTTATCATGTCTTTGAGCTTCAGTAGAAGATATGACATGTCTGGATGTCTTAGAGAATTGCTTTGCCCACTTGAGGGTGTAAGGATGTGGGAGTCTTTCTGGAAAGTAATCAACTTTTTCAAAGGCCTTAAAAATATTCACATTCTTTGTCCAATAATCCCAATCCTAAATAACAAACAAAAATAAATAACCTCCAACATACAGAAAGAGTTAGCTATAAGGAGAAGGATCATCCAAACACTATTCAAAATAGCAAAAAAAAAAAAAAAAAATTAAGAAATTAAATGTAAAATAATTAATAGGATGAGGGTTAGACTATGGTTATCCTAGTATGATATTTCTGCAAATATTATCTAGCCTGGATTTTGAATTAGGACTATATAAAAATATGAACTTAAATTATTAGATGATTTTTAATAGCATAACTTTAAATGACCCCCATTTTTAGACTCCGGCTTAGGTCAAGGCAGAAGATATGCCTTGGTAGCAGAATTTAAGGAGGTTCTCACTCTTGGAGACCTGCGAGAGCAGTGTCGGCACTGGCACAACCCTGACAGTCAGTGGTTCCTTAAATCATGTACCCTGAGCACATTTCTCACCTCCCCCCAGTCCCCGCCCAGCACCTGGTACCCTGTAGATGTGCTATAATACTCAGTACTCTACTGTTGGACATTCAGGTCATTTTTAATGTTTTCCTGTTATAAATAACACTCTGATAAACATGTACATGTAACACAGACATATTTGATTTTATCATGGGAATAAATTTAGAGTGGTTGGATTCCTTCTTTAAAGGTTTAGGATTTGATCCATATTGACATATTTCCTCCAGGAAGTTAACATGCTCTATGCTTATTCTTTTGGTAATGTGTATTTGAGGGTTTTCATACACGTTTTTGGTACCTATTTTAATCTTGGCAATATGATAGAGAAAAAAACCTGGTTGTTTCTATTTTCATTTTTTAGCGTTAGTCATATTAAATATTTTAATACTTTATCTTCTGCTGAATAGTTGTATATGTGTATTATCTGCTTATGTCTGTAAGCAATTTTTCCATTAGGGTCTTTGTTTTTTCTTAAAGATTTGTAAGCTTCTCATAAATTAAAGCCATATACTCTGCCTCTTGGATATGTTACCCTTTTCGTCATCTATATTTATTTGCTATGTTTTGGTGTGCTAAATAAAAAAAGGTAAAAAAAAAAAAAGTAATAGTTAACACTATTGAGTGTTTGCTTTGTCCCAGACACTATTTTAATCCTTTAAATCCTTTTATTAACTCATTTAAATCTAGTTATTAACTCATTTAATGCTAGTAAGAGGTGCATACAGTTATTATCTTCGTTTTATAGTGGGTGAAACTCGGGTACAAAAATGTTCAGAAGTAAAGTAACATGATCCAAGTCATTCAAATCCTGGTGACCAGATTTCTTACCCAGCAGTGAGGTCTGGACTTTTAATAGGCGCCCCACACTACCTCCTACCACAGAGTGAATGGTAATAAAATAGCAAATCAAATCTACTGACCATTTTTTTTTACCATCTCTAATGATACGCTATTTTCTTACTTTAGGGTTTTCTCTATTTAAATCAATAAATTAAAGATGAATTATATAATAGGTGATATTTGAGATATCAGCTATTACAGACACTTGATAAAGCAATAGTTTTTAAAACATCAATATCTCTATCATATTTTATATAAAAGGTTATTCCAGAATGATTAAGGAGTTAAGTGCCAAAAAATTAGATCACTTGTGTTTTCTTAGAAAATCATCTATTGCATCAACATCGTTTTTCTTTTCAGTCTTTTGTGAAGATTTTATCTGTTTTCTACCTTTCCTAATTTCTAATTTTCTGTATTTCAGAATTTTTCATACAGGTTGTCCAGCTATTGTTTTTTCCTTAAAAATGATTTCAAATAATTGACCCTTGGATTTTTTGGCTGGACTCTCCTGAGTTGCTTGGAAGAACCATTCAACGTTGTTAGATAAATCCTGGCTCCTATTTACTTTGTCGCCTGCTACACACAGTGTAAGTCTAAGAAGCAGAGCAGTTATAAGTCAACACCTGCAATTTAGAGCATGCGTGTGTGTTCAGAGACAATTGCCCTTGGGTCTCCCTCGTTTCTGTACATGTTGGGACTAGAAAGGCACGGATGGTCTTTGTCTTGGACTATCATTTCAAGGATGTTGGAGAGCAAACAGCCTTAAAAGATAGAGATAACGTCCTTCTCTGGAGCAGAGGTCAGATGTGTTTACTGCCTAGCATAATGAAGATAGTATCTCGCTCTGGCACGAAGGTCGGACAGATTTGCGTGCTGTGCATTATAAAGATTTGGGTTCTTGCTTAGGGTTCCACAGGTTCCTCAGCTGTGATGCAAATCCACCATGTACACAGTGTCTACCTGGGCTACCCCACGGCACCCTCCACGACTTGGGGTGAAAGAACTGATACAAACATGACGGTCATAAAGTCTTTTGTCTCTGACTCGTGGGCTTTGTGTCTTCTGCCAGCATCGGTGTATTTGCAGTAGGCAAACTTGTTAGTTTGAAAGCAGGATAAAGTCTCACATCCTTCATAGTTCTTGATGCTGATTGTTGATTGCATATTTATACTGAAATGCCAGTTTCTTTCTCTTATATGTTAAGACACACATCATCTCTCCTATTTTGTAGGCTGTGAGTTACTCACCATGCCGCCGCTCCAGGACATTTGTAGGATTATGACCTTCTCTTTTAGTTACTCCCGTGGGCTCCCGAAGTGAAGTTCATGTATTCCTCATCACCTGTATTTGACAGCAGACCATCTTAATCTTTCTCAAGCTTAGGTGAAATTTCGTCTTCAGTTTTCACTATATTGAAATATGGAAACTTACTGCTTTGAGTTGCCCCACAGGATCTCTTAAATTAATTTTGAGATGTCCACAGAGCCAATATTTTAAACCAGGCAATCTCAAACATAATTCCATATATTATTAAGATCTGTAAGACAGTTCTGAGACACATGATAGAAGTATTTTCTACTATTTATAGATTCTTACCATTTTTTGCTTTTACTTATTCACTTCTGTATATAATTTTAGTAATCCCTTCTATTTCTCCTTTCTTTTGAAAGATTTTATTTTCTTTATTGCACATCTTCATTACCCCTTGTTTTAATCATAGTATTTCACAATGTAAATTTGCTTTTAATTTCAGCCTTGGCCAGGTTCCATGGTTTTTATTATGCATTGTTGTCATTATTATTCCTCATGCATTTGATAAATTCAGTTTCTGTGTATTTAATAACCCACAGTTTATCTGGAAGCATATTTAATTTCCAAATGTTTCATCAATATTAAGAACAAAACAGTATTCACTGACTTCCTGGGATGCAAGATAAAAACATTACCACACCTTGCCTTCCCATCCACTTCCTGGTTTTATTATTTTTCATATAATCAGTTTTTAGTTTCTATTCTTAAATTCTCACAATGTCAAACATTTTATTTTCAAAATTAAAATTGCCACTTTTGCAACCACAGGTATAGCAATTATTCAAACTTTAAAAAATGGATTCGATGCACAACTTGACTCAATCCCGTATGACTTTTCTGTTCTTTCAATCTGTTGTTTAGCATTTTTTAGCCAGCCAGAGCTGAGTTTAAATCTTGGCCCGATGGTCGTTTACTTTCTGTGTTTTCCTGTATGAGTAACAGGCAATCTCCTAAAGAGAAGCATGGTCTCAGCGTGGCCTTTTCATAGTGGCTAACGGCCCCAGCGTGGCCTGGGAGTGGACTCTCATTGCTCGTTCACCACCTCTTCAAGAGCACACCTGCTGCTTGGAGGAAAAGCCCACCATGTGCTTCCTCATATGTGTAAATGCCCATGACCCTGGGCATACCCCTGTTGTGTCCCTCAGATACACCCAACCCACAGCTGCCAAAGGAACCCCCCTTTCCCCTAGAGCTCACCTTCACTTCCAGTCCTCCTCTCTCCAAAGTCGGTGGTGTTGGTGGGGTCCCTGAGCTCTTGGATCCCATCAGCCGCCCTTACCTCATGGGGAAATGCGTTGCCATATGTCTTGGAGCATCTCTTCTCAATATGGTTTTATTGTCGTTATTCCTATCTAGAAAGTATTCACAATTCCATAATGAGGGATGATAGCATTCGCAAGTTTTGTTTTTCTTTTTCTGTGCCCACAGATTCTTCACACTCCCTGATTTCGCACACTCTTGGTCAATTCCTTCATTACTGGACAATATATTTGTGTACACAGGCATTCTATCCAGACATCTAAGTTACTTTTATTTTTCCTTGTCTTGTACCTTATTGTAATTATAACAGAAAAAGGGCAATATATATATTTTCTATGTAGTAATGGCTGTCACTATTAGGAACAGTGCAAAGTGTTTCGTGCACGTTATCTGGGGGAACCCAAACCCACTATGAGTGCATATATCTGTTGTTCATATTTAACAGACAACAGCTGATGATTTAGGAGATGATGTCATTAGCCCAAAGCCACAGAGATGCTAACAGGAAGATGCAAGTAATTGAAGCAATAAATGGCAAGAAACCATTGAATGGGAATGGCAGTGCCATAGAGACCTCATAGGGAAGGAGCTTGCAGTGTAGTAGTGATGTAAGGAAAGAAAGTGGGCCTAAAAGTGCATCAAAAAAGGTTATGTTTGGAATCAAGAAATGAGATGTGTTTGGACCTATTAATTAGAAAGGAGGGATAGGAAGTCAGCTAAGAGCTAACTTCTCAAAAAAGAACAAATGAAAACCAGATGCAACTCAGGCTGAGGAGGGACCTGGGCTCAGGTAGGTGAATCGCGTTCTCTGCTCATGGGGCCTCTTGGAAGGTCCTGGAGCTGGAGCTGATGCATTTTAAGTCATGGTTAGAGGAGACTAAATGTACAGGATGAATTAGTCATGAAAGATGAAAGGAAGGAAAACATACTAGGAGCCTTTGCATTGAAAAGGGTCTGAACGTCTGAACCATGAGAAGTGGTCAGAAGATATGGGGAGACATTATCAGGAGTCCTTGAGGAGTGATTGATTATGGGGGCCCTGGAGGGCAGAAGAATCCAAGATTGACTCCATAGAATACAAGGAATGATAGAGAAACTAAATACTCCTGTCCAAAGCCCTCACTTACATTAGCAAAAGCTGTAGTTGAGAAGGCAGATACTTGGAGCCTCCCAGCCTGTTAGTAGGAAGGCCTCCTCCCCACCAGCCCATGACTCTTCCCACATTTGTGTCAGCATCACATTTATGTTAAAGTCTATGAGTCTATGAACTGTATGATCATTGGCCCAATCAATGACCCCAAATCCTAGTTTTTCTAAGATCTTGAATATGGTGAAAAGAAGAGTATAAAATTGAAATAATTCTGTTTTTTCCCACATCTTTCACAGACAACTCGACCTTTTTTCCACTCTTCTCACTGTACCTTAATTCACTCAGTAGTCTTTACTACAGTGCCTCAAATTTTCAGCTTTTTCCTAAATATTCAACAGTCTAGTTTATACCATCTGAATATTGCCAGTGCAATCCTTTACAAAGTACATTGGAATGTTCCTGGAAAAAAAAAGAGATTAAATATGCATTTAATTGAGATGTAAGATTAAGAAAATGAAAGCATGAAAATTTTGAGCCACTTGGCTGGGAGTTAGCAGTAGGCTTAAGTTGTCTTCTTAGGTGTGTTGTGTAGCAAACACTCACGTTATATAGTTTGATTCTCAGACATAAAGAATAAAGCTGTGACCTCCCGTACACCAGCGACAGAGAAAAGGTCAGATGGAGTGTGACACTTGGTGTCCTAGAGTGAGTTCTCCAAGCACACAGCAGCAGGATGTGGAGGAGTCCATGCACCCCACTCCCCACACATACTCATTAAAATCAGTGAGTGTTTATGGAACCCTTGTGACCTGGGAAACGTTTGGTGCAGTTCTGTGGACACTAAGATATACAAGACAGAGGGTCTGCCTGTCCTGAAGGAATCTGGGAGATAGTTTCAGCAACTCATTGGAAAGTCCACAATGGAGCAAAATGTGCTTCCAGAATCTGAAATAAGTAATGGGCAAAGAATAAAACAAGAGGTAGACAATGGTGTGTCTTCATGGGACCAGGCAACTTTGGCATTTCTGCTTTTTCCTAAAACCTTACTCATTCTCGTAAGACCCTGACAGGTGACTAAGGAGAAAAATATTTTACGGTCAGATACTTAATGTCTTCCCCGCGTTAAAACAAAAGTATTTCCATCCTATTTCATTGGCCTGCTTCGTAAGGCTGAGAGCCTGGGGACGCCTGGCTGTTTCATGAAGTGACACTCTGGAGTAGCTAAGGCAGTCCTGAGTGGTCTTGCAGAGATGCCTATAAATGAGGTGACCGTATTAATAGATGTTTTAAAATTGGATTTCTTTTCAGTATCACATTTTACTTTTCTGTTTTTTTTTTTTTTTTTGAACAGAGAAAGATTTATCACAAGGTCTAGCAAGGAGAATGTGTGGCTCATGCCCCCAAAACCTGAACTCCTTCATAGTTAATTCTCTCTCTCTGTCACACACACACACACACACACACACACACACATACACAGCAAAAGGGGTTAGTGGTCTGTTAGCCGAGTCATGTGAAGAAAAATGGGATTGGATGATCTTGCTGGGGAACGAAAATGCTGACATCCTCAAATACAAAGAAGCGAAATATGCCAAGCGGTGCAATGTGGCGGGCAGGGCATGGGGATTCTTGGAAGATATTTTCCACGACTTCAGGAGGCTATCTCTATATTTGCAATGAGGTTTCTGTCTTGTCAGCATTTCCTCTTTATTTGTGTTGGACTTTATGACATATCTAAGAATAATACATAATTTATAAGATGCAATAATGGCCTGGTACATTTCTGGCAGATTTGAAAAAAAAAATTCTTTTCCAATAACTCATTTGATAAACTCTTGAGGTCTCTTCTCGAGAACATTTCACACAACAATGCTTTGTTTTAAGGGTTGTCCATCAATGAGTCGCAGAGCATTCATTATGCATTCAAGCCTGCTTTTTTGTCAATCCCCTTTCTTGCCTCCTTTTATTTTTTTCCCGTATAAGTGGCATTTTTTCTGGGAGAAATCTGGTTCTTTGGGCTGTAAAATGAAATCATGCTAGGAAAAAAATTAACTCTTCAGACTCACAAGGACAATTACAGTCTTTTGTAGCGATGATCACATTTCAAATGTAATTTGACTGAATACGTATTCTTTATCATTTGCCCACTCATCCCTGCCCAGAGGCACAAACATGCATATGTAGCAGTTAGACGGCTCTGCTATAAAAAAAAAAAATGAACAGCATATTCCACGTATATGAAATAAGAATGCCTTCTTGTTCTACCAGCGACTTCCTGAATATATAGACTTAAGTGGCTGTCCTGGCCATTATTCACAAGTAATGCAGTGTGGGATGGCTCTCTTTTATTCACTTTTATAAACCTTATGGATAATCCCAAAGGAGGTGGCAGGGAGTAGGAGAGGGTTCTCCAGTCTTGATGGTTTCCTGTCCTGCAAGGTGGGCAGCTTAGCCCCCTGTCCTTGTGATTAAAGTCACGCTCACATCATGTGGTCATCACATCTAGAGCCAGGGAACGTGCTTCTAGAAGTAGACTTCTAGGTACACTATGGGATGCAAGTTTTCTCTCCTTTCCTGGGTCTCTTCATAACCAAGGATTTAATTTGCAAACTGGCCAACTGCTGTTTGGCTCTGGACCCAAGATTTGACACATCCAGAGTAACTAATCTTCATCATGAATGAGAAGGTTCAGGCAAACCACAAAAGGAGTCAGAAGGGAATGGTAGGGTGTACGAAGTGATGCAACTGTATTTACAGACGGGCATGAATCTCAGGGACGAAGGGGCCTGGGAGGTTAAGCAGCTGGCCTCCGAGAACCCAGCAGTGCAGGAAGGAAGGTGGGCAAGCGGCCAACTCTCTTTTAAACACTTACTTGGAGTTTCTCGGAGATCAGTGTGCTGCCTAGTCATGGCAAATGTTACTTTCACTCCGGGAATGCAAGCATCGAGCAAAGAACTGCACGCCTCTCTGAGAGGTTGGAAGGTCCTTTCCCTCACATCGAACCACGCGCTCTCTCACGGACACACGTAAACCCAGTAGCTGATTTTGAGTCAGATCTTTTGACCTACATTCCAGTTTCTCAATTCAAACCAGCTATTCATTTTAAGATGTGCCGTTAATGAATTACCATTTCCCCTCAACACAATCAACAGTGACAATATCGAATGTGTGCATCAAATGTAAGACGTGTTCTGATTTCAGAAATGCTACCATTAAAAAGTGTGCTTCTAAGAATCAAGAATCAGTCTTCGGTCTCCAGATACAGAATTTTAACTTGAATGCCCCTGTCTTAATAACAGGGACACTTACTCACTCATGTAGGCCTGCGGGCACACGCTGACTCCTTTCTACACGTAAACCATGTTGTAAATGTTTAAAAAATAGATTAAACTTGATTCCCTTCTTTCAAATACCTTATGGCTTTGAAAAGAACAAAATATATTATGTCCAGTTCCAAAGTAGAGATGGTAAGTACCCCAAGTGTGGTTGAGAGGAAAAAAAAGACAAAAAACACTTGAAAAATGAGTACTCTGATTTGGGTATTTATCTCCAGAAGCCATTGCTTCTAGTTTGGCTGGGGAGGAGAGCGGATGCGATAAGGGAAATATTTCCAGAGAAAGTGGCATCTTGAATGATGAGTAGGATTTTTACCCAACTTTTTCACTCTAATGATCCAAATCATCTTCAAAAATTAATTTTATCAAATCATGGTGCGGGACATGTTTCAGCCTGAACTTCCACACAGCTTCTCCCTGACACCGTTCATAGTTTACACTTGTGTTGTCGGCACTAAGCTTCATTTTTATCACGCTGTCTCGTCATCAGACCAGCACTGAGCCAGCAAGCCTTCATCTGAGGTTCACAGAGCACCTGAGTGTGCTAATGCAGTGCTCTGGGTAGCTGCTGTGTGACCAAATCCGAGCTATGACTCCTGCTCTTTTTTTTTTTTTTCTTTAATTGAAGTACAGTCAATCACAATGTGTCGATTTCTGGTGTAGAAGAGACTCAACCTTATTTAGAAATCGTGACTGTGAATTAAAAACTTAAGTGATGCCTTCAGATCGCATGTACCAATAAGAAGTAGGAGAGCTGGGGAAACAGCAAATGCCCAGGAAGGGGAAGAAAAGCTCGTGTTTCCTGAGAAACAGGGTCTCAGAAACTGCATCTTATTTAAAAACAAAAAGGAAAGAATGAAAAAGGAAAGAAGAATCAGAACCTTCTGGAAAGAGACAGAATACAAGCCAAAGCACAAAGGAGGGCATTTCCAGTGTGTGGGGACCAGTCAGTCTATCAGCTGGGTTGAAGATAGGTTTATGCTGAGACATAATGAGAGAATTAAATAAAAATCAACAATGTGTATCGGGCACTTGGTGTTTTTTTTTTTCAAGAACAGTGTGAGGGCCTGGATATTTAAAAATTACCAGTATACTATTCTGTTCCTTAACTTCCAATTTGTTGGGAATGACTGCCAAATCAATAAATAAGATTAAGATCTTAGGTAGTCGAAGCAGTAAGAGGGGGCTACCCCCACTGACAGAGAAGACCCTTTCAGGGTCTTGGGTCTGGGGAGATGTTTGCAAAGTGGTATTATTGAGAGCTGAGAAGCGATTGCCAAATGTTAGGAAGGAGCTAGGAAACTCATGCAAAATCTATTTGCAATGTTCATTTCTTTTCCTATCCATCGGATATGAACGTTAATATACGAATAAGATATCCCTTGTACAGAATTCTAACTAAATACTACCTTTAAGCTAAACAGCAAGCCTAATGGTCTATTTTCAGCAGATAACTATCATTTACAAACTGGCCTGAGTAAAGCTTACTCTTGGGGGATACATTTTCCATATTTTTGGCTGACATTTCTAGGTCCCTGAACAGATCTTATTAGCTGGGTGATTTTAATCTCTGCCTTTTAAAAATGAAGGTCTTTGGCTCAGAATTTCTTCAGTTGATTTATCCCGTCCTTATCCTCTCCATCACTGCTATCTCCCCAGTGACATTAAAGAGTGATTACTGGGCTCCATCAGCACCGCAGGCTTCCTTTTGATTAACAGTTGAATATACACGGGTTTTGGTGATCAGTTTAAAATTCCTTGTAAACTGTATTTATATGCTGAGCTCTTGAAACAGAATCAGCAACTCCTTAACCTTGAAAAGAGATGCATGCCGCTGTATTCTCTGTCATTTCAGGCAATATTGCTTCTAGTGTTTCTTGGCTGTGGCCATTACCCCACTAAAGTTCACTGAGGGTCTAAACGGAGGCTCTGGAAATGACAGTATTGGTTCTTTTCTGTGCTACATATTCCTAGTTTACAAGTAAACTGACATTTATATTAATCAGCTCTCTAGAGCAAACATAGTTGAAGACTGGCCAATAAATCATCCCCGAATTGCTACCTAAGTTGTAATTCCAAAATCTTTACTGCTGCTGATGATAGATGGCTGAAAAGAAGAAGGAGATTTGAGGTTTCCAGTGATCCTGGTAACTGTAGGAAAGAAAAGTTTCCGCATTTTGAAACATATTTTGAAACATATTTCAAAACGGTTTTGATGAACCAATAAAGATTAGGCAGTTATAAAAATGCATCTTTACCATTTTCCCCAGGAGGTTATTTTAGATGAACACAACATTGGTAAGTTTCAGTTTTGCTCCTGGAATGGTTTCAGGATTCATTGCCCAAGTCTAAGAATGTAAGCAACTGTACAGCTATGACCAAAGTCCTATCCATAGGCTTCAATAGGCTTCAATAGGCTTCTTAAAAAATAGCCTTAAATTTCAATAGTTTCTCACAAGGTGAAATATCACAGCCACAAGATAAAATACCTCCTGACAGGGTCTGAGAGATGTAGGCTTATACCTACAGATCATAATGAAGGTAAGACACACAGTAGACTGGTCTTCAATCTTTTATAGCACTGAAACTTGGGACTGTCTAATGACATTAAAGCAAGATGCTTTAAAGCTGTCCATCAGCCTCTGAAACGTCACTGTAATTAAATTTCAAGGCTGTACTCCATAGATCACTGCAACGGGTATTAGGGTTGAAAAGGTCTCATTGATATGAATGGCATAAGTCATCTAGATGCCCAATAAGAGATGCCACCTTAAATATCATCCCTTGATTAATTCAGAAAGAATTACCTCTACTAGGAGGCAGTGAAGGGCCACCTGAAGTTCTATTGACAAGTAGGTGTTGCTTTTGGTGAAAAGCAAGTGATTAAGAGGCAATTCCCAAACAGGGCAGCAGGCTAAGACACGGTCTTGTATATATATAAACACAAGGTCTGGGGCATAAGCAAGAAAAAGAAATCATGTACCAAGCTTTTGGAATGCACAGCCATTTCCACCAAGGTTGCCCAAGCCCTCCTCCAGATTCTACCAGAAGAGGCTTGAGACTACTACTTTATCAAATGCCACCAAGTTCAAAAGACCATTTCCTGCTAAAGCTAAAGTTTCAATCTAGCTTCAACTGAAACTGCTTCATTTCATTCTAAGCAGAGGGAAACAGCATCATTGTGAAGACAACACACAGATTAGTAACAGAGAGGGTCTTCGTGTTTCAACAACACCTTTTTTTTTTTTTTTGACTTTTTCAGCTTGAGCAACGTCTTTAACTTACATGACCTTCAGTTAATATTTGTGAGAAATGCATAATATCCGCACTTATCTTGTGTATTGAGTAAGAAGAGGACTTTGAAAACTACAGTGTTATGCAGACTGAGAATTGTTACTATTAAGAATTCATTTTTACATAAAGCAGTTCATTTTTATTGGAAATATACTAAGTATAGATATTAGTAATCTTAATGAGAATAATTAACAAACAGCTTGACCTTCAACTTTGGCAAATGTTCCTAAAGATAGTATTTACTTATTTTCCATTGGGTCGACACCTTAAGGTATGTAACTCTGGGCGTCTCTATGGAACCCAGGGACCCTGTGTCTGAAATTTGCAGCATTTGCCACCAGATGGCGCTGTGTTGCAAGTAAACACCTAATGCCTGCGTCTCTGGTAGGGACTTGCCGGTGCTCCTTTCAACAGGGAAAAATCATTCATGGAAAAATACTCCGGATGCTTATTTGCCTACTGTACACAATATTTTTTAAAGACCCATAAAGGTAGAACGCTACTGAAACTAACATTTAAAGAACCAATAACTAATGCCATATGCGTCTTCTGTGTCTTATCCATTTTTCTGTAATTTTGAGGGAGCAAGTATTTCTGTGGTTAGCTCAGTGGCCAGCTTCTCAAGCATCTCTGCCATGAGTAAAAGTAGTTATTTCTGCTCATCTTGAGTGTTCATGATTAATCTGGAGTGATCATAATCAAAACGATCTGTCCGATGTAGAGTTTGTTGAGTTTTGCCGTTGTTTTCATCTTAGAGGTGCAAATATTGCCCCGTGTCTTCTTGTCCCGCTATAAGCCTCTCTGTTTGCAGTGCGACTGCAAAGCCTTCATTAATATTATGTCTGTTCTGAATTCTCTTGAAGTGGTAGCAAATGCAGTACCAACAAAAGGTGGAGAGCATTTCTTTTTTTAGTAACAGCGGCCTCAAACTCTTTTCTGTCCCCTTCAAAATTTTGACCCTCTTACCTCTTTCTTACCTTCCACATCCATTTTTATTTTTTGTTGTTGTTGTTCCTCGGATTATGCCTTATTTCTTAGGTAATATTAGATTAGTTCTGGGTCTCCTTTCCTAGCTGAATTCCATCAGCCCTGCAGAACTTAAGAAGTGAGTGGTGCAATATTAGCTTCTTCTTAGAATGGTTTTTCTTTTTTGTCCCTAATGAACAGTCTAAGTAGTTACAGTTAACAAGTAATTACAAAAATCCAATATGTTGAATTTTATGATCAAGAAAGATCAATTAATATGGTGTTTGTCTTTCTCCTTTTGACTTCACTTAGTATGATAATCTCTAGGTCCAACCATGTTGCTGCAAATGGCATTATTTCATTCTTTTTTATAGTTGAGTAGTATTCCATTGTGTGTATGTGTGTGTGTGTGTGTATATATCATAACTTCTTTATCCATATGATACCCCTTATAGGTGGAATCTAAAAAAATGACACAAATGAACTTATTTACAAAACAAAAACAGACTCACAGACATAGAAAACAAACTTTTGGTTACCAGGGGAGAAATGGGGGGTTTGGATAAATTGATAGTTTGGGATTTGCAGATACTGACTACTATATATAAAATAGATAAACAACAAGGTCCTACTTTATAGCACAGGGAACTGTAATCAGTATCTTGCAGTGACCCATAATGAAAAAGAATATGAACAATATATATATGAATATATATAGATATGTATGTGTAACTAAATAACTATGTGTATACCAGAGACTAACACAACATAACAACATAGAAAATTGACTATACTTCAATTAAAAAAAAAATCAATTGTCTTGAAGTCATCTGGAAGTCCACACTGCCAAATCTCATCAGCCCTTACAGTGATCAGGAACCAGCTCTTCCTGGACCACCTACACAGCAGAGATCTCGCCTGTTCTGGACTCGACCACAGTCCCTTGTGACATGCGGCTTTACATGGCTCAAAATCCTTTAATATGCCCATGTTTCTTCTGGTCTGGTTTCTCATAAGCACTTGTTGGCTGCAAATAACAGAAAGGCTAGTTTAATTTATTAAGTACTACAATGCAGAATTTATATTTCTTATACAATAAGGTTATCAGGGGCAGCAGCTCAGCAATTCATTTGGAAATGCATAAACCCTATTGCTCCTTCTACTGGCTCAAAATCAGATGTGGTGGCTTGGGCTGCCATCTTGGATTCTAAGGTGGCCTTCAGAAAGGAAGCTGCTTCTAGCAGGGAAACCAAACCAAACAGCAGGAGCCTGGATTGCTGACACACTGCAGAGAATCACATCAGCCTCTGGCTCTTTGCCTAGATTTTATAAGAGAGAAATAAACTTCTATCTTGTAGGGGGTTGAATTATGGCCTCCCCAAAGATATGTCCACGTCCTAATCCCTGGAACCCGCAAATGTGAACTTACTTGGAGAAAAAGTCTTTGCAAGTTTAATTAAGATAAAGATCTCATGATGCGATCATTTGAATGATCCAGGTGGGCCCTAAATTCAATTATAAGTGTTCTCATTGCAGACACATGAGGAGAAACACAGACAGAAGAAGAGACGTCTCAGGAGCACGGAAGAGAGGGGATATGTAGACAGAGGCAGAAACTGCAGTGACCCAGCTGCAAGGAACAGGAGGCCACCAGAAGGCAGACGAGGTAGGAAAGGAATGTCTGTGGGGGAGTCTAGGGGGAGTAGGGCTCTAACGACACCTTGGTTTTGGACTTCTGTCCCTCAGAACTCTGAGAGAATACAATTCTGTGGTTTAGAGTCATGAAGTTTGTGATAATTCTGTACAGCAGTCTTGGGAAACACATACACTTGTTTAAGCTGCTGTATTTTGAGTTTTCTGTCATTCCTAAAGTAACCTAATCCTAAACATTTTCCCAAACTGCATTCTGAACATCTTGAAATCAAATATTGCATCTTCTAATTATTTGCATGGCTCATATGGACTAGAGGAGAAAGCACACATGCACTGTGCGCTTGTGTTATTCTTAGTGGCACTATATTTGCATTTCTACCAATCCATAAGGGAACTGGTGTGTAGCAGAGATGGCTGATTTCAAATAAACCTCGGGAGAATTTCTGGAAGCGGCATTATTAATTATCACTATACCTGCCTAGCAAAACATGTAAGCCTAGCAAAAGATGGGTGACAGGAAAGTAGAATCTAGGGTGATGAATCCAAGTTTTCGATATGCTAATGTGTTGATGTGTATTACATTGTGAATGGAATAGACAGTTCTCTCCCACTCACCAAAACTAAATGAAGACTCAGCAGGTTGTCTGCTGTGTTTACATTTAACCTGTTCCCCAAGTTAATTGGTTTTCTTCCAGTTTTAGTGTCTTGAATACTTCCTCAGATTTCTAGCACGCTCATTTGTGGTTTTCTTCACTTGAATGCTAACACAAATACATATATATTTTTTGTCTTCATTAGAGTACTTAATCAGATATAGAAATCATCAATTAGAACAACTGGATTGTTCTGAGAATTGAGAATTAGAGGGCTCTGCTGACTTACTGATGTTTATGAAGATCACATTAACTAGAATGGACTTAAACTGAAAGGATTTGTCTTAGATTCAAACCTAATTATGCTATTGAAGAGATGTGTGGTTCTAGGAAAGTGAATTCATGAGTCAAGGTCTCAATTTCTATATATGTAATGGGGAAAAGTACATATACACATGCACGCAAACACTCATACATACAAAATGCAAACGCATATGTAAGTATATGCTATATGTATTTTCTATGAACCAGGTACTTCTCATAAATTACACTATCACACTCTTTCTTCTCAGTTCTAAAAGGTAGGCATTCGTATACACCATTTCCAGAGAAAACACAGAGCTTTGTTTAAGTCATTTGTCCCTGGTTGACTTTAACAAGTAGTAGACACAGGATTCAATCCCGGGTCCAACTAACTCCAAACCATGACATTGCTAATTTAGTCCTGAAATTTTCTCTTGGAAAAACTTTCTTGATCTGCTATTTCGTACACAGAGAAGCTATGACAGACTCGATATTACTAAATAATTTCTGAGTTTTCTAGTCTGAATTGATTCTTCATAGCTATCCCAGTTTCACGTTGTATCAATTTATCATATTTGCAAATTCTTGGGGCTTATCCTATTAGTACTTCTCCTTCATTGAAGAATGTATAATATAAAATTGAATGATCATTACCCAATGCTTGCTATTTTAAACATGGACAATGCTTAGCTTGTGTTTGTATTTTCTGATAGATTTCATTTTTATCTGGGAGTTTAAAGTCTCTCAAAAAACGTAATATTGATTTAACAACTCCCCTCGAAAGATTACCTTTCATGATAACAGGATGAAACTTGGAGCCCATTATTTTCTGAAAGTGGATCATTCTTGAATATTAGAGATTTTATTTCAAAGAAAATACTGCTTAATTCAAGCTCCACCTGTGAATCCACAAACTGTCTGCATCTTGGAGCCACTGGATAGACGGCAAGGAACTTCCATGAAATTAGACTCACCTTTTCTAGGAATGGAGAAGTCACGTGGCTGACAAAAAGTGACGGCAAACATTTCAGATGTCCCTTTCCCTCGGGAACATCTCAGTGGGGCCTTTCAGAAAGTGCACATTATCGAATGCAGCTATTTGAAGGGCATCTGTTTACCTTTCCATTGTATTGGATGTAACACATGAGATGCTATTGAAAGTCTACATTAATATTTAAATTGTCAAGAGATCTAAGAGTCCAGCTGTCAGGTCAATAATTGACACTGAGTGCATCAATGTTTGAATCAATTTACATTTTTAAGAAATAATTTCTTGTGCCAGTCTAGATAGCTTAAACCTTATAGAAAAAGTACACTGGACAGCACTCAAAGGTTTTACATAAATAAAGTGTTGAAAAGGCTAAACCTATTAAAAAATAAAATGGAAACTAATATAACAAGAAGAGTTCACCCAATGCCCAGCTGTTCCTACACAGCCCAAGGTAATTTATTGGAAGGACGAATAGTTGTCTGAATAACAAGGAGTTGTCTCTGCCTTTGTGCCAAGCCTGTCCTGAGGACGGCTCTTTAGGGGGTGTGTTCATTCTCTAAGGCACAGGAGCTCATTTAATAGCCTCAGATGGACTCATTATTTTCTAAAAGCAATGCTACAGCCCACTGAAAAAGTCTTTCATACAGAATCCCACAGTTTAAACTAATTAAATTCTGCATTATTTAGTTTAAGGCACATCATTAAAGTCGTTTTTCTTCCTTGGGGGTGTGGTGAATTCAAATTATAAATAATGTCTTTTATTTGAAATGAACTTAACTTATAAAGCTTTCCCCCTTTCTTTTGTCGTTTGATCCTTAAAACAAGTATATGAAGTCGCCTGTGCAGATGACAACTGCACGGCAGATTCTGCAAGTGCAAGGGCAATTCTGTCTTCCTCACCACATCTAGTGGAGGGCAGGAATGGTGCTGCAGAAAACACCCAACACTGTGTGCCAGGTACTGCCGCAACCATTTGTAAGAATCAGCTCATTTAATCCTCAAAGCCATCCTAAGAGGTAGATCCTATTGTTTAAGGAAAGCAAGGTGAAACGGGGCTCAGTCATTTTCCAGAGTCATGCAGTGTGATGTAGTGCAGTTCTACAGCTTCAGCTCTTTGCCACTACACGTCACCACGCTAGATGTGGTCCCTGTGGTGGAACAAGAAACTTTGTTGCACTTGTGAAGAAACGCAGGAAGATGGTGAGCTGGCACAACGTGATTACCCCCAGTTTAGATTTTCTCAGTCATGCAGCTGGAAGCTGGCCAGCTGGAACTCAACCAGGTCACCTGATTCTAGCTTTGTATTCTTTCCACTGTATTATTTCTGCTTTTCTCTCTTTGTTCATCTATGAGTCACCTATTTTATTATTTTGTTTTGTTTTGTTTTGTTTTGGGTGCTTTAACTTGGGATTCCCATTAAGCTCAAGTCCAATACATTGGATTGGGATTCTGTGTGGCTAATGCTGATTTTCTCAGATGCCAGAGCTGCTCTCAGACTCCTGCAGAACAGCATTCCTAGATCTTTTCAATGACATTAGAATAAGTCCAATGCTAGGATCGCAAAGCCTGTCTCATTTGGCACTATCCATATCTTCAGCTCAATTTGATGTTGCCTGGGAACCAGAAATGATTATCACTTCCTTAAAATAAATCAAAAATTAAAAAAAAAAGTGCCCAGCAAACTGTTCATTAATATTTCCATTCAAAAGCGATTTTTAAAAAATGTCCAAATAAATGCAGCAATGGGAACATCTACTGCATAGGATTCCCCACTGAGATTCAAAAGGCTGTTTTCTAAGACAGTTTGAGTTTGGTTTGAAGGGAGGGTGGAAGCTCTTTCCTTCTCTGCACATTTCTCAGTTATACAATAGAATTTGTGTATGTCTGTATGTTAGTTTCTGATGTACAGCATATGATACAGTTATGCATATATACATATATTCTTTCCCATATTCTTTTCATTATAGGTCACTATGAGATATTGAATATATTTCCCTGTGCTATACAGTAGGACCTTGTTGTTTATCTATTTTATATATAGTAGTTAGTATCTGCAAATCCTAAACTCCTAATTTTTCCTTCCCACCCCTCCTTTTTTGGTAACCATAAGTTTGTTTTCTATGTCTGTGAGTCTATTTCTGCTTTGCAAATAAATTCGTTTGTGTCATTTTCTAGATTCTACATACAAGTGATATTATATGATTTTTGTCTTTCTTTGTCTGACTTACTTCACTTGGTATAATAATCTCAGGGTCCATCTATGTTGTTGCAAATAGCATTATTTCATTCTTTTATATGGCTGAGTAATATTCCATTGTGTGTGTGCACACAGCTTCTTTATCCAGTTTGTGTGTGTGTGTGTGTGTGTGTATATACATGTGTGTGTACCGCATCGTCTTTATCCAGTCATCTGTTGATGAACACTTGTGTTGCTTCCATGTCTTAGCTATTGTTAGTGTTGCTATGAACACTGGGGTGCATGTATCTTTTTGAATTAGAGTTTTCTCCAGATATATGCCCAGGAGTAGGGTTGTTAGATCATATGTTAAGTCTATTTTTAGTTTTTTAAGGAATCGCCATACTGTTTTCCATAGTGACTGCACCAAATTACATTTGCAGTGGAATTTTTTAGACTACTTCTAATTAATGTATGGAGACTGTCAACTCAAAATGATGTAAGGTACATGATAACTATATTTGGAGGAAAATTGTGATAGACAAATTTCCTCCAGCCAACTGAGAAGCAGGCCAGTGTCCTGGTCTTCTGGAATCTTCTTTACCCACATGAGGGTCATGGTGCTTCTGCACAGGCATGTCTGTTAGCAAAGATACACAGCACAAAAAAGAATTAGAATTTTGGCCTCAGAATCATGGTTGATAAAGACTTAGTAAGTTTGCTATTTGTCACCAGTCTGGCTTAACTGAAGAATGATGGTCTGTAGGTAGCAAGTTTCAGTGGTTAAAGGGCAAAGACCACATTCAATGTTTTCTGTTTTATCTTCTGCAGCAAATGTGAACATAGACCAGCAGTGACTGGTTCCAAGGTACTAATTCTCAAAGGGAAGTAAAGACAAAATTTATTTTCCCAAATTATCGGCTTAGACTAACAAGAAAACACTGAAATAGCATGGGCATATTTTGTGCAATGGGGCAAAACAAGATTCAGGAACAGAGTCTGAGTATCCTGGGTGGGAGGGGCTATCTGGTTCCCACACTCTTTGACATCCTGAATCTAACATCAGCTCCTGCTCCTCTGGCCAGAGGTTATTAAAAAAGTATGATGTTAGCTGTGGGCTTGTCATATAAGGCCTTTATTATGTTGAGATATGTTTCCTCTATACCAACTTTGATGAGCGTTTTTATCATGAATGGATGTTGAATTTTGTTAAATGCTTTTTCTGCATCTATTGAGATGATCATATGATGTTTATCTTCCCTTTTGTTAACGTGGTGTATCACACTGATTTGTGGCTATTCAACTATCCTTGCATCCCTGGAATAAATCCCACTTGATCATGGTGTATGATCCTTTTTATGCATTGCTGAATTCAGCTTGCTAATATAATATTGTAAATCAGCTATACTTCAATAAAAAATTATTGACCAAAAAAAAAATACTTAACAAGAGTTATTCTGTGGAGTCTTGTGAACAAACTCTTTCCACATCCCAAGCAGATGTGAGAAGCTGAGGAAGAGGAGACAGTGAGTATAAACAGCTCTTTGGAGAATTTTTTGCTGAAAATTTTTTCCTTATCTGTAAAGTGAGGGTAAGACTAGGAGCTACTCTACAGGACTGTGACAGAGATAAGAAATTACTAGAGGGTTTTGCTTGCTGAAAAATTTGCTGAAATTTTTTGCACAAATGAATGGGCAAGAGCTGAAGGATCCCTGGAGTGGAGTAAAGTTTGCTTGTTTTATTTTGTCATGTGATTGGAGATAACGAAGCTTGTTTGTATGCTGATAAAATTAGCTTGGAAGAGATGAGAGAGATTAGAAAGAGAGATTAAAGAGAGATGGGTGATGAGTACAGGAAGGAGCAGAAGTCTTGAGAAGATAAGAAGGAAATGGCAATCCAGCACAGCTTGGAGCAGGTGATGTCAGATGCAATCAAAGACAAGAAGCAGTTTACCACTTTGAACCAGAGGTGAGAAGATCTACACACAGATGCACTTCTAACTGGTGCTCAGGTCTGGTTTCCCAGTCATGGAGTTAGTTCTCCTCATGAATTACTTTGCTTCTGGCCACCTCAGGTAAACAAGTCTCCTGGTCCTGCCCAGTCCTGTGACCCACTTATCTTGGCATCACCTCTGACACCAGGAGCAGGGGCTGATCTCAGATACAGGATGGTCCTTCCTGGCCAGGATGCCTAAACTCAGCTCCTGAGTCTCTATTTCATTCTGAAATATCTTTCCTACAACAGAGAAGGCCCTCAGGTTCTTTTGTCAGTGTTCTTGGTGGTTTCCACATGGCCAAATCCAATTGTCAACCCCCAGTCTATCTTACTCAGTCTCTCCCACAATATTTGACAATTGTTTACTCTCTCTACTTTGGCATACTTCTCCTGGTGGCCTTTGGAAGATAGCATTCTCCTAGTTTTTCTTTTATCCTATTGACTTCTGTTACTTCTTTACTGGTTCCTTTTGCCTTCTGAGTGCTGGAGAACTCAAGCCTTGGCCCATTTCCTCTCATTGGTTTCCTTCCTTTCCTCTTTTCTGTTCCTCTGTGTACATAGTCCTTCAGCATCCATGCACAAAGCCCAGGTTGGTAATGACATTTGCATGGAAATGGGAGCTGTAAAGAAAAGAGACTTGTATTTAGGTCCAGCTGTCACACTGGGAAATTCTACAGCACAGGCCATCCACGACATGGTATCAGAAGACCCAGGCAGATATAAAGTATCATATGGAACCAACACTGTGGAGGAAAGTTAGAAGGAACCCTAAGTGTCACTCCTGTTTTTGATTTACTGAGATCAAGGCTGTCCACCCACATTTTGTTTGATGGACAGCAAGTGTTTTGCAAACTGAGGAGTAGCTTTTATGAAACATACACTTAGATATATTTTCCTTCAGATCTTTTCTGGCAGGATTCATACATGCTTGGAAATCCTGTGTTTTCTCAGTGAATGTCCACACAGTACCTCAAGGAGATGACATGAACACCCAGTTCTGCTTTACTTTTTCAGATAAGGGTGGATTTATTATGCAATTTCAATTCAGTTTTTTGCAAAGATCAAAGGATACACTCATATTTAACTTAGAGTATCAAAAGAAACACGAAGACCTAAGAAATCTTATTATAAAGAATGGGCAGATAGTGGGCTGATTTTACTTTTATTCCTATGTTTCCAACCTGTGTATTCACACCTTCTTCAGGGATGCCAGCTTGTCATAGAATAGATTCATTTGAATTTCATTATCCATTAGCTACCTTCTGAAACATACATAAATTAACTCTAAAGTAGTCAAGAGGCTACGAGTCATGAAAAGGAGGACAAAGAGACCACAAGGTTGAATGATTTCAGGGTAGTGTTAAGGATGTTCTGTGACTGAGGCCAGTTTAGGGGAGGAGTGACTTCCTTGCATCTGACACACCCACTCCAGTAGGATAACAGGACATCCACTGATAGGATGCACAGCACGAACGAAGCCAGTTATCACCCAAGCTCTGTGGTCTGGAGGTAAAGAAATGAGATGAGATGAAATGTGGTCTTTCCTGGTGAGATTTCAAAATAGTAAAAATAATTTGTATAAAAACTATAGAGAGAGGTCACCTGGGATGGTGGTAGAGCATGGATTTTATACACAGACTACTTGGTCTTACATACCAGCTTGCCATTCATCAACCGTGTGGGCTTGAGCCACTTAGTAAACTTGTGTCTCACTTTCCTCATCTGTAAAGTGAGAGTAAGAATAGGAGCTGCTCTATAGGACTGTGACAGAGGTAAGAAATTACTAGAGGGTTTTTCAACCCTGATGCTATTGATATTTCTGGCCAGATACTTTTCGGTTTGGGGAGAGGGGCCGTCCTGTGCATTACAGAATATTTAGCATCCTCTCTTTCACCCACTAGATGGAGTAGCAACACCCCCTCTCAAATTGTGACAACCAAAATTATTTGCAGATGTTGCCCTTGATTGAGAACCACTGAGTTACCAGTTGTAAAACTCTCAGGGTAGTGCTCAGCATACAGTCAGTGCCATACAAATATTTGTCAAGTAAAACTGCTAATAAACTGATAGCAACATTGCAAAAGTAAGTGATAGAAATAAGGCAACTAAAAGGGCCAGATACAAGCAACAGGTAGAACAAAATAAGGTGTTGGTCTTCCCCAGTTCATGCATTCAATCCTTAACAAATCATAGAGACATGATTTATTTAGAAGCAATTCAGAAGAATTATGGGTAGAGTCACTTTGTTCCACTCTCAGGGAGTAGATATAGAATCCCCAAATCTAGTGCCTTTGAGGCAAAGAATATCACCAGAAAGGCAGACATAGGTCCAGGGTGGACCACGGTGAACTGAAAAGGCATGCTTGTAGGAAAGGACCATCAGTGAGCTCCAGCAGCCTGGTAGCTTTGGAAATGTGGACCCCTTTCTGTCAAATCCAAGTAGTCTCCCTAGAACCTCACAAAGTTGTAGGACATGACTCAGTAGTGCATCATGTGAGGAGCTGCAACTTTCCAGCATTTTTTTTCATTTAATTTTCAGAGGTTTGTAGACTTCACATCAGCATCATTAAAAAGTCCACTAACGATAAATGCTGGAGAAATTGCAGCCATTATGAAAGACAGTATGGAGATTCCTCAAAAGACTAAAAATAGACTTACCATATGATCCTGCAATCACACTCCTGGGCATATATCTGGCGGGAGCCTTAACTCAAAAAGCTATACACACCCCACTGTTCATAGCAGCACTGTTTACAATAGCCAATACATGGAAGTAACCTAAATGTCCATTGACAGATGACTGGATAAAGAAGCTCTGGGATATTTATACAATGGAACACTACCCAGCCATCAAAAGTAATAATGCCATTTGCAGCAACATGGCTGGACCTGGAAGTTGTCATTCTAAGCAAAGTAAGCCAGAAAGAGAAAGAAAAATACCATATGATATCACTTTTATGTGGAATCTTAAAAAAAGACAAATGAACTTATTTACAAAACCAAAAAAGACTCACAGACAGAGAAAACAAACTTACGGTTACCAGGGGGAAAAGGGGGTGGAAAAGGATAAATTAGGAGTTGGAGATTTGCAGATACTAACCACTATATATATAATAGATAAACGAGTTCATACTGGATAGCACAGGGAACTATATTCAATATCTTGTAGTAACCTATAATGAAAAAGAATATGAAAACAAATATATGCGTGTACATATATGACTGAAACATTATGCCATACATCAGAAATTGACACAACCTTGTAAACTGACTATACCTCAATAAAAAATAAATAAATAAATACAATGAATAAATATGCAAAGATAATTCCAGTCCTGTTTTCCATACGCCCACGTAGTCCTATATTCCTGAGAAAATAACTTAGGAGTAAGTGGCATTTAAATAAATCCTAGAACTCAGGGACCAGGGTATTGTCTGCAAAGCCACTTTTCTTGCTTTGATACGATCAATTTTTTTTAACCAATATTTTAAGTTGGGTTTTGGAGAAGGCATCTTGATTTAGAATTTACCTTAAACCACCCTGTAGCATTTTAAATAATAAAGGCGTAGCTTGCATAATACTCTTTCACCAGCAGGCACTCCATTAATTTTGAATAGATTGATAGTGACTAATTGTGCAGAACTGATTGTTAAATAAAGCCAAAATAAGCAATTCAATTATGCTCTGGCTGATTAGGCTTTGTCATTCACACAAGATCTCACAGTCAGTCACCCTGGCCAGGCTTTCTCTATTTGTCTCCAAGCAATTCCATAACCTTGTAATTGTCATGGGCCATGCAACTCAATCTCAGAGACAGAATGAGATGAACTTCATCACTCTGATAACATTTATTGAGCGTATACTAGATGCCAAACGCTGTGCTATACATTTCATGTATATTATCATGTTTAACTTGCACAACTTGTGGGATAGGCATTATATTTTAACAAGTGAGAAAATGTAACCTCGGAAAAGTAAATTATCTTGCCCCATACTATCAGCTGCTAAATTGTAGGAATTATTTTTAGGTCAAAAATTTCCCTACTATGCCAAATAAATTCCTTCTTTTTTGTAGGTATTGGGGATTGAACCCAGGACCTTGTGTGTGCTAAGCATATACTCTACCACTGAGCTATACCCTCCACCCCTCTGAATTCCTTCTTAAAGTTAGAATAAACACAGTGTTGGAATGTTAGTAAAAAGGAAAGAGTAATATGCTAGGCACATATGTGCCTATATATATATTTTAATTCATATTTATAAATTCCTTTGTTGGCTACATAAAAAGACACAAGCAACAATTACACAGAATAGTCCAGAGTTACTACCATCGTAGACACAGAGGGACAGTTCACATAATAGTAGCAAGATTTAGCACCATCCAGGAACAGGAAGTTCCAAAGTAAACAAAATAGAAGTCCTGCCTAATAGAACTTATGTTTTAATGCAGGGGCAAAGCAATGCCAGAAAAACCAAGAAGAGGATTCAACCTTAAAGAGAATAAAGTCAATCTCTTTAGCCAAATTTACCTAAGAATGTCACCAACTGAAGGAAGGGTTGGATTGGCTGTTGAAATTAGAACCAGGCTTCATTTGTAATTAAACCTAAGTAAGGTGTATGGAGTTCTCATTCCACAGCTATCTCTCTGTGGTTGAAGATTTAGTAAAGACTCATTCTATTATTTTTACAGATAGGTGCTTAAACCATGGGCTACAGCTGAAAATTACTCTTAGGATTTTGGTACACAGAAGGAACACACAGAAATACTCCTTACATAGGTAGCACCTTAGCAAGAATCAGTCTCTTCTAGAGGCTGAAGGAAAGACAAAAATAGATGCAAATATAGATACTGATATAACTAAAGGGGAGTAAAGGGAAAAATACAGACACACAAACACATGTAGTTGGTTTACAGGCAAAGAATAATTTCCACCTTGCACAGAGACAGCACAGATCAGAGAGGGCTCCAGAGGGGGCTCTTTGATTTTGAAAATGGTTGGCCCTTTGTGCGATTCCTACCAGGTCCTATTTTAAACTTTATGGACTTCTTAGCTTCCCTCTGGTAATACACGATTGCCCACAGATCTGCACCCACTGGAACAAGAGGAAAATGACAGTCACTTCTATCCATCTCAATAATATGGTAACTTTCAAGCCTAATTACGAGTGTCTAAATGTCAGCTCTGTTAAACACCTCACTTCTGATCATTGTAATCACTGTTAATAAGTTCATTTTGTACAGAGAAAGGGAAGAGAAAAATGACTTGCCAGGTCTTGATATTCTATGGGAGAAAACACACATCCAACTTTATGAAAATTCATGGGTTTAGTTTGACTCATTGAGATCCTTTACATTCTGTAGTGGTTAAAAAAATAAAAAACAATCCTTTTAAGGAATATACTTGGTATTCTGGCTCCTATGGGTTTTTGAAAGAAATTGCGAAGGCAGCTTGAATTAATGAATAAATATACTATTAATAACCCTCCTTGTAAGTGTATTTGGTTTTAAAATTTGAGTCCTTGACTCAAGGGACTGTATCAATAAAAAACTTCCATGTTTGCCATCAATTCAAGTATATCCCAGTGCATCATTTTATTGGAGATTCAACCAACAGCATTGCAAGTGATCTTTACGTCTTAGTATATTTAGTCAGAGACCTGGGTGCCAGCGGCAAACTGAAAATTATAAAGCTGCCCCTGCAGCTTATCAAAGGGACACTAGATGAAACTGATTGATTGAGGGCCCGAGGCTTAGGGGAGAGACAGGAAATTAAAAACAGAAAGTGGGTAGGGGAAGCTAGTGTGGGTAGAAGATATAATGAGACGTAGGAGACTTGTGATGCTAACTCTACCCCAAAAGGTATAATATTTCAATAGTATTGAAAAGCACATAATAAGGAAATGAAGTGTTAAAAATGTCAATTATCTGTAAATTAACCTTTCTGTCTTATGACCTGTTTATGTATCTGTCTGTGTCTCTGTGATAGATGATGGGCAGGGACAATGTCTTCTTCATCTCTGTGTCTTGAGTGTTTAGTTATATCTACAAGTGCTCAATATGTTAGTTTAAGGAATGAATAAACTTGACCATTTGTCTTCCACCCTTAGTGCAGAGCGGTGAGAAAACAGTGCAACATGCCCTCCTCAGCTGTAAACCACCCCCTGGCCTCACAGCCCATACTAAAGACAGCCTCCTCCCCATGTTTCAGCTCTCAGTTTTCAGAAGAATTCTTTGGAAGACAACTGAGAAAAAATTCCTTGAGAGTGATGCTTGCATTGGAGGACAACATTATGAAGAAATGGGTGAGGAGTAATCTGTCTTAGACCCTAATGGAGAACATATTCAAGAGTGACTTCAAAGAAATATATACTTCTGCAGGGATTTTGCTGTAGAAGAATGAAGGTTATTGATCTCTGTTCTTGTGACTGGGCCTTCCATACAGAGATCCTTGCAGCCAACATCTTGTCTCTTTGTGACTCTCACCAATAGGTTTCAAAACTAACACGAAATACAAATGCAGGTCAGATATATCTACAAGGGTGTGAGTGGGTCATCAAAGTTCACAATGTACAGAAAAATCACAGTTGGGGACAAACAGATCAATACTCGAATCAAAAGCGGAAGATGGCAAATCTGACTACGGTGCATCATGCAAAAAGGGGGAAGAAAAAAAAGAGTGATAATGGCTCTGTCCTCAGAGCCAGCTGGGAGTGAACAAGGAGAAACCAGGCAAAGTTACTTGAATTGTGGGCTGCTCTTGTGGGATTGTTTTGGAAGGCCTTTGACTCTACGCACAGATGCATTTTCTTGAATATTAAAAAGGAACCTGTTTCCCACAGCAGAGTTGACATGATCTCTGACACCTTCTATTTCAAATATCAAATGAAGGCAGATGAGATTTTTCTTCCTTAGTAGCTTGGAAGGTGAACCAAAGCACTGCCTTAGAAGCACACGGGAGAATTCAGTCCGGGTATTTCGGCTGCTTCTGTCACATCCGTAGCAGCATCAGCGCCCTGCACCAACACTGAACTTTGAGAAACAGGACATGTGAGACTAGAGTTAAGGCTCATTATAAATTTCTTCCATGCCCACCAATTTATTTTCATTAAGCTCACTGTCAATGTCATTTAGAGGGGAGAAAAGGGAGGAAAAAATTAACTCACCTAAGTTGAATGTGGTGCCAATATAGAATCCAGCTCTTGGACAAATAAAAGGTCTACTGAGAGGCAAGTTTTTAACCTTCTGGAAATGAAGCAGCCTATACTTTCCAAATAAATGCTTCACACCTGGCAAGACCTGAACAAGACCACTAATATATATTGTTTGGATGGATAAATAAATCTTCGAATGAGTGAGCCCCTGGAGAATGTTAAATAGCAAGGGCAGTTGCTCTGAAAAGAGGACCTTGAGATACAATCACTGCAGGAATGAAGGCATGTGGGGTGCAGAGCAGAGGAGAAGGTGACAGTAGGACATGTAAGCACCTGTTCTGTGAAATCATGGAGTAGGAAGGCCCTGGACAGGGACAGAAACTGACCCGCAAAGAGAAAGAAACACAGCACAACGAAGAAAGGGAGACACCTGCAGAAAACCAGCAGACACTGGGCAAACAAGGGAAGAAGGACGTGGACTAACCTTTACTGATTTCCTATCATGAACCTGACACCACTCAGCTCATCTTTCAAGTGCTATCCTGTAATGTATGAGAAGCACACATCCCCGTTGGTGCGGAGTTCATGATGTCCCAGGCACAAAGTTCATAGTTTTACAGACTTCATCACTCTGAATCCTCCCAATCAGCTCTCTTGCAAATAAGGAAGTTTTTTTTTTTTTTTGAGTAAAGGTAGATTTATTTAGAGAGATACATACTGCATAGAATGTAGGCTGTTTCAGAAGGTGAGAGAAAGGCCACGAGGTGTGGGGGTTGGGCACTCAGCTTCAAGTAAAAGTGGATACACACTCCATAGACAGAGTGCGGGCTGTCTCCCGCGATGAGGGACCGAGAGAGGCACTATAAGGAAACGGTTCAGAGAGTCTATCTTGTCCAAGGCTATGCAAGAAGTAAATGATGCAGGCAGGACTTGCTCTCAGGTCTCTGACTTCAAAGTAGATGATTTTTCTGCACAGTGTCTTCCTACATGGCCAAGAAGCAGATTCACATGTAACAGATAAACCCTGAGAATAGTGAAAACCATCAAAAACTCATGATCAATTCTTTAGAACAATGTGTACATTTGTAACAGTATTTTACAGTTTTCTGTAGTAAGTGGCAGTGACACGCATCTATACGCCTGTATTGTCTGGCATATGAATTCCAACCCTTCTAATTAATCACAATCCTGATCTGCTTCCTGAAGGACCTCAGCTTTGAATCAACTCTAAAACACTTGCATAGGACTTGTTTCCAGTTAGCACAGTTTTCCCTCACCCACCCCCACCCCACTTGTTACCCACAGGCATGAGCTTGTGAGATGTCTGGCCAGGTTTGGGGGTGCAACTTGTGAATGTAGAATAGGTTAGTTTTTCTCTCTGAGTTCATTTTCCTGGTTTCTATGGGGAAAGAACCCATGCTTTTGGCCTTATTAGCTCCACACCAATTGAGCTCACTGACCCAGATAAATATTGTCTGTCTGACATGTGCTTTAGAATAATACATATGCAACGCTATCGACTGCTCTCAGTGACTGGTGTTCATGGAGAGAGTCAGAGATTAGAATAAGCCCCAACACCAGAGAGCCCCATGCTTCCCCCGAGTGTCTTTCCTACTTGCCTTTTTGCCTCTACTGCATGATTTATTTTCTGGGGTTGAAGGATTCTAATAATGGTTTGGCTAAGCTAAGGTTAAAATTAGTTTGCATTTCCTGCCCACACAGCAACTGATGGCAGGGAATTTATCCTGCGAGCAGGCTGCACAGTGGGAGAAGCTGGCTCAGGAAGTGCCAGAGGTAATCTGGGAAGTGGAAGGAAAATGTCTGTGATGATCATTGAAAGACAGCCTTAGCTCACTGGGATCACGGAAAAATCATCTTCCTCTCCAAAAGCAGGGCAAGAAGGACCAGAGGACAAGAGTCCACCACTACAGGGGAAAAGAGGGGAGGACAGAATGTTGCATAAAAATGCCGATGACGCTGTGGTGGCCATCGGGGGTAGACGCTCAGAATGGAGCCAATCTTCTTGGAAAAAAGTCTCACTATTGTTAGAGATTTTCCATGAACGATACTTTTTCTTAGCCTAGCTTATTCATCTGGGAACATAAAAACAATGTCATTCTCCTTCTTGCATTATGAGACTTCCATTTCTTTTACTCATGATAATTTGTGACTTAAGAAAAGCTAGCACGGGTCCAATTAACCTGCTTTGTTCATCATTCAAAGGACTTTGCTGCCAAGGCCTTCATTTTGACTTAATAATGAAACTATTGAAGTTACAGGGATAAAGCAAGGAATTCAAAATGTAAAGAATGCCACCAAAAGTGATTGGCTTCCATTGGAATGTTTTTGTATCTGGCCTAGGACAAGCACTAGAAATAAGTTTGGATTTAGGGAATTGTGTAATACTTTTTTTTTTTTTGGAAGAAATGTGCTGCTTTTTGTTAAGAAATGGGTGATACAAACACTAGAATTAACCTGTGTTTTTTAAAGCTCAGAATGCTAAATGCAGCCACAAAATTATGAAAAGAGTAAAGTCATCCAGTATTTCAGAATTACTTGGTGCAGGAGACTGCAAAAGCTCAGCCACCATAAACTAAAATGCATTTTAACAGACATTTTCATTTAATGTAAATTTCTGGGCTTAGCAGGTAGGAGAGCACAAGACGCGGTTCCATGCATGTTGTATTATGAATCAGAAAGCAGCTAGGAAGCAAACAGGCCTTGGACGAAGGATCTTTATCTTGGCAAGTTTATGAGCAACTCCTCTCAAACTAAAGCACTAGTACTTCCCGCCCTTGCTACACTAAGCCCTTCTTGGTTAGTAGCCTAACCAGCAAGGCTATGTGCTTCCATCCTTGTCTTTTGTTATGCTAGTTGGTTTGGATAGATCTAGTTGCTGCATATTCAGTGGCCGTGGGCGATATTTGTTCCTTTGTGACTCAAAGAAGGCTTTAAAAGGACAATCAGAGAGCCCTGGGCCAGAGGGGGTGTTACCTTCCTTTCATCCTGGCGACCTCTCCGAAGTGACTGTCTCTTTTCCCAGAGCCCTCTGGAAGGACCAGAGTAGAGTACTGGGCAGCGCTCAGGCTCAAAAAATCTGAACGAGACCATACTAGCTCCTGAACCAAGGGGAGAGTCGGAAGTATATCTTTTTTACCACAGAAGTCAAGGAGCAGCTTCCACCCATGTACACGGGTGACCGATGGGATGAAACACCCACCTCTAGCTACCCGCTAGAAATGCAGCAGAATCCTGTCCCACATATCCAAAACGGGGCTGCATATAGGTGAGGAGAGAGAGAGAAGGCAGAATTGGCCAAAAGAATGTCGTCTATCATGAGCAAGCAAACTCTAAACTACTGAGAAAGGAGGGAAGGGGGCAGGGCATAATCACTGAAGGAATAACACAGCAATGGAGGACAAACTGGTTAGAACCATGACGGCAGAAGATTCGACCTCCAGTAGACCTTGAGCCTCATGGTGCACCCACAGGCGCCACGACAGTTCCCAGGCTGACCATAAAAGGTCAAAAAGTGGGTGGGGTCCAATTCCTGGAAATCCCATCTCCTCCTCAAAGTAATTGAAATAACCCTCCTCCTCATTAGCATATGAATTTACCGAGCCCATTAAAACCGACAACCTCTCACCTCATGGCTGCTCTCTTTTGCTTTCTGAGATGACTTCCACTCTGTCCATGGAGTGTGTCCCTGCTTTTACTTTAAACTAAACTTCCTCACTCCTCATGGACTCTCTCGCTCCTTCGCTCCCCACCCGTCTCCTTTTGAGATGGCCCGCGTTCTGCCTGTAGAATATGTATCTCCTAAGCCGTTTTCCCTTCTGAGTGAGAAAGACTGCACTCTGTGTACGGAGTGTGCATCTCCTTACATAAATTTGCTTTCACTTTACTATGTCTCGCTGTTGAATTCTTTCCTGTGCGAGACAAGAACCTATTTTCAGGTAACAACTCCCAGGTTTGCCGAGCTTCCAGGACTGCTTCTTCAAGTGGCAGATGTCGATGGTTGGGACAATGGAGAGTAGGGAAAAATATTTTCCCTCAGCTTCTACATGCAAATATTCCTGTAGCCTGGTGAGCAGAGATAGTTGGTAATATCATCAAGCGAGAGCCCTAAGTCATTATTGACAAGTTGATGTTCAAAGAAGCAGTGGTTTAATAGTTCAAAGGGTAGTTTAAGAATTCAGCATACGTGTCAAGTTGGACTGAATTTGGCTGTTATAAAAACTTGATGAACAATGAGATGAATAAAATTGGAGATTATCCATCTCATGTAACAGGAAGTTCAGTGGTAGGCATTTCAGGGCTGGTTTGATTGTTCCAAGATCCTGTCAAAACCTGGGCTCCTTCTAACTTCCTTGTATCTTTTTGGTTGCAAGGTGGTTATTGAACTTAGAAGACATCATGTGTTCGTTCCAGTAGGAAGAAGGAGGCTAGACAAAGGGCAACAGACAAAGGGGGAAAGTCTCCTTCTCGTGTAGTTTTGCATTTTTATTTGGACATGCTTTGCATAGAGTGCTCATTGACAAGTGAGGTTTGTCTAGAAATCTACAACAGCATCATTGATCCAGCTACTGAAACGCTGAGACTGCATTCTGTTTGCAAAGGTGTACGGCTATCTTGTCCTAGAGCTAGATATAGAAATACAAAGTACGTAAGACAAGGTAGACCAGCAGATGCTGGAAATCAGTGGGCATATTCACTAGAGTGGGGGCAAGTACCACATCGTGTGCAGAAAGAAGCAGATTCAGTTAAAAGCGATTTGAGGAATCCAGTCCAGCATTCCATAGAGCAGTAGTTGTCAAAGTTTGGCTCCTGGACAAACAACATCAGCGGCTCTCAGATATTGTCTGAAATGCAAACTTAGTTCAGCCTTAGGGTAGGGGTTTTGAGAAGGACTCTAGGCTCAGCAGAAAGTTCAGCAAGAGCTAAGTGATTTGTGGTCTTGAGGTGAGCAGAAGATGGTAAAAAAGAACTTGGGTAAAAGTTTTGAGACTTGGTATCAGTGACAAAGCCAACACTTAATTCTTCTGTGATGAACAAAGGTTAGGAAGGGACTACTTGCAGGCATTTCCCATGACCATGGGATTAAACCTCCTTGAATCTCCCCTAAACAATCTTGGCAGCATATTAGAATCACTTGGGTCATTTTTTTTTAAGAAACCCAAGCCAACTACATTAGAATTTCTGAGGGAGGGTCCCAGGCGTTGGCAACTTTAAGAAGCTCGCCGAGTGGTTCTAATGTTCTGCCAGGGTTGAAAACTACTGTCTTAGGACTCTCTAGGCGAGAATCAGTAAGTTCAGTTTGGGGAAGGTTAGGGTTATGAAGACGGCATTATGACAGGGAACTAAATGACTATGGTTTTCTCACCTGTAAGTTGGTGAGAAGACGAACATCTGACTGGTACCTTGCCGGAGACAATGTACAAAGACCACTGAGGGGAGTTACTAGCACAAAATGCATATTCAATAAATGTTTGTGAGTCCTTGCAATGATATTACAAGCTCCGTGGGAATGGGGACTATTTGTGACACTAACCCAATGCCAAGCGCATCATGAAGCACAGAGTCAGCAAAGAACAAGTATTTACTAAATAAACAGGTGAGTATTTCATCTTTGGGGAATTAAAAGTGAAAGTGAAATGTATTCTCCACCTTCCATGATCACGGAGATGGCATAAAGGCCGCTGAGCTCAAGTTTATAGAGCCTGTTTTTTGTGCTTCTTAAAAATTTTGTCTGGAACTGTGTTGCTAAGGTAGTCATCACTAGCCACATGTAGCTATTGGATACTCGAAATGCACCCAGTTAAATGGAAATATGCTGGAAGTGTAACAGACACAAAGGATTTTGGTGGCTTAGTATGAAAAAGGAATGTGAAATATTGGCATTAATAATTTAAACATTGGTTATATTTTAAATGCTAATATTTTGGATATTGGATTAAATCAAATACATTATTAAAATTTGTTTCCTCTGTTTCTTCTCCTTTTTAAAAAATACGCTCCTAAAAAATTTTCAATTACATATGTGGCTTGCATGTTGTCTGTCAGACAGTGCTGGGTGAGAAGGAGACAGCCCTGTAAGATTTCTGCTGCATCTGATGATTGTGACACAGGCAACAATTATTAGGAAGACAATGAAGTCAGCAAAACCCCAGCGTTTTGAGTCAGAGTGGCCCAGTTTTAACTGATGCACTAATTATAGGAGAGTAGAGGCAAAGATACGAAGGCAACGAACTACAGAGGCAGGTTTTATGAAGTCAGACATCTAATCTTAGCAGACTCCATATCTCGAAAATAGTTTTCATCCTAAGTTTAGTGCCTACGTAGCTACGTGTGTGCTATCCATTCCAGGCCCTTGGCAAGGAAGTATTGATTGCATATCGTTTCTCTGAAACATCTACATCAATCACTATTACTTTAACAGCTGTGTTTCTTAATCTGTTTATAACCATGGTAATATTCTTCATGAAATTTGCTCTTCACTATCTAAAGATTTTTGCTAAATGAAATTTTGCCAATATATTAGATGTATTGATATATTATCAACAAAACTTCCCCCTTCTGTCCAAGAACTTGAAGTGCCAAGAAGTCTTTCAATTGGATTACTGATAAAGATGTGTGTCTGTGTGAGACTGTGTCTTGCATATGGTACAGGAGAATGAAAAATGAAGTAGTACATTATCTGATTCATTATTTCCTTGAACTCCTACTTATTATTAAAGATTGTATGTTTTAAAATTACTATTAAATTAATTGAGTGAAGGAACTGATCACATGCTTTTAAAATCACAGTATGTTAGACACTGATAAAAATAAGCTTTGAAAATTCATTGTGAAAAGAACCTACTTCTCTCTCCATCTCTACTTTGTAGGTAATAGAAAATGAAACAAAGTGTTAATAACAATCTAATGCTCAATAATGGCAAGGAGAGACAGTATATCATTATCCATCTGCAGTAGAATTATCATTCAGAGAGACTTCCATAATGTGGCATATATGCATCTCTCTGTACATACTATTCATGGAAGAGAAGCCCTATGCATTCTTAAGTACTTGAAACTTGCTGTCAAAGATCTTTTTAGCTTAAGCAAATAATTTGATGTTCTTTGAAATACAAGTAATGAACTTGGGAACTCTATTTAATCAGATGCAAAGTAGAAATTTATGCTTTTAGACTAAAAAGAACAATGAAATAACTTTGGGACCTTATATCCTGCGAGATACACTATTGATTAATCCATTTATTCATTGACTCTACATTCTTTTAGCACACTCTTCAGTTTTAGTCATATCTTAAGGTCCATTCCTTCTCTGTTTCCTCCAAGGAATATGGATTATATGCCAAGCTCAAAAGCAGCCCAAAAGCAGCCCCAGTGTGGAAGAGAGTGAAACTAGGATCCAGGTGAGAACCCAGTTGAGAACGAAACTTAGGGTGCTGAAGGTGGAACAGAGAAAAGAGAAAGATTCCATAAATATTAAAAAATATAACTGTTTTCTATTTCTACCAAAATGGTAGACTGGATACTCTGAAAAACCATACTGCAGAAGATGAGCAAAATTAAAAAAAAAAAAAAAACTTAAGATCAAATTTTAGTATAGAACTGAGGTGGCAAAAAAAAAAAAAAAAAAAGGGTTAGAATCAGCAGAGGCCAAAAAATGAAGTGAAAGCTGGAACTCTGGGAGGTAAGCCAGTGCCTAAGCCACTCTGATGATATCTGCCAAACCCTAGTGACCTTGAGTTTTAGATTTGATGGCTACAGCATGTGTGAAGACTCAACATACAGCCTACAGCCAGACACAAATATGGAGTCTAATATAGCTCTCCTACAGAAAGCTGGGCCCCAAAGTTTGTATGGACAGTGTCAGGTTGTTCAGCAGAAGCTCCTAGGAAGGGATCTTGCCTCTCTTGATCATGTTACTGGAAGAATATGAAAAATTCTCCCTTGACATGTCCCAACACAATTCTCCCATCATGTAAGGCTGTAGCACAAATTCACATCAACTCATGTAAAGTGAATCCAGATTAGTCACAGTCAATTCCCCTCTAGAGAGTGCACCTCAGACCAGACCTCAAAGAATTCTATATACAAAATATTCCAAGGAACAAAACTTTAGAGTTAAAATCCATAAAAAAAAAGAAACATGACTCCATATAAGGGTCAGCAAAAGCAACAGGAGGCAACATCAAATCCATGATATTTAAACTGTAAGACAGAGTAAAAATGAAATATCATTAATAGATTTGAATGAATAAAAGAGAAGATTAAGTATATGAACAAAGAAAAACAGCATATGAAACTTACCAAGGAAATTTGAAAAACAGTAATCAGAAAGAGCTCCTATGCATAAAAAAAATCACAATTTTAAACTTAATAGGTAAGTTAAGTTACATATTCAGCTCAATTACAGAGGGAATTAAAGAGTTGGATGAGAAGTTAAAAGAAATTATTTAAAAGGTAGCATAAAAATATGTATTCATTGTCTTACACCAAAAAAGAAAATTATAGGCCAACATCTTTGATGAATATAGATGCAGAAATCCTCAACAAAATAACAGCAAACTGAATCCAACAACACATAAAAAGGACCACACAACATGACAAAGTTAGATTCATTCCAGGGTCCCAAAGAGGGTTCGATATGCACAAATCAATCAATATAATGCATGACATTAACAAAAGGAAAGACAAAATGGAAACTAACACAGTATTATAAATCAACTATACTTCAGTTAAAAAATAAAATTAAAAAAAGATGTATTCATTGTCTACAAAGAGACAATAGAAAGAATAGGAAAATGATACAATTCAAAGAGAATCTTCCTCAGTTATGGAAAGACAAAATGAAGAGCACAAAATAAAAGGGTAGAACTAAACTTAAATTAAAAATGTGATAGCAGTAACACAAATGGACTAAGCTCTTCCATTTTTAAGGATGAAGATTGTCAGATTAGATGTTGTTTCAGCTGAGTTAAGTGCTCTTGAAATATAAAAATATACAATTGTTGAAGGACAAAATATAAAGAAGTTACAAGAGACAAATACTAACCAAAAAACATGATGTAGTTATATAAATAACAGAAAAAAGAAACAAATATAAAAATTTTACCAATGACAAAAAGAATATATATATTGATGATGGGTTCAATGCCAGAGAGATATAATTGTGTGAAACTAGTGATGTAGTCTCAAAATATACCAAAAATTCCCAAATAAGAAGCTGAATTTGACAAGGATATCAACATCCATAATAATTGTTTTATCACCAAATCCAAATTATAATTGATCACAGGTGAATAAAAGAGTTAATGTTCCATAACTGATAGATCAAACAGACAAGAACAATAAGTAAGAACATGACTTTGAAGAGTTTGACTAGCAAACTCAACCAATGAACATATAAAATATGGTACTCAGCAAATAAATAATGCACTTTTTTTCCCCAAACACATATGTTATATTTAGGAAACTTGGCCATAACCTAGGTAGTAAATCAGTCTCAATAAATATACCAGAATGTGACAACCAACAATGAAATTCACCATATTATCAGAGTAAAGAGATAAGTAATACTATTTTCTCAAAAAATTATATGATAACATTCAATAACACAAAGATGACCAGAAAAGATGCCTATATTGGAGTTTAGAAAAACACATGTGGCTATAGTACATATTAAGGAATAAATAATAATGAAAGTTGGTAAATATTTGGAACTAAGTTTTAATGAAAACAATTCGTATCAAAACTTTTGGTATGCAGCTAGTAGTGTGCATAGAGGGAATGTGAACTTAGACTTAAGTGTTGACATTTTTAAAAGAAAGGCTGAGAATTAAAGAATAAATCATCCAAATTATGAAGTTAAGAGAATAATGACCCTGTCAAGAATAGAAAAAAAGCAAGCGATAAAAGTATAAATAAATGACAAGGAAAATAAATACCCAATGTGGCAGATCAGCAAAGTTAAGAGCTGAGTCTTTGAAAACATAACAACAGACAAAATGATGGCAAAACTAATTATTTTTAAAAAAGGAAACACAAATAATATTAGAAAATAATTGAGTTCATACTTACAGAATGCAACAAAAATTTAAAGGACCCTTGGAAAAACTAGCCAATGCATATGAATAAATAAAATTGATAAATTTATGGGAGAAAATAATTTACCAATCTTACACCAAAAGAAACAAAAATTAGAATTTTCACACAATAGTTAAAGAAATAGAATCAGGAGTTAAAAATCTTCCCAAAGAAAACACCAGTCTCACACAGCTTTATGACTTAATTTTACCAAATATTTAAGGTTTAGATAGCTCTAATATTCTATAAAATTTACCAGAGAATAGAAAAACTAAGAACATACACTAGTGCTAATATATTAAGCCAGCAACTTTCTTTTTTTTTTAACATTTTTTATTGATTTATAATCATTTTACAATGTGTCAAATTCCAGTGTAGAGCACAATTTTTCAGTTATACATGAATATATATATATTCATTGTCACATTTTTTTCTCTGTGAGCTACCATAAGATCTTGTATATATTTCCCTGTAAGGTCAACAAAGTTCTTAAAAGATGAGTACAAGAAAGGAAAATTATAGAGCAATCTTTATCATGCATACGAATGCAAAATTATAAATAACAATTTAAATTTATATGATATTAGATGTCAAGCACATTTTTTAGGATGTTCCATACATAAACTCAGTCATTAAAACAACCCTATGGGTCAGGTACTAATATTTCTCTCAATTTACAAATAAGAAGACCTGAAGGACAGAAAATAGCTCGTTCAAGGTCATACACAAAGTGTCAATGCCAGGATTCAAATTCTGGCAGCATTACTCCAGAGTCTATTAAAAAGACTGGCAATAATAAGTGTTGGCAAGATATAGAGAGATTGGCATGATCACACGTTGCTGGTGGGAGTGAAAAATAATATAATCCCTTGGAAAACAATTTGGCAACATCTTATACACATCCACCTGCCCTATGACTCAACAATTATATTCTAGGTACTTACTCCAAAGAAATGAAACATACGTCCCCAAAATATTGTGGGCAAGAATGTTCAAAATAACCACTTTATTCATATTATCTCCAAGCTGAAAACAACCCTAATATCAAAATCAGGTAAATAAATAATCAAATTGCAGTATATTCACATAATAATATACTTAGCAATAAAGAGAACAAACTACTGATATACAGAAAAACATAAAGCAAAATGCCAGATACAAAATATTTTATTTATTTAATTTATATATATGTTACAATTTTTGTCAAATTCTAGGAAAGGCAAAACTAAGTTATAGTGATTGAACCAGAACACCCTCTAGTGTATGAAAATTAACTGGAAAAAAGCAGGTGGGAATGTAATATTTTTTTATCACTGCGTAACAAGTTACCATACACTTAGTGACTTAACATCCGTTTGTTATCTCGCAGTTTCTGTAGGTCAGAGGTCTGGACATCACATAATTGGATCCTCTGCTCTGGGTCAGGATGTCTGCTGGAGCTGAGATCTTATCTGAGGTCCTGAGCCCCTTTCTAAGTTCCTGGGATGTTGGAAGAGCTCAGTTCCTCGCACCTGTAGAACTAGAGTTCCTGTGTCTCACTGACTTTCATCCAGGAGTCATCATTAATACCCGAAGGTCAGTCTCAGGTTCTAGCCTTGTGGCCCCCTCCCATAGGCAGTTCACAGTGTGCTCAACTTATGGACCAGAACAAGAGGTGTCTGCAGTTGCTGCTTCTTTCTTTTACAGCTATTTGACTAGGTTAATCCTTCCCAGGGTAACCTCCCTTGTGATGGAAGTAAACCATTAAGGCACATTAATTAAGTCTGCAAAATCTCCTTTGCTGTAGAACATAGTGTAATCAAGGGAATGCTATCCTATCATATTCACAGGTCTTGCCCTCTCTCAGGGGGAGGGGATTATAGAGGGCGTGTGTCTTAGAGACTGGAAAACTTGGGGTCTGTCTGAGAATTGTTCTCTACCACAGGGACTTACTGGGGTCTGTATACATTTATTAAAACTTATCTATATTATGTTTAAAACATAGTTCAATCATAACAGTAACAATAATAGAAACAGTAATGATATAGAGTAAGCATTGTATTTAATGATAAGATTTTGAAAGCTTGCTCTCTAATTTAGATAAAGAAAAAGATACTTGCTGCTACCAGTTCTCTTTAACGTTGTACTCATGTGCACTGGCATGCATCTGCGTCTTCTTCATTCCCAGTGAAATTTGGGGAGGTGTTATGGGAGAGAAAGGGAAAGTGACACAAAGATATTAATACTCATGCTGCTTGCTGTGCCATGAGAAATAAATTATTTGTCTCTGACCCAGGAGTCTTGTGTCTTCTGCCAGCATCCATTAAAGAGTCATAGACTAGTTACTAGCTTTTAAATAGGGTAAAATAAAATTCTAGGTCTAACAAGTATATACCAGTTAGAAATGTAAACATATGTGCACCAAAAGGTATACAAAACTGGTCATAACCATGCTGATACCAATAGCCCAAAACTCAAAACTACACATCAACAATAGAATAGAAAATTAAACTGTGGAACATTACCAGAATATAATAGTTACATGGCAAAGAAGATGAATAAACCAATACTACATTATACAGGGGTGGATCTCACAAATAAAATGCTGAGCTAAAAAAAGCCACTATATATTGTATGATTTTATTGAAATAATGTTAAAAAACAAATAAATGTATGAATTAGACAGGCTAGTGGAACTTGCTAGGGAAGGAAAGTGTTGAACCAGAAGCATCCTGCAGGAGTTTTCTGGGGCTCTGATAATGTTCAACTTTCGTATCTGTTTGTTAGTTACATGGATGTTTTAGCAATGTTGTAATTCATTGAGTTCTACACATATGAATGTGAACTTTTATGTATTTATGTTATTCTGCAGTTGAAATTTTAACATAAGAAAGTTAATATTTACATTATCAATCAATACATACAATACTTTCATATACAAAAGGGCAAGCTCTTTGTAGAGAATATTATAACGCATTATTAAAAGATGAGAGAGATTATCTAAACAGATGAAGAGATATGGCACTTATATACATAGGAATATATAAATTCTACCAAAATTTTCTATGTATTAATTAAACTTTCAATAAAAATTTCAATAAGATTATTTTACATATTCTGTATATTTCCAAAATGAATGGATGAACAATGGGCCAATAATAACCAAGCATTTCTGAACAAGATAAAGGAGGGGATGAGGCTTTTCCTATGAAATAGCAAGATATCATAAAGTTTTATTAATTAAGGCAAGTTTAATATTAGTGCACAGTCAACTGAACAATGGAACAAAATTGAAAATCCAGGACCATATTCATGCATCTGTGAAAATTTAATTTGTGATAAATTGGCATAAATATTTTTGAGTGAAGGGATGAATTGAGTATCTATGTAGAAAGTTTGGAGTACTAAGTAAATGGTGATGGAACATTGATTATGCCCATTGGAAAATGTGAATTTTGATTCCTATATCATGCTATACAAAAATAAATTCCAAAAGAATTAATGCTGTTATATAGAAAGTTAATCTGTAAAAGTTTTAAAAGAAGATAGAGAAGAATTTATTTGTACTTTTAGAGTGGTGTAAGATTTCATAAGCTGATATGAAAGGTATTAAAACATAAAAAGAACACTATATCCAAATACATTAATGTAAGTATTTTAGATCATTATAAGACAATATACGTGCATAAAAGTACAAGACAACAACAGAGAGAAAATAGAAAAACATATATAACTAAAAACAAATTAGCAAAAATATATAAAGAATTCCCATGAATTAAAAAAAGACCAATAAGCAAATAGAAAAAGAAATGAAGATGTGAGAAGCCATTTCCCTTAAGGAGAGCCCACCATGGTCCAGAAGCTGCCCAGGCTCCTTAGTTATAAAGAAATGTACATTAAATCCACAAAATATTTCTTAAAATGTTATTTCACTCTTTTGGATTATCAAAAGTTAAAAAGTCCTGACATTACATACATTAGTGAGGAGGAGAAACAAAGACTCTAATATACTATTAAATGAAAGCATAATTTGATACCATTTTGCAAAGAGATGAGAATTACTCTGTAAAATTAAACATGCACAAATCCTATCACCTGGTGTTTGTACTCCCACAGGCACATATCAACAAGAAAACATGTATAAGAACATGATAATATTTTGCAATTGTAAAAACAGGAAATAACTCAAAAATCCATAAATAATAGAATAAATAAATTTTGACATAGTTATGTAGTGTAACATCATATGAACTATTTTTTGAAGAAATGATGATAAATATATTAATATTTTCAATAACTATACAGAAATAAATCAATTATAATCCAGGGAATATTAAATTTATAAAAAATTCATCTGTAATCTTTTTAAAGGAGGCACATATGAAACAATGAGAAGAGTTAAAGATATATTTACATATGCTAAACAAATTAATATGCATACATATGTAATATTAATATTATTTACTAAAAATAAAATGAAAACCATAATCACTTATCTTAAAATGTAAAACAAACAATGACAATAATACAAAAAGAAACTCAAAAATCTAAACACTAGCAGGAGATTTTTTTCCTTTTTTCTCTTTTTTCAAGTTTTATTGAGATATAACTGGCATATAATGTCATGTAAGTTTAAGGTATACAAAATAATGACCTGATGTATGTATATATTGTTAAATGATTACCAGAGTACTTTTACTTAACATTCATCACCTCACATAATTACAATTTTTCCTTGTGACAAGAATTTTCAAGATCTATTCTCTTATCAACTTATAATACAATACAGGTATTGTAAAAATGTAGTCATCATACTGTACATTACATCCCTCAAACTTATTTATCTTATAATTGGAAATTTGGACCTTTTGACCACTGTCACCCAATTCTCACATCCCCACTCCCTGTCTCTGGCAACCACCAATCTGTTCTCTTAGGGACCCAAGTCCAGAACTAAAGGCTATCAACAAATGTTAACAGAGTCTAAAAAAATTTCTATTACAAAACTGTAATGCAAATAAAATACAGCTGCACAGAGTAACATTGAGAGATCTCGAATACTTTGAACAAAATATGTTACAGAGGATGAATAATATACTATTATACTTATATAAAGAGAAATCAGAGAATAATAAATATATATTCTAGAGGGATATATAAAAGAAAATCAAAACTCGGATGAAAAGAAGGTAATTATCTAACACATACTTCAGGATTCTTAGTGACCTTTGGAGTGAGGGAGTAAGAGTGTATTGTGGGGAGCAAACAGGGCACTCTATGCTTCTGATCTTTTTCTGAAAGTCGGGGTGTGGGTACTTACACATATTCTTTATGGTACATGTGTATTACATTCATTCTTATGTGTGTGATAAAATTAGTAATTTTTATGAAAGTACACTAATGATATGTGGCTGGTTGTGTGTGGTAAGGGAGAGAAGTGTGCATTGACTTTCAAGTTTTCTGGCTTCTGTGGGCCTGGGGCTTCAGCGTTTTCCTCTTGGGCTTCTCCACCTGCTGTCTGAGTTTCCTCTCAAGCATGGTGCAGGGTTCCAAGATCGAGTTTTAGGGGAGCGAAGCTGCTAGTTTCTTAAGGGCTAAGCCCAGAAGCTGAGACAGTGTCATCATATATTGATCAAACAGTAATAACCCAGATGAAGGCAAAAAGATACAATAGACTCTACCTCTATATGTCAAAAGTATGTTGGAACCATTATTTAAAACTTCTATAGTCCATCCATGGCCACAAATTAATTTGTATTCAACCCAGGTGCAAAATGCACTCACATCGTCCCAGCACCCCTTCTCACCAAAACATCTCATTTCATTAAGGGATCAGGCTCAAGTCAGAGTTTCAGGATCAGGTCATGGATGTCAGGTCCAGGTATAAATAAGCTTTGGGGGCACAGCTCCTCCTGAATTGAAACCTGTGAACTAAAGAAACAGGTGATTTTCCCCTACCGCCCATACAATCAGTGTGCAGTGCTGGAGTGGGCATAGGATAGTCACAGTAGATATGCCCATTAAAAGTGAGAATGCATTCAAAATAGGTGAAAATGGATGCAACTTTGACTGGTCCATAATGATTCTTAAGTTCCTTGATTAGAGTCCAGTCTTGCTCCTAGTCCTGTGAACGATTCTCTGTTGCACTTAGCTCTACCCTCTGAGCTTTTGGTCCTGACCACTGAATCATTCTTCCTTTTACAAAGTAAACAGATTTTGCCACTGAGTTTCCTCCTCAGCTGCTTCTTGCCCATTAGAAGGCATAGGTTGAGGGTCTAAACGCTTCTTTTCATTTTGTAATGTCTCTGTTTCTTTTAGTTCAAGCTTGTAGTATAGTCTTCCAGAACCATGATCCTTAAACCTGTGCAGATTTTCTATAAACCTTATTGGGGTTCACACCACCAGAAGAAAAGCTACAACCAAAAATTTATCAGAGATAAACCCTGCTCCATGGTGGACCACTGAGGGGCCATACCCTTAATTTTCTTAGAAGCCCTATTAGTTAACAGGGAGGGTCTATGAGGCATGCCTTTAACATTTTTAGAAAGTCTTTTGTTCTTTTGAAAGGCTCTGTGAGACATTGTCTTAAATTTTCATCATGTCTTAATGAAGGGGCTTAAAGGCCCACCGCGGATTTGACCTTTTTGTGTAAGCCATATTTTAATTTGAGAATATTTTGTCATCTAGTGAGCCTGGGAGTAAGACACTTTTATTTTTGAGCCTCACAGATCCTGAATAATTTATATTTCCTCTAAATTTTGCTCAAAAACTCAATAGTTCCCTTTTTAGCTCATCCTTCTCCTCTTTAATTTGATAATAAATAGCTAGAGGAAGTCAGCAGGACCTCCAACATTTTGCCTGGAAAATCTCCTTAGCTAGAGATGTAATTGAATTCAGTAAGTGGGTTCCTATTTCCACATTTCTGCAGGTGACAGTGTTACCAAATTTCTTCCATATATAAGGAGTCCCTCTTCTACCAGCTTTCAATGGTATTTTTCTTATTTTCAGCCCTCACCAACAGCATTATGAAGCCCTTTAGACTAACATTCTCCTCATCCCTGGAGGCTTTAAATAACACTCTGCTTGAATTTTCCAGGCTTCCACAAGCAGACTTCTCAATGTCCTTCCAGCTTCTGATAACTGTCCAATTCTAAAGTCAATGATGTTTAGGTTTTTGTAACAGCAGCATATCACTTCCAGCGCAAACATCTGCATCAGTGCTCAAACCATCTCAAAACTTAATGGCTCAAACAATAATCTTTTCTCTTGTTCACAGGTCTACAGTTTGGGCAGGGCTGGGTGAGGGCAGATCACCTCTCATCGTATCAATTGGAGCAGCTCAACCAAAGCTGGAAGATGCACTTCCAAGATGGCTCCCTGAATGGCCGAAAGCTTGGTGCTCTCGGTTGGTTCTTTTCCATTTCCATCTCTCTGCAGTATGACTTTGGGTTTTTTCCACAGAATGGTGCCTATTTTTCCAAGAAACAAGAAGTAGAAGCTGCCATTTTCTTAAGACCCAGTTCTGGAAACTGGCACAGCATGTACTATTGTCAAACACTGACAGAGTAAAGAATTCTAGGGGTGGGACATAGACCCCAGCCCTCAGTGGAGAAGAGTCAAAGGAAATTGGGGCCATAATTACTTTCCCATTTGTCTTCTTTTCATTGATAGACATTCACAAACAGTTTTGATCTTTGCTTTCTCCACTTGTTCATTTCTCCCTCCCTTACTCTTTAAGTCAGTCATTGGCTTCCCTTAATCCTCAGCCACACTGAAAATTCACTTTACCTTGGTCATCAGCAATCCCCATGTCACCAAATCAAAAGGGCAGTTTTTCAGTTCTTTCATTCTTTGGCATCTCAGCAGCCACAGACATTGTTGAATTCGCTTTTTCTTAGGAAAAAACCTCTCCCCACCATTTCTGTGACTCTCAGGCTCTCTTGATTTTCTCTCTATTCGTTTCTGGATAAAGGGTCATGCTCTTCTTCTCAATTTTGAGCCTCGTTCATGAGTGAGGCTAGTTAAAGTCTAGGGACATCAATGAGAAATCCAAGTTAAAAAAACAGTTTTATTTTATTTAACTCTAAAACCTGACAAAACATTATTTTCAAGTCATCTTTTAAAAGACAGGCTGATATTTAACAAATCCATTGTCTATTCTCATCTGTCAAATTATTTTTGTTTGTGTGCTAGCTAGGTAGTCAAATTTAATGATAGTTTCTAAATTCTCATGGATGCTTTTGATTGAATTCTAAGGTCTTTTGCTTTAAAAATGATACTCTTCTAACAGTAGGGGTTGACAGAAGATAGGAATTTTCCTGGACCAGATTCCTCACTAGCAGGGGAGAGGCTCACAGAGGCCTCAAGGAGCTAATCACTCAGCTATTGAGCAAGAACTTTGAAAGGAATTGGTAGTAAGGAATGGACCTTAGTGACTCATTCATACTGCAAAAGGATACAGAATTTTCCCTTCTGTTTCACATTTATTAAATGTTTCTTGTTTGCTTGTGTATCAAACCTGTTTTTCCCCATAATAAAGACTACATACAGAAATAATAAGAAATGTGGTGGAGGAGAAAATATTGCATATTATCCAAAGAGGTAATAACCCATAATCTTTATTAAGACAGAGTCTTTGTTTTAGAAAGAAATGTTATGTTCAATGTAAAGTAAAAGTACGCTAGATTATCGTTTGCTGCAAGGCCAACGTGTGCTAATCTACTATACTTAATAAGAAACATTGTTTTGATCTTGAGTGATAAATCTTCATTGACACTGTAACCTATTAACAATATTTATGTCTTACAATCATTCAACACATTTTTAAATTGAGCATTCCAGCCTAGTGCTGGGATACTGTGAAGGGAAAGCTGGGCTGGTCTAACAAGATAACTCACAGGTCTAGGAATGTGAAGGAGAGGCTGGGCTGGGCTAACAAGATAACTCACAAATCTAAGTATTGGAATACTGATCTGAGTTCTGCTGGACCAACTTGTAAATCTAAGTTAATCAGTGTTGGTTTGCTGTTTATGTTTTTTTGCTAGCCAGCTGGATTTTCAAAGATACATATCTGGCTTTGGAATGTTGGTTTGCTGCCTCCCCACCTCCACTTTTGTGATGATAATGCTGCTAAAGCTGTTCCATGCCTATTGGCCGAATACCCCAAGCTTGTACTTTACCCTATAAAACCTCATGTGCACATCTTGGAGGTGCTCAGACCTTCGGAGCAGAAGCCCCTCTGAGCCCGCCGGCATAATACATCTGAGTACTCCAACCCTCCGAGTGGTGCTTGTTTCTTGACTGGCCTGTCATTTCCGTAACAATACAATGAACAAATATTTAAGATCTTAGCCCCTATGATAGTCATCTGACATTCTTCAGTTATAGAAATAAATAGCTCTCTCTGTTTTGAAATTTGACACTAATGTTTTCAAATTTTTATTTTATTTTAGAGGTGAATAATTACTATGTGAAGTGTCCTAATTAATTTATAATCCATTCTGAGGTATCTCTCTCATTTTACCTTTTAAAAAATTGTTCTTTTACTTTTTGCTTTTGAAAATTTTAGTCTGAGGTTGGAAATCAAGAGGGTATAAAATAAAAGCAAATATTACATCATTACTACTACTGCTATGTCACAAGGTTTCTCTTACATGTTTAGAGACAAGAAATATACCTACCTGCAATGTTTTCCAACTCAAATAAATTTGTATTAAAATAGCTTCCATAAATTATTAGCATTATTTCACCTACTTCACGAGCCAATGATGAGGTCATTCTGCAGAGGAAAAAGGCCAAAATATTATCCTAGATTCTTCAAAGAGACTTCAGTAAAATTCTAAGTATTAGCTAGCACTTCATGCTGATTTAGAGATCTGTAGTTCAAAGCAGATTACGTTCTCTTGATTCTATTATTTATGGTCTAAGTAAACTGCAACCTACTCTTCTTTCAAAAATTTGTCCAAAATTAATCTGGAAACATTCTGTTCCAAACATAAGGGGTCTAGTATAAATATAATTAGGTTATAATGTCAAAAGTACCCATGCAGAAATTATACTAGCTTTACAGTTTGTAACTTAAAAAGATCATGCCCCATTTTGTCTAAAATCTACAAATGAAATGATCCTGCCTTCCAATATCTGTTGCAAAGAGATGATTTTGTTAGTTTTTAATTTCATATATTGTAAATTGACTTCATGTAAAATATACTTCAAGAAAATCATGCAAATATAAACTCTTTAGCAAAACTGACAATCTTCCCAAACCTAAATTCATCTTAAGGAATTCAGCTAAAAATTACTACTTCTGAATAGTGATTCAAACCCTATCTCTCCCACACACATTTGTTTTACTTTCAGATACCAGGTTTCAACATAATCCAGGTTAGTTAGGTTGTCCCAGAAATTTAGACTGAGAACAATCATCATCAAGACAAACAAACAAAAACAAAATAAAACAAGACAAAAACTTTGCATAGTAAGCTTGAAATTAACTAAGGACATATAGATTTCATTTCAACTTTTGTCTTCTAGAAAGACCTACCTGCCAGGTGACTCGGTGGTCCATTGTTTTGGAGAAAGTGGAATTTCCTGTGAAAGAATGAGAACTGGTGAAAGGAAAAACCTGTCCCAAATAAACCTAAATAATTATATTAACTTCCATAGCTCTTATGAGAATTAACATCCATGCACATTGGGGTTAACATCTGACAATCTTTGTGAGGATTTAAACTACTTTATCTACAGTTAACTCTTGGAAAATGTACTAGATATATCTTTTGGCAATTACAATAGAACTCTACTCCTTTCTATGCTTTCCCCTCTTTACCAGACCTGAAAGTTATCAACTACAGCTCCCAGATCCTCTTACCTCCAAGATTCTAGTTGCAATTTACATTCTGCCAAAGAAAGTTGCTCAAGGCTGGGCAGAAGCATGGGCCCTTGGGAAGCAGGAGATTTTGCAGCAGCCCTCAGGCATCACTGGTCTGAGTACTTCAGACAACTGGGGCATTTGGTAGAAGTTTGCCACAGTTCCCAACCGAGGTGTCCAGAGTAACTTCCTGATTCAGTGGAAATCGGTGGTATTCTAGAGAGAGAGTATTGGTTTTCCTGTATTTTCACTCAACTTTTCAATGCTCAATTATTTTTAACACATGAAACTCCTTGCATCAATTCCTTCTCTACTTCTAATATCTATACTGTGTCTAGTTTCCTGATGGAATGCTTGTCTAGAAAAGGGTACTTATGTACACTTATGTTTTATCAACAATGACTTCTTTTGATGAATCATTTTACCAGAGGCCCAACTAGAAATATCAGAGGACTAATCACAAAGAAATGATTATTTAGATGTATGCTCATTTGTGCCTTCTGAAGCTGAATCAAGACAACATTCTAATTACTTAAAAAAAATCTTATAGATACAAAGCTCACAGAACATAAATTCACCAATCTAACCCTTTTAAAGCATACGATTCAGTGATTCTCAGTACATTCACAATATTGTACAAGCATCATCACTATCCAATTCCAGAATATTTTCATCATCCCCCAAAGAAACCACATATATCCCACTCCCCATTATCTCTTGGCAGTCACTAATCTCATCTGTGTCTCTATGGATTTGCCTATTCTGGACAGTTCATATAAATGGAATCATACCATATGTGGCCTTTTGTGACTGGCTTCTTTCCCTTAGCATAATGTTTTCAAGATTCATCCATATTGGAGCATGTATCAATGCTTTGTTCCTTTTATGGGTGAATCATATTCCACCCTGTGGCTATAACACATTTTGTTTATCCATGTAGCATTTGATGGACATTTGGATTGTTTCCACATTTTGGCTACTATGAATAATAGTGCTGTGAATATTTGTGTACAAGCTTTTGCAGTGTACATATGTTTTTAGTTCTCTTGGGTTTAGATCTAGGAGTGAAATTATGGGGTCATATGGTAAATTTACACTTCACTCTTCAAGGGAACTGTCAAATTGTTTTCCACACCAGTTGCACCATTATACATCCCCACCAGCAATGTGGGAGGGTTCCAATTTCTCCACATCCTCACCAACACTTGCTATTTTCCTATAAAAAAAATATGTAGGCATCTTAGCACATGTTAAATGCTATCTCATTGTGGCTTCAATTTGAATCTCCCTAATGACTAAAAATGTTGAGCATATTTTATGTCCTTATTGGCCATTTGTATATCCTCTTTGGAGAAATGTCTATTCAAATATTTTGCCCATTTTTAAATTGGGTTGTTTGTCTTTTTATTGTTGAGTTGTAAGAATTATTTATATACTCCAAATACTGGTTCTTTTTTTTTTTCCTTTTGTCACATGAGTGATTTGCAAAGATTTTCTCTCATTTCATGGGTTGTCTTTTCACCTTCTTGATCGTGTCCTTTGATGCATAAAGATTTTAATTCTGAGTCATCTTGGGATAATATTGTAACATACGGGGTCTGAGTTACATTGTTAGCCATTATCAATTCTTGACCCAATTAAAAAGCACATCATAAATAACTTCCATATATGCCTACATTTTCCTACTGCTTGTGTCCTCTACGTTAACCTCCTTTATCTTCTCACCAGAATATTTTGTTGGAATGCTTTTGTCATAATTGCTTTAAAAAGTTATCTGAATTAAGGTCACATTAGAGCTGCTAAAAAGTATAACACTTTTAATTACAATAATCCTGTAATCAGAACTAAAATGTGTCATAACCTGTGGACAGAGGGTATGAAAGCATAAGATTAGATCCAATTGCAGAGCTTCCTGGGAAATGACGTCACATCACGACAGCACCACAAGTATCCTAGTTTGGGGATTATAACAGATTCTTCAGGGTCCATGTTCGGGGTGGCTGGAACTCTCTTTGACTAATTTTTGCCTCTGGAAAGCATCCTTTGCATGGGGAATTTTGTTTTCACAAATGAGTTTATGAAAGTCAGTTCTATATGAAACTGTTTTTAATCTCAAATTCTTGGGATTAACACTGTTTTCAAAAATCCCATATTTATTTAGCAATTGGTTTAACAATGAGGTTTTTTTTTTTAAGGGTCTACTTGTTAGAAAACATAGATATTATTCAAGTCTTTCGAAATCCATGCCTACCTTGCTAAACATCAACATCCAAGCCTTCATTTAATGTTATTTGAAATCTCTAAATAAATACATTTGTTTTTCACTGATAATAGATAATCGTAATATTTGAAGCATTTTTTCCAAACTAGAGCTAGACCTTCTAGCGTCTCCCTCTTACTTCTATCCCAGCTACATGATTCTTTTATATAGTCCCTCAAAATGGTATCATCCCCAGGATTCTGGGTTGAAAATTCACTGCTCCATACTATATAAAATGTCTTTCTTCACATTTTTGTGAGTCCAGGAATATCCATCTTTTTAAGTCAGACTGAAGATCCATCCATCCAGTGTTCTGGGAACAGAAGTTTTAAGCAATGTTCCACTGGTGGACAGGGATGCAATTTCCCTCAGTGTCAGCTTAGGTACACTCAAATTTCTGAATGTAGCCATTTTTAGCCCCTTCATTTGTAAATTCCTCCCAATTTTTTTTTCAAAATTATTTGGCTATGCTACTTTTTAAGTACGGCATACACAAAAGACCTTTTCTCTTAACTTATTCGAAGTATTCTTCCTCTTAATAGGTCCATGTTTGGGGGAAGGGGCTCATCTGATTTTAAACATGTTGACTTGGAAATGCCTATGTAATGTCGATTTGGGATAGTTCAAGCCATCTATGGAAGGAATATCATAATATCTGAAACTGAGGAGAGAGAAAGGCCTGGGAAAAGTCCTGGTTGGGGATGGAAAGGGTATTACTGTGCAGGTAGCCGAGGGAGGGAGAGAAGACGCTTCAAGGCTAAGAACGAAAGGCTGAAATAAAGGAAGAAAACCAGGGGTGGGAAATATCCCACAAACCTGAGAAGGAAGAAATGTAAAGCAAACTCCTATATTCAGAAATTCAAAAATAAGTGGTGTCTGTTAAATATGGGTAATTTCTACTAGACTGAGAAATGAGACTACTGGTGACCTTCCCCCAAACTGCTATGGTGAAATTGTAGTGGTCAGTCTTGAGCACGAGGGCAAAATAAGAGAGTGGAGCTGAGCACATGCGGGCTCTTCTTCCCAAGACCTCACTAAGACAGATGGGTGCACTAGCGTAGTAGCCAAAAAGGAAGGTAAATTGGAGGGGGCTTTTGTTTTGTTTTGGTTAGGTTTAAGGTATAAGAGATTTGACCATATTTATAGAACACAAGGAATAATACAGAAATAGATAAGAGAAAGAGAAAGATAGAGAAGCATATTTTTAAAGGAGGAAGGTCAAGGTGGGTTCACAACCAAGTGGTGTTTACAAGACTTGAAATGAGACAAAAAGCCCTCTTCCTCCAAGCTTTGAGGAAACACCGTGAAAGTGGTTGAATTTTCAGAAAATGTGTGTTGATGATCATGGCAGGTGGGGAGTGGAGGGAGTTCCCCGCAATGATCTGTAGGAGGGAATAATTATTTCTGAGAAATTTAGGAGTTATTTAGAGGTCTTGGGATGTACTGAAGGTGAGAAATGGCAGGTGAGTGAAATATATTGAAGTGATTACCAGGGACAAGCTGAGAATCTAGCTAATCTTTTGGGCAGATATCAATCAGAAGTTTAATGACGTTTTTCCCCTAGCAACATTAGGATAACTAAAGCAATGGCAGCTGAATTGGAAGGAAGGGGACAGAGTTTAGAACTTTAAGAGTTTTGAAGATGTTCAGTGTTTCCAAATGATCACCAGTGCCCTCCACTGGTTTTCCCATTTTATTTTCATCTTAGTAAAATTAGCTTGATTGTACTCAGCCTGAGAGCACTGAGTAAATTCTGGATGAACAGACCTTGGAACTGGAAACAGCCTCAATACTACATCTACTTTGGCCCCCATGACTTAATGCAAGTTGAGACATTAATTAGACTCTTTACAGATGATATAATCAAACCTCAAAGACTTGCCCAAAACCAATAGCTAGTTAATGGCTGAATGGGAAGTACAGGGTGTCAGGAAGGAGAGTGCCACCTGGAAACACGGTGAACACATTTCCAGGGATGATGGATGGCTTGGGATTCATTTTGCAAAATGTAGTTTAGGAAGTTGGAGCTGAACAATGGTTTATTGTGTATCACATAATGTAAGGGGAGTGGACACTGATCATCTAACCCTGGTTTGCTCTTTAAAGAGGTTAAGTGCCTTTTATTCCCATACTTTAGTTATAATTATGTATTGGACTTTTTCAAATCCAAGCATGGACCTTCTTGTTTGAAAATGTATTGTCTCCCAAAAGATACATAATAAATCCAGCTGTCTGAGCTAAACACCTCTGAGAATTGCCCAACAAGAAGCCAGAAGCAAGAACAAGATAAGCCCTTCATGCTGCTTGTGGCATCACAGTAGAGCAGCTACTTGAGCTTCTGTGGTTTTATGGAACAAGGTCTCCGTTAGGTCATAACTAAATATGTATTAAGGTTTTCAAGAAACAGCAAAATGGAATAAGCCCTGTGGACTAATTCTACACAATTGAAATCCTTGATAAAACAGCTTTCAGAATTCAAGTTATTATAAATTTACATAAAATACTAAAATAATCTAGAAATCTCCTTGGAACAAGATGGCAATTTCGGGGTAGCAACTTCCAGGACTATGCTAAAATTCATCCACTCTGCACTGTTTGTATGTATGTGGGAGTTTTATTCTGCTAAGGGGATTGGCTTTGGTTTTAAGACACATCAGTTTCTTAAAGCAACATATTGTAGACCTAAATTCCTGCTGTTTTCAAGGTTTTTGCCTTTTTACCCCTTAGGAGAGCTTTAAGGAAAGCCTAAATAATGAACACATAGAATATGCATACACATGAATGCATAGCATATAGAAATATTATTTGTTTGTTTAACATTATTAAACCTCTTCCACTTGCAAAGCACATACTTCAGCATTTGAAGGGTACAGCTTCACTCAATTAAACAAATAACTATTCAACATCTAAAATGTTCTAGACCTGAGTATAGATATGATTAATCACGGATTTTGCTCAGAGGAATCTGATTATTCCTTTTACGTGTACTAACTGAAAAGGAAGAAAGTAAAACAATAATAATTGCAGATGTGCACTCTATCTTCACCCCAGGGTTGTTTGTTTGCAAAGCATCTGCGAATGACTAATTCACTGAGGAGGAACGTAAGCACCTCTCTGCTGGTGGTGGGGAGAGTAGTTTGGCTGCTATGACGTTGGTCCAGGCAGGAAATTACAAGTGCCTGCACCAAAGCAGTAGAAATTGAAATAGAGACACGAGGGCACATTCAGTTCATCTATAAGTGTTATTATCAACACAAGCTGATGTCAGATTAGACGGGGAGAGTGAACAAGTGGATAATTCTTATGTTGAATACTACTAGCATTTGGGGGCTTTTTGATCAAAGTCTAGTAGTGGTCATGCAGAGGCTCATGGACTGCATTAAAATATGATGACAACTATACATAGTTTCCTAGAAAAAGTATAGGACACAAAGAAAGTTGGCATATATTAGGAACATCATGGTCTTCCTGAAATCAGTCTATGATCTCTTTTGGTTTGAAGCATGGTTTAAATTATGAAGATTTGGGATCAAAACTTCAACTGAAAGTCAAACTTATCTATTCTTCATTTGTATTATTTCCATGTATATCTTCATACAATTATATGTATATATTTATATGCTGTGTTAGCAGGTTTCAAGTTCTTATTTAATGTGCAAAATTTCATATTTCAGTCATTAAAGCAATGATTATGTGCCATGCACAGTGCACTATGTAGTACAGGTAAATCGTGACCAGAACAGGCGTGATGACTTTGTCATGAAGACTGCAGTGTGATTACAAATGTGAATTGTGCTCTGAAGGAAAATTGAGGGGTGCTATGAAGATAATGTCAGTCTAGAGATGGAGATGGAGGTAGAGAGGTAGTAAGTTCATGGAAGGTTAATCTGGGGAAGCAAATATATACGTGAATGAAAAAAGAGTAAATGATAAATGAATAAATTGGACCTTAAGCCCTTAAGGCTTACCTTTTTGAAACAAATATGTAATGGCTTTACTGATATATAATTTGCATACCATACAACTCACCTACTTAAAGTGCACAATTTAATGGCTTTCAGTATAATCTTAGCGTTGGACAAGCATTATTACAATCAAATCTGGAACACTTTCAACACCCCCAAAATAAATGCATACCCATTAGCAGTCACACACGTTTCCCTATAACTTGTCTCTTCAACCTCCACCAGGCAAGCAGTAATTGTTTTCTGAATATATAGATTTGCCTATTTTTTGACACCTTATATAACTGGAGTCACACAATATTGTTCTTTTGTGACTGACTTCTTTCCTAGTATAATGTTTTCAATGTTCACCCATGAGGTAGCAGGTATCAGGACTTTATTTCTTTTTATAGCTAAGTAGTATTCAATTGAATGAATATACCACATTTTACGTATCCATACATCAACTGATGAACATTTGGGTTATTTCCACTGACTTGTTTGGCTGTTGTGAATAATACCGCTATGAATATCTGTTCAGAATTTTGTGTGGATATGTTTCTTTGTTTTCTTCTCTCTTAAGTATATGTCTAGAATTGTCACATGGTAACTCTATTTTTAATCTTTTAATGAACAGCCAAACTATTTCCCTTACCTTTATTTTAAATTTTATTACATTTGTCTTATGGACTTCTGTGTCTTGCTTTGGGTAATAGAGGTTTCTTGGAAAAATTTCATTCAGGTTGAATTATTTATTAATGGGATCATGTTTTATGTGCTCAAAGGGAGCTTGATATTTAATGGCATCTGGATTTTTAACACTTACGTAAAAGCTTTGAATTAGGGAACAGAAAACCTGGATTCTAAAGCTGACCTTTAACATTAACTCACTATGTGACCTGGACATGACTATTAACTTTTAAGAAAAAAGGAACTTTCTTTTAAGAAAAATTATCTAATACAGTGTGTACCCACTAGTGAAGTCCAAGGGCGACCAGAAAAACTGACAAATTACCAAAGCTTAGATAAATTCAGGTGATTTAAGGGAAAGGTCTGATTGGGATATTTGTCATTTTATTTAAATTTATAATCAAAATACACAAAGAATTCAAAGTGAGAATCTCAATTTTGGATACTCAACCTCCCTTCCCTGTATATTATTTGGCCAGAGTTTTAGTTTAATTTTTTTTCCATTGCCTTCTTTTATCTAAGAGCCAAGCAGAATACTGAGAGAAGTAGAAACCTGAATGATCAGTTAATTAACCAGCCTCTTAATGTTGATGTTTGGAATTTTAGTGTGGAATCAAACATTCGACAGCTCTGAGATTCTGGGAAGTCAGATTATGCTGAATTCCTGGAGCTTAAAATGTATAGCAGCTGGTTTATAGCCCGCCATTATCAGGAGGGTTTTTTTTTTTTTTCACTTTTTTTCTTTTTTAAGTTTAAGTAGGTTAATCTTCAGCCTTTTATTTTATAAAGAAGACAAATTGGCTAGAAATGGAAAAAGCTATGCTGTCAAACTGTGTAATTTTTGAGCTATTCCTCCTACGGAAAAGAGAGATACCATTCAGTTAGTATTCACCCTGCATGTGTTGACAGCCTATTGCATGCGAATCACTCATCTGGTTGAGGTGGAGGATGCAAAGGTAAGTAACACTCACAACTTTCCAAAAGTTTATCTAAGGTACACAGATAGCTGTTAAATATGTTGAAAATGTTTAAAGGTCATTAGATCTCTAAATAAAGATGCTGAGGAAATTCAGAGGGAGAAGAAATGACTCTTGCCAGAAGGATTAGAGAAGGTTTGGAAGGGGGGATTGGGCTCCATTCACACTGAGCCCTGGAGGATGAGAGACCACATTCCATACGGCAGACGATGCAAAGGCCTTCTAGACAAAGGGTGCACTAAGGAACAAAGCACGGAACTGAGAAAGCACACCAAGTCTGTTTGGGAAAGAATGGCTTTATCCACAAACTTTCAAGAAAAGCCTAAGATAGGATCTTCTACAAATTCCCTAGAGGTTTCAAATAACACCTGAGTTGGACAGTCTTCTAAGAATCTTGATGTTCTTTTCCTGCATGATTTTTGGGGGATCCCTTCCTCCTCACTTTTCATCCCACTGGAGGGAAACAGAGCACCCAAAGCTCCAAAAGGGTATTATTGGAATTGCCATATGACTTTACATAGAGAGAAGGAACGTTTCTGCCCAAAGACTATGCCCACGTAATGATCCATGTATGAATGAATGAATGAGTGAATGGAGGGGAGACCAGCAGACCCTTGTTTATGGTCTAGTGGGGATGCTGAGGGGAACATTTTAAGAAATGGGTTATAAAATGTTCCAGATTCTTATACTGTGAAATCTCTTCAAAGATGCTTTTGGGGACTCACAAATCTGTTACACTACTTCCTGTAGAAGCCATGGTTTCACTTGAACTATGGAGAGTCCAAACAGAGAGCAAAGAAACATCTCCACCTGCCAAACAGTTGCTGATGAAATAATTTAGCTTAAAATGTGACAGTGTCAATGTGTGAGATTAAGGACTAATATTTTCTCTGCTTGTCATTTGTTTGGCATTGCCATTTATTTATTCAGAAAATCAATGAAATTTGTTCAACTTTTGAAACTCTGATTTATAGTCCAAGAGACAGAAAATATATTTTTGTAAATGAATAAGCTTTAGAATACACTATGTGTCAGGAAGCTTTCTATGGAGTCTTCAAAGGACATTGCCTATGAAAGAAGCTAAATAAAAAATAGAGAATTAAGATAATTTGTTCAGTTTAATCAATAAAGTGTTTTCATCTAAATAGTTTGGACTCTTTCTAAAATCATGATGGGCTTGAATAATTTAAATTAGTTAAACATTCTGTTAAATATGAAACCTCTGGCTAACTGTATTGTATAATCTGAAACTGTCAATTACAGTTTTCTGTCTGAAAGACATGATATAAATTCAACAACAATAACAAAAGTGGGTCTTAAGACCATTTCTGACTACACTGAGACATAGACAAAGTTGATAAGAAAGCAAAGAGTTAATCTTACGAGAACCAACCTTAAAAGTGAAAACAGAAGAAAAACGGCTTTATATTTTTCTCTTTGTGAATCAAAACCATTTATAATTTTTCATCACATGATATGTGTTCTAACCAATTGTGGAAACTGTTTATAATGTCATACCCCTCAACTGTTTAACTGTGGCTGAAGGTTTTTTTTTTTTTAAGAACGCAACACTTTGACATATTTGTATCAGGTCTTTTTTTTTTTCCCTTTAAATCATTTATTTATTTATTTATTGAAGTACAGTCAGTTACAATGTGTTAATCTCTGGTGTACAGTACAATGTCCCAGCAATGCATATACGTTTGTATATTCATTTACATATTTTTCCATTAGAGGTTATTATAAGATATTGAACATGGTTCCCTGTGCTATACAGAAGAAGCTTTTTAAAAATCTATTTTTATTTTTAAAATAAGTAAATTTCAAATTCCCAGATTTATCCCTTCCATCACCTTTCCTCGGTAACCATAAATATATCAGGTCTTTTGTGAAGGTGATATTCCAGATACAGGTGATACTGCTCTGTGACCCTTCACAGTTTATTCCTATCCTTCTACCCAATGGTACCCAATAACCTAAGTGTAATGTTTCTTCCTTTCATCATTTATCATTCATTTAATAAATATTTATCAAGTGCCCCTTATGGGCCTGGGACTCTTCTACATGTGGGGAATACATGCAGCAGTGAACAAAGCAACCATTCTCATTCTCATAGACCCAATATTCTAATGTGGGAGGGGATGGGCAACATGAAAATAAACAAGCAAATTATATGGACAGAACCGATAATTTTGTCTCAAGAGATTTAGCTCTAAAATTCATCCTCACACAAGGTGCACAGTCAGTTACATTCATTAGTATTCACAAGTACACCTCAGAGTCAGGTCAATGGGGTTGTACTGTGAATATAACCAAGTACCTTTTTTCCTTTGTCGTAAAGTTTGAGTTGCCCTGACAACTCTTCAGCTTCTGTAAGTAGTTTAATCTGGGGTTTAGAGTCCTATTATGCAGTCACATGGGGCACCAAACTTACTGTACAGTGTCCAAATGTTAGTGAATTCACTTGGCTTGTTGTCAGCGGTCGACATCGGATATCAAGGTTCTGGCAGGAACCTGCATGAAGTCATCTCTTCCACCTTCACTTGACCTCAGCCCAGGGGCTGTAACATTTCATAATACATCAAGACACATCAACTCCACACCAGTCCTGCCCTCCATCCATGCTGAGCTTAACTAACAAGTAAATTAAGCAAAGTTCAGTTATGAGAAACAATGTTTTCACCCCGTTCAGATGTTTATCAGATTTCCTATTGAATAAGATTTTTATTTGAGAAAACAAAAGATAGGATCTGATCTTAAATCCAACTATACTTTCAGCATTTAAAAAAGTTGTTTATGTGAGTCTGATGACTTTTACCTATTTTTGCATATCAATCATTATTGGAAGCAATGCCAAAATTGTAGTATATAAGAAAAAGATAAATGTAAGAGATACTTTCATCCTATGTATAGCTTGCTAAGAAATAAACTATACTAATGATTTGTACAGAAGAAATTTATATATTTCAGACTGATTTAGAAAAAAAATGCACCTGAAATAGTACATCAGCAAATGCATCTGAAGATTCATTCATTGAAAACTGTGTTAATTTGATGTCATTCTAAACAAACAAGTACAACAGGAATTGATTTAGGGCTATTAATCTTAAGATCAATCTTAATAAAAAAAAATTGAGCTGACTTCTAAAATAAACAAACAAATAAAAGGCAAAACCCCAAACAAAGAAACTTAACTCTAGCAATTTGAACTAGCTTTATAATGTGTTTTTTTCTCTTGGAGATAATTGGGCATGGGCAGATGTTTATGCTTTGCTTGTGCAAGTCATTTTGCTAGATGGTGAGGATCAGGTATTGTTCACATTCTGAGTGCCATCTTCTTTGGCTGGAGGGACCGGAGGTTTGAACCAAAGATTCCGGAATCTCAGAAGCTTTTGTCATTCTAGAGACCACTTGCTGACACAAAGTTCAATGGCTTCTCACTGAATCAACAGGACCCTGCCACACGCATGGGGAGGGCTGAGTTTGGGAGAACACATGCAAGGACTTTTCTTCCTTCCTTGGCCTGTCTCAGCATTCTGAAGGCTGTCCAACTCTGGGAGCTCACCAAGTTTCATTTCATCCATTAGGCCTGGCATAAAGAGCAAACCTGCAAATTCTGTCAAAGTGGGTGATGTATGGCTGCTGAGAAATTCAAATTGCTTCAAGTGTGGGAGCCAACAAAGTAATGTCCCACTACAGGGATGAGATCACAACATCATGCGCTCATTCTCTGTGCGAGCCGCATTCTATATGCATGGGGGAGAGCCAAAGCATGAGTTCATTGAAGGAATGGTGAAGTGCTTCTCCTTAACCCTTAGCTTCCAAGAGTTCGATCATATCCAACATGGCGCTAGATCCCACATCAGATACCCATGGGCATAGCACTGCACTCCACACAGAAACAAAAAACAGTAAACCAGATGCATAGAAAACAAAGTGCAAATCAACTTTAGATTATTGAATGGATTGAAATTCCCAAGTACCCCGTGGAATGAAAGAGAAATGCACAATGTAAAAGTTGTGCATTAAGTTTTATTTGGGGAACTTACTAAGGACTATATAATGGGAAACAGCCTTCGGATAGCTCTGAGGAACTGCTTTGAAGCAGTACAGGAGGAGTCAGGATATATATTTTTTCTAGGGGGAAAAAACCCATGTAAGTTGAACATTAAAAGATTAATACTAATCACAAAGAATAGATATCTCAAGTTAATGATTTTAGTGCCTTTCTATGAATGGAAAGATGCAAGAATCTAGGGTCATTGAAAATTTTCTTTAGATATATATCTTAACTATCTGTCGAGTCAGTATACCCAAAGCACAGAATGCCTCCTGTTTTTCCCCACCCTAAGTTCCCCTCAGGGTGCAGTGCAGTAGCTCATGTCTTGATCCTTGTGGAACTGGAGCAGTAGGCAATGTTTTTTTCTTTATAGCACCATCACCTACTTTATCAGCCATGATGGCTGAAGCTCTCCAGGTTCATAAAGTTTGGCTGCCCTTCATGAGTTGAAGAATGTCTTAGAATCACAAGATTCTGCTTTATCCGTAGCATCCATCTTTAGTGAGTTGTCCAAAAAATGTTTGATGTATGTGATGGTGACAGGAAATTTTTAGATGAGAAGTTAAATGAAAGTGTTGGTTTAGGAGGAGAGTTAGAATTCTCTTAAAATGCTTTTTTTTTTTTAAAAAAAAATAAGCATTTGGCAAATGTAAGAGCATTGAGCTCAAGGTGCTTAGGAAGCTTCCTTTCTCATTAGTCCCAATTATTTCTAGTTTTTGAGGAGACAGATTGTATGCCTACAAGAGTCAAAGGAAGAATTCAGTGTGTGGTCAACACCAGGAGGTAGTTTGGTCAACAAAGAAATAGTTTGGAAAACAAATGTAGTAAAATATATTTGTGGCTCTTATGTCCAAGTAGACTTTCAAATTTCTAACAAAGCAGAAGATCAAGAGGAACACTCAGCCTGCGCCAATAATAGAGATGGAGAGGAAGGACCACGGAGGACAGGGATGCTGAGAGGCTGTTCCCATATGACCGCAGCTACCCTGCATCCTCTTTTCCCTTCTTTTTCACAAGCTCATCTTCTTCCATGTTTTCTCCTCATATCTAAGGTTCCCTGATAAAGTACAGCATGGCCAATTAAATTTGTATTTTGGATACATGACAAATAATTTTATTCATCGCTTGTTGAAAAATATATACATTGTCTGAAATTCAAATTTAAGGGGTGAGCACCCTGTGTTTTACTTGCTAAATCTGGCAACCCTACCTATATCTCACCCAGTCCATCCCATGGGAACTGCACAGCAGACAGAAAAGGATTGTAATTAACAGCAGGGCCAAGGAAAACATAGGCAAATGGAACCGGTTGGCCTTGATACGTCTGGCTATTTATAGGCTCTGTTCCACTGATGAAATTGTTGTTTGCCACAGGGCCTTTCTGCTCAGTCCTCACATTCCTACCCTGGCCTCCCGCTCTCCCCTCAAGTTAATGTTCTGGGTTAAGTACTAGACAAAGTGGGAAACCTGTCCCCGGGAGAACTGACCCAGGCGTATCACCCTACTCCATCTTTGGGGGGCACACATCCTTGGTGGGAAAGGTGGCTAGGTTCAGCCTCCAGGTGTTTGTGCTTCATTATTGTTCTTCAGCAGAATCTTTGATAAACACCCCTGTTAAATCACCCACTAGATTTGGCTCACTAAGTTTTGCACAGCTATGCTTGGGATATTAAGTAGAATCTCAAGAGAAAGATGAAAACATTGCTGCAGTTGCCACTCTCACATAGTCACTGTGGAAAAAAAATGTTTTCAAATATGCATTGCCTTAGACTAGGTTTAATGAGAGAACTATAAGAAGAAAAAGGATATTAAGCCTTATGTATTGCTGTGTACTCACTTGAGGGAGTGTAAAAATGAAAACTCTTGCACCAAAGAATCCATGATTGATTGATGCAAATCATGGAAATGAGTCAAATTGAACAGCTTTCAAGCACTATCTTACACACTGCACATATTTTCTTTCTTATGTAAAGATTTAAATTGGCAACGTATTATATCTGCTGTAGTCTCTGTAAATTATATAAATAACTTGCATGATGTACAAAATTTCTTGCTCAGACATCAAGTGTTACGACACAGATTCTTCTTGACTCCATATATGGAACGTGGAAGGCACCTGAGAACGCACATCCCTGAAAAATGAGAAGCATTCCTTTGTAGGTTGGAAGCACTGCCTTCCAAGCAGTAAGACAAATATACCATAAATACACTAATAAATCTGCCAATAAACTTTCTAAATATGCAAAGGGAGACTAATTACCTCATAGTGAGTAATGCTCATATATTTGCCTGTTTATTGAGGCTTGGAATACAGCCTTCATGGATCCCTTTAATATTCAAATTCAATTCTACCTAATTTTAAGTAATCTTTTGATTTGATGTGAATTGATGCTTTTCTTATTTCTCAGGCTATCCCAAATACGTTAGCAATTACTTTCCCCCAGCCCAGATCTTTAACCTAAGACTGTCATTTCTCTTTAGAGGTTTTCCCTACAACTTAAATTCAAACCGCTTTCACTTGACTGCTAACAGAAAAGGACCAAGTTTTTCACTTTGAAATGTCCCATTTCTAAGTATTTTACTTAGAAAATATTTATGCTACAAATGTACATTGAGCATAGGCTATCTATTGCCTGTGTTAAATTTCTTTTTTCATCTTGGTTTTTATATTTGAAAATGTAAATTTAAGGCTCTGTTCAAATATACTTAAAAATTGTGAAATGCTTTAGTAAAATCGATAAATATGAATATTTCAGAAAGCTATTTTATATCTGAAATGAGTTATGTGTCAGAGCTGACTGAGGGGGCACTGTCTAACGCGGAGGAGCAACGGTCAGATAGGGGCACAGAGGGTAAAGAGCTGAGGCAGGAAAGAGACAATTTTGTCTGATTAGGAAGAATTTTATGGTTTCAGGGTCACAAAAATGTAGCTCATGTATTGAGTTTTAACTTTTTCAGCTTTTGTTTTTATAGTTCTTCTTCACCCCAAGTCTAAAGAAAGCAAGAAGCTCTAAGATCGGAAGTGGGCCCAGGACACAACCCTTAGAGCAGAGAAAATGCTGATAAAAACCAAAACAATGCTTCTTCCACAGTGAGTGTAAGTGGGTAGTTAGGAGAACCTTACCGGCAGGGGTTAATGAGAAAAAAAGAATTTTAAAAACTCACTGTTCCAGAGCCAGGACATTCTAGACTCTGCGGCTAAACTCAACCTTAATTTTCCCCTAATTTTTGGAACATCTAAAACATTATATTTGAGGAGTGTTGTGTGAAAAAGCCAAAGTTAGATAAGGAGTAGGTGATGACAGCTTAGGATGAATGAAAACAGTCCTGTTGTAGCTTGAATGATTTTATTTCTTTACATCTTTCTCTACTTTTATATGATCTTATATAATATAGTTGATATGATACCTTCACTTAAGCTCAGCAAAGCATCCTAAAAGAAATATGCAGAATTTACATCTTGAATTTGCAAACCCAAATCTCTGTTTAAAATTGACCCACAGAAATAATAGTGCAGATGACCGGTAAATCTATCACTCCCCACCCCATCCCTGCCTCCCTCCCTCTCCCAGGGTCCAGTTCTGTTCTTCCATATACCTGTCAGACATCTCTCCCCTAATCCTGAAATGTCTCAAATTAAACTCATGTCTTTGCTCTGTTGCCTGATTTTCCGGCACTGCTTTCCCCCTCCACCTGCTACTTCCCTTCTGTGCATTGTCTCACGGTGATGGTTCTGCAGCAACCTCTCCCCTACCCGCCCTCCCCTTCACATCTCCACCACCCTCCTCGCTCCACCATGTATCCTTATGGGGTGTCTGTCCCTTGAACTAGCCCTGTGCCTTCTACTCCATCCTCCTGACTCCAGCCAGGGATGTGAACGTTCTGGATTGTTTGATTAAAAAATCAGGCACATTACTATATAATTAAACTGTATGGGCATTTTATAGTCAGTACCTTTAAAGCAGATATCAGCATAAACACTATTTACAATTATTTCTCAACAAATACCTACTCTGAGCTAGGAATTTGCAAGGTGTGCTTTGTGTGGGTTCTGAGAGAGTCTTCTTTTTGGTAGGTTTTGCAGGCCCTAATGCAGGTCACCCAATTTTATTTTAAACAAAACTAAACCAAACAAAAAAACCTCTCATCTTTCTGATGTAAGATTTTAATGAAAATTACCTCTAATAAGAATAAATAATAATATTTAGGAAAAAGACTCCATGTTTCTAAGTCTGATATGATAGGAACTGAGAAGAGATAATATATATGTTTTAAAATATTGATTAGTCCTATTGAAGGATGAACACATTTAAATAATAAGCAGAGTCTGAAAGACTTTGACATAAAAAATACAAAGATCAATAAAACAGGAGGAATTGTTAAGTTTCTACTGACCGACAAAGGTTTTCAACAGTACAGAGAATTGAAGAAAAGAGATATTCGTGCTAAAATGCACTAAAATACAGGACAGATTGACAACCTGGGATGAATATTGATTAGAGAGAAAAATGTGATTGTTGGAATTGGTGTAGTTTCTGTTTCAAGATCTGAATGAATATTGAGGAATGACTGGTTGTATTTTAAACTTTTAACTTCGAAAGACTCTTCATAAAATGGAAGATGTAGACAGGTCAATAATTTACAGGACATATGTAGTTAATGAAAATGTTGCTGGTCTCATTTTAAAAAAGTTCCAGTCATCTGTCCTTTTGCATATAGGAATTTCTTATTCTTATTCATAATGGATTAGAAGGCCAGTTAACATTTAACTGGCACACAATTGCAAAGCACTTTGCAAATATAAAATATTATGTAAGTGCCATAGAATCCATTACTTCATACTCAATCTTCAAGCAACAATTAATGAACAATGCAGTGCTGTAGAATAGCCTTACTAATGGAAATTTAACTTCCCTATAGCTTTAGAAGATTTCAGAACATTACATAATTGTTTGAAGTCAAATTGAATTTTAATCCATACATTATTTATGCTATTTGGTTGTCTGGCTTTAAATAGATACACATATAATGTCTTATACATAAAATTATATATGAATGTGTATATAAAATCATCCATTTCCTGCATGAGGTAATCATTTTTATTCTAGGATTCGTATATTTATTGACTCACGACAAAGCATTTTTCAAGCACGCTCACTCTGCTAGACATTATGTGTAATTTGCAATAGACTCAGCCTTCTGGAAGCTAGTGAGGCTAAATGACTCTATTTGAAGAATCTCAATTTTAAGTCAGAATTTGGGGGAAATGGTCAAAGAAAGCAAGTGAGGTGCATTCTCTTTGTAGAAAGAACTTTGGGAAGGTTTTGACTCTGACGCTGGTGTAACCTGTGATTCCAACACACAAAGCAGTCAGGGCTACTGTTCCATCACTTGTAAACTGATTGTATCACTCACTGTTTTCACATTGTATGGACAGAGATTAGTCTCATCAGCTATACTTGTTTTCAACATTTGGTGCTTTCAGCAAGCTCTTATTTTTGAGAAAGAAACGAAGGATAGTAGGCATATGGAAATTTTATTGTCTCTCAGAACTGCCAGCTTTTATGCAGGCAGATGAAGTGAAGGTGAATTTCAGCAATGAATATCTCGAGGCATGCCACCCTTTGAGTAAACTGAAGAGACTTCAAAAGGTGTGGACCTCAGCATTTACAAGAAAAAGTTGTGCACATCAGGTCTAAGAAAAAAAATGTTTGATTATCTCCTGTTGTGTTTTTTTGTTGAATACATCTTTAGATACCTCTAAAGGTAGGAATTTGGTTGGAATTTAGTTGGCTTTGCTGCTAAATTGAATCTCAACTTAGGAAAAATTTCATAGTATCTTTATGCCATCACTCCAGAACTCCCCAGAAGAAAGAAGAAATAAAAGAATTTTGTTCAACAAAGCCCTGAATATTTCTGCAGCATATGACCCAAGTGCTTGTAGGGTAATTTACTCATTCATTCTGCCATTTATTCATTCAAAAGACATTGATGAATTGTTACTCTGTACCAGCCATTGTGTAAGAAAGTGACCATGATGGCAACGTGTCAAGGAGTTCACAGTGGAGATCAGAAAATAAACAATTATACAACTGGACGTCTGGCGGAATAGATTTATGTACGATGGGCGGTCTCTAACAGTCTGAAAAGTCAGGTAGGTCAAGACAAGTTACTCTGAATAAGTGGGTTTCAGTTTCCATGAGTAAGGCAGAAAAGGATATTCCTGGTAGAAGGGATAGAAATGCCAAGTTTCAGGCAGGAGACAGGATTATAATGTACGTGAAACTTGTGATTGGAATACAGAAGATGTATGAACGAGAAGCAGAAATAGAGCTATAGAGAGAGGCAGAGATAAGATCAGGAAGGCACTTGTATGTAATACTAATGAGTGTGAACTTTATCATGAAGGCATTGAAAAGACACCAAAGAAAAGGTGCTGAATGGATGAGCAAATGAATATGCAAATGAGACAGGAATACTTCTAATACTTTCCCAAGTTGGAATTGAAATCTTTAGTAGCTTTGATTCAATTACATGTCTATAATATATCTGTATATGTACATATTTGTCCCTGTATATGTAGCGTATACATAGATAAGTATCTTTATCATAAGACAGATATATCTGTAGATACAGGTTTCCCCCATTATCCAAAAGTAAATACTTCCTCTGACACGTTTCCTAAGGTGAACTACTATAAAGCTAAGAGGTAATTACCTTAGGACTGTCTTGCTGACAGATGAACATTATCAATTGAGATACAGCGAAGATGGTCACAAACAGTTCGAAGCTTTGAAGCTGGAATGCCAAGTGTAGCTCCTGGGAAGGAAGCTTGGTGGGGTCACTCTCACTGCTTAAGGTGTAAGTTGCCTCTATCATGACTCCTTTTGAAAATACACAAAATGCTATTTTCGATTTTCACCTTTTTTTGTAAGAGCAAAAATCCGATTGGGATTCCTTTTGTGCTGCAAAACCAGGCACGAAGTAAGATAAGTCTCTCATAAGAATCAAGTGGTGTAAAGTGAACCTGGGGAAGTCAGGGGTCCTTGTGCATCATAGCTACAGATATTTCATCATAGATGGAGATACGCTATCATTGATAGATGTAGCTGAAGTATATCTTTGTCTAAGGATAAACACAGACACGTATGTACGGATATGTGTGTGTGCATGGATGTGTACATATATTTAAAGGGCATGGTCATCATGGTGTCCTGATCCCTAGAGCAGAACCTGGCACACAGTGGATGTTCAATAAACAGTTGTTGATTGAATGGTTGAATAAATAGATTTTAAGCAATAAGGAAGCCATCTCTCGGACTACCGACTAGAAACATGTTGGAGATGATCAGCAAGTTAATGTAGTGATTTGGAGACAGAATGATAAAAAGTTGAATTATGAAATCTGAGGACTGAAAGGTTGGGAGACTTAAGATATTACTCTTAGAATTTGACTGACAATGAGGTGACTGGGGTTTGGGAGTGACAGGAAATCAGGACAACTCCCAGGTTTCCAGCTTGGGCTAATGAACCAGTGGCAGGCTATCCCTCGGAGAGGAAATTTAGGAGGAGAAAGAGTTGGAGGCTGTGAAAATACAATTTTACCCCAGCCATGTTGATTTTGGACTCTTGGTGAGCCACCCAGAGGATGTTAAGAAAGCAGCTTAATATGTAATATTGGGAAATCTGAATTTTAGGTGGTAGATGAAGCTCAGATAAATACTTCTGAGTAAAGAATGATTTTTTTAAAAAAAATGATTAAACACAGAACCTGAAGTGAGAAGAAGAGGACTTCATGTAGTAGACAGAAGAAACCCTCCGGGTAGTGGGAGGAGAACCAGGAGAGTGTAGGGACACTGGAGCTAAAAAGAAAGCAGGTCAATTTTTACTATCCACGACAAGTTGAAAAAATGTATAAAATACAGCATAAAGACATGAAGATGAATAAAGCAAAAAAATCAAATAAATAATTGGGACCCTCCTTTCTTTGGTGACTTAAAGGGTCCTAGATTAGATGACGTATCTAAACAGACAATGAAAAAGTAATCCAACATGGATATTCTCTTATCTTTAATTCAAGAGTTCTTTTTAGTTCCAAGTCCCTCTAATATGCACAAAGAGCATGATGACAAAATCCATGAACTGTGTGTAACACGGGAGACAACAGCATCCCTATCTTACAGGCTATAAGATCCAATTCTCCTACCTAGACCCTGCCCCCTTCCCACATGCACACACTTCCTTTTGAAGAACAGGTTGTTTCTCTTGCTTTAAAATCAATGAAATCCCTATCAAATGACCAATCTCATTTTTCACAGAACTAGAATAAAAATTTTGAAATTTGTATGGAAACACAGAAGACCCTGATTGGCCAAAGTAATCTTGAGAAAGAAGAACAGAGCTGGAGGAATCACACTCCTTGACTTCAGACTATACTACAAAGCTACAGTCATCAAAACAGTATGGTACTCCCACAAAAACAGACACATAGATCAATGAAATAGGATAGAAAGTCCAGAAATAAACCCACACACTTTTGGTCAATTAATCTATGACAAAGGAAGCAAGAACATACAATGGAGAAAAGATAGTCTCTTCAACAAGTGGTGCTGGGAAAACTGGACAGCTACATGTAAAAGAATGAAACTAAAGCATTCTCTAACACCCTATACAAAAATAAACTCAAGTGGATTAAAGACCTAAATGTAAGGCCAGATAATATAAAACTCTGGAAGTAAAACATAGGCATAACACTCTCTGACATAAAATGCAGGACTATTTTTTGGAACCAGCTCCTAGAGTAATGGAAATAAAAGCAAAAATAAACAAATGGGACCTAATTAAACTTAAAAGCTTTTACACAGCAAAGGAAACCATAAACAAAGCAAAAAGATAACCTAGAGAATGAGAGAAAATATTTGCAAACTATACAACTGACAAGGGATTAATTTCCAAAATATATAAATAGCTCATATAGCTCAATATTAAAAAAAATCAAAAATGGGCAGAAGATCTAAATAAGCATTTCTCCAAAGAAGACATACAGATGGCCAACAGGCACATGAAAAGATGCTCAACATAGATAATTATTAGAAAAAAACAAATCAAAACTACAAAGAGGTATCACCTCACATTAGTCAGAATGTCTATCATCAAAAAGTCTACAAACAATAAATGCTGGAGAGGGTGTGGAGAAAAGGGAACCCTCCTATACTGTTGGTGGGAATGTAAATTGTTGCAGTCACTATGGAGAGCAATGTGGAGGTCCCTTAAAAGCAAAAATAGAATGACCAGCAATCCCATTCCTGGGCATACTCTAATTCAAAATGACATATGCATCCCAATGTTCATAGCAGCACTAGTTTACAATAGCCAAGACATGGAAGCAACCTAAGTGTCCATTGACATATGAATGGATAAAGAATATGTGGTGTATATATATATGAATATTACTCGGTCATAAAAATAATGAAATAACGCCATTTGCAGCAACATGGATGGACCTAGAGATGACATATTAAGTGAAATAAGTCAGACAGAGAAAGATATGAAATGATATTGCTTATATGTGGATTCTAAAAAAATGAGACAAATGAACTTATTTACAAAACAGAAACAGACTCACAGATAATAAGCAAACTTATGGTTACCAAAGTGGGAGAGGGGTATAAATTTGGAGTTTGGGATTAACAAATACACACTGCTATATATAAAATAGATAACTAACAAGGACCTACTGTATATCACAGGATACAATACTCAGTATCTTATAATAACCTATAATGGAAAAGAATATGAAAAAGAATAGATATATATGTAAAAAAAGTCATTTATCAAAATAATGATACCAGCATTCCTTCAGTCCTTGCCACATTACAGGCTCTGAAACCCTTATACATGTCATTACATCTCTTCGTCTTGAAAATATTTTCCCCAAATAACTAGTTTTTTCCCCCATTTTACATAAAAGGAAACCAAAGCACAATTACTTAGTCCACAAGTGGCGAAGCTGGGATTTGAATGTAAGCAGTTCAAGTTTAAAGGTCTTACCCTGGAACAGGGTGTCTAGCTCAGGGGTGGAGCCCATGCTCAGGATGCACAAGGTCCTGGGTTCAAGTCCCATATCTCCACTTAAAAAATAATAAAGGCCATACCCTTAACCATCACACTGTACTTTCTCAATATAACCAAAGTAATGATTAAACACCCCTCCAACCAGAACTAGTCACTGAAATTTGTAAAAGGTGTATCTGTTTAGTACAAAATGATCTATATAGAATTATACTCTTTCATGGACTGGAAGATTTACTTGGAAAGTGCATTAGCTAGAGCCCTATTTCTTTTCTACAGCCAGAAGAACAAACAAAAGGTTCCAACTGCCAATTAAAGAGTAGTATGGAAATCCTCATGCTTTCTTATTTAGCATCCTTTTACATTATTTAAATTATGCTTTGCTAGGCAGGCTCTTATGTAAAATCTGGCAAAAATGATAGATTTGTATAATGAATCATATTCTCTAATTATTATCATTGCCTAAATTTATTTATAATTGATAGTGTCTGATTTGTTTTTCAAGATTGGTACATCTCTGACAGATGGGAAGATCAAAATCATAACCAGAAGCTAAATGAATTCATTAGGACCCACATTACAGCTGAAAACTTTCATCAGTATAGAGTTAGAGATCATATAAACTGATGGGAATTGATTCTAGAACTAAGAAGACGAATATTAAAGGGAACAGATTCCCAAAGAAGTTAAAACATCTGGGGAATAATTTCTTAAAATACTTCAAGAAGATAGGTAATGTATGAAGACACAAAGTGTTTAGGAGTGCTGCACCTCATAGACAGATTAAGACATTTACAATGGATCTAAACACAGATGAGTAAGAATAGGAGAGTGATTCAAGAGGAAGAACCAACAATATGAACTGAAAAATATTTAGTCATGAATAATGCGTACATCTCAGGTGATGAATAATGAATTGATGAGTCTGGACATGAACAGAAACAGGAGAGGGAATTTGTTCATCCCAAGTAACCCAGGAGGTGGCTTTCGCTGTCTTACAGCTCCAGGTGGTACTGCTTGCTTTTACATCCTGCTGATGGACATGAAGCCCAGGGAGGTAAGAATCCTGAAGGTAAAGTGATGGTCCTGCTGCATGTGAATTCTTTTGAGTTTGATATTGTAATTCAGCATATTAAAGGCAAGTGTCTCCTGTGATCTGTATCTTTCGAGGGGGGTTGTTTCAAACTGTCTGCATATTTAAATGGAAAAAGATCACCATCTTCTCTGCCATCACTTCGTGACTTAGCCTCTGCTTTAATTCATGACCTCTCGGAATAGATAGCTGTCTGATTCTGGCTTGTGACTCTTTTTTTCAGACACAGTCATCTCTTCTTTTCTCTTTTTTCCATTTTATTTATTTTTAGGGGGTAGGTATCTCTTTCTTTGCCAATGCCTCCCTGCCTTGCCTCTCCCCTGTGCTCAATCTTCTCCCTCCTCAGACCTTTCAGCTTCTCTGGAGGTAGAGAGCAGGTGGTAATGGTGGAGAAGGTCTGTTCAGATTCAGAATGGGATGGATTTTGGAGCCCTTTTTTTCTCGTTCTGAATATGTTGGAACTGTTTTCCATAGTTATGAAGGAGTCTTGCTTCCTGGCCCCACTCACTGACGCTTCCCCCACCATCTGTCTGTGAGCACTGCTTTGTTTCTGTGATCACTGAACTGAAACCAGTTGAGTGTCAGCACTTATCCCATATGTTCATTAGCAATGAATCTGTAATTAATTTCTTATGGTTTGAAGTTAATGAGACCGTTCTGTGTGTGTGTGCGTGTGCGCACATGCACCAGCACTGTGTTTATGGGTTTTTAAATGATTGTTTAATTATTTATCTTGGTTTTGCCTGTATTTGTAATGAAGGGACCTTGTTTTGTTTGGACTACTTACCAGTAACATTTTTGCATAAATCTACTATGTACATATTATATGTGAAAAACAATCTCACATTTGAGCTGCCTTGTTGAATTTGAGGCAAGAATATTTTACTGGCTCAACAGTAAAACTTATGAAGCTATTTCTCAGGGAGGTTTAGATCTAGTTTCACATGTTGCTTTCCAGAAAACTGCAGCAGAAATGGACTATGAAAAGTTTACAGATTAGCCATATATTATTCATCATTTGTTAGAAAGGTGTTTTTTTTTCAGTTGAATAGTAGCTGATATATAATCAAATGAAAAATTAAAAAATTAAGAACAGTGCACCAGCATAATCCCATTTAATATGTATATGCATATGTATTCTATATGAAACATATAAGTGTTTTCTGTAATTGTTACCAAGGCTGTTGCCCCAGAATCATATGCCTGCCCCTCCCTGGAGCAGAAACCAATTAGTCTTACCTAAGTTTCAGAAAGAAGCTGTAAAAAGATAAAAAAAAAAAAAAAAAAAAAAAAAAGAACTGGGTAGAACCAGCCAGGCCCAAGATGGTGGAAGATTTGACTTCCAGTAGACCTTGAGCCTAGTTACATGCTCATTGTCATTTAACATGCTAGACGACACATCACAGGCACTCTGAAAGTTGACCGTTGCCATGACAACTAGGAAAAGCCCATACAAAGACTGAAAAGGAGATTTGCATAGGTTCTGGGTCCAAACCACACCCCTATTCTTGGGTCAGTCGTGGATGGATATTCCTCCTACCCTTTTCAATAACCTCCCTTTTACCCCCACTCTCCTATATATTTGGTGTCTTCACCCACACTGGGTTGAGAAGTTGATTTGCGAACTAAGTTTCCCCCTTCTCCATTCTTTGGCCATCGAGTAAAGCTTGTGCTGTTTCAGTCTCAGCATTAGTTTCATTATCTGTTTCTTGAATCCAGTTGGCAAAAGAATCTCCCTGGCAGAGACAAAAGGTCTCAAGCCCAGGACTAGGGCCCCCTGCAAGTCCAGTTGACTAATTCGGTAACACAGTGATCTTCCATTTTATAGATAACAAAAAAAAAAAAAGTGCTCTTAACATAAACAAAAAGCACACATCACATTATAATTTCAAAAGATATTAATACTTGGTGTTCCTCCATATATTTTCAACCAGGTAGGCACTTAGGGAAATATGAATTCATTAATTTAACAGACATTTGTTGAAAGCACACTATTTGCAAAGCAATATGAGAGATTTTAACACAAATAAGCATGACCCGGGGGGCTGATCACCAGGCGGTGGCCGTCTGGGCTGGGCTGGGGGGTGGATGCCATGGAAGAAGGCATGAATATCCTTTTGCGTCTACAGCACTTACAACGTTTGCGAACATTTTGGTTTAATTATCTTCGTGGTGAAAAAAGGTTAATATGTGTTTGATTTGCTTGTCATAAAAAGGTAAACTATAGACTCTACAGAATTCTAAGTATTAGGGAAATTAGTACTTGGCCCCGAAATTTTTAACCCAAATATTTGCATTTTGATGAATCAAAATAAGCAGAGGATCTATTGTATTGTTCTTTTGTGATTAAGAGCATGGAATTAGGAGTTAGAAACCCATGAGTTTGAATCCTGGCTCACAGTGTATTAGCCATGTGACCAGAAAGAGGATGTAATCTTTCTACCACTCAGTTTCAACAACTTTTTGGTAGTTCCAACTGCATACATTTGTGGTAACAGTTAAAAGAAAAAAAAAATTATTTGAAAGAATTTATCACAGTGCCTGACCAAAAAAGAATAACTGGTAAATACTCCCAGTATCACCAGTATTGGTATTATTACTGGCTTAGAGACAAGTCTTTCACAAGTCAAACAACTGTAAAATTTTTCCTTTGTGGTCCTGAAATAAGTTTTCCTTTCTCATGGAGAAAAAGAAGTGGTGTAAAGAAAATTTGGCAGAGAAATCAATTTTGTTGACCATAAAGCAAAGTCAGGGAGGTGACCAAAATTTAACTCACTCTACCAGTCCTCTCCCTTAAAAAAGGTAAAGATTCAGCCGCTCATGGTCCATTCCATCCTTTGGGTTCAGAGCTGTGTGAAATGCATATCATTCTGAGTTCTAGTCCTGGAGAAGGTTCTTTGACCTAGGCGACTCCAGTTTGGGGCAGTAAGCCAAATGTAATCCAGAATGGCCAGGAAACAGTCATCACTGTATCAAGAGCCCAGATCTGTTAGGAGGTCTGGGGGTCTGTGGGGGTTTGGGAACTATATCAGACTGATGAAGTTCCTTGTTGCTAGTTGATGCCAAAACCCTGGAGGTCAGGCTTTACTCTTCCTAAAGAAGAAGAGAGAATGTCTAGAACCTCCTTATGGTTCTAAAAAACAATGAGTCAGAGTCATCATGACTCAAGAAGTTTGGCAGTAACATTTGTCTTCTTTTCTCAGACATAAAAGAAGATGAAATTCCTAATCTCCCTTGCTGATCTCTTTGTGCCAGTATGATTGCGTTCAGGTCCACAGTATGTGGGCAGATGCCACATAAGCCACTCCTAGGTCTGGCCCTTAGAAACATCTGACAGGGTCCTGCAGTCTTCTTCCTTCTTTTGCCACAGCATCCTCAGGGGTATATGTTCTAAGCCAAGTAGCTACAAGAAGAAGAAAGAGTCCTGACGTATGTGACTTTATTTGAGGGAGAAATTAATCCGGTCTTCCACCACTGAAATTTCAGAGTTTATATCTGTTATTTCAACATAGCCCAGACCAGGACCCGGACTTATTTAGGGAGAGGGTTAACTCTCCAAGAGTCGTGGAAAATGGCTGCAAACATTACTTGTGGAATGACATTTTTGAAAGCATACATCAGATCATAACCCTTTCATACTTACAACCATCCAGTGGCTTCCTCTTATAATTAGAACTCCTGGCGTAGCCTAGAAGACCTTACAAAGCCCGACCCCTGTCCCCTGTCTGCTTCATGGTCTGTATCTCCCCTTTGCTCACTACTTGCCCCATCAATTCATCTATCTGAAACCCCTTGAATACGCTGCACAAGTGTCATCACTCAAGGTCTTTGCATTGGCTGTGTCTTCACCCTCAAATTTCTTTTCTGAAAATTCACAGGTCTGGCTGTTTCTAATCCTTTAAGTCTCTGCTCAAATGTCATCTCTGCAGTGATCCTACCGCCAGTGAATCTCTCCCTCTTCAGCCTGTATTATTTTCTCTTGAATATGAAATGACAGCATACAATTATTTACTCATTTGTTATCTGTATCCTTACTCTCTCACACTGGAGTCTAAGCCCCATGAGGTCAGGCACCTCATTTATTGAATCCTTGTATCAAAAACAGTACCAGACACATAATCCATATTCATTAGTCAATATTTGCTTAATTGATGAAAAAAATTAAGATTTTTTTTAAAAAACCAGATCTTTAGTCCCAGTGACAATATTATGTAAGTTCTATGATTCCATAGGTCTGTGTGATAAAAAGACCAATATGACAATAGGAGATATTAGAATATACTTGTACTGTGTTGAATACTGTTCTCCAAAATGTTATGTCCACCTAGAACCTGTGACTGTGATCTTATCTGGAAATAAAGTCTTTGCAGATGGGATCAAGTTAGCATGAGTTTATTCTGGATGAGAATAAGCACTAAATCCAATATGACTGATATCCCCATGAAAAAGAGGGAACTCGGACAGAGACAGACACACACGAGGAAACCACCATGCCAGGACAGAGGCGAACATGGGAGTCACGTGTCCAGAATGCCAAAGAATGCAAAAGGTGCCCAGTGAGCAGGACAAGCTAGGAAGAAGTGGGGAAGGGTCAGCCCCTGAAGACTTCAGAGAGAATGTGGCCCTGCTCGCAAATTGATTGCAGACTTTTAGCCTTCAGAACTGTGAGAGAATACATTTCTGTTGTTCTTAGCCACCAAATTTGTGGTACTTTGTTGCAACAGCCATGGGGAACTAATACTTAGAAAAAAAAAAGGAAAAGAAAAATTCAAAAAGCATTACTTAAAGTAGTGTGGTACTAGTGTTAAGAAACTAGGGTCATAGAAAAGAAAGAAAGAAATTAAACTCAGCTACGTAAGGATTTTTAATGCAAAGTAAAATGTATAAATAAAGCAGAAGGGATGTCTATTTAAAAAAAATTGTGTGGCTAGAACTGCATAGCAATTAACAATAAAATAAATATAGCCCATGTGGAGTTACACTGAATTTATACCTATCCTTCTGGAATTACCTTCTCCTTTAATTTAAGTGACAATAAACTGAACCTCATCCTGTATGGCTTCAGGAAAACCAACCTCCTGTCCAAGTATTTCTGAGTATCTTTTAGGGCTTCCTTGCACAGATTTTAGGAGTCAAATAGTCTACTAATTCAGCAATTTCACCTCCAAAACAGGAACAATTTCTTTATTCCTCAGATTGTAGTTGTCTAGATAATACTTAGACTCGGGGCTAAAATAATGAAATGACACCTTGGAATATTTTTTAAATTAAAACTAAATATAAAACATTTTAGCTCCCAGTATCCGTTGGTCATACTGTGCCAATTCGCATAGGATTCTCTTACAGGCGGCCCTTCTCCATAGTGTGCAGTCAGCGGCCATATTTCTGGGACAGCTTATCTCCCTCAGGTGAGCATTCCCTTCCCTGACTTGTCCCCAAGTTAAGAGCCCCCCCATAAATTCCAACACTAGCACCAGTTGTAGAGACCCTACCAGTGAATGCCCCAAATCATTTAATATGAAAAATCTCAACCCCAGAAATATGCATCTTCTTCTAGAGCCAACCCTAGAGAACATGGCTTTCTCCCTCATACCAACCAAAATATAAGTCTCTACCTGAAACTAGTACAGAATTTTCTTTAAAAATCTACAGATGAAAGACAATTTTTATAATTGACACAAGATAAATCATAGAAGGAAACTGAAAAACTCTTATCTGTTAAAAATTCTTATGCAATAAAAATAAAATTAACATAAAAAGAAAACAGGTGTTGGAGATCTTTGTACTGAAACTGGTAAGGGTTTACTATCTGTCATAGCAAAAGAACTAGTATCAAAATATCAGTAGTAGAGTTGCAACAAACTTGTGCAATGGTCCCCTGAGTAACCGTGGCACAGAAATCTGGGAGTTTATCCATAAGAATTGTGACTAGGGTCCAGTCAGGACTAGGAACCAACACAGGAAGTATTATAGTGATGGAGGATGAAGATTTGCAAGCAAGGGAATTTCCTAGTGAGGCACAGATTAACTCTTTTCCTCGGCACAAAGCCAGAGACAGGAAGAAAGAAGTCCTGAAGGAGAAGAGGGCAACAGGTAACCCTCCTGTCTCACAATAAATGGAGGTGGCCAGCAGAGACAATGCTAGGTACTGAGCTCTACGGAATTCCCCAAATAGTGTCCTTGAAGATGGGAACAACAGAAGTGTGAGAAGCTGGGACTCAGTACTGAGGCCAAAGGGCCCAAACAAAAAACCTTCCCATCTTTTCAACCATGGCAAGCAAACTGAAAGACTCAAGAACATTGTGAATTGACATCACATCAAATGAGAAAATATTTGACTTAATATTTGGCTCACTTTTATAATTTTCCATATTTTTCTTTCAGATCATTATAACATTTTCTTAAACTATTAAATAGTTGATAGTCATTGTAAGTTTTTTTTTTTTAATGCAGGAAATAAAATATTTAAAAAAATGAGAATGACCCAAAATCCTATTATGTAGAAATAGTCCCTGGTAACATTTTGGTGTTTCATATTTTTATTGTATTAGTTTCTACTTATATATCTCTATCAACAGCTATTTACATATATCTGAATGATGTATCTATATAACATTCCATCTTAACGGATGTGGCGTGGTTTAGTTATTCACCACCCATTCTTGAGAAACCTTGATTGTTTCTGTTACTAATATAATTATAATTGCATACTACATGTACAAAGTATATGAAATAGTATAAAATTTCATTATAATGAAAGTATATGTAAATCTCTATATAGCTCTCCATAATTGAAAACATAATTTCCTAGAACATTTATCAATAAGTTTATGAGATAAACAGTTTATTTTTACTTATTTTTATTTTTTGTATCCATTTTTATATCTTTTTTATTTTTTAATTTTTATTGAAGTATTTTTAATTTTATTAATATAGTTCCCTGTGCTATAGGGTAGGACCTTGTTGTTTATCTATCTTATATATAGCAGTATGTATCTGAAAAATCCCAGACTCCTAATTTATCTTTCTCTCTGCTTCCTACTTTCTCCTTTGGTAACCATTAATTTATTTTTTCTGTCTGTGAGTCTATTTCTGTCTTGAAATAAGTTCATTTGTATTATTTTTTAGATTCTATGTATAAGTGATATATATCTTTCTCTGTCTGACTTACTTCACTTAGTATGGTAATCTCTAGGACAATTCAAGTTGCTGCAAATGACATTATTTCATTCTTTTTTATGGCTGAGTAATATTCCAACACCTCAACATCTTCTTTATCCATTCATCTGTGAATGGACATTGCTTCCATGTGTTGGCTCTTGTAAATAGTGCTGTTATAAACTATTGGGGTGTATGTATCTTTTTGAATTAGAGCTTTCATCTTTTCTGGATATATGTGGTATAAACATTTTAAAAGTATTGATAAACATTGTTAGGAATCACTCCACAAAATGTGCAGCAACTTAAAAAAACTACCTTCAGCAAATGAGAGTTTCTCTTTACTACAAACTTTCCAACATCAGATACTAATATTTTGCTTTTAATCCTTGTCAGTTTGATAGTTTAAAAATATGTAGTTTTAATTTTAATTTATTTATTATTAGTGAGGTAGAACATGTTAAATTCTTTTCTTTGCTAATTAAATTCTCATTATAAGTCAGTAATAGGAGAAATTACAAGTATGTGGTACATTAGGAAAGAAGAAAGAAAATTACTTAATTTGATGTAGTGGGTATTCCCAAGTGTACCACTATAAAAACAAAATGGAAACTTATAAAAAATATAATCTGGACCTTTGGTGCTGCTCTATTCAGCACAAAGATTACATGTGAAAAGATTGAATTCTTTAGCATCAAAGATATACAAATTCATATCATAACAATTTAACATTATAGCAAAAGGAGAATTAGCCACTGTTAAGCATCCATTGTTGTGACATTTTTGAGTTTCTACATTAGGGATGGTGACTAACAGGAGGGAAAGGCATGGGTGGTAAATGAATAGCATATGGAGCTATTGAAGGGAAAGAGATTGGATACTGCTCTAGTATTGGAGCCAGATTTAGCCATGTAGTATGTACTTACTTCCAGGATTTGGTAGGGGTAAGGGTTCTAGATCAAGTGTACTGTATAGGAAGATTTAGGTTAAGATATTCCCCTAGACATGGCAGGGAGAATGGCTACCTGTCATCACTGGCCATAGATGATTTGGGTTTCAATATGATGCCAAAGACTATCCCATGCATCCAGGACTTTTTTGCTTAAAAGGACTGAAAGCCTACTTGCAGGTTTCTCTCAAGGGAGATAGCAATGTGACTTGACAGAAAGAAGCCAAGGGAAATCGATGTGTCTCATTTACTTTACTGTCCATAAAGATACAGAAACTCAACTGCATTGAAGTTACCCCACAATGCAAGGAACCCAGCAGTGCTTTTGACAAAGGTTCATGATTCTCTGGCATCTAATTCTTCAGACTAAAAACCCTCCCTGATCAGGGTGAGGACCCCATTCAGTCCTTCAAGATGCTTCTTGGATTTTTTATTTATACATTGCTAGGCCCTTTCACCCATGCTGGGAAATCTCACTTGTGGGCCTGTCTTTCCATGAGAAATAAGCAACTGACAGCAATGGCATGTTGCCAACTATGTACTGTGTGACGAGTGACTCAATGACTCAAAGGCCATTTCCCAAACACACTATCCCAAGCAGCCCTAAGTTTCAGGCTTTAGGTCTAATCCTAAAGTTATAAAGTGACAACTGCACACTGAAAATGGATTAACTTATTCTAGTTATTTTTTAAAATCCAATCAGAATTAAAAAATTCTCCACTCTCAATATTATTATGTGTTTCCAGCTGTAGATATTCGCTGAATGTGACCCTAAAATTTAAAAGTAATTATTTTCTAGCAATGGCTGCAATTTATATTCCTTTACAATTAGAATCAGTGTGATTAACTCAACTTAAGTCATCTGTGGTAACTGTATATAATAATGGCATCGTAGCTTAAATAATGCAACCAAGCAATCTTTGCAGAGTTTTTATTAATAGAAATTAAGATGGCCAAAAATCAGTGTCATGACATAGATTTGTTATTTTGATACTCAAGAAGTCAGGAAACCCTTAGAGTGGATCCTGCAATTCAAGAGAACCACCAACAGATGGCAGTCTGCTCTATTCAGACATAAAAAGACAAAAAGGGTTTTCAAATCAATTTTTTTACTATCAATTCCTAGGCTTGGATTAGTCACCTGGTAAAGTGTAATCTCTTAAAAAGAAGTTAACACTCTGAACTTGTCACTAAGAATTTAGAAATTGTTTTTTAGCTACTCAAGCAATTTGTAGCTGTTCAGTTATAACCTGACCTTTGGAAACCTCTCACTGACAACAGCTTTCACATGGTCCACGCATTTTGATTCTCAGAAAGCAGTGTTTTTTTTTCATAACCTGGTAGCCAATTCAGGCAAATATAATTAATTTATAAAATGCATTTTCATTTGAAATATGAAATCAATATATATTGAAAATATTGTAAATATATGCTTAGGTTTTAAATTATAAAGCTTATGTATAGAAAATCAGATACAGTCAAATCTCCAAATCAGAATTTTTTTCTAAAAGGGAAACAGGAGAGACTAAGTGTATATACAAAAATTAGTGAATTAAAATGGAGAGATTATGTGGATTGACTAAAAGAGACCATGCATTATAAAACTGTTATAATTATCGTGAACAAGGGGCATAAAGCCTTCCTTTAGAAGAACTAGGAGCCATGAACATATACCTTCCCTAGAATTTAAGACATTTCTTAGTATAAGTGAGTACAGACAAACTGATTCACAAGGTCAGTAATTATGGTGTGAGGTAATGAGATATTTGAAGTGAGGGGAAGAAATGGCTTGAATAACTAAGACTGAAGGTAATTGGGAGTGGTGACTGGTCAGGGCTAACTAATGGAGAGCTGCAGAGATAAATATTAGGAGACCGTTTTGTTCACTTTCTTCATCAGTGACCTGGAAGAGGGCACCTGCATTAAGAGGATGAAATCTGCTGACATAGGGATAGTTAGGTGCGGAAGGGACAGTCACAAAAGAGTGCTTGCACTGACTTGGACAGGCTAAATGCATGGACTGGCAAGTGGCTTACTTGATTCAATTCTGAAGAAAAAATTCCAGGAACTTAAAAACTTAAAGCCATAATCATAAAAAAAAAAAAGAAAGAAAAGAAAGGAAAAAGAAAGAAAGAGAAATATAAACTCCTAAAATCCCCAGAGGACTGGGCTCTAAAAGAAGTACATTGAGGCAAATCTTTTGAGGCATGCTTAGAAGTCAAAATACAGGGAGGAAATAGAAAAGTAGGCATTCAGAATATGGAAATTTTATCACTGTCACAGAAAGGTCTACCTCTCCCGTAATATTCATGTGTCCTAATTTTTCATCCCTGCCATGATTTTTTCTCCTTTGACCCCCAAACATGCAATCAGTTTATAATGCTGAGACTCTTGCTCCTTTTTTTCCGCTTAGATATTCTGGAGACTCTTAGTCAGGATAGACGGTCACCATCCATGCATCCTGACTAGAGACATGTGCCTGGAACAGTTAACCAAAAAAGGCTCCACCAAAGTGGGCCAAGGGTATTTTGCTCTTATTATTTTTCATAGTTTCCATGGGCATTTTTGTTAATAAGAAGCAGTTAAAAAAAAAAGTAGAGGAGAGTATTTGAATAACAGGGCAATGTTTCCTAGTCAGGACTCATTCCTCTGAGACTCTCAGAAGGCTAGCTGTCCCTGTGTCTAGGGTGAGGGCACCAAACCAGATCTTAAAGCCTCAATGCTTAGGCTGTGACTGCATAGTGACCCATGTTCCTCAAATCTGAACAACAGCATAGAAAGAGAGCACTGAATAATATATATCACTAGCTACTGATGAATTTTTTAGTTAAGTAAAAAAAAAAATCGTCTCTATTCTGCTCTATAAAGAAATCAAAACCAAGATACAGTATCAACTGTGCTCCTGCCTTGCCTAGAAATCTGGAGTAGCTTTGCATTGCTTGAAGGATGATATTGAATACTCTTAGAGAAATAATATAGATTGAGTAATATTTATGAATCAAGGACACTGCTGCTTGACCTTATGTAGTCCTCATCATAATTCTGCAGGTTAGTATCATCCTAATTTCACAGCTAAAGAAATCAGGATCCAGAGATATCAAATGATTTTTCTGAGCTCTCAGAGCTAAAGAGAGATCCATCTCAAGCCAAATCGTTTGCTCTTTTCATCACAACTGGATGCATTTGTCTTTACACACATATCACAATAAATAGAAGGTTGATAGGAGGCTGGATGATGGAAGGATAATGCAGTAGAAGATATGGTGGTGTCTAACACACACACACATACACACACACTCACACATGCACACACACACACACACACACACATCACTTCTTTGCCCTGTCTTGTCATTCAAGGCTTTCACCAATAGGGATAGTATCTCACAAATCCGTCATCTGCTTCATGCACTCAGCGTACCAGTTGAAGCATATTATTCTCTGTTTCCCTCAAATGTCCTTGCTTTCTTGCTGCAAGTTGTCCCTCAATCTCCACACATCCAGGTCCCACCAAGGAACAACTCTGTCCTTTTCCCAAAACACATCCTGCTGTCTGCACTGGTCTTTGGCATCACCTCTCCCTGCCCAACAGGTCTGAGAGTGGCTTGATTGCCATAGTACGTCCCACCCACACCACCAGCAGGTTGCCTTGCGCACGGTGACTTCCGATATCTGTCGAATGAGTAGACACGTGTGCTCACGTCAAGTGCTAACGGGTACATAGTCCACCTGCAGTGCTGAGTTGGTTATACTTGATTAACCCCAGTAAAAAGCATTTAAACCCAGTTACTATCATCAAATCCTAGACTTCGCTTTTTTATTTTCAGTATTACACTCATTTGCAAAATTTGCAAATATTCTTTTAAACCTTTTCCCTTTCACTTAGTGTCTTTATAACTTAGCTTGATATCATAATATTCTGGATGAAACTGACTCTTACAAGTTCAGGCTCTGTAATTAGATTACCTGGGTCAAATCCTGGCTCTACCACTTCCCATGCCTCAGTTTTCTCATCTGTCAGATGGGATAAATGAGTGCCTACCTATCTAGGAAATTGCCTGGACTATTAATAAGCACTTAGTAGTTACCAGCTCAGACTGAAATAATTATAAATCTGATTATCTTATTTCCTCCCATGTTACTCTCATTTCCCTCCATGTATAAACTTTCTCTCCTTCAGGGAGAGGGAAAGCTAATTTAAGATTATAATGAAAATTAAGATAGACTCGTTTTCCGCATGGAGTTAAATGAAGCTTACAAACATTGATTAGTAACATACTCTGGGCTGAGTACTGTCCTGGTGCCAAGAGACACCAAGCAGTCAGGATGTGCACAGGTTCTGGGACCTCTCTGAGCTCACGGTATAGGAGGAGAGAAATACCTTTCAAATCACACTATTGGTATGACTGGATAAAGAAGATGTGGTATATTTATACAATGGAATACTATTCAGCCATAAAAAAACAACAACATAACGCCATTTGCAGCAACATGAATGTTCCTGGAGAATGTCATTCTAAGTGAAGTAAGCCAGAAACAGAAAGAAAAATTTCATATGAGATCGCTTATATGAGGAATCTTAAAAAAAAGAACAGAAATACAAAACAGAGACAGACTCATAGACATAGAATACAAACTTGTGGTTGCCAAGGGGGCGGGGGGTGGGAAGGGACAGACTGGGATTTCAAAATGTAGAACAGATAAACAAGATTATACTGTATAGCACAGGGAAATATACACAAGATCTTGTGGCAGCTCACAGTGAAAAAAATGTGACAATGAATATATGGATGTTCATGTATAACTGAAAAATTGTGCTGTACACTGGAATTTGACACAACATTGTAAAATGACTATAACTCAATAAAAAATGTGAAAAAAAATGTATTTGCCAAGAAAACCCCCACACTATTGGTGCTCTGAGTATAGAACCATTTAAAATACATTCTCCAGGCACCACAATAGAATTTACTACTAGACCTCAGCTGGTTATTCTTAGACCACTGAGTGATGGCTTTGTGAGTCACGTTAATGCCTTTCACCCAAATGCCAGCCAAGAACAGAGTAAAACCCCAGGATACGGTGCCTTTGCTTGATGGCACCCACTAGCCTTCGATTCTACCAGGGGAACTAGGGACGGTTCTGTGCTGAGGACAGACGCTAATTTTGTGAAAAGTCTTCCATTCCTCAACCCAGAACTGTAGATTTTGGTTTCCTTCCATTTTGGAGTAGCTCTGTGATGATTCTTTTGGGAAGGACTCTACATGAAACACATTAAGCCTCTTCAAAAACCACTACTTATGTGTGTTTTAAAAGCTTCATTAGGAATAGTGTCTTTAGAGGACAATATGTACATTTATTAATAGAATTAGTTCAAGCAATAAGCTGTTTGAATACACTGGCCATATATATTATATACATATATAATCTATATTAAGTAATGTACATGCATAAATATGGAACACAGCTGTAATTGAATATATCAATATTTATATGTTTTCTCAAATTCAAAGCAAAATGCAATGAAATTTGTATTTTGTGTGTACAGAGTTCCCCCTCCATATATATATATATGTATAGGTGGATTCCCATTTGTATTAAGGAGTGAATTGCTGTGTATTTTATTATGTTATTTAAGTGGGTGTGATGTTTTAGAAATTGTGAAATGCAGGAAGCAAGACAAATTGTACATTAGCAAGTATCTTGGTGACCTTCCAGCTTGGCTATCCTCATCTTCCCCTGACATCTTAGGGCAACCAAGAGTGACCTTCAGGCTCCAGATTCAAGGTCTCCTCTCAGGAAAAGAGGAAGGAGAAAAATAGTTTAGGGTCCCAGGAGCTTTTTACAGAAAGATTTCATCACGTTTAATATCATTTGGTATAATTTTCTATCTCTTGGATGATTGTATAAAAAAGGGGCAAACACTGAGTCAAATTGCAAAACTGTTTTCCTTCTTCCTCTTCTAAACCATAAAAAATCATCCACACTAATATTACCATTAAAAAAAAAAGACTGAGGCCACACATACATGAGAAAAGCAAAGTATTTTAGTTGATCACAAAATGGGATGTCCAGTGACGGTATTGAGTTTCTGGAAGTGAGTAGGCAATGGCCAGACCTCTGTTAGCAGTGGGACCACATTGGGAGGCTTTGACACCGGTCCAGGGATCATCACCAGTATGCAATGCACATGAGTCCCTTTAAAGAGAATTTACAGAGCAATGTATAAGGGCAGGAATATACTAAGTCCCGGACAGATTAATTAAGATGAATAATTCACATGCTGTGTCCTTAAGAAGCTTACATATTGGTGCTTTGGGGAGAAAAAGGCACAGACCTCAAACAGGAATCAGACATGAGATAGTAAAACAGGTGCTTTAGAGCAATAGGAAGTCAGGCTTTCAGATGGGGGAAGGAAGATGGTCACAAATCAACATGAAAATGTTCTGGAATGAGAAGAAAACATAAGCTAGAAAGGAAACAAGGTGGAAAATACAAAACAAAAGGAAGAAGATAAGCTGCTTGATCAGAATTTACCTTTAAAAACAAGACTGATACCTAGATAATGAGCTCTTAACTTATGTTCTCCATAGACCGTGCCGTAGACGAGGGGAGGGAGAAATGTCAATTTTTAGTCCCAGTTTGATCTCAAGCACCTGGGACAGTTCCTTGGCATGTGAAAGTAGGTGCTCAAAAAATGTTTGTTGGAACATTGTAAATCAACTGTACATGGAAGAAAGATAGAAAGAAAAGAAAGGAAAGAAAGAAAGGGAGAAAGAAAGAGAGAAAGAAAAAGAAAGAGAGAAAGAGAGAAAGAGAAAGAGAGAAAGAGAGAGAAAATGTTTGCTGAGTGACTTTCACCTGTTTCCTCCTCTCTCTCTCTGTCATGCTTCAAGGTTGTTCCCATGCTAAATTAAGCACTCTCTCCCCCTTTTCCTAAGTTATTACAATTACATTAGGCTCAACTAGATGGAATTAAGCTTTGAAGTCAAAGTGCTTTGAGCAACAATTCCATACAGGTCAACCTAACCCTTCGACTGGTGTACAGGAGTTAAACTATTTGCTCCAAGAAGTTAAGACAAACAACCAATTACACTGAAATAATGCAACATATGATAAATTATCTCAGGATCAGTCTAAAGAAAGTCTTCCCAGAACTTTAATTTAAATGGCCCAAAATACTAAGTGATGTAGCTGTGAAGGTAACAGCAGTGACAACTTTGTCAACAATTGCAAATACACTGCAGAGCTGGGGCTTTGAGTATGGAGCTGGGTCCAACACCAGAAACGGACTTCCAGCATCTGGATGCTAAGTCTGGATGCTCTGCTTCCCACTGTTTATTATCGTTCCACTGAGGAGTGGAAATAGCTTAAAAATGTAAATGCTTTAGTTTTGGTTTAGTGTATGTATCCCACTGTGGTTCTCCTCCTTCTGCTCCTACACACCACTCTTTTTTGGGTACCAATTGGTAGTCATTCTCAGTTTCACACTCCATTTCACAAAGAGCCCTAGTTTCTCTGGGAGTTGAATTGCAACCAGGAGTAATGAACTTAGAGAGCCTGCTGTGGGGTTAAGGGTTATGGCAGAACCCGACCTAGTCTCATGACAGGAGATCCTGTCCTTAACAAGTAGAGTGACCATATTGTTAGGGCAGGCAGGTAGCTGGATTTAAGCAGAGAAAGGGGAACACGGGCCAAATGGGAGGAAACCATACATCTTGTGAACAACAGGGGTCCCTGGGCAGACCAAGAAAAGCAGGAACTAGATAAACATCAAGGTCATACTGTAGAGAACAGGGAACTACTCAATACCTTGTAAGGGCCTTATAATGAAAAAGAATATGAAAAGGGAATATATATATATATATGTAAAACTGAATCACTATGCTGTACACCATAAATTAACACATTGCAAACTGACTATACTTCAATTAAAAAAAAAATGAAAGAAAGAAAAGCAGGAGCCTCCAGGACTGAAAAGAAACCACACATTTTGGGTTCACAAGTGTCCTGGAGGGCAGATAAAGAATGGTGGGACAAGGACAGGAATCTCCACCATTGGAACATAACCTTTTGGTCTTTTGGTCATTATGCCCGTCATCAAACTTCCTGATCAAGACTAAATCAGGATGAAAAAAATCCCTCCTCTACTTGGGAAGGTGGAGCTGGGATGAAGATTGGGAAAGATGACTCCCAACCCCCTCCCCACCAATGAATATTCTGCCCATTCATTTTTATAGCTCATATAACCAGCTTACCAAAGAAATTCGGACTACCCACCTGGGTCTGCCCCACTATCCCCTTGAGAGTGTACTATCTATCCCTTAATAAATCTTTGCTTTTTTTTTTTTTTTAAAGATTCTACATACGAGTGATGTCATATGGTGCTTTTCTTTCTCTTTCTGGCTTACTTCACTTAAAATGACAGTCTTCAGATCCATCCATGTTGCTGCAAATGACATTATTGCATTATTTTTTATCAGTGAATAGTATTCCATTGTATACACCATAACTTCTTTATCCAGTTATCTGTTGATGGACATTTAGGTTGCGTCATGTCTTGGCTATTGTAAATAGTGTTGCTGTGAACACTGGGGTGCAGGTGTCTTTTTGAATTAGAGTTCCCTCTGGATATATGCCCAGGAGTGGGATTGCTGGATCATAGGCTAAGTCTATTTTTAGTCTTTTGAGGAATCTCTGTACTGTTTTCCACAGTGGCTGCACCAAACTGCATTCCCACCAGCAGTGTAGGAGGGTTCCCTTTTCTGCACACCCTCTCCAGCATTTATCATTTGTGGACTTTTTATTGATGGCCATTCTGACTGGTATGACTGGTAGTTTTGAATAAATCCTTGCTTTGCTTTCTTGACCTCCATGTTTTATTTCTGAATTCTTTCTGCAACGAGACAAGAACCTGTTCTCCAATAACAATATAATTTATCTCCTGAATATGGACCTTTTGAGAGTGAAAAGGTGAACTATTAATAATTACGCTAGGATAACAAACCTAAACAGAGACTGTCTCAGGCAAACAGAGACATATAGTTACACTATAATTTGAGCGTGTCCTAAGAACACATCTGTCAGATGTTCTGACTATAAAAAGGCTAATAAGGTCAAATAACTAACTCACAAGAACGGGAGTTCCATATCAAGAAGGAAAGGTCATAGTGTGTTATTAACCATGTAGGTTAACTCAGTCTCCTTCAATTATCACAGTCTAGACCTCTGCTTTCTGTGAGACTTTGCAAATAGATTCTACACAGTTTTGTTCCATGACTTCTGGCAGACAGTACTAATGTTTCTAATTCTCCTAGTATTTTCCAAGGTCATTTGGAAGGAAAGAAGTTTCCTTTCCTGACATCATATATTGTTGTGTTATCCAGGTAATACTTTGTTCTAGATCATGTTTCTTTCTTTCTATCTTTTTTAGTTTAAAATGATAGAAATTTATTCTGTTACATTTCTTTAGACTGGAAGTCTGAAATCCAGATGTTGGGAGGGTTGTGCCCCTTCTGAAGCTCTAGGGAAGAATCGTTCCTTGCCTCCTCCAGTTTGCACTCACGGTTTGTGGCTGCATAACTCCAACCTCTGTCTTGAGTCTTCACCTGGGCTTCTTCTCCTGTGTCTGTGTCAACTCTTCTGTCTCGTATAAGGACTCCTGCCATTGAATTTAAGGCCCACCTGGATAATCTAGGGTGATCTCAGTGCGAGATCACTAACCTCATTAGATCATGTTTCTTCAACTAGAATCCTTTCTAACTGGATTAGAGAGTAAATAAGTTAAAGTAAAATTATGTGAGAATACTTGGTGCATTTAATTGTAAGGAGCAAGGTCTGGAGTGTCACAAATTCAGGTCAAAGGTCAAAACACTCATATTTTAATTTTATCTTTGCTATTAAGTCCCATATTCTCAGAGAAATAAAATAGAGGAAGGACCATCCTACATGTCTTCTTTGTACTAGGATTGTGTGAAGCTGTATAAAAATCTCATTGACCCCTTACAATGGTCCTGTAAAGATCACGCTGTATTCCCTTTATGCAAGGTTCATAACCGAGGCTCCACAAAATTGAGTAACTTGCCCCAAACCCTCCTCTAGAGAAAAGTACAACAAGATTCAAGTCCAGGTCTATCTGCAAAGTCCCTGCTGCCAGGCAATCATTCATTTACTTATCTTGAATATAGAAATCTTTTCTTTTTTTTAAATTGAAGTATAGTCAGTTACAATGTGTCAATTTCTAGTGTACAGCATAGTGTTTCAGTCATCCATATGCATACATATATTCATTTTCATATTCTCTTTCATTATAGGTTACTATAAGATATTGAATATAGTTCCCTGTGCTATACAGATGAAATTTGGTTTTTTAAATCCACTTTATATATAATAATCTTTTCCATGATTCAGAAGATGGTTGGGAAGGCTTAAAAATAATTGAATGCTAAATATTTTTAAAATTTTAAACAAACTATATATTTTGACATTACTGGAATCTTTTCCTTCCATTTCTCTAGTTCTCTCTTGATCCTTTGATTCAATATTTAAATGAAACTTTCAAAATACTGAGATGAAGCTTTACACCAAGGAGATGGATTGCAAATAGTTTTCAGTGTGGTGTTTGCCCTTCCTTCGACTCCGAGTCCAGTGTGAGCCCACCATGCTGGGACAGTGTCTGTCTTCATGGCCACTTGCATCTATTATCATCACTACCCTCTGTCACCCTGCCATTTCAAAACAACTGCTTTGTCTTGTATTTATATTGGGATTCTTTATCAAACCAAGGTAAAACTTGTTTTTAATTATTATGTCATCCCACCTCATCTATAAGATGCCGTTCCAGCTAATCGGTGGCAGCACAAGAGTTGAAGATGAAAGAAGAGGTGAAAAGAGAACAAGACAATTGCAGTGTTAGTCTCTGTTTCCAAAGCATCACCTGAGGCTCCATTCAGGTAATTTCAATTAAGCTTTATGGCAGTTACTCAACTAAAACCCCAGCAAATGCTACCATAAGTAGATTCAGCACTCTACATCTACAGAGCTGCCGAGGAATTCAAACTGTAATTTTTTTCAAATGTACCAAAAAATATTGCTCCCAGGACTGACCTATGTGACATGTTCCCCATGGTCTAATGCAAATTAAGATGACTGTGATATAAAGATCTTTGAGACCAGGGTCATAATAGAAACATTAGCAGATCCTTCATGACAGAAGCCCTGCAGGGGGCCATTAAGATATTTTATGGACATTCTCCTGCCAGCCTGAAAGCAAATGGCAAAGAACAGGAAACACAAGCAACTGTACAAAGAAAACAAAACAAAAACCCAATGAGAGGCAATGAAGACGTCATTAAAAACATAAAGGCAATGAAAATGCCTATGGTGTATTTTCCATTATCTGTGACCGTGGGCTTCCGTGTGGCTCTGTGTTCATTATCTGCTTAAAGAAAAATCCTGCCTTATACTTCTAGGCTCACACATTCTTTAAGAACATGATTCCTCAGAAGAGGAGGGACAAAGCCCTATGCTAGCTGTCAAAAAACAATTTAGTGTAAAAGGTAAGAGTAAAACATCCTGTGAGAGTTTTCCCTCTGCAGTCTTCACTCTTGTCTCTCAGGGAACACACCCAGGATGACAGGAAGATAAAAATTAGATTGAGGCCTTTTACGATGTTTTGACTGTTCATATCTTCCCAGTGTGTTATTCAAAGTTTCAGTTTTCTACCTCAAAAAAGGCAGCTGGTTAGCAAAACGCCATTCAACAGAAGAGAGCTCTTAGCCACAGTTAAACCGTCAGGTTATTCCAGATTAGATTCATAGAGAAATGTAATCTTTCTGCAGAAATGTTTCTCAACGTTGACTGTGACTCAAATTTGTGATTTCCAACAAACTCTCTCTAAAAACAGCAATTAATAGGTTTCTTAATTCCTGAAGTGTTTAGCTATTCCTTCTGTAGTTTTTTTTTTCTTTTCTTTTCTTTTCTTTTCCCTTAGCATAAGACCAAAACAAGTAATTCTGGTTGAAGTGAAGTGAAATAGGTATTATTTCCTTTGAATAAAGCAAGGAATTGGGGCTAATTTCTCAACTACTTTCCACCATAATACATTTCATTCCAGGTATCTCAAGGTTAAATTTGATGTCAGTACAGACTACCAGGAAAATAGCCCCATTTCCTTTGTTTGCTTTGCATGTGTAAATGTAGCCTTTACATAATATTCTTCTTCTTCTTTTTTTTTTGTAGGACACTAAATTAAATGTGACCACAAAGTCTGCATTTTTCCAATTTTTAGTTGCTATTTGATGAAAAGTTTGGCAGCTTAATTCTCATAAAAATGATTAAGTAGAATTATTTTGGAAAGACTCTGCTATCACGTAATGTTTGGGAAGATGGTAAAACGGAAAGTCTCTCTCTCTCTAATCAAATAACACTTCAGGTAAGTTTCTTCCATAATAAAATTTAGGTCCTAAAGAATTAAGCTTGAAATGTGAAACATACAGAGATTTACTCTTTGCTATCAGTCTGAAGTAGATTGCTTTCTTTTCCTTAGAAATAGTCACTTTCCAGGTAAATTAAATTATATTAATAAATTTTTGTCATTACCAATGCTTTATTCAATTTTCTACTGCTACAACTCTAAGTACAAGATTTACTTTAATGAATCATTAGATATGAATCAGGAAAATAGAAATTATTTGCAGAGATTATTGTATTTCTCTTCATTTCAAAAAGCTTTCAAAAGTGACCTCTAGCATGGAATACTACTCAGCCATAAAAAGAATGAAATAATGCCATTTGCAGCAACATCAATGGACCTGGAGATTGCCATATTAAGTGAAGTAAGCCAGAAAGAGAAAGAAAAATACCATATAATATCATTTATGGGCAGAATCTAAAAAAAAATAAATAAATAAGACACAAATGAAATTTACCAAACAGAGACAGACTCACAGACAGAAAACAAGCTTATGGTTACCAGAGGGGAAAAGGGAGTTGGTGGAGGGATAAATTGGGAGTTTGGGATTTGAAGATACACACTATCATATATAAAACAGATAAACAACAAGGTCCTACTGTATAGCACAGAGAATTATATTTAATACCTTGTAGTGGTCTATAATGAAAAAAGAATATGAAAAGGAATATGTGTGTGTGTGTGTGTGTGTGTGTGTGTGTGTATAAACTGAATCCCTATGGTGTACATCAGAAACTAACACAACATTGTAAACTGACTATACCTTAATGAAAAAAAGTGACCTGTAGCATTCTTGAAACTTATGTTTAGTTAATATTTGAGAATTTCCCTTTGTATCTGATGGGGTTGAGGACACACTAACCCAAAACATGGCACCTTAACATATTGAATATTTTAAGCTGAAGGGGTTTGAGAAAATGGCAGAAGTAGGAGGGTCACCCTGACCTTTACCCCACCCTTCTCCTTTGAAACAGGTCATAAAATCCTCATGTGAGAGATGTCCTCCCTCTACCCAACTAAGGAGCATCCTTAGCTCCAAAGACAAAGGGATTCCAAGAAGACTGCTAACAAACAGGTCTTGCTACATTTCTACCAGTTTACTATACTTCTTGGAGAAAACGTTAATTCTTTAATAAAAGACAAATGAGAAACATCCCATAGTCATAGACAGAAGTTCTTTATATTACACAGACGATATATTGCATATATTCTTCTACAAATTTAATGCAAACTCAAGATCTATTTAGATATTTGAGGAACTCAAGATAGTTACTTAAGAAGTTATTTGGAAAATAGAGGTCTACAAATAACAATCACCTTCACCATGAAGAATAAACAAGGATAACTTTCCCTACCAGAGTTTAAGACATGCTTCTAAAGGCAGGCCCTGGGTCCCGAGCTAGGTGTGCTTCACATGAAAAAAAAAAAGACCTGAGTAAGGATTCCACAAACCTTCTTCCAGGCCCCTAACAAAGACAGCCCAAGGAAAAGAAAAGAATAAAATAAAGGCCCCAAACTGTGACCACAGTTGTAAGGTAAAGTAATTCCATACCAGTGAAAATGTGAACGGATGAAGATCAGCCTCTTGACAATAAGTTTAGCAACGCTTCCATCCTTGAGGAATAATGCACAGAGAGGAGGGCAGAGGTTCCCTTGTAAGCCAAAGGGTGGAAATGATGGACAGTTGTCTTCTGTAGAGGTGAGAGTGGGAGCAAGGCGACTGGGGGAAACGGGCTCCTCTCTACGATAATATTCAATCATAAGGATGTATCATAAGTCATTAAGCCACATTCAGATTCTTGGAAAATCAATGTGTGCCTAGTTTTTAGCATAAATAATACTGTGGTATATTGATAAAATTAAAGCATTTGATACCTGTCTCTCTATTATCTATCTATGTATCTATCTATCTATCTATCTATTATCTACAGATCTATTTTGCTTACAAAAATACAAAAAACAAAATAAAAACAAAACTAAACATCCTTTCACCGAAATATCTGTAAGATGGATATTTACTTCGCTCAATAAGCAAGCTTACATTTGCCCTCAGGAAGACTGAGTGTGGTTCAATTTGCCCACTTTTCATTAATGTTGACTCTGAAGTCAGTAGTGTTGACTTGACAATTAGCAGGTGCCATTTTGATTCAAATATCAGCCTTTACATAAACAACTGAGACCTGCTTGGAATCTCAACAGTTTTGTCATGAGAGGACCAGACTCACAGAGGAGAAACCCCCTTGAGGTCAGTCTCCAGATCAGTGGTTTTGCTATTGCCCACACTTGCTTCTAGAGTCTGGCCTAAAGATGGTAAAATTGCTTTAAAAAAAATACCTAAGACTATTCTGTTCCCAACTCAGTGTATAAAACCTGAACTTCAAATAGCAGCGTTATACTGAAGCAATTGTAATTCCTGTATTTATTCAAACTCCCTTCCTCTCTTTCTCCAATATTCCTACCCAGAGTCAACCATTTTCAGCCTGGCTTGTCTGGAAAAATGTTCTTAAATGTTCTAGAGACTTCCTCTTTTTTGTCTTCTTCTTTTTTTTAATTCTTTTTTTTTTTTTTTTTTTTTTTTGGTGGAGGGAGGTAATTAGGTTTATATATTTATTTGTTTTTAATGCAGGTGCTGGAGATTGAACCCAGGACCTCATGCATGCTAAGCATTCGCTCTGCCACTTGAGCTACACCCTCCCCCCTTGTTTGCCTTCTTGAACAGTGTTTGTAGAGCTAAAGCTTATTTACTTCAGGTTGTTAATATCTGTCTTTTAGTTCATTCCTTCACTCATTCATTCAACAAGTATTTATTAAGGACGTTCACTTTGTCATTAAGTGTGCTTGATCTGGAGGGGAGGGTATAGCTCAAGTGGTAGAGTGCATGCTTAGCATACGCAAGGTCCTGGGTTGAATCCCCATAACCTCCTCCAAAAATAAATAAATAAGTAAGGAAACCTAAGTAGCTCCCCCTTAAAAATACGCACATATAAGAGTGCTTGATCCAATGGTGAATAAAATAGACAAGGTCTGAGTCCCATGCAGTTGATATGAAACAGAGTAATTACAAATTATGGTGAGTCAGTTCTATGAAGAAACCAAAAAAGGAAACGAATTAGAAGGTAATGGAAAGGAATGATTTTGGATAGAGCTTTTCATTGACAAATTAAGTGGGAAATACCATGTGACATGTTTTTCTGATGTAAATAAATACATTCATTTAAAGTTCAGGAACAAATCATCAAAATACGAAGATAGCACATGACTATTATTTAATTAAGTAGTAGAGAAAAGTTTATCACAATTCTGTGAAGTCATCTTGATTCATCAAATAACAGTTCCAAAGTTCAAGGCAAAGACTAGCCTTGATGGTGCTATCAGTAACCAGCAATAGCAGATTTGGACTGTCTCATTTTAGTCATCTCACCAAGTGAGGCATATTCCCCTGCAAGTCATGCCAGTTAGCACCAGGTCAAGAAGGTTGAACTGCTCTGGGAAGGAATTCCAAGAACGGCACACCCAAGGACTAGGATCTGAGATGTTCAGCAGAGAAGCTCTACTGCAGAAGAGCCAAGCCACCAGTCTCTACTTCTTAGTCAAGGACTCCGAAGGGTGTGTGTGTGTGTGTGTGTGTGTGTGTGTATAAGTCACTGAAACCATACTCTGCAAGTATAATCTGAAGACAGCGAAAACCGGACACAATTTAGAAAAGACAGTGTTTCCTGGGTGGAGCCAAAACTATTTTAGCGAAACAGTCATTTATAAATAAATGCATTGTATTCTCCATGATTAATTTCTCTAACTAAGTACTAAATATGAAGCACAAAATATGTCTTTTCTTGCTAAGGACCAACTTTTATAAAGCTGTATAAGGTCAATTTTGGAAGACAAACTGAATTTGCTCTAGACCTTTGTACACTCATGCGAAAAACACGACCAGAATGTCTGCAGTCGCTTGAATGTATACCACCTCCCATGGCTTCTCCATAGATCCAGTGCAGCTCAGGTGATTGAAGGACTATTTGTTAAGAATGCATCTAGCCCACATTTTTTTAGATATAAGGTTTAACCAGTAGAGGAGCTAAATGACCCTTTATTGCCACCCAGCTCTTATCACCTCTCCTAGAAATCAGCAGTGTAAATATTCCACCCTGTGTCAACTAACACAGAAACTGGTAGAGCTGGGTTGCTGGAAACTTGGCATGGGATGTAAATTCACAAGACTCCATCAAGCTCCTCTATTATTTATACTGTAAGATTTGTAGTCTGTCTGTAAAGTAACAGGTGTAGCCCCTGTGGGTCAACAACCAGCTGAATTATGCATGGGGACAGGAAAGCAATTCCATAGAAACCAGTTTGGTATTGTTCCTTCTGGGAAATAACTTTTCCTATAATGGCCGCCTGAAAATTCTTCCTTAGCAGCGGTCTGCACACTGTGTGGTCATGTGTGATGGTTAAGGTCACTTCCTTTGTGCTTGACAGATCGAGAGATTAATGCTAGTATCACCTTCTACTATTTACTGCTTTTTAAAATTTTGGTGAAGGCATTTTAATCTCAGTTAAACTAAGTCTCAGTTTTATTATCTGAAGAATAAGGAAAGTGATACCTATTTACCATAATTAATTTTCAGTTGGCAGAGCACTGATAACCGGATTCCATGATTACTTAACATGTATGAAGGTCTTAATTATTTGATAGAAAGGACAGGAATGGAAAGGAGGTTATTTTTGCTTGATAATTACTAAGATCAAAACTATGTGACTCCAGGATCGGGCATACATTCTAACTAGTCACCGTCATTACGTTTTAATTTACAATAGATGCCAGATATCATCCACAGTAATAACGGAGAATGTGGTTACGTGAGGAGAAGAGTAAAGGAGCAAGAACATGGCACTCTGGAGTTCCTTTACGAATTCAGACTCCTGACTGTACAACCTGTTATTGAATATTACCACTTGTGCAACAAAATACTTACCTGACCATCGCTTATTGACAGTTACGTATTATAATCCACTGTATGTAAGAAATCTCATATGTAAGGACACAGATGAAGGGTAAGGAAGGCTAAGTCACTTGACTCGGATTTCCAGTTAGTAACTGAGGAAAGCATGTTGATCTACTGATGATACTCGGCCGTCACAAAACATGGAAATGCACAAGGATTAGCATTAATATTTACTGAGCGTTTAGTCTGGGCCAGTTGCTGCTGCTAAATATGCCTTCTGTATAACCTCCTTATTTAATTCTTACAGTAAACCTAAGAGGTAGGCACTAATGTTATTTTGGTTTTTCAGACAGAGAAAACTGAGGTTAACTCAGTAGTGCGAGGCCGCACAGGGAACAAGTGATAAAACCAGATCTCTCTGACTCCAAAGCTCAGAATTCTGTGGCTCTTTAAAACTGTCTTGTATAAACTGGACAAGATTATTTGCTTCTCTGTAAACAACCAGATGAACATTTTTGTTATGGTGCCCAAAGCAATTGAGACAATGACATCTGAGAGAGATGAATGCCTACCTTCTTCCAATAAAAGTGTTTCTTTTAAAAATAATGGAATGAAATTTCCATAAATCTTGTCAGCTCTGTTTTGAAATTTTCTTACTGTGACTCATAAGCACAAAAACCAAAGCTGCCAGTGAAAGATGGGGAATCTAAACAAGTTAGGAAAAAATTACTTTTTTTGAGTCTCAACAGAACTGTCAATTCACTTTTTTCTTGTGACCTTGATTTCCCTAAAACATAAACATCCCATTTATGTCTGTGTGGGTAGTATTGCAGAAGGTGAGTCATGTTCTTTATAAAAGAAGTTCATTTTTCCCACAAAATGACAAATTATCTCATTCTTAGAATTCTGAGGAGGGCCCAGATGATAAGTCATAATCTCATTGCTCTTTGAGTTTGAAGACATTACATATTTCTTACAGAGCTTATGTTGATAGTTAAGATTTAAAGAGCAGAGTTCCAAAGCACCGAGTCTGCCCTGACTTCATGCTGGTGAGATCCTGCCCATCACCACGTTAAGATGAGTCTTACAGACTGGGAGAGGGAAGGCCCCAGACCTCTGGCTTGTTGGTGTGCTCGCTTCCTGTGTGTTTGTTTACTGGAGACTAAATGCCAAGAAGTCAATTATTTCCCTTCCCAAAAACAGTCTTGATGAGGACAGGATAAATAGCCTCTTCCATTGTGCAGAAAGATGGTAAAAATCCTGTAGGGATTTAGAAAAAAAACCTTGAGCTGAGGAATCTAAATGCAAATGCTGAACATGAAAAAAAGAAGAGGAAGGAGGAGGGGGAGGGTCAGGAGGAGGGAGCCCTCAGAGAGGAAGAAGTGGCACAAGACAAAGGGGAAAGGATGAAGAAAATGAGACTACGAGGTGCTTCGGGAAGGGAAGTGAGTCTTGGTAGCCTTAAAAGATCTGCTGTTGCGTGATGCCTGAGCACTCCTGCAAAAAACAAAGACAGAAACATAGAGGGAAGTGAGCGCCACAGGTGTCACAAAGGTGGCAGGGGACTCCTGAGGAGCTCAGGAGAAACTAGCTGAACACGAACTGTAGCCAGGAGAGGCTATACACAGTCATCCGCTCCTGTGTGCCTGATTTGACAGGCAAAATTTAAGTCTGCCTTATAATCATTTATGTTGAAATTAAATCACTAAACCCTGAAAAGAGAACAGTCAGAAACCGCATTTGTTTTAACCAAAGGAAACGTGATATAAGAGAAATAATTAATCAAGAAGGAAACAAATAATTAACTATTGATGGAAGGAGCGCTACATAATGGGCAGGAATCTCTTATTCAATCAAGAAAATAATCTTTTCCTCTTAAAGCCAGAGCAATCTATAGTCTCTACTGATAAAATTATCATATGCGTATTACAGAAGACTTTTTGTTTTAATTCTTGCGACGTGGTTTGCAAAAGACATTAAGAGAAGACATTCCAATTAGGGAAGAGACATTTCCCAAAGCTCCTGTGTTTGCTCATATCTCACAAAAAATAGAACGTTAAAAATACAAATGGATAAGTCATAGCTGAAACCGATCATTAAACAATTTCAGGCAATGAACTGTGCAATCAGCACCTTTGTTACCAGAAAGCTAGTAGGAGTGGACTAAGGAGAATAAAAATAGGATACTTAGAAAGAAATGTATTTCAATGCTGAATTAAAACTGATTGACATTGTATATCACCGTGACTGTGGTGATACTGTTTTCGCCCAGATTGCCAGAACACCCTACCACATCCTGAGCTGCTTAAACGACAGAGATCTGCTTCATCACAGCTCTGGAGGCTAAACGTTCATGCTCAGGGCGCTGGGATATGGTCGGGTTTTGCTGAGGGCTCTCCTTTTGACTTATAGACAGCTGCCTTCTTCCTGTGTCCTGACGTGGCCTTTCCTTGGTGTGTGAGTGCAGAGGGAGAAAGATTCTCTTTCTTCCTTTTCTTCTAAGAACAGAAATTCCATTGTGAAGATCCTACCCCATGACCTACTCTAACCCTAATTACCTCTCAGAGCCTCCGTCACCAAACATCACATTGGCGGTCAGGTGTTTAACATACTAACTTTGGGGGGATGCAGATGTTCGGTCCATAATGTATATGCATATGTATAATCACCCAATAAAAGCAAAAGCTCTTTCAATGGTTCTATAATGCCCTACATTTCTCCACTACCTGCTTCTATTCCCGATACTTCTTGTCCTTCCATTCAACACCTGGCCTGCTCTGTCTCGGCCACAACGATGTCTGGGAGCCTCTGAACACACTTAGATTGTTTTCATCTCACAGTGCTTACACTTGGCTCTTCTCCCAACTTGAACTCGTCTCCCAGGAAGTTGCCTGATTCACCTCCACTTCTTGAAAACCTCTGCTCAAATGTTACCAGATCAGAGAGGTCTCCCTGAGCCTCCTTGTGGAACAAACAGCAAGCTTGCCTGCCCACCCTCACCCTACTTTGGCATGGTATCCCCCAATCTACTTCACTTTTTTCCTATTCTGCTCAAAATCTGAGAAAGATATATTTCCTTACTGTCTCATCAGAGACCGATGTGTTTGTCCACCTCTACATCCCGTCTAGTCTGATACTGGCACATAGTGGCACTCAGGAAATCATGGCTGAAGTACTGTTAAATGAATAAACTATGTACTATGTATATTCCACTAACATCAGTTGACCGTCGAACCATGCAGGAGGCAGGGGCGCTGACTACCTGAGCAGTCGAAAATCCCCTGTAACTTTTGAGTCCACCTCCATATCTTGCTACTGCACATCTGTGCAGTCAACCAAGCCCCAAACATGCAGTGCTGGAGAGAGTGTTTATTGGAAAAAGTTCGTGAATGTGCACAGTTCAAGCCCGTGCTATTCAAGGGTCAACTGTATTGTTACATAAAGTCCCTGGATTTTTTCTTGCAAACATACCACTCTGCTCTGGGGACAAAGTTTCAGGCAGAAGTCTTTTTCCCACATGCTGATCCTTGTAACTATAGCAGGAAGCCCAGGCGAATCAGAGTTTTGTAAGGAAATTGTTGTCTATATGGGCTGTACCCCTTTTGGGGCAACAGATTCTTAAACATGTTTGTTATTTAAAGTTGAACATACCATAGAGTGAACAAGAACTATGCTCATACTTGAAGTATCTTTTAATTCAAAATTGAGTAAGGGCTGCCAAGAGAATTACTGGGAACACCTAAACCTATACAATGAAGTGAGAATTCTCTACACATGCTTTATTAAAGAGGTAATAAAATATAGAAAACCATAAATAATACAAAATGGAGTACTGATTAAAAAAAAAAAACTCTCAATTCCTCTTCCCAAAGGAACTACAGAAATTCAGCTGGCTCTGGTTAGGTAAATAGTACTTTTCTGATTCTATTCTGATTATCCATTGCTGTATAACTCCTGCCCCCAGACCCCAAAACTTAGTGGCTTAAAACAACCACCACTTATTTAGCACAGAGTCTGCAATCTGGGCAGAATTTGGTGGGAAAAGGCTTATCTCCGTTCCATGTGGCATTAGCTCAACTGGACATGGGATGGTTCAATCAGAATGACACTCACACGGCTGGCGACTTGACACTGGCCGTTAACCAGAGCTCAATGGGGGCTGGTGGCCGAAGGCTTCGGCTCCTCTCTGTTTGCATCCTCTCTGTGGGCCTTTCCAAAGGCTTCTTTTTGGCCTCCTCATGTCAAGATGTCTGGGTTTACAGAGCAAGTGTCCCGAGAGAATACGGTAGAAGAACAAGGGAGTTGTGGCCCCTAGCCTGGTAAGCCACACAGCCTTACTTCTGCTGTGTTCTACTGAGCAAGGCACTCACGATGCTCTGCCTGGGTCCATGGGGAGGAGACAGGGATCCTACCCGTTGATCGAAGGGTTGTCATTGTCATTGCAAATGGAGCATGGGGGACAGATTCTTCTGTGGGGTTCATCTTTGGAAAGTACAATCTACCTTAGGACATGTCCTGATTTTCTTGTATTATCCAAGCTCTTGCTCAGTGTTGGCTATACCACTCTTTCCCCACCGCTGTCTGCTCTGGGTTGGTACTTACTTGAATCTCAGCCCTTACAGACAGTCCTTCCCTGCTTGTGCGCTAAGCTTTTATCAACAGCATTCCTGAGCTGTTTGTTTTCTATAAATAACTGGCAAGATTTTGCACATTAATTACTTACCACTTCAAGAGTTGCTTATTTCTTTTCGGTGACCCTGAAGTTCTACGTGAACTTTCCCGTCTTTCAGCGTTCTGTGTACTTTGGCTACCTGCTTCTGGGTTCTGTATTTTCTTGCCTATTATAGCAATAAAGAAGGTCTTATCCTTCTCCTACTTTGATGGAAAAATAAAGCAAAAATATTAGTTATTTGCTGACTAAAGCTTGAGAAGAAAATGAATGTTTCCCTTAATTGGGCAGAAATGTGGGTGACAGGACAGTGTCTGTGAAAATCTATTAACTTGCTTTTACTCAAGTAGTTACAAATACCCGCACAGGGCGGTTTCCTTTATTAGCAGATTGAGTACCACAACCTCTTCTCTAAATTGAACCTGAAGAGATTGGCCCAGCAGCCACCCAGCAGTGCCAAGGCCCATCCACTTCCAGCACCTTCGTGATGTTTTCCATGGAGCTAAGCCAACCCCTGGAGTCCTTGTCAAACTTTGGAGGATCCTGGAAAACTGGGATGGAGCAGCATTGCCATCTTCCTCCAGGGTGCGCTAGACCACTATTCCTTTAAGGGCTGCTGTTGTGGGTGTTTCTGTTACAGAAAGCTCAAGACCACACCCCAGGTCCATGCAGACATCCAAATCTTCAGGAGCACATCTAGGCATCCTCATAGTGGAAGAGGAGGACTGAAGAGGACAACAGTCTATGCTTGCTCCAGACTCCCAGATGCTCTCCCAGAATCCCCTCTCTCCAATAGTGCTCAGCATTAATGATGGCGCAGGAGGGGACGTGTGGGTCCTGCAGCTGGGCACACCGCCTGCTGAGAGTCGTGTTGCCAGGCTCCCCTTGCAAGTGCCGTCAATCCTTATGTGATCCTCTTGGAGTTCTCCCACTGAGCTTCAGAAAGGGAAAAGCAGTGCTTTCTTCCCTTACCCAAAGTCCGCTCTCTTCACAAGGCTTACCACCTCTTTCCTTACTCAACCCTCCTCTTAACTCTGACTGGGATAGTGCTAGAGAGCGGGGAGAGCTGGTGGCCTAGACATTTTCTGAACTGGCTCTTTTCACTAATAACCGGTAGGAAGGTGGTGGACTTTCTCAGCTTAGGACCTGAGATATATTTGTTCTTGGCTTTGTATCTTAGCAAAAATTCTGGAACCTGAATTTACTATTTAACACCCTATTAAATATATTATAAAGTTTGGCACTCTGCTACTACTAATCTGCACATTTTCTGTGAAGAATTTGGGGTACAAAAAAGATACCAGGAGGCCTCAGGCAACCTGAATCTTTAATACACAAGTGCAAACCTCACGTCCATAAAGAGGGAATTGTCTCACCTAATTCCATGAACGAACGTTTTGTCGTGGTTTCACGTGCTCCCCCTGAAATGGACACATCTTCATTCGAAGTGTTTCTCCTTCGCATCCCTGCAGATGACTCCTGCACAAAAATTAAACAAAAAGAAAAAAAAGTTGTACTTCAGAGAGAGTAGGAAATACCTCTCTGAGATTCACCCAGAATCTACCAACTCTCTTCTTTGCAGTCGCCAGCTTCACAATGCTTCGTTCTCATATTTTTTTTTCCACATAAAAACTGAAAAAGGAAGGGTCATAAGAAGTTACAATGTTCATAACACTCCCCTAGCAACAGACCCAGTGAATCTTTACTACGGCATTTCTCTCGTGTGGCGTAAATGTGGGCACAGACATAAATTTATGGATAAAGACATAAATGTAGACATCCAAAAAAAAATAAACCACGAAGCCCATTGTTGTATAAACTCCTTATAGTTCGTCTTGTAACATTGATTTGCCACAAAAATCCCTTCCGTGTTTTTCAGGGAGAACTAACCGAATGAGTTGAATTCATCCAACATTTGGCTGAGACCAGGCAGTCTTGGATTTGAATTCTGCTCTGCCCCACAGCTTTCCCTACCCAGTGAAGAAGCAGATAATGGCAAAGTGGCTTGCCTGGAGGTGGTTGTGAGAAGTACCAATCTCACTCTGATGTGCTCTCCGTGAAAGTGTGTTGGGGACGTAGAAGATGCGATTCATTTACTCAGCAAATAATGATCAGGTGCCTTGTAAACACCAGGCACACGGTGAGGGTTGAGGCAGCGGCAGTGAGCAAATAAGACAAAAATCTCTGGTCTCAGGGAGAGCACATTCTCATGGGATGAGGCAAATAAGAAATGAATTAAAGAGGTAAAATGTTCAATGTGTTCAATAGGAACCATGAGACCTTCAGCAATCAATCACTTGATGACCGTGGGGCTGTTGTGAATGCTTTTGCGACTTAATTTTCTCCTCCGTGGAAGAGAGATTGTGGGGATGATCTCTAGGTGGCCTTCAGCTTTTGGCACTGACATCTGGTGAGTGTTTTCTTTAACTCTTCTGGCTTCAGTTTGCTTTTTCGTTTCAAATCAGGATGGCCTCCACATAGGCAACACTCCAGCTCCGCTCACTAAGGGAGGCAGAAATTGAGGTCAGGAGACTGGTGTCTGGGCAACTGGATGTGATTCATAAATTTGCAGTGATTGCTTTTAATCTACTACTTTTTGTCCTAAAACTCAGACCTGAATAATCAAGCAACTATATATTAACTTTACCCAACAGACTTTGGGCCACCTGTCTGTTTCCTGCTTTTCTCGCCAAGCATCCCTCCTGGGAAGAGCTGATTGGAAACACAGCAGGATAAAACTCATTTCTCCCCTTTCTTTGTTCCATCTGTCTCTCTTCTCATCTGGGAGATCTCTCGTTCACTTCCCCACTGCTTCTCACGTTCAAGGCTGAATTCTCCACCTGTGCTCTTGATCCACGGCTTCTCAGCTTCGTCCAGATGTTGCTGTCATGGTAAGTCCCACTCTTCCCTATCTTTCCAACAGTTTGGACCTCTCCCCCTACTGACTCTTACACGAGCTGCAAATATCCCTGTGCCTTTTCCACTGAAAACCCTTCATTCCCTCTGGCTAGTGCTCTAACACACACTCTCCTTCCCTGACCAAGCTCCTCTGAAAAACAGGATGCATTTCCCCTACCCTCTTACTCATCTCCTATTGACTTTTCAAAGCACAGTGCAAGTTTCTAACTATAACTGCGTTTGAAACTGGTTTCGTCAAGGTCTTTCACGATATACCAAGTGTTTTTACTACTCTCTGCAGCACATGACATTATTGGCCATGACGGACTGGAGGTTCACCCCTCACTCATGTCTGAGACATTCCTCTCTCATCTACAGTCACTTGGATGTTCTCAGTCTTCTTTTCTGGCTCCTTTCTCCTTAACCTCAGGACCCGTTTCTTCGTAACTTCCCTCTTTTCACTTTAAATCCATTCGCTCAGTTTCCACTGCTACCTTCATAACTCTCAACTTTCCAGATCCAAACCTCTTTCTTTGAAATCTTTGCATCTGATGCATCCTGGATAGTTGTACAGATGACTACGTGGCATCAGCCTTGCTTTTGGTCTTCAATACAACCCACTCCCAAATGAGCTCATTAAAGGTCCCTTCCCCCTCCCCTCTTCCCCCTTGACAAACTCAGTCTATTTTTCATGTTTCCTTTTACATTGAAGGGCTGCTATCTACTCAAGATTATGCTTTTAATAGTTTCCACATAAATACCTATGAATTTAATTTATTTATTTTAACTACTAATTAAAGACTGAATTCAAATTCTGTCTCTATTAAGCTTTGTGACTTTGAATAAGTTATTTAATTAATATGAAAAATTAAACTTTTATAGTAGTATATGAAGTTTCTGTCTCATATATATTTATATATAGGTATATATGTGTGTTCATACACACAACATGTATCTTTACCAACACTGTTCATTACCAGAACCTTTAATTTTTGTCAGTCTAATGGGTATGAAATAGAATAAAATTGCTATCTCAATTTAAATGCCCAACCAGCATTGGGTTTTGTGCTAGAAAAAAGAATACGTATTGGGCAAGTGCTTAGAAGAGTGCTTAGCATATAGTAAAGCCTTAATAAATGTCGTTTATAACTCTTGTTAGCATTATTATATAGCATTCTATTGTAACTGTAATATAAAATTTTATCCATTTGCTTATCAATGAATATTTAGTCTCTAACCTTTTGCTATGAAAAGCCTCACTCCAATGATTATGTTCTTCCATTCTTTTGGCCAGTAATTGGTCTGAGAATGGGTACATGACCAATGCTGACCAAAGAAGCATGAACTTCTGATTTCCTCACCCCTTTTAGAAGCCACAGGGATATCAGGGCCTCCTTTCCTTTGGGACGTTATCTGTCTGGATGAGATCCACAGAATAGCTGCAGCGTTCTTGCTGCCAAGAGAGGGAGAGTCTAGTCTGTGATACAAACTGAGATACTAAGAATGGCAGAAGCAGTATTGGAAAGAACTGTGTCCTTGAAGACTTGTTGAGCAGTTATAAGTCTGATTTTGGTCTAAACTCTGCACTCAGACTATAGTAGATGTTCATGTTAATTAAGCTAATTTGAAATAAGACTCTGTTGCCTACAGCCAAATGAATTTGAACTAAAGTTGCTCCTCAGTACCTGCAGGGGATTGGTTTCAGGACCCCTGCGGGCAGCGAAGTCTGTGGATGCTCAAGTCCTTTCTATAAATAAAATGGTGCAATATTTGCATACAATCGACACACATCCTCCTGGATACTTTGTCATCTCTTAAGATTTAGAAGATTCCTTATAATAACTAATACCATGTAAGCGCTGTCTAAGTAGTTGTAAATACAAACGCTCTGTGAACAGTTGCCAGTGCGTGGCAAAGTTTTGCTTTTTGCAACTCCCTGAAATTTTTTCCTGAAATTTTCGATCTGCATTTGGCTGGTTTTGAATTTTATTAAATGACTGCTGCATTTAACGATATGAGTTTTTTTCTTTACACTGTCAAGTTGGTGTATTACATCAATGCATTTTCTAAGTTTAAATTGTCTTAATAGCCTCAGGATAAAGCGTACTGAGTCATGAGATTGTTTTTCCTGTGTACACGTGTGCACGAACACACGCAGAAGTGCGAGTCAGTTTACTATGTCATACAGTATTTTGCACCTATTTCATAAATGATCATGGCTAATAAGTTTCCCGGCTCCATTTACTTGCAGAATCATTATCAAACTCACACTAGTTTCATAAAATTAGTTGAGGAGTTTTAATTTTTTCCTAAACTCTGAAAGAGTTTTATAAGAAAAGGGTAATCTATTTCTTGATAACTTGGTAAATCATGTCAATTGAAACACCTAGACCTGTTGTTTTTCTTGTATGTGGATTTTTCTATAATGATTGTATCTTTTTAAATGCTATAAGCCCGTTTAGATTTTTTATTTACAATGAGTACATTTTATTAACTTACATATTTCTAGATAGCATTTTGTGATTTTAAATTCATTATCATAAAGCTTCTCCTACTTTTAATAAGTTTTAAAAATCCTCAATATTATCTATACTTATGGTGTTCTTTTCAATACATCTATCCATCCATCCATCAATCCATCCATTGCTTTTCTCTCTCTTTTTCTCTTTTTTTTTTTTTTCCTGACCAATATTGGCAGAGTTTCATCTATGTTAATAGTATTTTTCTAGAACTGGGTGTTTATTTCATTGTCTTTCTCTATTCTTTTTTTTTCTTGTTTGCTTCCTTTACATTCATTTTCCTCCATTCATTATTATTTTTTCCAATTTTCTTCCATTTCACTCTGCTATTTTCTAAATCCTTGGTTGTAATTCAGATCATTAATGTTTAATCTGTTAATTAATGTTTAATATGGTCAATTCTATATTAGTTAGGAGATGCTCTAGGCTAATATAATGAGAGGATCCAAAGTACATTTTAAGAAATATTTTGAATAGGAGTCCAGGCCTCTGGTGACGGCTTAGAAGCTTTGGGACCTGAGATCTTTCCATTGTATTTGTCTCCTTTCCAGAGGTAACTGACCTCATATGCACAGGAGAAGGTTATTCAACAGCACAGAAGCATTCCAGCCCCAGATCCCAACATCACTTTCATTCCCTTATATCCCATTTTCTGAACCAAGGACAAAAGAACCATACTCTCATCTGTTCTGTTGGCTGGCTTGCATAGATTGCCGCCCACGCCCTCACCGTGCACAGATGTGCACACATGATTATATGTCATTTAAGAAATGAAATAACTCATCATTGTATATACATCTTCATCTTTGGGTCTAGGTTCAAATCCTGGCTCCAACACTTCAAACCATAGCATCCAGCAAGTCGTTTACACTTTCTGATACCTAATGTTCTCTGGAAAATGAGGGTAATAAAACACGACTTACGAGGCTGTTGAAAGCCTTCGAGGAAGTGGAGTGTGTGCAGTTCTGTGCAGTAGCATTCAGTAAAACACACCTCTGCACACTTACAGGAAACGCCTCAGTAAAGGAGGGATCATCAAGTGTAAGTCCCAAAAGTTCATCAGAAAATGTACTGTGATTTTCTTGTTATGTTTCTGCTTTGGGGACAAAGAGCATTGCTTTTTAAAAGTGACAATTCTCTAATCATGGGAAAGGGAAATAAATATTTTGTTTTCCTCCAGGGAGAAAAAGAGATGCAGGAAACACTTGATGGAATTTTCTTCAATGCTACAAAGTTGGAGGCTATAAATCTAAAACACAAGTTGAATTACTGTTGACTTTATATTTCCTCAGGGTGCTTTTGATCACATTATTAAACTGTATCACCTTCATTGACCTAATTTTATCACGGAGTCCAAAGGATTAAAGCACTACTTTAAAAAATAAAATAAAATAAAATAGAATAAAATAAAATAAAATAAAATAAAGGTTTGTTCCAGGTGGTCAATCTGATATTCTTGTTAATTCCTGCCAATTGCTGTTAATACATTTTTGTTGCTCAGAAGAGCACATGTGGAGCTAAATAAATTTCAGCTTTCTTATATGGCACATTATTTCCATAAGAGGAGGAAGGCTGTAAGGAGTTGAGCTCCCTCTTTCTTATTATTTTATTTAATATTTATCAAGAGCAATATCTAAGAATAAAATGAGAGCTGTTATTCTTCACAAACTTAATGAAATCAATTCTGAAAATATAAGATCAGCGGTTCCAGTCACCAGCTTTTACCTCGCAGATTAGGATGCCTAAGTCTTAGAATTCAAACGTCATCCCTCACACACTCCCTAAAACAAATAATTATGGTCCCCAAAAGAAATCAGTTAGGGTGTGAATTCTTCCCCCTTGACTGAGTATGAAATGAAGCCTGAGGAGCAAATAATTTGTTATGTAATGAAATTCTATCAAAGATCTTATCTAGAAAAAAAATCAGTGAATTCTAAAGTTAACAATATTACTGTGGAGGAAAGATGAGGAGAGATTGTGGAGGAGAGAGAAGCAGAACAGAGAGGGAGAGAGAGACAGAAACAACCATACAGAAAGAGAGACGGAGGGAGGCATGTTCCCCCCACACCTAAGTGAGGTCATCTGCTCACTGGGCTTGTGTTGCTAAGATTCTCCCATTCTAGAATGGGCGACAGAGAAAACATGAACAGATTAACTTCACAAAATATCTGGAAGTTCATTTTAGTCAATATTTAACTTTTCTTCTACCTAAATATTTTTTTTCTGCTTCTTCTTAAGACCATGATATACAGCATTGGAAGAACCAAGACATCTCAGTCTCCTTCCTTGCCATCCCTGGTCTGTCTCTGGGGGCGGTGCTATTGCTCAGAGAAAGGACCTCAGTGTCCCCAGAGGAACAAGAAGGGCGGACCCTACACAGCGCCACACCCTAGATTGCTATCCTCTTCAAATGATGTTGGGTCTTTTCCCCAGTCAAAGAAATCTGACTTTTAAATTGTAAACACGGCTTTGTATGAGCAATGTACGTGCTCCACTCCTTTCCCTCACACTTCTTTTCTCCTCTCAGGTATCATTACTTGATTGCCCAAGCAAGCCAGTTTTTCCCAGACTAAAGGTCTACATTTGCTGAATGCTCTCTTGACACAACATTAGTGGGGTATTTTTTGCAAATACAACTGACTGTCCCAGTAGTGGTGGAGATAGCATGAATTCAGAAAAAAAAAAAAAAGCAAAAAAAAGCATACTTGGATTTAACGGGGAAGAGGGAACAACCGGAAGGAAGCTGGTAGCTTTCTCAATTTGCATTGCTAGTTTGTGACGCTGTTTGCGGCTGAACAGTTTCTCTCTCACAGCCACGATTCCCTTCTGCTCATCCCTGTGGTGGAAACAGTATCCCATGTGTGTGACACTGCAATCTGTCACATGGCGTGACTGTCATCCTCACACGTTCAGCATTAGCCATACCAAGTGTGAGGAAAGGAGAGCAATGTCCTCCATGCTCAGCTAAAATGTCACGGAAACTGTGAAAACACACACAGTGTTCTGTGTGCCCATCTTCCAGCATGATGTATTCTCAGTTTTCTGCAGCCAGCAAGCCTTAATTCAAACCAAACAAAAATATCAATGGGTTGCATATGGTATACTTCTCAGCATCATTAAACCAAGTTGAGCTAAACAACATCATCCTTACAGCATTTTCCCTGGACTAAACTAGGCTGTTCACATTTATAGTGCCTCCAAATAACGGCATGTGAAGGCACCTGAAGGAATCAGGCCTGGCTATTACTCCCATTTTTCTGGATGCTTTTTCTCAGTCTTTTGGGGGGGGGTCCTTCCTCATGCCCCCCACCTCTAATTGATGGGATGTCCCAAAGTCCTTACCTTGGGCATCTTCTCTTTGATAGTCTTTCATATTTACACCCACATCCAAGACAACCTCAACCAGACCCATGTCTTTAGTTGTCTTCTATATACGATGATTCCCAAGTCCCTCTCACTAGCACGGACCTCTTCCTTGAAGTTTAAATCCATATAACCAGCCACCTGCTTGACATCTCTCCTTGGGTGGGGAAGAAGCAGCTCAAATTTAAAACGTCAGCTACCTCCAGCCACCAACGTCCAAACCTGCTTTCTGCTCTGAGTTCATGGCAACTTCAGTTTTCGAATTGTTCTGCCCCACAAACCTTATAGTACTCCTTAATTCCTTTCTTTTTCTTATAACCTGTTATCAAATCATCAGCAAATCCCATTGACTTACCTTAAAATATACCAAAAACGCAGCCACTTCTACTCACAACTGCTGCTACCACTTGGTCCAACTGATGTCTCTGTTTGGATCCCCCCTACCTAGTCTGTTCTCATCACAGGAATCAGTAATCATTTCAAACATAAGTTAAATCATGTCACTCTTTCTTTTTCTTTGTTTTAATAGACTTTATTCTTTTAGAGCAGTTTCAGGTTCACAACAGAATTGAGCAGAAAATAGAGAGTTTGCACATAGCCCTCCCCACCCACACATGTATACTCCCCTACCCTCAACATCCCTCATCAGTGTGGCATATTTAGTATAATTGATGAACCAACATGGGCACATTATTATCAACCAAAGTCCATAGTTTACATCAGGGTTCGCTCTTGATGTTGTACATTCTATGGGCTTTGACAAATGCATAATGACACGTAGCCACCACTGAAGTATCATACAGAATAATTTCATTGCCCTAAAAATCCCTCGTGCTGCTCTTATGTTCAAAACCTTCCAGTCACTCCTCTGTCAAAGTGAAAATCACAGATAGTCCTAACCCCTGAGGTTATTCTCTGTCACCTCATTACATTTCTGGCTCTTCCAGACCCACTGGCCTCCCTGATGTTTCCTAAGAACTATTCCCAGTGTTAAGACATTTGCTGTTCCTTCTGCCTGGCATGCTCATACCCCAGACGTCTGGAAGCCCGTCTCCTTCTTTCCTTGGAGCTTTCTCCCCAGCGTCCTCTCAGAAGTCACATTCTCTGTGAGGCCTTTTCCCACCAAGCTGTTTTAATTCCACCTTGTTGCCTGAAAACTGTATATCTTCTTTCTCCTTTATATTTTTCTCTTCAGCACTTATCACTGTCTAACACACGTTACACTTAACTGTATTTCTCACTTACCTTGTTGGCTGACTGTCCTTGCCACCAGCAGTGTAAGCAACGTGAAAGCAAATATTTCCGTCCCCCGTTTCTCTCTTGTTTATCCCCAGCACCTAAAACAGAACTTAGAATATAATGAAAAGAGGCAGAAAGAATGAAGAAATACAAAAGGAAAGAAGAAAGAAAGGAGGAAAAGAGGAAAGGAAGAAAGGAAGGAAGGAAGAAAGAAGAAAGAAAGAAACAGAAAAAGGAGAGAAAGAAAGAGACAGAGAGCAAGTTAAATATTTTTCCTTCAGACCTTGAAGAGTAGTCTACTCTGGGGAAAGGACATTTTAATTTTCAGAGTACTTTTTTCACTTTTCCTCTTTATGAGAATATTCATGCAGTTTTTAAGTGACTTGACTACATTTTATTTTATTTGTTTCTTTGCTTCCCTCTTTCTGTTTTTTCTCTCATTTGTTTTTCATCTCCTTCTCACACCATCTCTCAAAATATCCCCTGAAAGTTGCTGGGAAATGAGGCAAGGGAGTACAGCACGGGAAATGGAGCAGGAGGAGTGAGATTAGGATGCTGTAGTACACACACACACACACACACACACACACACACACACACACACACACACAGACGGATTGCTTTTTTCCACTAAGGCAGGTCTCGCTGGCAGTCATCCATAAAAGAAGTCCCAAATGTCTTGTTGCTGTATTTCTAAACCTTCCAAAAAGTCATGGTTTTAAAAAGCATATTTCTAGTAATCCCTAACGTTGAAAGCACTGAATCATTTGTTGCATGTTGAAAAGGGGGCGAGAAATGGAATCCACAAACTAATAGTGTGAGCAAAGAACCAATTCTTAACCCAACCTTGTCTATACAGGGGATCTCAAAGAATGACATGATAGATGAATTTTTAAAAGGAGTGTGGAATTTACAATACATCAATGTCAATATTTAAAGTGTAGCCCACTTTTGAGAATACAGAAAATTGATATAAAAATGGAGTAATTCAGCTTCTAACCCTTACCCCAAAAACCGAATTCTTTATTATCATCTACCTAAGTCTTGTGCTTGAAGACTTATCTGGGTAAATTGCTCTAAATAAACACAATTTTTTCAAGGTTGTAGACTAGCTAGGACAATGTGAGTAAAAAACTATTCATTAGAAAGAACATTCCTTTTCTCCCCCCAAATGTGCAGTGTATACATTGCTTAAACCATGTATCTAGCTATTGTTCACTAGTAAATTAGCTTACAAGGGACTATTATTTAACAGTGTGTGGCCATTAAACTCCCACTCTAGGACATAACTGCATAAAAGTAGTAGAGAATGCTCCAAAGTGTCCTTCTGTCAAGGTAAATATTCATTACAGATACAGACAAAAATACGCTGATGACTATTTTGAACTCTAATGGTTGGTTTATCCCAGAAATGTTTGCATTTTGCAGCCTGGAAAAGTCAAAGGATGTTGGCTTGGGATAATGTTTTTAACACATAAAATAATGCATAGCATTATACAGGAAACCAATTATATTGAAATAGTGTCAAAATATTAAGAAAATATTTGTGACAAATAATGTTCCTTTATTTAAACATTAAATAATAATCAAGATCTAGCAGTTGGTCTTATAATCACCATAATTTCAAAATGGTGATGAGAATAAAATTTCTAGATATCTACAATTTGTATATATATGACATTATGAAATACCTAGAAAAATCTAGGATAAAGTCATAGATACTGCTAACAATAATGTGGTTGATTGCCTACATTCATAAAAGAAGGGAGTGTTAAAATTTGAATTATAGCTGAGTAAAAATTAAAATGTACTTTTTTTGCATCTGAATTTGCAATTCCCCTTGGATTCTCTAACATCTCTTTAGGGTGAGTGGTCCCTTTGTAAGAGTGCATGATTTAGCGCCTCTCCTGAGGGTTTTTGCTGCTGCTGCTGCTGCTGTTGTTGTTGTTGTTTTAATAGTTGATTTATGATGTTTTGTTAGTTTTTAGTGTACAGCAAAGTGATTTAGTTATACGGATGCATATATATTCTTCTAAGGGATTTTAATGCACCAAAATGGTGTTTTTTGAGACTGTCAAATGACACTTATGTTTTTCTTTTCCTCTTTGAGAATTGATGTTTGGATTAAAAAAAAATATATATATATATATATATATATCCCTTTTGTATATATTAACTGTCATCTCTAGCTGTGATAGATATTCGCTTAACCCAGGGCAGCACATCCGTAAATATATTTGTGTTTCTTTCCTTGTTTCCCCCCCATATTGTCACTAAAAATGTCAGTCTCCTGTGCATTCTCCAAATTAGTTAGCAGAGAGCATTTGCTTAAATGAAATTCTCATTTGTGATGCTTAATCAAAAGGGGATGTTTTCCCCCAGCCTTTTCCGACTTGACTCAAGAAATAGCTGAAAGTATTTTCAATGAGACTCATTAGGTGGTTCTGATTAGTAGCGGGCTGCTTGTTTGGGGTGATTGATGCTCACTTCTGGAGTACCAGGAAAGGGCGCTTTGCCAAATTTAGAAGTCATCCCACCCTTATGTGGTCTGTAGTTTTGAACAGAAATAAATGAGGCTCTGGGTATTTAAATGTATTTGCTCTTGGCAAAATACATCTCAAAAGGCTTCCTGGAGATCCAATAATTCTTGAAAATTAAACAAGATGACTTCAATATCTCAAATTGTATTAGAACTTTCAGAGCGTTTTTGCTTTCAATGAAGACAAACTACGTATAGGGCTTAAAGCAAACCTGGGATGTGTACTTGCTATGTTGAGATCTTTGGGACCCAATACAGATTCTATATCATTAGCACAGGCTTTATTTGGAATCCAAAGACGTGCCCTAGAATTAGAAGCCTAGTGTATCATCTTAATTTTACCTCTGATAGTCTGCAGGGCTTGACAATTATGTGTCCTATGTCTCTATGATTATAAACTGTACCTTACAAGATCTGATGCTAACACAATTTTCCTTGGGCCGCTCATGGGGAAATAAGAAAGGAGAGGGTTTTCAGCACATACATCAGGGAAAGATGAAAGTTGATATTAAATGAATATTTCATAACTATTAATTTTAAGTCATTCATGTCCTGAACACCAAGTGTATACAAAGTACTAACTGGTACTTTGGGATATAACTTAAATAAGTGACAGATATCTTTCCAATTTATCCACTTAGGATTGTGTCCATTTAAATGTTTAATGCTTATAGTCTTCCTCATTCATTCAACAATGCTTATGGAGCACCTCTACCTCTACCATGGGAATCATGCCGGGTAGACCAAACATGAAAATGGGTAAGTCATGGGCCCTTCCTTCAATATGCTCACACTGTAGGGAGGAGGTAATGATTAAATATTCTTTAAGAAGCACTTGATCTTTCTGTTTTAATGTAGCTGCCTTCCATCTCTAGATATTATATCCCTGTGTTTTCTTTCTCTCCCTTGGAATACAGAAGATGATTAAAGATATCTTTACCATCCTAGATGGTTTATTTCAAAAGCTAATATTAAAAAATTAAGGCTTAGACACTTGTTTCTCATTTTTATAGAATCTGAGTATCAGTGTGAGTCAGAGACTAAAAGAAAAATTATTCGGTTAGAACCCTTTGATATGAAAAAGTCTTTCCTCAGTTTATTAGCATTTTCCCACTCTAGTCACTGGTAACTTCTACATTCTGAGGGAGGAAACCATCAAAAAAGGAAAAGAGCTGAAATTTTAATAAATTCAGTTCTTACAAGGGATTGGACAATGAGGGCAAAAACCTTGAGATGAATACCGTACTGTTGAGGGTCGGATAACTGCTGCTTTATTTAGCCATGCTTTGCTTTGAGTTATTTCTTATCAAGAGAGTTAATTAACAATTGCAGCATTTAATTCAGCCTTAAAAGAGAGTTACTAGCCCACTCATCCAAGAAAGACCAACAAACTGTTCCTTACTGTGCATGAATTCTTGTTTATACCACACAATGATACTCTCATTCTCTCGCAGACTAACACTGTGAAAGGAATTATGGGTGAAAGTGATTTGGGAAATAACTTAGAATGGATCCCAGCCATATAGACCAAAAAAAGAAAAAATAAAAAGGGAAAGAGAGAAAGAAGACTAGGTCATGAGAAAGACATGATGGGAATGAGATCAGGAAACTGGAAGGCATGAGAAGGGGAGAAAAGGATGGTGAAAAACAAAAACAAAACCAAAAAACAACTGCTACTAAAGTTGTCAAAATGCCTGGAATTATGTAGTAAAAAAATGATGAAGTTTGAAAAAAAAATCAATTTGGGAGTCTATTGACTCTTGCAGACTTAAAATTTTATAGGACTGGAAGAAATTCAGGTCATCAAGGTTCAAGAGAAATGAGTTTCTACTGCCTTTTTTATGCAAAAAGTATTTGAGGAAACCATTTTTAAACTAGATAATAGAAAAATTAGCAGTCTCAGTGCTTTTGAAATGAAAGACAATTGGGAGGCTGAGAAAGTCGGGGGGAAAACAGAACTCATGTCTCAGTAGCTTTTGAAAGTTGAATTGTTTCCGGGGAAGAGTCCAAATGAAGTTCACTTCCAACTTCATTATGAAAAAAAGAGTAGGTTTTCTTGGTTTTGAGAAGGCTCTGAAAATACTGTGTGCTTTAAAATGACCTCAGTTTCACTTACTATTGGGCCACTATAGAAAAGTGATTAATTTGCTACAAGTGTGGGGGTCTTAATTTTTACAGTTATAGGGATGCAAATTCCATTTTTCAAATCAACTATGAAAATATACATGACATGTTTTATATCTGCACAACCTACATTTCAGTTTTACTCCATTGTTTTCCGACACCTCGTTCACTTCTATACCTTCCTATAATTTTTAGAATTAAAAAAGTATCTTCTAAACACACACAGACAAAGTTTTCTGTCAAAGAGAGTCTCAAATCCAAAGAGAAAGAAAATATGACGGACAGTATATTAAAACTTAACTTAGATCCACTAGCAAATTTCCATTAATTCTTCAGTGTCATGTCATTTGCCTTTTCATCAGCCCTTCTGGATGCTGGCCCTGTACAATGGCCCTTATTTTGAGAGTGTATGAGTCACCTACAATGTTTTGTTCTCATTTTATGTATTTTGTAGTGAATATTTGTAAATGGATTAAGTGCATTGGAGTTTATCAGCTGGGAGAGGGAGTTTTAATTTACTTCTCCCAGAAAAGAAATGCAACTGGGACTGGTCTTCTGTGTGATTCAGGAACACTTACTGATGTCATAGTCTGGGATTCTATGCCGGAATGAAACAGATGATCTAGGAGACAGTTTTATCAGAGCATTGTCTTCCAGAGGTCTGCCAACAAACTCACCTTGCCCTCCTGGAGAGTCCCTTCTCTAAAGGAAAGGCACCAGAATTAAGTCAAGTTGGTACCCCATCAATCTCAAGGATTTGGGAGGTTATGAGAACGTTTGCTGCTTCAGGTAAAGTTGCCAAGAATTTTGGGTGCTTACTTTTGATCCTACCAGATATATTAGGCTTAAATCCACAATAATGCTTTTTATGGATTTGAACATTAAGACCAAAAGCTTATTTAAGGGGGTAGGTTTCCGGCTAAAGTGTAATTTCTAAGCCAATTCACTCATTAGCCGAGCCCAAGGAAGTTAGCTGTTCATCATGTCTGACTTGAACATTTTTACATAATCCCCGGAGTGAGTCTTTTCACTTTAGGCTCGACATTAAAGCTCAAACAAGCATCAACTGATACAAATTTTAAACTTAATTCTACTTAGAGAATGTTCTTGTGTGCAGTGGGCAAGAAACATGGGACAGTTACCCCACTCCCTGCTTGCTGTCTTCACCGAGGGAAACTTTCATCTGACACAAAGAATTGTCTGCTTCTTTTCAAAGTCAGTTTCCCTCAGTGTCTTTCCCACCCTCATGTTTATAATTACATCTGGTTCATTAAGACATGGACTCAGTAGAGGATGCGCTGTTTTTCGCAGGGGGAAGAAGGCCCTGTGAGATGTGTAAACGCTGTTTCCTCTCTTTGTTCCCCCCAGCCCCCGCCCTTGTGGTGAGGCTCTGATGGTTAACACCTCATTTGCAGTACTCACTTTCTCCACCCATAATTTGGCCTCCATCCCTTTAAGTCATAACTCCTAAGATGAAAACTAAAATAGTATCTGTGGAATTCTGATCCATGAAAGGCAGCCTTATATAGAGTATGCACACTGGGGATGCGGGCAAGCATTTTAGACGATGCCTATGTTTGGGTTAATATCAAACACAGTTTCCCAGTGGAATAGGAACACCCATGAGCCATCTTGCAACTCAGCAACTGTTGGGCCACAGTTGCTCAGCAATGCACACATGTATCAGGCTGATTATTTGATGATTGTGGGAGGGAGCAGAGGCACGGCTTCAAAGTCTGAGCTCGGAGGAAGTTTCAGCTGGCTTGAGGGCTTTCTCCACCAGCCAGTCCTGAGACAGATGATGGAGAGAAACACAGAGACAGAGGGAGACAGGGAGATCCCCTCCCCCTCAACTGTGGGCAGCGAGGAACTAGGCGTCGCCAACTGCCTATCATTCGTCACGTTCTGAGCCCTTGCGGCTGTGAGGACAGATGTCCGCAATTTTCAGCTCTTAGAAACATACACCCTGGAGGAGGGCAGGCCTAAGGTAATATTATTTTTATTCCCGCCTTAGCTGTCCTGTGGCCCAGGCTGAACGCAATCCAAGATGTGCAAGTGCATCACGTTTATAACACAGCTGTGCACGAGACGGGGCCAAGGCTTCACACGTTCCAGCTCTGGCCTCTCTCTGTGGAGGTCTCTTCTCATGTTCTCATATCCTCACCTCTGGTACCGCCCCTACTCCCCAGAGCCATCTCCACAGCAGCAGGACCACGTCTTCCCCCATGGAAAGTTCTGGCACCTTTTGTCCTGTGGATGAATGTTGCAGACACCATGGCTTTCCTGTTTTGCTCAGAGCTGTGGAGATATCTGGTGACATCGCTTTCTTGGATTGTATTGGACGTGAGGGTGGACCCACTGCTGGACACGTTACCCAAAACAGACTCCTTTTTATAGACAAGAGAGCTGGAGAGTATTTAAACTGTGCTCCAATAAATGTATAGCAAGACTGTGGCTTTAAGTCAAGGACAGCGGGATGGAGGTATTGGAGGGGGGGTGTTGGAAGGAGGTTAAGGTTCCCTCAGCCTTTATAATACAGACCAGACTTGAATCCACATGGCGCTGTAGCAGCAGCCATGGTGGTTTTGTTGTGCTCTCCAGCCGTTTCTGAGTTTCACAGGAAGAAGTATTTCTTTGCGAGTTGGGGGCTTCCTCTTTTCTGAATCTTGGGGCCTGGATTGCTTATCAAATCATTGAAGAAATGGAAATGTTTAGATTTGGCTCAGTTCTCATCAGAGTTGAAGCCATCCAAAAGCGGAAAAAGCCTCCTTGCTCTTCCCAGATGGGCTTGTTTTAGGAAGAGCTGGGGACTTTCAGAGAAGGACGAGCAAAAGGTGACATGGATCAATGAGTTGCTTCTCGTTGGGCCTCCCTGTCCCTAGATCCTAAGTTTCCATCACCAAAAAAAACAGTCTTTTATTAAGTCAAATCTTTTCAGAAATATTCTCCTTGTGGTCCTATTTTATGTCTTGGGTAACAGATAACAAGTCCAATCTCTTTGTCTCTCTCTTTTGTGTCCTGATATTTAAATAGGTACAGAGGCCATAGGGACACTTCAACAAAGTTTATGGAGATTCTGTACAAAGATAAGAAAAGAAAGGTAAGATGTCTCTATACAGTTGGGAGGTGTGGTTTGCACAGTTTCCAAACAACCCAATTCAAAGAATAGCATGTTCTAAATCAGGGTAGTAAATTCTGGGTTAGCCGAAGATCAAAACACTGATGGAGTCATGATACCACAGGACTTTCTATCATGAGACCATTCATCTTCTGGTCTTTTGAGTCCCTTCTCATCCATTCCCTGCTCCTCCCTCAGGGACCAGGAGAGAGGGAAGAGTGGGCCCAGAGAGGGAGGTAGATTTGTGGGAAAAAGCAAATTCCACAGAGCCAGAAGAAAGGAAGTGCCGACGGTGGGACCGGGAGTGTGGAGAATCCAATAGTGAGGACTATGGAATCATGAGCCCCTAATAAGATTTTTTTGGGTTGGAAAGAAAATTGCAGTATAAGGGATTTTATAGAAATCGTTAATAGAAGGCTGAAAAATAAAAGTCAGACAGGGGAGAGGAGTTTGACAAAAAGAATTGGGGGGCAAGAGAGGCTTCCAGGCTGTCTCTGCTCACTCAGCTCCACAGCGCCCTGCGAGGTTGGTAAGTGTGCTCCTGTTTGAATAGGAAAGGTTTTCCTGCATCAGTGCACTCTTCTTCCTAGCCCCAACTCAATCTCTGGGAAAAAAAAATCAAAATCACACTTGGTCATTCTTTTAGTTACTGCAAAAGGTCTGTCTGTTCAATGAGCTGATTAAGGTCATTCCAAAGTTATCAAACCGGTCTGAAGTTTCCTGGTGAAGAAACAAGGCCCTGTGACTTTAGGTGTACCATTAAGGAGAAATGAAGACATGGTCATAAAAGTGGTTCAAAATCCAATTTGAGTCCTTTCAAGGCCCTCAGGGTTTAGCAAGATATCGGAGCCTTACAAAGTGCAAAAATCAACTCTTTTTCCCCCCTTCTCACTTAAGCCAGAACGGTGGCTATTCTGAAAGCTAAAATAATTGTTTGCTAAGAATTTTTTTTTTTTTAACCAAGAAATCAAGGCAAACTGAAATCACAGTTCTGTGTATAAGGAACAGAATCCCTCTGTAAAGTGATGCTGGCTTTACATGTTGTGTACGCCAAATATTTCGGTAACTGCATTCACTGTATCCTGGTTAGATAGGCTGCTATTTGCTAACGTATACCAATATTAAGTTGGAATATTTTAACTGAAACTGTGAAAACTTGCAAATGTCCTGGCAGGTAAGCGCACTTCTTTTTCTCTTCATTAAGGAAGCATTTGAAAAGGGAGAGATAACTCTGACGCTGGCCACACTAAGAAGTAGGAGCTCAACGTCTGACGACACCTGCAGTGACATTGCCCTGGTCAGTATACCTCTGAAAGCGCCAAATTTGAATGTGATGACTCTGGAGAGCAAAGTCAAGAGGTATGGGCATCTGTTTACCTTTTTGGCAAGCAAATCACTGCAGTTCTGTTTGTGTTTTACAAGCTCTGCCAAATTTCCTCTGATACAACAATCACCCTCAGTAACATGTGGAAGAAGAGGTGTGAAAATGAATGGTACAAAAGGATTCCCCTTTGACCTCGGAAAATGAAATGGCTGCAGACCACATTCAGGAGGCCCATAATTTATTCCTGCCTGTAAGCACAGTCATTCTCAACGATTTTTTTTAGGCATCTGGTAAAGAGTATTGGATAGACTGGGAGTATGAGATTTGCAGATACTGACAGTATATATAGAATAGATAAACAAGTTTATACTACATAGCACAGCGAAATACATTCAAGATCTTGTAGTAGCTTGCAGTGAAAAAGAATATGAAAATGAATATATGTATATTCATGTATAACTGAAGCAGTGTGCTGTACACCAGAAATTGACACAACATTGTAAACTGATTATAACGCAAAAAAACCCAATAAACTGCTATTAAAAAAAAGTATTGAATATCTGAAACATGAGTCAGAAAGGAATTGGGTACAGGGTGGAGGAGGCTACAGGAGAAGAATCCTAAGGGTTAATGAGACAGATAAGATTAGTTCTTGCCCTGCAGGCTAAGGGTAGAGCATCTGTATTAGTTTGCTAGAGCTGCCATAACAAAATATCATGGGCTGAGTGGATTAAACAACAAAAGATCATTTTCTCTCAGTTCTGGAGGCTGCAAGTCCATGATGGAGTGTTGCAGGTCGAGTTTCTTTGGAGTCCTTTTTCCTTGGCTTATAGATGGCCATCTTCTCACTCTGTCCTCACAAGATCTACATGAACTTTGCTCTGTTTGTGACCACACTTCTGGCATCTCTCTGGTTGCCCAAATTGCCTCTTCTTATGAAGACACCCATCAGATTGGATTAGAGTCCACTCTAATGGTCTCATTTTAACTTAATCACCTCTTTAGGACTTTATCTCCCAATACTTAACATTCTGAGAAACCAAAGGTTAGAACATCATCATATGAATTGACAGTGGGAACACAATTTAGCCCATTATAAAGACATGAACAGATAAACAGAAAAGTGCAACAAAATATTAGTGACACAATAATAGAAGGCTGAATGGGGGATGGAAAAAATATCCATTCTACCCAGAGCCCTCAGAAAAGGAAGTGAATCATAAATCAATTCATGATGTTTCAACAAAAGATGGGTAGTGTATGAAGTTGAGGAGAAGGAGGGACATTTGGGGAAAGCATTCTAAGCACAAGAGGATGTATAAATACAGGAAAGGAGTATGAATCTGGCTTTTATGGAAGAAGGTCAATCCAAGGGGGTAAGAGACAAATTTGAATGATAAGCAAGTCTCAGATTATCCCAAGCCTTATAATCAGACAGTATTGTCTTATAGTCATGACAGCACATTCTGGACTTAGACCTGTGTCCAAACTATGACTCTTCCACTTCCAAGTATTACCTTGTTTAAGTTTCCTAATGTTTTTTTCCTTCCATTTTTTTATCTGTAACATAGTATCTCTATGGAATGATCAATCAATCAATCAATCAATCAATCAATCAATCAATCAATTGTCCCTGAGACTGTACAAGGATTCCTTGAGCTTAGCTCAGTGTTTGGCACATAGCAGCTATTGAAGACCCATTATTAACTACCATTATTCTTCTGTCATTTAAAGGTTTTGGACTTTATTCTGCAGGATATTTGGAGACAATGTATATTTTTAAGTAGAGAGGTAATATGATCAGATCTTAACAATCATTCTGGTAACTGCGGCTCATGGATCAATGAGGTGAAAGTCTGCAAAGGAATAAAAGAACCAGTTTGGAATATCCTGCAACATCCATGTGAGTGACCAAAGAACATAACCATAGGAAGTTCAAGCAGAGAGAAGAAGAAAAGAAAATAGACTTGAAAAATATGAGATCGACTTGATAGAATTTGATTGGGGATTTAAAAGCAATAGAAATATAGGATGATTTCCAGATTCCTGGCTCAGGGAACTAGGTGAGCCATCACTGAGGAGAAAATAAAACTCAGGTATTAGGTCTGGAGAGAGAGCTTATGAATTCAATTTTGGGACCATTTATCCACCACACAACTCACAACTTCCGTCTTTTCTTGCCAAGCTTCAATTCATATGGTCCATTTTGGTCTTTCACTATAATCTTTCTTTTGAAAATCCCCTCAACAACATTGCCATTCTTCCCCCCATCATTTCACATAATATATAATATATAATAATAAACATCAACCACAGTTAAAAATGCATCCTCAGAGTAGAAAGTGACTTAAAAAATGTCCATAGTCATGATGACTGGTCTTGTTTCAAAATTACGAACACAACCTCAAGTGAGTCAGAAGTATTGCCCAGGAATCTTATTTGTCTTGTCAGTTTGCCTTTTAAAACTATTTCAATCATTCTTTTTTCCGCAAACATATCTCCAATCCTCCTTCTCAGCTGATAAAACTTGTTAGATGTTTTACCTAGACGTTGGAAGCAACCAGAAGCCTGTGTCCTCATCTTCCCAGCACGAAAGCTGTTCTACCTGCATCTGTCACCATGAACTCGGCCTTTCTTCCCACATGATGAATGAGGTGTCTCTGCCCTCCCTATGAGACCAACCCCCGCACTTGTGCACCGTATTCCTATCCCCTCTTATATAAGCAAAACCTTTCTCTTGCATTGAATCCCGCTTTCTTCTTTAATTTCTTCTCTTCTATTGGATGATTTTCATCAGTGGACAGACATGAAATAATGTCTCTCATCTTAAAAAGCAGCCTCTCCCTTGACACCAGATTTGCTTTCCACCTTCCACCCATTTCTGATCCATTTTATGGCAAAACTTCTTGAAGTAATGTTGACATTTTGCCTCCTCCTCTCTCTCCTTCCTTCCTGATTGCTTCTTTCCTTCAGTCCTCAGATGCTTCTCTTCAGTTCTACCCCCTCTTCCTTCTCTGAGTCCATCCAATCTCATCTTTTAAGCAGTACTTTCTTCTGATAAAGCTCTACCTCCAGCCTCTTTTTTGAGTCCCAGACGTGTATATCCAATTGTTCACTCAGCATCTTAACAGATACACAACAGAATTGTGGATATCCTCCTGCCCCACATCCAGCTCCTTCATGTGTCCATTCACCCAGATGCTCAATTTTGGAGTTATCCTTGACACTTTGCTTTCTCTCACAACCTATGTTCAAGTCCACCAGCCAAAGCCTATATCCACTCTACCTGCAGGGTATATCTCAGATTGAATTACGAGATGTGAAGCTGATAATGGAATTATTAACAGTAGCTCACCATCATCTAATTATTTGTGACAATCCTCTATAATATAACAAACAAGCAAGCATGTTAGCATATGTTCTGCTCTACAAACTGAGGAGGTCTGAGAAAAAGATAACGCCATTCTCCTTAGTGTTTCATCATTAAGAAGCCGTACTTTTACAATTCAAACAATCTATTCTCCATACTCAAAAATGTCACCATCACTTGAAATAGGTGTATTCTAACAATGGAAATGTTCAAAAAAAAAAAAAAAGAAAAAAGATAAAGGAGATTTTGTATGTGTATCATTACTAGTCAATGAATGCAACAATCCTGAACTTATTGTTTTCAACAATGATATTGCAGGAAAAGGGATGTATTCCGATCTCTCACTCATAGAACTAATGTTCTCCCATTTTCACTTTGTTCCTAGATAAAAGCCTATTTCCTTGAGCATATTAGACCATACTATAGGGATAAGAAAATTCAAAGTCTGACTCTATTTCTAGTTATGTGAACGTTCAGCGTGAAATCTCTGAACTTCCCTGTGGCACAGGATTACATTTTCTCTTGAGCCCTTATAAGGCAAAGGTAAATTATCACGCACATAGGATAGAATCAGTGTTTTCCATGCAAAATTACTTTTAAAAATGTGAACAATTTCCTTTGACAGCCACATCTTTTCTTAGGCTAAAGGGATAAATTTCACTAATAAAAGACTCCTGAAACTTTCCTTTAAAACAGGAACAGCAGACAGAAAGGGCCAATTGAAGTCAGACTTCAGGCTGCACGGATGATTGTGTGGCCACCAGTGTTGCTATCACAGCAGAAAACATGTCTTATAGGTGCTTGGCTCATATTTTGTTTTTAGAGGCTGAAGAGTTAGTTGTCTCTCTCGTCGCTGAAAACTATTATTGACATGACAGCTGAAATAATTAAGAAGAATGATTATGTGTGCACCCAAGTAGAAAAACAAGTCACTTTGTGTAAAAATTTTTATATAGAAAATTTTCATCTCATACCAAGAGACACTGTCAGCATGGAGATGAACTGATCAAGATGGCGCCAGACTTAAAAAAAAATGTGTTAGTAGTTGGGGGGCAGAATATGTGAGGTGTTTCAGCAATGGGGAAATTGCAAGGAGGCACCTGAATATCGAGGGAAGAAATCCAAAGACAGTAACGATGCTGTACTAGATGTATTGTCTTTGTTCTCTTCACCCCAAGGGTATTTTAGTGATTGGTTATGGAAAAAAAACCACACATTACATGTATAATTGTGAAATTGTAATTCAGTGGTGAGCCCATGAATGCATGGGCTTGGTTTTTCATACCGAGCTATTTCTTTAGTTTTTGTCTTATTATGTTTTAATTCAAAAGAGCATTTTTGTTAAATAGAATATGCAACGTTTTGTTAATATAATATGCAAACAGGTAGTAGAAAATGCACAGTGGTGCCTTGGAATTTGAAAAAAAGAGATAATACATGAATGTTCTGGTTCCTGAGGGACAAAAAGCTTTTGGACACATAGTTTCAAAGGAAGCCAGGGTATCTGTCTGTTCTGGGCATCCAGACACAGAATAATAATCCAGAGTACGATCTAGCATCTACTGACAACCCACATACCTACTTGTATACAGCGCCAGTGTTGCCTGGTTAGTGGGATGGCCAAAGGAGAGGGAAGAGGCCTTTCCCAGGGGATGGCTTCTAGTGGGAAATTGTTTTAAGTAAGCGTCACTGTCAACGGGTGTTACTTTCTGACAAAGGAAGAAAAATCAGCTTTATATCAGCATCTAGCTATGAAAAATCTACACCACCAGTTGAAATAATCTTGCTCTCTGATGACACGCTCTCACCCTCTTTCTCTCTTCCTTTCTCTGTCTCTTCTCTCTTTCTTCCTCCCTCGTTCCCTTCCTTCCTTTCTCTATCTATCTATCTAATCATAATTTAAATTCCAAAGCATACATCAGGGTAGCTAACCACAAATTACTGGGGCAGCAATATTATCAGTGCTCTTCAGAATACTGCTATCCTAGCTAATCCTAACAGATTTCTCTCCAAGAAAGTCCTCAACATGCTTAGGTGCCTGCTGATTTTTACACCTGTTTCTTAAAGGTTTCTGGATGAGGAAGGGAAGGGGGAAATGGTAAGACTTTTTTTTTTAATCAAATAAGTTGACTTTAAAAGAATTTATTTCAACCTGCCAAGCGTCTAAGAAAAATGGGTAGCATTTTATAGTAGGCAACAAATGATATCATTTCCCTGGTGTTGCTTGTGATAATCACATTACTCCCCAGCAACTCTCCAGGTATCCATGTAGCCGTGAGGTGTGATTCCATGGCAGCTTGGACATTCCATTGTAATTTATAGTAACATGAATTAATATCCATTTATTGTGAAGTGCTAATGAGATAAATACATGTGGCGGCTTCATGTGGTCCTGTATTCTCTTACTTTAAGGGGGGAAAGAAAAAAAGGAAAACCTTGCATAAAGTACCAAATTCCCTGATTATTCACAATGAAAATGCACTGAACTGTCATTCTACAGGCAAATAATCTGAGGTCACCGAAAGCTAAGGACACAAGAACAAATGATGAAATATTGGGCACTTGGGATAAATCCTCAATTGATCCCATCAATCAAATTGTTGTGAAGAGTCAAGCAGATTAGATAAAATGTTCCCAGGGCATACTCGATCACAGTGACTTTTGGTATGTGTCACATAGCCTTTTCATGCTCCTAGCTTTGCATTCAGTAGCCAAAGATCTACACAGCTCCTCCCTGTATGTTTCTACCCTATTGACAGACATCACACTTGTGACTTGATTTGGTCAATGAAATGTGAGTTGAAGTGACAATGTACCTTTTCTTTTCTCTCTGACATGAGCCCAGCAATCCTAGATTTGGGCTGTTCAATCAACTTGGGTCAACAAATGAAAAAGAGATGGAGCAGAAGTCTTTCAGGTGGGCCAACCCACATGAATATGCAATGAGAATAAGCCGTAAACATTTGTTATTTTAAACGACAGATGACTTGGAGTCATTTGTTACTGCAGCCCAACTTAGCACAAGGTAACTAATACACACATTTCAAAGAGATGAGAATTTTCTCTATCTGAAATATAGAGACACTTTAGGTTGCAAACATGTTATTCTGTTTATAGTACAAGGACTGTGTACAGATCCTAACAGAACTTAGCTGCCTGGGAAAACTTCTTAATATTTCCAAGATTACAAAAATTTCCTTTTGGTAATCTGTAAATTGTTATCTTTATTGCAACCAAAGTATAAAAGGAATACAATTAATTGATAGCTGTGATGTTATCTGTGGTAGAATATTGGGTGTAACTAAGAACCCGAAATTAGATTTTCATGCTAACAATGGAATTCGCAAAGAGATTTCATTAACAAAGAGCTGAACACTGGGACAATTTAATTTGCTTTTTAGACAAGAAGGATAGTGATTAAAAACTAAAGGAAGGCAAAATAAAATCATGACTATTCTCAAAAGGGAGAAAGCTTCTTGTTATTCTGAATGCATAATGTTGGGTATGTCTTTTCAGATAAATTTGTACTTTACAATGTTGTAGCTTTAAAAAAAAAATCCACATGCTTCTTCTACCTAATAATGGATTACATCAATTTTTGAATTGTTTGAAAAAGTTATGAAACAATAGCTATCCCATTGTACTCCAACAAAAATGACTTTTCAGACAAGTTACCCAAACTTACCCAGTGCTATTGCCTTACTCAATTGGGCATATCCTGGATGCAAATTTGCTGAGCAGTTTCTAGGAAAATAAATAGTAGCCTAATATTTGATGCTATATCAAGATGTACAGGTCCTGATTTTCGGGCACTTTTGCAGAGTGAAGGGAATTATACTGTTGTGATTGAGAAACCAGCGGGGAGGACACATGCCCACTGCAGTCAGACCTGGACTTACCACTGAGCCATCCCTCAGATCTCTCTCTCTCCTTTTTATTAAGCTCAAGCTGCTTTTCTAGAACATCAAACAAATACAGATCATATTTCTAGTGAGAACATCAACCGTAGAACTGTAGTCTTTCATAGAAAGAAACTTTAAATGTGAGTTATTTCCCATCCTCTTTCCCCAGACCCAATACAATAACATCACTGTAGCCTGTAACCTTGGTCTCTGCTTATACATCCCTAGAGACAAGGAACTTAATATCTCCCATCTCCTTATAGCTGTAGCTCTTAGAAAGTATTTCACATTTTATTTAACTGTAATCTGGCTGCCTCTTTTTTCACTCATGGACACTAAATTCTGTTCTTAAAGTCACGATGAACAAGTTTGGTCCCTGTTCCACATGAACAAACTAAAGTACTTAAAATCAGCCAACATGCCTTGGTCTTTCTCAGTACAGGACTGACTCCCTGTCCCCAAACAACTCTTCCCTTTTCTAAACAAATATGTCAATACCCCTTATTACTTCTTATATGTCAGGACTTCTTATTCATTTGCCATTTTGACACTCTTCCTAGAGTAGATCAAGCTTTGATGCCATTTCCTTTAAAACAGTAGCCTAATAATGGTCTAGGAGGCGTGTACTGGCTCCCAGGACTGAGCCCAACTGATTGAAAATGTAGAGAAAAGCACAAGCATCAACTTCTCACTTTAGGGATTTCATCAATGGGTTACTTGAGCAACTGACCACATTATTTATTCATTAGTGCTACTAAGGAGAGTCTCTAAATTTCAGTTTATATGTGTGGTTCCAAAACCTTCTCTATTCTAGGGTAGAGCTATGGGAATTTTTGGAAACTTAAGTTTCAAATTTGAATTTAATAACCCTGCTACTATGGCTGAAGAAAAAAAAAGATTGGATAGGTAGTGATAATTCCCACCAACTCAAGGTCATTTGAAGATAAACTTTTGATATTATGTTCTTTAATGGGGTCCACCCAACCCAATGGGATGGTGGAAGGGAAATCATTGAGAAGTGTCACCACAAAAGGACTGTTCCAGCCTTGTTCAAATCCCTTGTACCCAATATAAACAGAGCTCTGTGGACTTTTATCTATTCACTCCCCTTCCATGAAACAAATATTGTAAATGACTGTTAAGCCATCTTCTCAAGCCTCTGGTTAAGACAAGGAAATCCTAGCAACAGCAGCACAACCACCAGCCCTTACACAACAAAAAGAAAGATGAAGTTTTATTCTAAAAATACTCCTTAGCATCTTATTTCTTACAGAAGTATGTAGCTACTGACTGTGATGTTGTAAACATGACAGTCTCCTCAATGAGAGCTGAATTGATTTATTAGGAGCAAAATAGCTATGTGGGTGGGACTCAATTGGCTTATTAAGGATCTGATGGCACTAATTGCACAGTGGGTGAAAGAACAAAAGAAGGAGGGAAGAAAGAGAGAGTGGCAAGGGGCCAGTGGAGGGACCCCCACTGGTCAGCCGACAGGGGAGGAGAAAGCTAGGAAAGAAGGCTTCTGCTAGGAAACAAGAAATTGGAATACCATGTTACCCCGGATAAAATTCTAAAGAAGAACCAAGACTGGCAGAACGGTCACTCGTCCCGTCCTGCCTGCACAGATGTTTAAGCACAAACACTGCAATAAAATGAGGCTCTCCTTTCTCACTTATAGACAGCCAGCTTCTCTGAGATAAAAGGAGTCTTGGCTCTGAACCGAGGGGAAGCAGGAAGGTCATGGGGTGGCACTGGGGTCACGCCAAAGCTATGCCACAGGCAGCCCAGTCACGATTAAGAGTATAGATTTTGGAGCCAAAGAGAGCTGGGTTCAAGTTTCTGTTCCACTCTTTTCTATTTGTATGTTCCTAAGCAATTTATTTAATTGTCCTGTGCCTCGGTTTCCTTAGGTGAAGATGACAACTGCCTAAATCACAGAACTTTTTTGAGATGCATAGGAGGGTGTATGAAGGTGGTTTGTATAGTGCATGGCATATAATGAACATTCAACAAAGGAAGTCACTTAAAAATATCATTGTCAGAAGAACAATTCTGTATAAATCACCTTCGGAATCTCTTCCAGATCCAAAATGCTATCCGTCTTCATCTGTACGGTTAATTAGAATCACAAAATGTTAGAGTTAAAAAGGACCTTAGAGATCCACTATTTCAACCTTCTTGTATTACAAATGGGAAAATCAAGGTCCAGACCAAAGATCAAGTGTCTTGCTCAACGTCCCTCTAAAGGAATTCTTAGTGGAAGGTGAACCTTAAATTTTAACTAATCAGAATTGTATTTAAGGAAATACTTTGCATGTTCCGTGTACTGCAGCTATCATCTGCAGAGCTCTGCGAGCATCAGTCATCAAAGTGCAAATCACCACTGCCCTGTAGCTAACTATTAATTCTCATTACTTATTTAATAGGTATTAAAACACCCACAAGTAAAATTCAAAACATAAAAAAAAAAATTACCCTTGTTTTAGTGAAGTTTGCTTATAGATCTTTTTGGTTAAAACTTTGCCTTCTTCCCCTACCCAACTTACCAATCTCTTATCTCTATACAAATGAGCCTTGGTATCATCAGGGCTGAGGGCCTTTGTTCATATTGCTTATGGGCTGTGCGCACTTCACTGCTGGTTGCAGGTCTGCAGATGGGAGGGGAGACTCTGTAGCCCTGCATTTAGCTATGAGTTTGCAGCCCCCACCTGTAATGAACGGGCCTGGCTGTAGCTGTGTAAATGGGGTCAGTTGAGGAACATTTGCCCATGCAGTCATCCTCTTCAGGACTTCCGTGTCCATTTAGGAAACTGCCTCTGGAGCATCACGCCCATTGTGCTATAGCGCTGTTTAGAAACAGCCTGAGGGGAGATGACTCAGGTGATGGTGGCCAGCTGTTCTTTCTCCACCGAGATGAGAATTTTGAAAAAGCTACTTGATGATGGCATTGTTTCCATGGCTGATAAAACCAGGCAAATCTCTTGATTGGAAGAGCCACAAAAGTTGTGGAAACTTCTTCCTCAGAACTATAAAGGCATCTCTCTTTTGTGTCTTATTGTGCAGTGGTTTGTAAGCAGCCTGTCCAGACCTTGCTCCTACAAGTTTTCCTTGTCACAATGATCACATGACATGCTATAATATCCCAAGAGATCCTGCATAAATCAAGCTACATCTTGAAAAGAATTGCCTTCCACCAGCTCACACGGAAGACAAGCCCCCCTACCCCCGAATGTGCTCCTTTTTTCCTGAAGGAAAGAGCATGGGAAGAAATGGTTCTTTACCTGCAAAGCTGAAGAGCTTCTCTATAGACTAAGTGGAGTAGTAGAGAAGGTGCTTATTCTGTAAAATCAGGAGAGATTAAGTGAAGACCTTGGCTCTCATGTTGCTATCGTAGGATGCAACTGACACCCTGGGCTGGTGACCATGCCTTCACCAACTCCTCCCCTCTGGGGGATTGCAGGAAGAATTACAACAGAAAATGAAGGCTGGGTTTGATTCAGGGATCATAGTGGGTTTGAAATAAGCCAGTGTTTATGTTGTCTCCAAAGAGCTTAATAGCTCAGAGCTTGAACTTTTGTGTTTATTTTAAAAATGCCAGGGAACAACATTTTTTTTCCGTTTTTCTTCTGCAGTAAATGTTGGTTGCCTCAAATCTCTTCATGAATGTATTATGGAAAACTGGGACCAAATTTCCCCCTTGTTAGCCAAGTGCATGCCTGCTGAGGTTTTATGTTAGAAAATACAATTTTCTTTAATGGAAATACACAGCAGAGATCTAAGTCATCAAGCACAAAATCATGTAGCCCAGAAATGCATGCCTGTACCCATTTTTCGGGCCAAACTCTCTTCTACCTTCCATTGATTCTATGCACACTATAAGCCAAACAATATCAGTTTTACAGATTCTCTATTTTTATGAGTTCAACTTTACAGCATTTTACCTTTCTGTGGACCTGAAATGAATTCATTTCATACACACACACACAAAAAAAACCCTTCATTAGGTATTCATATGAAGTTTTAATTTTTTTACTCTTGTTTATGATCTGATGCCCAGAATATTTTGAAACAGAATATACTGAAGTGAGTATTTTATTTGCTTGCCTATGTTAACAGAAAAAGAAAACAAAAACCTCTTGTTCTATAAAAGTGCATTAAAAAATACCTAATAAACTTTCTAGTCTCTTAAAATTTATAGATGCTCTTAGTTTGACAACCAGTTTTTGGTCTTAATACCAAAGCAGTACGTGTTGGTAAAGAAGCTCTTATAAAACCAGGGGTCACATCAGTAAGGGAAAGTAGTTTGCCGTCTATTCCAACTCTTATTGAAAGAGGTACTGGTGTACTGTGGGAAATATACGAAATTAGGAGTTAAACTGAGGTTCAGATCATGTCTTCGAGCTTACATAATATTAAATTCCTAATCTACATAATGTATATACTAAAATCCATGTCATAAAGTTGTGGTGAGTACTATCAAGTAACTAGTACAGAATTCTGAGCACACTACTGGTACTTAATAGACTTTTCATCAATAATGGTCATTTCTAGTTTTTTCAAAGCTTTACTCTAAGGAGCTATTCTGAATCCCACGTATACGTCTTCTGTCAGCAGAGACTCAGCCCTGCAACGTGATGGAGAATGACCCATTCACATTTTCAAGTGTTCTTGACCTTGGAAAGGTTTTCAGTGATGGGTGTCAAGGAAGAACAGCAGATATTTAAAGGCTGTGTTTCTATGTTGGTTCCACAAACCGATGAATGAAAAACTTTCGTTTTATAAGCCACATATCTTCTAGCCAGATATCTCAGGAAAGCAACTGTGCAACAGACAATCCTGTGTTGCTGTTCTGTGATATTTTTATTTTTTGGATCCTTGGACAAGTTAATAGAGCATTAACCATAAATAATTGTTCATGGAATTTTCACCTGTCCAGAAGAGGAATAAACTTGTAATTGTGCTGTGCTCTGCAACCAGTAAGAATAAAGAAAATCCTCCCACGACAGGCTATTTCATCAATATGAGAATATGTGTAAATGATCAGCTGTCTCCCACCTTAAAGAATGATGGGGGTTTGACAGAAATATAAGTTTAGCTACAGAAGATTTCATCCTTTGGGGCAAGAGGTTCCTGTCATTTTTGAAAAATCTTTAAAAAATATTTAACCTTAATGTTAAGTGTACATTTCACATAACTTATTCTGACATTTTTTAACTCTTGCCTTTAGGACAACAGGTGGATTGGTCATTGAAAAGAGAATACAATGCGTTTTTCTTTTTAAAGAATACTCCTAAACTTTCTGCACATCCCAAAGACTTGCCCCTCTGGAAGTCATGATTTCCCTGTAGAACATAAGCTCTGAATGGGCAGGGATCTGTTTTATTTGCTCGTGACTCTCACGTAGCTATAGCAGCAGTTCCTGACACATAATAGGTGCTTAAAAATTGCTCAACGAATGGATGACTAAACAATCATTTAGATCAGAATGCAACTTTATGTTGCATGTAACTTACCAAGGTCTTTTAAGGTAGGGCAACAACTTTCTTTCTTTACCCCTGTGTTCTCTGAAAATTTCCTGCTGTTACTCTGGAAGATAAGCCAAATGGCAATGCGGAGGTGCCTTCTTGGCGTGATCACACTGCCCTCCAGCTCCCTTGTGGAAGTCACACTCTGTCCATCCCCTCCATCAACCTGGAATTTAACCAACTTTTTTAGTTTAGTTTTTTTTTTTAATTACAAATACTCTTACCAAATATACTCTAGGTCTATTAAAACAAAACAAAATGTTGAAAAGCAAAGCTGAGTATCAAAAAAACTTTCAAAGGTTTATTTTTTATGCTTCATCCTCTATCTAAATTCCACAAATCAATTTAGCATTTGCTGAAAACCAGATATGCACCGAGCACCGTGCAGGACAGAAATGAGTGTGTATAATCCCAGGGTGGAAATTTTCTAAATATTTACAGTAGACAATTCTCAGTTCTTGGTGTTGAGTTGTGGTGTTTGATCTCTTGTTAAATGTTTGTATTTGTATTGAATATGTGTGTATATGTACAGTGTATACTTGGGATTTTCCTCTCCAATTCTGTCATCTAGAACAAAGAACAGCTGATTTTCCTGTTTCTTTTAATAAGGGTCAGAATGTCCCCAATTTGGAATGCCTCAGATATTGAAATGTGATGACATGGTGAAAAAAAAAACTCTTCTAAAAGTCTAGAGGAAGTCATTTCACCAACAACATTCTGAAGTCTTGATCTTTGGGGCCTTTCTTCTTCTTTGGTGTACAAGACATTTGTATTCTTCTCACAGCCTCCTATAATTCCTAGTCCTCATCTTCTATACGACCAAGCTGAAAAATGTTGGGATTCCAGAATCATCAGGCAAACCACACAGCTGCTGTCACATCTCTTGCCTCTATAATTTCCCCTGATTGATATATTTGTGCTCAGAATGGATAATCCATCCTTTTAAAAGGTTAATATAAAATGCTCACGATGGCAATTTTCTTTGTATTTGGTTTAATTCTATCATTTCCCATCCTCCGTAATTTTGTTCTGTTCTTCAGGACTGGGCTTACTCACCCCTCTCTAAAGAGCATAGTTGGAAATGTTTGCCCGTTGCTTGTGAAACACAACATGGTTGTAGTAGTAACAAAGGACATTCAGCCATAAGGATGACTGGGACAGACACGGAGAGAAATTTCTAGTGAATCTGAAGGGGGAGGGTATAGCTCAGTGGTAGAGTGTGTGCTTAGCATGCATGTGGTCTGAGTTCAATCCCCAGTACTGCCATTAAAGATAAGTAAATAAATCTAATTACCTTCCCCCCCTGAAAAAAAAAAAAGGGACAAAAAAAAAAAAAAAAAACCAACCAACCAACCAAACAAATAAAAAACCCCCAAAACATCTAGTGAATCTGGACTAAGAACAGTGGAACGGAATGATATCTTTTTCCAGATTGACTATGATTTACAGTCTAGCACCCAGAATACCTTATAGCATCGTTCTCATCCTTTGACATGAAAATCTCCATTTCTCACCCATTCATTACTAACTTCTGTAAATTTTTAGGAAGCCCCTCGCTTGAATCAGGATCTGTGCAAAGTACTGGGGACTACACACACACACACACACACATATACATATATATAACATTTTCTTCCTTTGAGTAACTCAAATTAGTGGAAGAAATGGATAATCACAATATAATTATGTCAGTGCAATGGTACTGTAATCAACCACAGGGACATTGCACCAGCAGTAATGAATCCTGTCCAAGGAAGTCAGGGAAAGTACCAGAAAAGAGGTTGTATTGAGCTTAGCTTTAAAAAGAAGGGAGGGAGACACACTGCAGGTAGAAACAGCACTGGCTCCTGCCTGCAGAGGCAAGAACAACTAGCCTGCGCGCTGTGGGGGAAATGGAGTGAAGCGATGCTGGGAAGGCGGAATGAAGCAGCATCGCATCACTAAAGCATTTTGACCTAGTTTTAAAATCAAGGGTTTGGGAGCAGAGACCGAATCTGCCTTTTCCAGAAACAGCTCTAATACTAGAAGGAGAAGAAGAGATGGGAGGAATAAGGGACTGCTAGGAAGCAGAAATATTAAGAGCGATGTTTTTTTCTCTTTTCCCAGTGTTACCTACCGTTCACTCAATGGAGCATTCTTGATATTATTTTATCACCTCAGTTCTTAGTCTTTATTGTAAAAAATGCAGATTTGTCATGTTTAATGTCTAAGCCTGTCATGGAAGAATGAGTTGCCTCCTTTAAAAATTCCAATCTCAAGGTCACATGTATGTCCATGAAGAACCATTTATGGAGATTAGTCAGTTCTTCTCAAATAACAGCCTCTGGCAGGCGCAGCGCAGAGCCTGTTCCTGCTACCTCACAGCTCCCTCAGGTAGTATCTGATGTTCTCCAGGATGATCTGCAAGTTATTTTCCCACAGCTTCCAACATTTTCTCAAGGATCTCAAGAGACCCGTTGCAAGTTTAAATCATTCCACCCTCCATCTGCTCTCTCCTCCTCTTCCCCTTCTCTTCCCTCCTGTGACTCCTCTGTCCTTTCCTCCCAGATTCAGGAGAAGCTCCAGCTTTCTGTCTTCTATTCCACCGGGAGCTCTTGACTGAGTTGAGCTTAAGGCTTGAATAGATGCAGCATCCATTGGGTAAAAAAATGTTCTTCCCAGGTAACTTTTTTTTCCCTTCATATTTGTAGGCCAAAGAATGCAATAGAAGTTTCACTAAAGATTTCTGATAAGTGACTTGACTTCTACAAAATATAAAATGTTCATTATTTACTGTATTTCTTCATCTCTGCTAACATCTGTTAGAAGACTCTTTGACCTTTCCCAAGGAAAGGTCAAAGAGCTTTGTATCTGCTCTGAGGTACCCTACAAAATGTACCCAGTCATCTGTTTCACTATTCTGGGCTCCTAAAGGGCATCGCTCTCTCTCTGTCTCTGGACAAAGCCAAGAACGCCCTTCATCACTTTCTCTATGCTCCTGAGAGCAAGTCCCAAGCCACACAAAATGCTAAATGATACAGTCATTTTGTTGATGAAAATTTCCTAAATTGACCATTTATCGTATTTATTTTTCTATTTATTGATCTTCATTTCTTTCATTTTTTTTCTGTTTTAAATTAAGGAAACATCACGATCCTATTTGCTGGAGAACCAATGTTCTAGTAGAAAGCTGTAGAATTTAATCACACTAATTCACAACTTCACTTCTTGTTAAATTACTGTTTTTATTACCATCAGAATTACACATGAACATAATTATAAAAGTCAAATAGTTCTACCAGGCTTATAATGAGAAACAGCAGTTTCCTGCCCCCAAATTTTCCAAAGTCTCACTGCCTTTCTCTAGAGGAAGCCACATTCACCCTTTTCATTTCCCCCCATGTTTCTGAATAACACACTTATACTCTTATTTCTTGACTTTTTTTCATTTTCAGATATTGTCCATTGATTTTCTGCTGTAGAAGATGAAGCTTTAGCTCTCTAGGGGCTTTCTGCTCACCTCCCACAAACACAATTATATCACAGTTCTTAAGTCCATTTTCAAGTTTACCTTATTATTGATGTATAAATATTTATACTGAGCCACACAGAATACTATTACTATATATTTTCTGATGTACAACTTTTTATCATCTCATCTTTTATGGCTTAGAATTCCATCTACTTATCACTAATTCATCACCAAACTCTCTTCCAGAAGGATGAAATCCCCTCCCAATACAGTTCTACTTTCTTACCGGAAAGTCTCCTCCCAGAGAATTCAGCTCCATTTTACAGCCAGAAGTGATTATTCTCTTGGCTTTTTCTTTCATTCTCAGTGACAGATGCACGCTCACCACCATCCCTTTAATTATATTCAGTACTAAATCCCCAATTCCTGGATCATGGGTTTGCTTTTCATGGATTACATCCTAGTTTTGATGAAGCACATCCTTCAAGTGCTTCCTGAGAAATGCACATAAGATAAAATTTTTGAGAACTCCCGTGTCTGAAAATGCTTTACTCTGTTCGCAGATATTGTTGCTATTTCATTGGAAACAGAACTCTTAAGTTTGAAAGCATTTCAAATCAAAATTTAAAGGCACCGTTCTTTCTTTCTAGCCTCCAATGTTGTTGTGAGAAAACCTATATAATTCATATTCCCAATCTACTTTATGGGACCACTTTTTCTCTGAAAAATGTTAAGATTTTCTCTTTGTCAACAGTTATGAAATTTCCTCTTAATCTAGAAATGCATTTCCTTCAGTCTGAGAAATATGTGTTTATATATATGTATGTGTGTATGTATATATAAATATATTTTTATATATACATACACACACACATGCTTAATAATTTTCTACTCCATCTTTTTATTTTCCAGACTGCCTTATAGATGATCTAATATTTTCTCTCCTATTTTACAGGACCTTACTTTTTATTGCATTTCCGGAGAGTTTCTTTACCTTTATCTTGTAAACATTTCATTGACCACCATATGTCTAAGTGCCATTAATGTGTGAAAACTCCTCTGCCATGCTCTGAAAGAGAGGAAGATGGCCTCTCCCCTCACTTTCTCTTGTTCTATGAACATGGGATTGAGGCATCTTACATCAAGATGAGCATTATACCCTGAGGATGGTAGAGCAATGAATTAGAAGAAGCCTGGGCCCTTGGTAATTTATGCGCAGTTTATTGAGTCTATGACTTAAATGACAGAAAAACATATTTCTCTTTTAAGTCATAGTAAGTTTTCTTAGGTTTAGTGCTATGATGATATATCTTTTTCTCCCCTTTTAATTTTAGCTGCATCTACGTGTTAAAGTTCATTTCTTATAAAAAGCAAATAGTTGGGTCTTGCATTTAGAACAGCATGTCTTATTTTCCCCCCTTTGAAGCCTCCTCCCCTGTAGCTAATAGAGGGAAATACTTCAGTTTCAAATTCTACCAGTAAGGCTTTAGTCTTTAGAAAGTCTGGGTTCATGGAGGAAATGTAAGATGTTAACCGAGCAGTTAATGTGCCCTGGCAGGTGTTAACTGTCCGTAAATAACTGAAAGCAAGATTTGTCTCAGATAAACTGCACAAAGCAGATAACTTGCCTGAGAAGTCTTGAGTTGACTAAGCAAGTAATGCCCCAGGACAAATGTAATCCCTCCCACAGAGTCACCAAGGGGCAAAAAGAAGCCCTGTGTTTTGCTGGTCTCTGAAATTTTCTCTCACAGATCTCTAGAGTTCATTAACCCTTTAATGTATAAAACAGCAGATGTCGACACAAAAGAGCCTGATTGCTTGGAAAACTTCACTCCCCGAGACACCATGGTGGTGACAAATTGTCTATGCATAGTCCCACCCGAGAAGGAGATTTCTTTTAGGGACGAGTATTTCTCAGTTTCATGTATATGCATATTATATTCATCATACGCTCTGACAATTTGGGGAATTTCAAGGAAGAAATAGGTCATAGATAATCTGGCTCATGAACAGTCATCATCACAAAAAACACAATTTAAAGAGAAGCAATATGATATTAAGAAGAATAATTTAGTTGTACAGTGCCTTTATTTTCTCTGCATGATCACTTATGCTTGCCCTAAAGCTGTTCATGCGTATTAATAATACGGATATCCTTTCTTCCTAAAACCACAGAATGTACGTTTAAATTCTTTAAAGGGTGGAACAAATTACTCCTGCAGTCTTAGAAGTTTTCGATAGATTTATTTATTTTCCACGTCATGTCCATTCCATTACCTCTTGATCACATCTTCAACCACTCAGCTACGTTTGAGATGCTTTGGCTCTTCAGGATCAGAAAGGAAAAAGCAGAAAAGTAACTAGGCATTTTTTTTTGGCTTTTGAGGAAAGCCTGTCTCTGTGTCGCCGTATGATGTGGTTATACAACACCAAACTCTTCTTCAACTCAATGACAAAAACATCAGTAAAACTGATCTTTTTGTTCAACTAAATCTTTCAGATAAAAATATCAAGAGATTTAAGCAGCATGCAAACATAACTTAGAACTGGGAAGAGGTAAAACCTCAGCCTGATGCCAAGAAATTGCACAGAAAAGCAGCATCATGATACTCACCCAGCCTAATTTTTGGAGGCTCCCCAGGATTGACTCAATTTTACTGCTAGTTTCACTTCTGTGAATAATTCAGTAATCCTTTAATTGTCCAGTGGTTTTATTTCATTTTTACAAAGCTTTGCAAGTTTCCTTTAAAATGATTTTTGTGATGTTGACGTACACAAAAATCACTGGAACACATATACATGATATCCTGGGGTTCATAAAAATGATGATGACATATTTCAGCTAGCTTTTTTTTTTTTTTTAGAAGTACGGAGTTTTTCTAAGCTAAAATATAAATGATGGAGTTTATATATATAAAAAATTCTCAATGTGTTTTTTAAAGAGGCATTTCTGTTTTTCCCATGGCAATTTGAGATAATCACTGTGTACAATCTTTTGAAACAATTTGCCACATTCATTTTTAATTAAACTTGAGTAGGCTGCAAAATCCCTTTACCTTCAAACGAATACTACTGAATTCAGCTCTGTCTCGTCTCACTCAGTGGTCCCCTTACCCACTCCCAGCCAAGCAATCACATAAACATATTTCCATTATTTGTTTTTTAAAATTAAATAATTTTATATTGAGATAAAATTGGTATATAACATATATTAGCTTCAGGTATGCAATATAATAATTTGATCTTTGTGTACACAACAAAAAGTCTACTTACCATCTGCCACCATAAAATTAATCCCATTTACCCATTTGGTTCATTGCCTAAACCCCTTCCCCTCTGATAACTACCAGTCGGCTCTCTGTATTTATGAGATTTTTTTTTGTTTTGTATTGTTTTGTTTGTTTGTTTGTTTGTTTTAGATTCCACATAAAAGTGAAATCATATGGTATTTATTTTTCATTGTCTAACTTATCTCCATCCATGTTGCCACAATGACGAGATTTCCTTTTTTACAGTTGAGCAGGATTCCACTGTGTGTGATATATAGTATCTTCTTTATCCATTCATCCATTGATGGACATTAAAGCTGTTTCCATAACTTGGCTTATGGTAATTAATACTGCAGTGAATATTGGGGTGCATATATCTTTTTGAATTAGTATTTTTGTTTTCTTTGAATAAATACCCAGAGTTGGTACAGCTAGATCACAGGGATCATATGGTAGTTTTATCTTTAATTTTAGGGGAAACTTTCATATTGTTTTCCACATTGGTTGCACCAATTTGCATTCTGACCAACAGTGTACGAGGGTTCCCTTTTCTCCACATCCTCTCTAACACTTGTCATTTCTTGTCTTTCAGATTTTCACAGTTGATTATGTTAGTTGTGGGTTTGTCATATGTGGCCTATATTAGGTACAGATACGTTCCCTCTAAACCCACTTTGTTGATACTTCTATCATAAATGGGTGTTGAATTTTGTCAAAAGATTTTTTTTTCTGTGTCTATTGAGATGATCATGTGTTTTTTTATTCTTCATTGTGCTAATGTAGTATGTCATATTGATTGATTTGTGGATGTTAAACCATCTTTGCACCCCTGGAATAAATCCTATTTGATTATGGTATATGATCCTTTTAATTTGTTGCTGAACTCTGTTAATGTGTTGTTGAGGATTTTGAATCTATGTTCATCAGGGGTATTTGCCTGTAATATTTGTGTATGTGTGTGTGTTATTCTTGTCTGGTTTTGGTATCAGGGTAATGCTGGTCTCATAAAATGAATTTGGAAGTGTCCCTTCCTCTTCAGTTTTTGGTAAGATGTTGAGAAGAATAGGTATTTTTCTTTTAAACTTTGGTAGAATTCATCAGTGAAGCTATCTGGTTCTTTCTAGACTTTGGTTTGTTGAGAGTTTTTTGACTACTGATTAAATTTCGTTACTAGTAATTGATCTATTTAGATTTTCTATTTCTTCATGATTTAATTTTGGAGACTACATATTTCTAGGAATTGGCCAATTTCTTCTAGGTTGTCCAATTTGTTGTTGTATTGGTGTTCACAGTAATCTGTTTTGATTGTTTGCATTTCTGTGGTATCAACTGTAACTACTCTTCTTTCAATTCTGATCTTATATATTTGAGCCCTCTCTCTCTCCCTCTTTCTCTCTCTCTCTCTTTTGCTAAGTCTAGCTAAAGTTTTGTCAATTTTATTTATCTTTTAAAAGAACCAGCTCTTAGATTCATTGACCTTTTCTATTGTCTTTCAGTCTCTATTTCATTATATCTGCTCTGTGTTTATTATTTCTTCTGCTGATTTGGAGCATTGTTTTTTCCTTCTTCTTTTAGGTATAAAGTTAGATTTTTAAAAAATGTCTTCCCTGTTGCTTGAGGTAAACATTTATTATTATAAACTTCTCTCAAAATTGTTTTTGCTGCATCCCATAGATTTTGGTATGCTGTATTTACATTTTCATTTCTCTCAAGATGTTTCTTGAGTTCTCCTTTGATTTCTTGTTGATGTTTTGGTTGTTAAGTAGCATGTTACTTAACCTCCACATATTTGTGTTTTTTTCCAGTTTTCTTCCTGTAATTGATTTATAGTTTCATATCTTTGTGGTTGGAAAATATGCTTGATATGATTCAATCTTCTTAAATTTGTTGAGACTTGTTTTGTGACCTAGTGTATGATTTATTCTGGAGAATGTTCCATGTGCAGTTGAGAAGAATGTGTATTCTACTAACTTTGGATAGAAGGTTTTGTAAGTACCTATCTCTCTGGTCTAGTATGTCCTTTAAGGCTGATTTTTTCTAATTGTTTTCCTGTTTGGATGATCCATCTGTTGGTGTAAGTAGGGTACTGATGTCCTCTTCTATTACTATATTGCTGTTAATTTCACCCTGTTAGTATTTACTTTATAGATTTAGGTGCTTCTATGTTGAGTGCATAAATATTTACAAATATTATAGCCTCCTGTTGGATTGAATCCTCTATTATTATTTTATGCCTTTTTCTTGCCTGTAGGACAGTATTTGTTTTGAGGTCTATTTTGTCTGATACAAGTATGGATGCCAGATTTATTTTTATATCAATTTGCATAGAATATCTTTTCCCCTTCACTTTTAATTTGTCTATGTCCTTAGATCTGAAGTGAATCTTTTGTAGGCAACATAGAGAGTTCTTGTTCTGTTTTGTTTTGTTTTTTAATCCATTCAGCTGTTCTGTGTCTTTTTGTTGTAGAGTTTAGTTCATTTAAATTTAAAGTAATCATTGATAGGAAGGTACTTATTGCCATTTTTTTTTAATTGCCATTTTGTTAATTATTTTCTGGCCTTTTTTATAGTTGCTGTCTGTTCCTTTCTTCTTCTCTTGCTCTCTTCCTCTGTGGTTTGGTGACTTTTTTAGTGTTATGTTTATATTCTTTTCTCATTGTCTTCTGTGTATTTACTATAGATTTTTGTTTTGTTGTTATCAGGAGGTTTTCATATAAGAGCTTATATATCTATAACAGTCTAGAGTAATTTGATAGCAACTGAAGTTTGAACACATTTTAAAATTCTCCATTTTTACCCACCCCCACCTGTTATGTTTTTGATGTCATACTTTATATTTTGTGTATCCTTTAACTAATTATTATAGTTATAGTTAATTTTGCTTTTTATTTTAAACTTCATACCAGCTTTGTAAGTGGTTAATCCCCAGCATGACTATATATTTGCTTTTACCAGTGAGATTTTTAATTTTGTACACTTTCTTGTTACTACTTAGTGCTTTTTCTCTTTAGCTTAAAGAAATCCCTTTAACATTTCTTGTAATGTCTGTTTAGTGGTGACAAATTCCTTTAGCCTCTGCTTATCTGGAAAATTCTTAATCTCTCCTTCCATCTGAATGATAAACTTGTGGGATAGAGTATTCTTGGTTGGAAGTTTTTATTTTTTATCTCCCAGTCCTTTGATTATTTCATCCACACTCTTCTGGCCTGTAAAGTTTCTGCTGAAAATCAGCTGATAGTCTTATGGAGGCACCCTTGCATGTAACAAGGTTTTTAAGATTCTCTATTTTTTTCTTAAATTTTGACATTTTAATTATAATGTGTCTTGATGTGTCTCTCTTAGGGTTTGGAATTACTTGGAATTATTTGGAACTCTGTGTTTATTGGGCCTGGATGTCTGTTCCCCTCCTCAGATTAGGAACATTTTCAGCCATTATCTCTTCAAAAAAAAATTTTTTTTTCCTTTTCTCTCTTTCTGGGACCCCTATGGAGTGGGTGTCATTCTGCTTGATGTTATTACATGGGTCCCTTAAGCTATCTTCATTTTTTAATATTCTTTTTTTGTTTTCTTTTTGCTGCTCTGTTTGGGTTATTCCTACTGCCCTATCTTCCAGGTTGCTGGTCCAGCTCTTCACTTCATCTAGTGTGCTGTTGATCCCCTATACTGTATTTTTCAGTTCAGCTGTTGTGTTCTTCAATTCTGTGATCTGTTTGGCACTTTCAAATAGTTTCCATCTTTTTGTGGAAGTGCTCACTGTTTTCATCCATTCTTCTGAGTTTGGTGAGACTCTTTATGGCTACTGTTCTGAACTCTGTATTAGGTAGATTACTTATCTCTGTTTCATTAAGGTTGTTTTCTGAGGTTTTATATCTTTTTCTTGAATTTGGAACATATTTTTATGTCTCCTCATTTTGTTTGTCTCTCTGGGTTTGTTCTTATTGGGTGAAACAGCTACCTCTTCCAGGCTTGAAGGAGTGACCTTGTGCAGCAGGTAAACTGTGAGGCCCAGAAATGCTATCCCTGCTGGCTGCCAGAGCCAGGCACTCAAGAGGCTTCCCCTGTGCGAGCTGTGCGTGCCCGCCTGCCATGGTGGGGTCGTGGCTGTGGTGCAGGGGGGGTGGGGGCCCCCCCCGCCACTAGCAGCTTAAAGGGACAGGGCCAAAATGGTGCGGCCAGTGCCAGCACTAGCAAGGCAGAAAAAGAACTCAGAGATGGCACCCACAGTGCATCTGCCCCTACAGAGAGTCCCAGCTGGCTCCTGCCTCTCCAACAGAAGCCCCGAGGCAGCAACCAAATCTCCTTCACACATGACCCAGGCACTCTTCAAACTGCCCCTATCGTGACCAGTGCTGGGGCAAGTGAGTCTGCATGTGAGCCTTTTAAGTTGCTTAAGTGTTGTTAATCATTCTTATGCATCATAATATTTCAGTGAAGTGGAAGTAAAAGCTAATTTTACAGCTGAAATAAAAGGAAGAGAGAAAATTTGAAGTTGACATCAATAGTTTGAAAACACAAAGTCTGAGGAGGTAAGATTTTTCCATGATCTGTCCCTGTGGTTTCTGTGGCTGCAGTTGGAATACTTTTCCTGTTTCTCCCCCTAGTAATTACTGCTCCAATTAGCTTAACCCTTTGAGACTAAATTCTGTGATTTTTTAGGCTCTCTAATGGTTCTAGAGAAAACTAGAGGCAGAACGCACAGCTCTAGAATTTGCAGCCCATTGCATAGCCCAGAAAATATCAGTGGCTGTCCTCTTGCCTTATAAAACAAAAGGTAACACATCAACCTTTGCCTTGTAGGTAATCGATGTATAATAAAGGGCAGAGTAGGATTGATGTGACTGACCACAGGATGCCTTTTGTGCTCCACGACATGAATTGAGACAATTAATCTGATTTTTCTACATAACAACAAGGGCTCCACTTTGCACTCAGAGAGGCTTTTTATCCAAAGCTCTCCAAGTGCACTGCTCCAAGGAAATGGCTCATAATTGTGTCCTTATCAACACTCCTGTCCAGAGCAGACTGGAGTCATGATCAAAGAGAAAGCAAGTTGCTGATTAATCCCTATTAACTGTCACCTAACAGATTCATTATATAAAATATTCCCTGAGTTTTTAAAACAAATAACCTTAATTTCCATTTAATTGCTTTTTGACCTTGAGTCACATTTTTCAATTGTAATTTTAACTTAAGTTAGAACAAAACTGAGCTATCAGGTAATGATAAACCAGCAAAGAGGGCACTGCAGGGAAGAAGTAACTAGATTTTATACGGTTTCACTTTTATCAATTTTAGCTATTATTCTAATATGCTTCCTTCTTTTAACAAAATATCTACATAAAAATTGTCTAATGTCTAATAAATGTCTAATAAAAATTAAGTCTTCCTAGAGTAGAATGAAAATAGATCATATAGTTGCCTAATCTAAACCTTAAATCTGATGGAAGAAAAGACTGAGACCCAGAGTTTTGTGCAATGTGCTCAAAGTTACACAGTTAATAAGTGATAGAAATAGTATTCAAATGAAATCATCCACTTGCTTTTACAAATATAAAAAGTGGAACCCAAAGACTTTCAGTCATTTGTTTAAGCTTATGCTGGTCGGTGAAAGGACCAGAAATAAAGCGTAGGTCACTTCCAGGCTGTCCCTAAGATATTCTGGATTCAAGGCAAAAGTACCTGTGGAAACTACATGAAATATGTCTAAACACTTAAACATTCATCATCTTGAAAACTTGATTAATAAGTTATTAATCAAGCTCAAAAATTGTTAAATAAAATATGTTCTATAATTCTACTTTGACAAACATACCCATCATAACCTGAAATGTTCGCTATGAATGAAGTTTTCAGTTCTTAGACTCGTTGGAGCACTTGAAGAGAGCTAGCCTCTAGCATGCAGCCCCTGGGCTGCAGCCAGCACGACTTTTTTCATTCCTGGCTCCATCCCACATCATTAGAGGCCTCACAGGCATACCTCTGGACAACCCAGTCTGCACATCCAGCATGTCTGAGCCCCATCTACATTCTTCCTATACTCTTGAGCAACTCTAAGGCCTAGGGGAGCACTTTCCAGAGATGGAGTCTGCCTTTGGGCTCATAGACCCAGGCAAGAGACCTGCTCAGGTGGAGGAAGCTGACTCAGAACGGTTGCTCACTGTAGCTCACAATCCCAGCTAACCAGAATCTGGTCTAGTGGTGCTGGTGGGTGGGATGCTGTTGCCTCTGGCGAGGCGCATTCTATTGGCTCCCTAGAATCCTTGTCATAGTGCGGTATGGGCAGAGGAGGGCCAAGAGGTGGCAGATTGTAAAATATGGAGGCCTAAGGCAGGGGCCTCCCTTGCCCTGGTCAAAGGGAAACAATATTCTCTTTATCTCTTAGTCCTGCGTCTTTCTCTTCTTTACCAGGATAACCCTCTGGGCTGTAATTGTTCAAAATTTTATTGTCCTTCAAAGGGGAAATTTACAACATCTTAATTTCTCATCTCATTTTAGATTTTAATCAAAACAGGTAGATCCACAATGTTGGGACGATAGTTCTCTAACTCTTCTCAGAATATAATTTATTTCAGTTGCTGACAATCTTTGTAAATCTCAATTATATATACCATTCTCAGTGAATACATCTTCTTTCTGTTAGACTCCTATGAGAAAAGTATGTTAATTTCAGACTGCAAATAAGTAGAGGTATTTATAGAATCTGGATGTTTGGATATGTTAAGAATATTTAATAAAAATTTCAATATAGTAGATGGTGAAAGGTTAAAAGAAGTGGTACTTGCTTTATCTTAGAGATGACAGGGCTGAGAGATAAATTAATAATTTATTAATTAATCTTCAAGTTTACGGTTGATACTAAATGAAGGAAGGGGACTAATTATCTCTCTGGCTTCAACTGTGGATAGTGCCAAAAATTTGAAGAGTAAAAATTGAATAAATGATCTAGATTTTTTAACAGTATAAATGTTTGTTACAGACGTCACCCACACATCCACACACACCCACACACATACATACATCTCAATAATTCAATCTGTTATTCTTTACCTGAATATTTTCTCATACATAGCTATCACTATTGCCTTTCAGATACCATTTCTTTAAACCACCCCACTTTTTATCTCGAGGGGATGCAAGAAGACAAAAATGTAAAAATTTTTAAAGGTCTTTCCCCCATTTCTTCCTTAACTTTATAATATATGAAGCAAATATTACTATCTCCACTTCACATATGAAGAAATGGAGCATGAATGGCATGCAAGAAATCACATAAGCTACAGAACAATCACATGGGAGAGTTAGGGCTCAAACTCAACACATGAGTACGTGCCTAATGCCCCTTTGTCTATATCACATGCCTTTCAAACAGAAATAATCAATTCCTGACTGAGCACCAATGATTGGGTCAGCAATAAATGGGGAAGAAAAGACAAATCCCTCATGTAGGAGAATTCCAAATAATTCGTACAGCTATACTGACTCTAATGAGGGGACTCCACACTGCCTAGTGTGCACAGTGACTTCCTCCAAAGAGTACAGTGTGAAAAAGGGGGAAAAGAGTAACTTCACAGTGGAGAAGGCTGGCAAGCAGGGTAGTAAATTTTATTCATTCAGTCACTAGATAACATTTACAGATTCCTTCGAATGACTCTGCAATTCCAAGACCTACAGTTTGGACACTCCTAGTTCATAGAGGAAATAATGGCACCATTATGAGAGGACATCAAAGATCATGTGAACAACAAGGACTACTCTTGCTTCCAGCTGTGACTGAATAACTGGTACCAGACTTGACTTCTCACCACAAGCAACTGTGAAACTGGAAGGGCTATATGAATTTTTTTTTTTTTTAGGGATTGGATAATAAGCAGCCCAGGACTGTAATCCTTTAGAAAAGCAAACTATAGGAATCAAGCCCCACATTTGTCTTGGCTTTTTGCCTTAGGACAGTTTTTGGAGGGGATGTCCAAGGTAAGGAGGGTGAGGCAAAGGTCAGAGTACAGAGCTACTGAAGTATCTGAAGTGTGAGCAGCACGGTACCAGGATGTAGGAGACCATGCAGAAGGTGTTCCAAATCCACCTGGGGCTTCTCTGTGCATCTTTGGCCCAAGGCGTGGCTGTGCACGTGCAAGTCCAGACAACTTTAGACCTAGTAGAGTGTAGTTGCTATGTGGCTGAGAACTGAGCAAGACAGCTGAGGTATAATAAATAGGACAGATAACAGAGGTCATGAAAGTCTAGGAGACACTGGACCCTGCAGCCCAGTCAGAGTGGAGAAACCACACTAAGCTCCTTGGTCATTTATTTTAGATCCCCAAAAGGCCAAGTCTTAAGAGTAAAAAACACAGCTTTGAAAAGATACCACACCCTAGTACTAAGAACAAAACCTAAAGAATCCCATCCTAACAAATAATAAAGCCAAGTCTGAGGGACTCTAAATAATCCAGTAATTATTTTTAGAACTATTTTTTTCCAATTTAATTGAGATATAATTGACATAGAACATTGTATTAGCTTACAGTGTACAATATAATGATTTTATAGATGTATATATTGCAAAATGATTACTATAACAAATTTAGTTAACATCCATCACCTCACATATTACACATTTCTTTCTTATAAAGAGAACTTTCAAGATCTACTCTCTTAGCAACTTTCAAATATATGATATAATATTGTTAATTATAGTTACAGTTACATATACATATACTGCTATATTTAAATGCCTGCCAGAACAAAATTCGACATTCTTTAAGGTGGCAGCATAATCCATACTCTTTCCAATGCATCTTTCAAAATATCTAGGATAAAATTTTAAAATTACTACATATTCTCTGTTTCTATGAATTCAAGTATTTTAGATACCTCATACAAGTGGAATGATGCAGTATTTGTCCTTCTGTGACTGGCTTATTTCATTGAGCCTACTGTCCTCTAGATTCATCCATTTTGTCACAAATGCCAGGATTTCATTCTTTTTCAAGGCTGAATACTATTCTACTGTATGTATATAACACATTTTGTTTATACATTCATCTGTCAGTGGACATTTGTGTTGGGGTGTGGGGAGAGGGAAAATGAGGAATTGTTATTCAATGGATATAAAGTTTTAGTTATGCAAGATGAATAAATTTTAGCAATATGCTGTACCAATAGTTAAAAAAGCAGTATTTCACTTCAAAATACATTAAGAGGATAGATATCATGTTATTACCACAAACACAGACACACACACACATACAACACAAAAACACAAGGAAATTTTTGTAGGTGATGAATATATTTAGTACCTTGATTGTGGTGCTGGTATCATGGGTGTATGCCTATGTCTAAATTCATCAAAATGTATACATTAAATGTGTGTAACTTTTTATATTGTCCATTATAAGGACAAATCTTTAAAACAAAAAAATCCTATGTAGCTGAAAAAGGAGAAAAATGAGACTCACAATCAGAAAAAGTAGTCAATGTAAACAGACTACAAAATGGCCCAGAAATTAGCAGATAAGAACTTTAATAAAGATGTGTAAGGACTTAAAGAAAAATGATGAACATGAGTGAACAGATATGTAATTTTAGCAGAGAAATGGAACACATTTTTTAAAAAGCCAAAAGGAAATTCTACAATATTAAAGTACAATATCTGAAATGAAAATTCAGATTAGAAATGGCAGAAGAAATAGTAGTAAACTTGAAGGAAGATTAATAAAGATAATCAAATTTGAAAAACAGAGAGGAAAAAGACTGAAAAAAGTCAAGAAAAAAAAGAACCTTAAGGATCTGTGAGAAGTCAAGCAGTCTAGTGTACACTCAGTTGGAGTCTCCAAGGAGAGGAGAGAGAATTTGATGGGAAGTTTTTTAAAAAGAAATAATGGGTGAAACTTACCCAAATTTTATGAAAAATATAAATTTATAGTTCAAAAAGTCTGGTGAACCTCAAACAAGAAAATACTAAGAAAACCACATTTAAGTATATCACAGTCAACTCCTGAAAACTGACAATAAAGAGAAATATCTTGAAATATCTTTCTATTGCTATGTAACAAATCACCACAAACATAGAGGTTTAAAACAATACTCATCTATTATCTCACAGTTCTTTGGGTCAGAAGTCCAGGTAGGCTCAACTGGGTTCTCTACTCAGGCTCTCACAAATTTGACATCAAGGTGTTGGCTGGACTGAGCTCTTCTCTGGAGCTTTAGGGAAGAATCGCTCCAAGTTCACTCGGGTCTTTGACAGAATGCGGGTCTTTGCGGTCATAGGTCTGAGGTTCTTGTATCCTTTTGAGCTGTCAGGCAGAGGCTGCTGTCTGCTCCTAGAAGTCACCTGCATTTCTTCTCACATGGTCACTTCTATTTCCAGTGCCAGCAATGGCACATCAACTCCTTCTCACATTGAATCTCTCTTCCTCTTCCACTCCCAGCTGGAAAAACTCTCTGCTTTAAAGGGCTCACATATTTAACCTAGACCCACTCAGGTAATCCCTTTGTGATTAACTTGAAGTTAACTCATCAGTAACCTTAATTACATCTGCAAAATCCCTTTTGCCATATAATGTAACATAATCAGGGCACAATTGTTACATCATATTCACAGTTCCCAAGAATTAGGATAGCAAGTCTTGGGAGGCAGGGTATCCTTCATGATTCTACTTACCACAGGAGCCAGAGAGAAAGAAACATTACATAAAGGTGAACAATTATGATTTCTTATCAGAACAGTAGACAATAAAATGACGCTTTAAAGACAGAAAGGAGTCAGAGAAAAATAAAAGAAGAAACCATGATTTCCTTATCCAGCAATATATCCTTTGAAAATGAGGTAAAACAGAAAACATTTTCAGATAAATAGAGGCAGAGAGAACTCATGAGATCTGCACTACAAGATATATTAAAGGAAGCTATTCAGGCTGAAGGAAATAATACCAGCTTAAATTCACATTTGCAGGAAGGAAAAACAAGCATTGAAAATCATAAATATAAAAACCTATCTATTTTTCTTGCATTAATTTTTTTTAAGACAGCTGACTTTTTAGAGTAGAAGCAGGCAAATTTCATGGCTCATGGGCTAAATCGAGCTCACAGCTTGTTTTTGTATGTTCTGATAGCTAAGAATGTTCCTTTATATTTTTAAGGATTATAAAAACAAAGCGTGAAACAACAACAATAACAACAAAGACAAGAAAGAAAGCAAATAATATGTGACAGAGACTACATGTGGCCCTCAAACCTAAAATATTTACTATTTGTCCTTAAGGAAAAAATTTTCTTACCTCCTTTTTAGGGTAAAAGATAAATAACACTGTATTATGGGATTTATAACAAATGTAATAGTTACATAAATGATAGCAGTAATTTGAAAGATGGGAAGATGTAAATTGAATTATATTTTGAGAAATTTATATATCTTAAGTGAATATTAGAATCACAATGTTAACTCTAGGGAAACTGTAACAAGAATTCATATCTATAGCAAACACTAAAAAATACAAAGTGGTATAGCTAGAAAGCCAAAGAGGACTCAAAATGGAACACCAAATAATTTTTGACAATCAAAACATAAGTTTCAGTATAGAAGGAGAACAGAAAAAAACTAGACTGGAAAAATAGAAAACAAAGAGGAATCTAATAGAACTAAATCTAGCCAAATGATAATTTCATTAAATATAAATGGACTAAACACTTCAATTAAAAAGCAAAGATTGTCATACTGAAAAAATTAAGATCCAATTATATGCTATATACAAGCAACATGCTTTAAATATAGAGAAATAAATAGTTTGAAAGTTAAAATTTCATGCTATGAACTGAATTGTGCCCCGCCCCTCTCTAAATTCATATGTTGAAGTCCTAATCCATCATGTGACCATAGGAGAAAAAAATTTTAAAGATGTGATTAAGGTCAAAAAGGGCAAAGCCTTGATCAATATGACTGGTGTCCTTATAAGGAAATGAGGGATATCAGATATTCTCTCTCTGTGTGTCTCTGTCACAGGAGGACTGAGCAAGAAAGTGGCATTTACAAACCAAGAAGAGAGGTGCCATCAGAAATTGACTTTGTTGGATCTTAATCTTGGACTTTGAGCTTTCAAAACTCTGAGAAAATAACTTTCTGTTGTTTAGTCCCCAGGCTTTGGCATTTTGTTATGGAAGCTTAAGCAGACTAAGGTAACTGGGAAAAGATACACAATGCAAACAGTAAGAATAAGGAAGATGGTGTGTGAGGATTAATAACAAGCATCAAGACAAAGACTGTTACCAGAAATAGTCGCATTTCAAACAATAAAAAGGTCACCTCTTTAGGAAGACATAAAATCATAAATGTGTTTACACTAAATACAAGATCTTCAAAATACATGAATAAAACTGAAGGGAGAAATAAATAAATACACAGTTGTCACCATCAGTAACTTTATCACCCTCCTCTTAACAACTGATGGAACAGGTAGGTAAAAATCAGCCAGAATATAAAAGATTGAACAACACTATGAACCACCTTGACTTAATTAACATTCATAGTAGACACCCTACTCAACAACAAAAGAATACACATTATTTTTAAGTGAGCATGAAAAATTCACCAAGATAGGCCATATCCTGGCCCATAAAACTAGCCTTAATTAATTAAAATTATTAAAATCATAAAGAATATGTTCTCTGACATGAGTGAAATTAAATTACACATCAGTAACATGAATATATCTAGAAAGCTCCAACTATTTGGAAATCAACCATACACTTCTAAATAATTTAAGATAAAAATAAAGTATAACAAATTAGAGGACTTGAATAGAATAATAATTAAAATGCAACATATCAAATTTGTGAGATGCAGCTCCAGCAGTGCTTCAAAAGAAATCTATAACTTTGAATGTCTACATTACCAAAGAACAGTATAAACTTATTTAAATTTCCATCTAAAAAAGCTAGCAAAAGAATGAAATAGTAAACATAAGAGAAGTCAATGAAAGAGAAAATATAAAGTATTAATATCCTTTTTAGAAGAGGGGCTATGAATCCCATAGACATTAAAATATAATAAAAATGATGAATAACATTTTGCTAATAAACTATACAACTTATATAAAATAGAAATTTTCTTGAAAAAAGAAAATTACCAAAGCTAAAGAAACTGAAAATGTAATAAAAAAATCTTCCTTCCTCCACCCCAAAAAATCCAGACACAAATGGTTTGATTAGTAAATTTTATCAAATCTTTTAGCAAAAAATAATACCACTCTTTTACAAATTCTTTCAGACAAACAGAGATTACTTCCCAATTAGTTTTATAGTGCCAGTGTAACTGTGATATCAAAACCTAACACAAACATTACAAGAAAAGAAAATTATAGGTCACTAGCTCTTAAAAATATTGATAAATAAATTATCAAATTTATTCCAGCAATATATAAAAAGGATAATACATCATAATTAAGCAAGGTCATTTCCAGAAACCAAGATTGGTTTAACATTAGAAAACTAATCAGTGTGATTTTCCATATTTACCAAATAGAATGAAAAATATTATCATCTCAAATAGGTGCAGAAAAATATTTGACAAAATTCAACATTTATTTTTTATTAAAAAACATCCCAGCCAAAATCTCAGTAGGTTCTTTTTTTCAGTTAAAGGGAATTGACAGGCCAATTCTAACATGTACATGGAAATGTAGATGCTAGAATAGCAAAGACAGATTTGGAAAAGAAGAGAAAAGCTGAAGGATTCATACTTCCTGATTTCAAGACTTATTCTAAAACTGTAGTAATCAAGACAGTATAGTATCGACATATAGGTAGGCCAATAGATCAGTGAACTGAAAAGAAAGTTCAAAAATATACCCAATGGGGATAAAAAATCTTTTTAATAAATAGTGCTCTAAAAATGAAGATAGCATATGAAAAGCAATGAAATGCAAATCCTACTCCATCATAACTGAAAATTAATTCAAGAGGGATCAAAGATCTAAACATAAAATCTAAATCTACAAATATTTAGAAGATAAAACATAAGCAAATGTCTTTGCAGTACTGGGGTAGGCAAATATTTCTTAGGGAGCAGGAAGAAACCAATAACCATAAAAGAGAAAACTAATAAATTAGACCTTTATAATGTTAATCTTCTGCTCATCAAAAGACACCATTAAGACAATAAATAGACAAGCCAACAACTAGGACTCTGTATACAGAACTGAGAAAGTTTTATCAAGAATATACAAAGAATTTTTGCCACTGGAAAATAAAAACAAAAATAATAGAATTTTTAAAATGGGCAAAATACTTAAGACACTTTACAAAAGAAGATATACAAATGGTAGAAAATATAAACAAAAAGTTTCTCGGCATTATTAGGGAAATGTAAATGAAGATCACACCTGCTAGAATCACATTCTGTGCACTTGCTCCAAAAAAGGTAGAATTAAAGAAAAAATACAGCGAATTATTAGTGAGAATGTGGAGAAATCAGACTTTGCATACACTACTATTAGGAATATTAAATGGTAGTTTTTTTAAAACTCAGCCCATGATCTAGCAATTATATTCTTACATATTTACCCACGAGAATTTAAAACAAAGGTCCAGAAGAGACTTCTCCATGAATGTTTATAACAACTTTATTTATAATAGCCCCAAACTGGAAACAACCCAAAAGATCCATCAACAGGAGAATGGATAAACAGATTATGGCATATTCGTACAATGGAATACTTCTCAACCATAAGGAAGGAATAAACCACTGATATACACAATAACACTGATGAATCTCAAAATTGTCATAACTAAAAGAAGCCAGACACCAAAGAGTAGATGTTGTTTGATTAAATTTATATAAAGTTCAAGAATGTGGAGATAGAAATCAAAACAGTGGTCACTTACGAAGTGTGTGGATTTCTTGGATAAAAGTAGAAGAAACATTTCGGGGTGATGCAAATATTTTATATTATGACTAGAGTGTTTAATTTGTTGGAGTTTATTGAATTGTATAATTGGACGCATATATTCCTCTGTATGCAAATTTTACCTAATTTTTTTTAAAACTGACAATGTAGAAGTTGAATTAAAAACTATCTTCCAGGGCCTCAGTATATTTAGACACATGGGTACACGTGAGCAAATTAACAAGCAGTAAATCTAAAAAGAGTAGGCAGAAAAGTTAGGCAGTGTCATGCCAATACCACCCAAGCTGTTTACAGCCTGTCTGCAAGAGGTTTCTCACAAGTGGAAAAACAGACAGCCTCGTATTTGCGCTGCCAACTTTGATTGCAGAGGACAGTATGGGGGTTGGACCACTGCCGTCATTACTATCCATCAGGAGCAAACCACTTCAAGGATCTCTAGCAGGTAACCTTTGAATACAAAACAAATATTGCCGAGAAACTTTGACAGATCTAGACCCGTAAGAGGCTATATAAAGAATCACTCAATGGGAAAGCTGTTGATGAATTTCAAAGATGGTTCAGGGTATCTGGTGAGAACAGAGTGTGAGTCCAGACGGAAGAAGTAAATCAAAGTACATGACCAGATTGAGGTTTTTAAGCTCTGAGCCATGAAGATGGCCTGAATCTTGCCTTTCTTAGGAGAAATGTGATGTCACCACAAAGGCCTCTGAGGGAAGTTAAAGACACACACCAAACTCTGCAGAAAAGAATTAAGCAAGAGAAAAATATTTGATGGTTATTTTTGACTTTACCAGTGATACTGACATCTATTGTCACTTCAAAACTAAATGAAGGAAATAAGGAACTTGTTTGTGGGTGACTTCTATGCCCAAAGCAGGATTGTTTCGAGACTGAATTTGATGAGTGCTGTGGCTAGGAGAGGAAAAGGATTCAAAATATCAAGAGAGGGTGGAATGACACAATCAAAGTACTTACTAGGCTAAAAAAGTGGGTAAAACAGAAGATGGTGACAAAAAAGTTTGGACAGGCTTTAGTGACGTTATCAGTTATCCACTGGTAATGGGAGCGGTTGCTGACACGTGCTGGACAAGTGTGTGTCATCTCTGGCTCTTGGATTCTCAGTGCCATGAACATGCTGAACCTCTTGTTGACCATTTTGTAAAAAGGCAGCATCACTAGTTTAACAGAAGCTGTATTTCAACAAAAAGAAAAAAACATCATGTCTCTTTTCTTTGCAAAAGAAAACAAATCACTATATTTGAAGATGTAAGCAGAACCGACAGGGTCCAATTAACACCTCCCTCTTCATTTTAAAAAAACCGAAGGGAGTAAGCTAGACATAAAAACTGCTTTTGTAGTTTCATGTACTTTTATTGCTTTGTAATATAGAAAAATCACATTCTCTACTCTTTTTTTTAAATGTAAGCTCGGGAGCCACTACGTGAAGAAAGACAGCTATGCCTGATTAAAATCGAAAAGCAACTGAGCCACAAATGCATTGTCAACACAGTCTTCATTTTGATATCTTTGAGTGTTACTGTAGTTAAAAAAGGGCATATGAACTTCAGGCTAGGAGAGTGAGAGAAATCTAGCAGCCAGGATCACTTGCTGATGGAGAATGGAATATTTTATGGAGTACAGGTGAATGCTTTTTGTTAGGGGCAGTGATTGAGAGATGGCCCTCAGGGACCTTGGTAACAAGCCCCTGCCTTCCCTTTACCTGAGAGCTTGTGGTCGGAAAAAGCTAGAGTGTCACTGTATGACTGTGACAACTGGATGTTCCCAGCCAGCCCACTGACTAGGAGGCTTCCAGGAAAAAGACCTATAAGGTTTGTCTCCTAGTTTTCTCCACTCCCAGGGAGGATGAATGCAGCTCTGAATCACTCAAGATTAAGGATATTTTTAACAGAGGCTGTATTGTTGGACAGAATCTTTTATTACATGAAGATAGGAACTCAAAGCATAACAGCAGGGAGCTGGGAAGAAGGGTGATCTTTCTTTCCTTTTCTTTCTCTTTGAACTCCTTCTCCCATGCTTCAAGAGAGGGAAGGCAAGACCCCAGATCTGTTCCCTCCTGGACATCACTCCCACCACTGCATTTCAGGGTCATCCATGTCCTAATGCTTTCTGAAGCCCTCACAGGAACAGCTCTTGGAATCTGGATTCTCTCTCTCTCTAGAAGGATTCTGTTTCTTTGCCACCACCCCCAAAAGGCATTTCTCCTACACCATTCCCCCAAACATTGGTGATGATGATAATAAAATAATAATAATAATAATAATAATAATTATAAAGGCCTTAGGCAAGAAATTGAGCTAGTTGAGAACTAGACATTGAGAAGAAACTTCTTGACCTGCTCTTCCTTCTGCCTCTTATCTAGTCTTCTGTGTGTATCTAGATGAGCTTACTATCAAATTGCATTGAGATTTCAGGCTCAAGCCTCAGTAACTAAAAATCAGTTCCTTGGCCAAGGGTGATCTCCAGTCTAGACTTCTTCTCTTAACTCCAAAACTGTAAGACCATCTCACCCTTGATATCTCCATTTGGCTGTCTCACTGGGTGCTTCAAACTTAATATGTCCAAAATAAAGCTCTCATTCTCCCCACCCAACCTATTTCTATCTCACTTCCCCTCCATTTTAGTGAAGGACCTCACATTGTTTAAGTCAAGTTTTGGAGTTATACTTGATCTCTTCTACTTCTTTTCTTACCCCAGATTTAATCCCTCAACAAGACCTGCCGATACTACCTGCAAACTATGTCTTGAATTCTCTACTTCAAGATCAGTCCAGCCATGTATTATATCTTGTTGTGTCTTTTTTAATTTTTTTTAACATTTTTTATTGATTTATAATCATTTTACAATGTTGTGTCAAATTCCAGTGTTCAGCACAATTTTTCAGTCATTCATGGACACATACACACTCATTGTCACATTTTTTTCTCTGTGAGTTATCATAACATTTTGTGTATATTTCCCTGTGCTATACAGTGTAATCTTGTTTATCTATTCTACAATTTTGAAATCCCAGTCTATCCCTTCCCACCCCCGGCAACCACAAGTCTGTATTCTCTGTCTATGAGTCTATTTCTGTCCTGTATTTATGCTTTGTTTTTGTTTGTTTGTTTGTTTGTTTGCTTGTTTTTTAGATTCCACATATGAGCGATCTCAGATGATACTTTTCTTTCTCTTTCTGGCTTACTTCGCTTAGAATGACATTATCCAGGAGCATCCATGTTGCAGCAAATGGCGTTATGTTGTCAGTTTTTATGGCTGAGTAGTATTCCATTGTATAAATATACCAGTTCTTCTTTATCCAGTCACCTGTTGATGGACATTTAGGCTGTTTCCCTGTTTTGGCTATTGTAGATAGTGCTGCTATGAACATTGGGGTGCAGGGGTTATCCTGAAGTAGGGTTCCTTCTGGATACAAGACCAGGAGTGGGATTCCCGGGTCATATGGTAAGTCTATTCCTAGTCTTTTGAGGAATCTCCACACTGTTTTCCATAGTGGCTGCACCAAACTGCATTCCCACCAGCAGTGTAGGAGGGTTCCCCTTTCTCCACAGCCTCTCCAGCATTTGTCATTTGTGGATTTTTGAATGACGGCCATTCTGACTGGTGTGAGGTGATACCTCATTGTAGTTTTGATTTGCATTTCTCTGATAATTAGTATCTTGTTGTGTCTTGACTATGAGATAATAAGCATTTGCTGTTGTAAGCCACTACATTTTGTAGTAATTTGTTACACAGTGATAACAAATACAGTTACTGATCTACAAAATGTGGATAATGGTATTTAACATGCAGAAATGTTGGGAGGATTAAAAATGACATGAGCATCTCACATATCATAGGTATTCAATAGAGCTGAACCTGAAAATGGAATATATTACTATGGGAAATTGGATATGGATATCACCACAAAATCTGGAGGTGGTCAATAAATGCTTATGGACACTATGCAAATATTTTCTGTCTAGAAAGGGAAATTTTATAAGTTTCCCCAGAAGCTCAAGGAAGAATGTATTTCATACACCATCCATATGTTTCTTATATTTGGTTTTCTATTTCAGAAAATGTAAAAGAAAAATAACTCTTTGAACATGATCAGAGAATCCTAGTATCTTCACCATCATTATTACTAGTAAAATCAGTAACAAATACTTGCTGAACCTTTATTTAATACATGGAAATGCTTCAGACCAGCACACAGCTCTTAAGTTCCTGCAACATTAAGAAAGGTCATATTTCAGCTCATCTCCATCAACCAATAAACACCCTGTTGAAACCATTTAAGGTTAGTGGTAATCAGTGAATAAATTTTATTTGTCTCTCCCAGGATTCCTCCCATTTATTTTAGACAGTGCAACCTTCCCTTTGTGGAACTACTCTTCCCACCCCAAAATAAGTATCTTTACTCTTTCCTCTTCTCTATCTCTTTACTCCTTGGCAGTAGTGGGCTCATGACCCAAACTGATCAGAAGTTTCCAGCAGGACTTTTCAAGTGGAAAGAGGGGTGAATAGAGGCATGGAGCTTTGGTACTGATAAGTCTTGACCAGCACCTCATGGAGCAGGTTGGTCTGAAAGAATATACACTTTTCATTGAAATGGAGGGAAGCACATTAGGGAAAATGGCAAAGAATATCTTGAAGTTTTCTAGTCCTTGAACTTTGCTTCACTCTTCTCTCCCCAGTGATTTGCTTATGTGTCAATAAATTCTTCCTTGTGCTGCTTCAGATTGGGTTTCTGTGCCTTGAAATCCAAAGAATCCTGATGAACAGAACTAGGGATACCAGGAGTAGATCTGGAAATAAGAAAACGATAAGTGGGTTCTCAGTCTCGATTTGGAAGGAATGACGAATTGGGTGAGTTGGACTTAGTTACACGATTATAATTTTAAAAATGGTAGGAGGGACTCTACACCAATTCAAAATCAAAACTATGCAAATTATCTTCTGAATATACTTTTAACAATTAGTCTTTATTGAAATATAATCTACATACTGAAAACTGCCCATACAAGTATACAGCTTGATGACTTATACCCAAATGGGAACATGAAGAAACCATCATCCAGATCAAGCGAGACAACTTGGCCTCTAGAACTTAAGGGGCATCACAACAAGCCCTACAGAGCCCCAGGCTCAGGAAGCATGAACTTAACAGAATCAAGCTGAGAATGAGCCCAGCAATTCTACAGATGGCGGGACAAAGGCATATGTCTTCCCAACACCAGAAGAGGACTTTGTGAAAGGTCTTGGGTTTTTCTAAACTCTCTGTACTCATTTTAAAAGGAATCCCACCCAAGAAGTATGTCTGGGGGGCAAAAGGACTCAAAAATGAGCTGGACCAACAAAAGCCAATTAAAACCCAGGGACTGTGAGGGAGTTATGGAGATGGCTGGTGAGAGGGGCAGTATGACTTAACTTATGGCAGATCAGTCAAAGGCATTCCATGAAAGACTTTCTCAGAATGTGCAAGCATGTCATGTGGGAGAGTCCTTAACACAGAATCATACCTGGAGAAGGAGAAGTGAAGACGATTACTTTCCTATTATGGTCCAGCTTGTTTGACAAAAATAGATCCACCTACATGCATTATCTTCTCTACTCAACTGAGAGCACTCTGAAGGCAAGATATGAGCCTTGTCCACGTTCTTACCTCACCCTGTGCCACACAGGGGCGTACATATCAGCAGGTGCACTAGCAGCCCACTGAAGTCAGTTTTGATTCACTACTGTCCAATTACGTCAAAATAAAGTGTCGAGCACAGATGGAGCAATGGAAAGGCTGGAAAATGAGCTGGTATAAGATAATTCTTCAGCACTTCCAGGGATTAGATGTTATGTGTTGCTCTTCCTCTTTGTCTTTTTATCCCCTCCATCACTTTCAAGGAAGGAGTGTGACTAGATGCTAAGGTGGCAGCAGCCCAGGACATGGTGACAGGCCAGGAGCTGAGGAGAGAGCTGCAGAATTAGGGCAAAGGTGGTGGCCAGTGTGGCCACATCCTTGGGTGCTGAACAAATGAGTAAATATGTTGAGGACACTAAGACCAAAATTTCTCCCTGTTGGAGAAAAGGTTTACAAATATGGAAAAATATAAGTAGATAGAAGTTATGTGTGTGTGTGTGATGTGTATAAATATATAGGCATATTAATATTCATTTTCTAGTTCTGCCCTTGAAGGTCTGCCAAGCAATTCCAGGAGATCAATGAGTGCCCAGATCTTGAATTCTAAAACCCTTTCTCCACACGAAGAAACAAAGGTTCCTCAGAGAGATGGCTGATTTCAAAGCGAGGGCAAGAAAAATGTAAGACAAATCTGTAATGTATTTCTGTGTCAAAATGTAGAGAAGCGCTCAGGGAATGACAGACACATGGCAGAAGGGGGACACAGGAGCCTAGCGAGAAGCTGCCACTGGCCAAAGCTGGGAATTCTGAGCCTCACAATAAACAATGATAGAAATAGATTGCAGCCCTTTGAATAAAATGGGATTCCACAAGTCCGTTCTGGTATTTTTAAAAAATGGAGGGAGAGGTGGAAACTCCTCCTTAAATTAGTGTGCCAATTAATAAGTGTAGAAGAAACAGGAAAAATTACCACATTGTACTGTAATACTGGCAGGTTGATTTAGACAGTAGTCATTAAGAGATGCTTAGGCTGGGGGAGAAGTTTGATGAGGTACAGGATATTGACAAGTATTGGGAGTATCTCTCTCCAAAATACTTCTCAATTGTAAAAGGAAACATGGAGACTTTAGGGTGGGTAAGTCTGACAGACAGCTGCTTGGACTGGATGATCAAGGCTCACATCGCCAGTGGAGAGACAGGTGCCTCCTGGTGTGAGGTACTGAGAAGAGCACAGCTTTACTTCTGTGGTACCTCTTCAGGAGCGCACAGCCTGACTGGACATGGGGGAAAAGTCAGACAGACTCAGGTTGAAGGACAGCCCACAGAGCTGAAAGTTTCAAGATCATGAAGACAAGAGAAGAGGAAGAAACTGTTCCAGATGAAGAGAGACTAAAGATGGGTCACAACAAAAAGGAATGTGTGATTCTGGACTGATCTTTGGAAAAGGAGATAAGGTGGAAGCACTTGGAAAAATTTTAATGTGCTTCAATGACTCCAAGTTAGTATTACATCAATATTAACTTACTGATTTTGGTGGCTGTATTGTGATTATGGAAGTGTCTGTCAAGTCTCTACAACATGTTTTGGAGACTTATAAAACAAAGAATTTAGGGGAGAATGAAGATTATGACTGCAATTTGCTCTCAAATAGCTCAGGAAAAGAGTAATAATAATAGATTGAGTGAAACAGAGAGAGAGAGGGAGGGAGAGAAAAGGTGATAAATGTGATGAAGTGTTAGCTCAAGAGTGTGACTGAAGAGGGTATAGGAGTTCTCTGTACTGTTGTTATAACTTTTCAGAAAGTACAAAATTACTTCAGAATAAATTATTAAAGCATTGAAATATTATTTTAATTATTTATTCTTATATAGCGTTATCTATTTGATTCCTATGGCAAGCTCACTATCTGTTGCAGGTTAAATAGGGTTTCCCCAAAATTTGTATGTTGCAGTCCTAACCCTCAGTACCTCAGGATGTGGGCTTATTTGGAAATAGGGGCTTTGAAAATGCCATTAGTTAAGTCAGGTGAGGTTGTACTGGAGTAGAGTGGGCTCCTAATCCAACATGGCTGGGGTCCTTGTAAAAAGAGAGCAGCTGGAGACAGACATGCACACAGGGAGAATGCCAGGTGAAGATAAGGACAGAGATTTAGTTGATGCCTCTACAAGCCAAAGAATGATGGAGACGGCCAGCAAACCACCAGCAGGGGGGATAGAGGCATGGAACAGATTCTTCTTCATAGCCTTCAGAAAGAACCAATCCTGATGACACCTCATCTCAGACTTCCAGCCTCTAGAACTGTGAGAAAATACATTTCTGTTGTTTAAGTCCCTTAGATTATGGTGTATTGTTACAGGCAGCCCCAGCAAACTAATACTCTATCTGTAAATGTTTCGGGAAGTGAAGTGGGGGAACTATAGTATCGTACAATGAAATCTGATGATTGGAAGAAACACGAACAAAATTTCTCTGGATTAGAAAAAGAGGTAGAGAATTATCTGGTATTCTCTTACTTGTTCAATTTGTATTTATCACTTATAATGTGGCAGGTTCTGTTCTAGCCACAGAAACTAGCCAACTACTAAGCCAAAGCTCTTGCCTTCATGGAGCTTATATTCTCATGTGAGAGGGAGATAATAAACAGATGGAAATGACTGCTATGAAGAAATGTAAAATAAAATAGGATGAGGGGATAGGGCATAATAAAGGCTACGATTTTAGGTGCATGAATCTGAGAAGATCTCTCAAAGACAATACAATGAGGACTGTAAAAGAGCTTTCGGCTGGAGAGGACAGCCAGTGCATAGCAGGAAGAAACTTGGAGCGTGAAGGAAAAGCAGGAAGACCATTGTGGCTGGAGCAGAATAAGAGATGCGCAGAGTAATTAGAGATTGCACTGGAAAAGTAGCCAAGGATGAGATCATGTAGGGACTTTAGATCATAGTAAGGATTTTAAATTTTATTCTAAGTGTCAGGGAAAGCTACTTCAGCATTTCAAGCCCTGAGATGACATAAACAGATTTATATTTTCAAAGGGTCCCTCTGGCTGCTCTGAACAGAAAGCAGGACGGGTTGCACAGGAGTGAGGAGACCACTCAGGGGACTGGGCTCCAGAGCCACTCTACCTGTCTTCATCCTGGGTCCCTAGAACCTGACCTTTCTGTGTAGCATCGGAAAGTTTCTTTGACCTCTGGCTTCCATTTGGGTTCAGCCAGTGGTCGCCACCAGGATAAAATTAAAAGAGAGTGAGGTCAATATATTTAATTCTTCAGCTTCCTATCTGCAAGGTTGCTGAAGGTTAGCTGCAGCGCTGGGCCAAGGGCCACAGTTACTGTCAGGTAGCCCCTGATTTCTCGAAGTTTGGTTCCTGCTTCCTCTCTTTGTCCATTTAGGTCATTGAGTGGAAATCACTCCCCATTATTACTAGCTCTGAGTTATGAAACTAACCCAGACTTCACCTTTAAAATAATCTCTATATTAAATTCTCTCCTAATTTATCAGTTCGAGAGTATTGTCTTTCATCCCTGCCAGACCCCTGCCAGACACTGGGTTATTACAGTAATCTGATGTTGTCCTTAGAGTAGAGTGATGTCAGTTAAGGTAAAAAAGAAGTTAGATTTGGAATGTATTTGCAAAGTAGAGTTAATGGTATTTGATGATGGCTAGACTGTGGGAGGTGTAAGAGAAACGAAGAAGGATGATTCTAAATATTTGGCTTGAATGTCTAAAGCACAGAGAAGAACTTTAAAAGCAGTTTTGCAAGGAATAAAGAGTTTAGTTGTATGCACGGTGCATTGGAATATTTGCTAGGTATTCAAATTCAGACTTTGAGTGAGTAATTGGAGTAAGAAAAAGGTCAATATTGGAAACACAGAGCTTATAATTCCAGGCAAGGTAGAGTAACAGGGACTGGGTTTACCTTTTAATCCAAAGCATCAAACACGTTGGAAAATATGTTTTTAAGACACATGACACCAGACAACGAAGGACAGCAATAGTGGAGAGACAAGAAACCAAGGAGGTGAGGTATGTGATCTCTCTGACTTACTTTCTTGAGAGAGTTTACATGCGGTGGCACAGGGAGGGGGACTCCAAGTGGAACCTGGCTGACTCTCTGAGACGAGGAGATGTAGCTGAGAGTCCTAGAAGACCAAGGAGGTAGAATTCCCAGGGCAGCACCCTGAAGAGGAGAAAATTGCATAGAGAGGGAATCTCAGATAAACACACAGGATTCCTCTCCAGTATTTAGCAAAGCACAGACCAGTCATGTAGGTGAGGGAACTATCCAAGGCTGGGGAAAGAACCACTTGAAGGGTACTTGAAACTCACCCAGGGCAAAACTAGTGTGTGCCTCCACTAACCAGATTGAAAAACCCTCATGATTCATGAGCCATGGTTAGACTACTCAGAAAGGTCTTGCCTCAGTAGTGGTGGTTAATAAATCCTTGGCTGAGAACTAGTCCAGTCTTACCAAGCAAATCTTAAAAGCAGGTTTCGAAAAGATCAAATTGGTTCCAAGTAACTGTGTCCCAGAGCAAAGCTCAAGAATACTCACAGGAGTAAAATATATCCAGCACCCAACTAGTTAAAATTTACAGTGACCCATAAAGAGGAGAAAGAACAATCAATCTAAACCAACTAAGCTAGACACAGATGTTAGGATTATGAGACAGATACATTGAAGCAGTTATTTTAACTGTATCCCATATGTTCAAAAAGTTATAGAGACACAGAACATTAAAAAGGACTCAAATAAAACTTCTGGAGATAAAAACTACCACGTCAAAGATAAGAATTACACAGGATGAGATTAATGGCAGATGTGACGTCACAGAGGAAAGATTACTGAACCTGAAGCCATAGCAATAGAAACTATGCAAAATAAAACAAAACAGAAAAAGGAATACAAAATAGGGAAAACAGAATTATTAGGCTGTGGAATGATGTCAAGCGGTCTGATTTACCTTTAAGTGAAGTCCCTAAAGACAGTAAAATAGAAATAATACTAGAAAAAATAATGGACAAAATTTTTCCAGATTTGATGAAAACTATGAATCCATAGATCTGGTATGTGAGACAAACCCAAAGGACAAGAAACATGAAGAAAACCACAGCTGTGTACATCGTAATCAAGTTGCTTAAAACCGAAGTTAGAGAAAACGTCTTAAACACAGCGGGAGAGTAAAGACATATTACCTACGGAACAGCAAATGTAACGGTGACACCCGATTTTTCATCAAAGACAATGCAAAGAAGACAGAGGAGTAACATCTGTAGAGTGCTGAATAGAGACTGAAAATATAAAACTGACAGCCAACAACTTATAGCTGATTTTAAAACCATGGGGCCTAGGAAGCAAATGAACCAAAAAAAAAAAAAAAAAAAAAAGAGGAGAAAGAAAGTCAAGACAGGAGAATGAGTAAGTAGTCATGTAAAAATGTCAATCCTAAGGAAATGGAGTTGATGGGAGACACTCTGAGGCTGATCTTTGAGGAACTAGCCGCCTCCTGCTTCTGATGACATGACGTGAAGTTAGACACATTGGTATGGGGTCAGCTCACAAGCACTCAGCAGGAGGATTTCCCTAATACTTTTCCTTCATGCTCAGAGGACCACACTGGGTCATCTTTGCTGTTTTGGTCATTGTTCAAGAGGATATTTCCCTTTTGATTTTTTTCTTTCTCACACTTCCACAAGGTTATTGCATGTTCAACAAGTCCATGGAGGCCTTGGAGTTGTTTTTATTTGAAATTATTCCTAAAAATTCCAGTATTCATCCACTTTGTTCAAAGATGAAGTCTTGTGTTTTGATTAACATAATTTGGAACTTGTTTTGTGGATGGTGTAGTGGTGGAACGGTGTGACTTACAAGGAAATTCTAAAAGGGAAACAATCGAGGAAAACTGTTCAAATTCGTTGTGATTGTCCCTGAGGTGTGAGAAGTTCAAAAAGAGAAGAGTAAGAGAGAGAGGAGAAAAGACAACGCAGGCTGGTGGGTACCACAAAGCCGTTCTTTGCACTCCATCATTAAAGCAGGGACTAAACAGGAAGCTAAAGTTGGTGAGTCTTGGTTTAGTCTGTGCCTCAAAGAGGGAAAGAAACTGGAATAGAAGAAAAAGTTGACACTTTTAAGCATATCAGACTGCATATTTTCAAATTCGTAAATATGAATATGCTATTTTAAACTGCTTCTTCATACTGAGTGAAGTCAAAACAGAAATTTATTCTCTATTCACTTTCTCAGTGTCCCTAATGATAGTTTTGTTTTCTGAAATTATACTATTCTTCTCTAATTTGTCTGACAATAGACATATTTTATAGCATATTTTTAACTATTCCATCGCTAGGCAATTCTACCAATGTGTGATTTGAAAGCAAAGCAATTGTATCACTTTGCCTGATCATTTTTTTACCTTTCTCTTTTCCTTGTCTTATTTTCTATTTCTGTCTGTATTCCCCCTCAATAACTCTATGTCTCCCTCCCTCTCCTTTCTTCCGTCCCGCTCTCTCCCCTTCTGTCTGATCTCTAGGTCTTAATTTTACAGTGAAAACCATTTATGTGGCCTTAGAGGCAAAACAGTTCTCTTAGTTAGCAAGAGGATGCAAAGGAGAAAGAACAGGGCTAACAAATCACCTGTCCTATTACATGAGTGTAACTCGTCACAGAGTTTCCTTTCCTTCATCAGCAGCAAACATGACCAGAATTGTAGAGAACATGGTACATTTAGAAAGACTGTTTTTAAGAAGACTTCACTCGTTTATTGGTTCAGCTGAAAAGATACAGTGTTAGATTCCTTAGTGGTAGTCCCCTAAGGCGAAGGAAAAAATTCCACTTTTTCAAACATTGAAAATAGCTCCAGGATTAACCTATTTTAGAAAATTTTGGTTGAACCTTACAATCCAGTCCAAATCATAGCTGTCTTTAAACTGTGTCAAATTCATGCAGTTGACAGCGATGGGGGGGGGGTCTCCTTGAAAAGATCCAGATGGCCCTGTTCCAAGCAGACCGAGTGATTTAAAATCAGAGAACAGAGAAGCTCTCAGAGTCAGGAGAATACTTAAATGCATCTATTCTAACCTTCTACTCAATTCAAGAATCTACTGGTAAGTGTTAATCCCACTGCCATTTCAACTGTTCCAAGGATAGGAGCCTTACTACCTTAGAAATATCATTTTAAAGTGGTTTGTTTAGATGCTGTTAATTGTAGAAATGTCTTCTTTACATTGAACTAAAATCTAAGTTCTTGTAGCTTCTATTTTGCAGGGGGAAAAGCGAAAGCCTGAGCAATGGTCTCCTTTATCTGGGAACTCTTCTTAGTTTCCTACTTCAGAGAAACCCATCTGGTCAGTGCTGGGAAGACAAGGCAGATCTCAGAGAATCATTTTGAAAGCAGAAGGACACCTGGATCTGAGAAACAGGGACTCAAGAAACCTTAGGGTCTTTATCATGGAGTCATAGCTAGAGTTACCATAAAACTTACCGTTTAAACCAGAATACTTTTGAGAGGGAGAGAGGTATTATTAACAGGCATACCAGGATAACTGATGTGAACTAATACTGCTTCAAGGTACGGGAACATCCTAATCAAGTTAAGAAAAATGAAACTGGGACCAAAACTATTCTGTGTTCCCCCAAAATATTTAATATTTCTCCTGGGCACAGAGAAAGACTGTATTCATTACAACCACTACCATCCCCAACACACACACACACACACTTGCAGATAGATAAATTGAGTCACAATCTATAGATAGAAGATCTGGGTACATTGAGTTATGGCTCTGAGTTACAGGCATTCATTGTGGGCACAAGTGATGTACCCTGTTTCAGACACAATCATAAAACATCTGAGTCATCTTAGGATGGCTTCCATTGACTCCTTGATGGTGTAAACATACACTGGAAGGAGCCTGGATCCCTCCACTGAGGACTGATGCTTGGAGGATAGCCATCAAGGAGAAACACTGGCCTGGGACGTCCTCATGAGACTCTGTGTGAGCAAAAAATCTTTGTTGTGTTAAGGCTCTGAGAGTTTGAAGTTGTTTATTAGAGCAGTTAGCCTATCCTGAGTAACACAGCTCAAAACCATGAAAATACTAAGATCAAGTATTGCAGAGCCAATTTAAAAAATCTGCTTTTCAGGATTTATCCTTAGAAAAGTGTTATGGATATCGACTCAATGATTTCCTAAAATGTCTGTAGCAGAACTGGTTATTATAAAAATGAAATTAAAACCTATCTAGATGCCCAACAGTATGTGTCAGTTAAAAAATAGGATACATTTGAAAGATGAAATATTACACAGACATTAAAAATGACATGAGAAAATATTCACACATTTTAGCAAGTTTTGGGTATATAATACCTTAAAATTACATCTATACATAGAAAAATTACTGTAAATAGATTAACGTAAAAATGTTACGAGTAATTACTGTAGGTAATAGACAACTGTGATTTTTATCTGCGTTATTTTCTCAACTTAGATGCACACAGTATATATTATGTATAATCAGAAGCTTTAATGTTTCTTAATAGAGTTTCATAGATAATAACTAGTTGAACTTCAAGAGCTGACAGAATAGATCACCAGACTATTCACTATGGGGGAAAGGGCATCAGGAGTCACAAACCAAGAAACTGCTTCTGCAGAGAAGAGACACATTGTATCTGCAGCATAGTTGAGCTGTTGCGTCCATCCCAATGCCTCTGCACTCCTCTCACCTCTTAAGAGCCACTGGGAATTTGCTATTGATAACTACAAACTGGCTGAGTAGTCCATTCAGGGGCTGCCATCAGAGTTCTCTGGAAGAAGCATTTTCCTGAAACTAGCCCTGCTTATGGGCTGGAGAGTAGGATGGAGAAGGAAAAGCTGGGAAACCATTTGCATGCATTGCTGGGTATCAGTAATCTTTATTGCAGTCTTTCTCAATCCAAAATGATAATGGTAAGAAACTTTGACTCTCAAAGGGAAACAGGAAACAATAAATTAGAGATTCCTTTAAAACTTTGAGTGTTCTCCCAGTTATAACAGATATAATAATAATGAAAAAATTTGAAATATTGCAAGAGTTACCAAAATGTGACACAGAGACAGCAAGTGAACAACTGCTACTAAAAAAAATGCTGTTGATGGGTTTGCTCAATGCAGGGTTACCATAAACCTTCAATTTGTGAAAAAAAAATGCAGTATCTATAAAGTGAAACACAATAAAATGAGATATGATTGTATCATAGTTTTCTGATTATGCAGTAGAAGATACTTTATTCAGAATTCCATCATGAGAAGCATTCCAAACCAAAGAACCACGTTCTTTAAAGCTTTGGAGTTTTCTTTTTAAAAAGATCATCCATTGTTTAAGTCTAACCTTTGTACTTATTGTAGAGAAATTTTCTATAGTCTGTTAGACATGGTGATGGTACACCCCAGCTGATGTCCTGGTAGCCAAATATTTTCAATAATGGCTGCAGGAGGCAGAGTTATATAGAACCCCACTGAGCAATAGCTCAGTCATCTTGTGTGTAACTCACAATTTGTTAAAACAAATTGGATGCCTTACTGGGTACCAATTGTTTTAAAGCATTTAAGTAAAATTGTACAAACCTGGGTACTCTGTCTAAAATACACGCACTTTTTGATCATTTTACTCTTGAAGCTAAACATATCTGATGTCCATAAATAAATTCATGTCTCAGTTAATGTAAATTTTAAGTTCATTTCTAATAAAATGTAATGAAAAATTTCCTCCATGCTGCCTTATGTAAACAACCTCTGTTGATTATTTCAGTGGAAAGACTGCATTTTTTTTCTTTGCAGGGAGGGGAAAGTGGGGAGGGGTCTCAAAGGAACAAAATGAGCCACTGAGTCATGACCCTGAACAGTGCTTCTCATCCAGACACCAGGGTGAATGTACTAACAGGACTGGGGCTAGAATTCCAAGAAAATACACCGACCAGCAAGTTCGAAGTCACAGTGTCATGTTCAGGACCAAGCTGAGACACGTGGGTGGGCACTCAGGGACAACTCATAATGTCACACTCCTTCACACTCTATTCTTTGACTAGAAGATAGATTCACAGACAGACTGAACACTGAGAGGGCAAGAACAGCACTGGTTCAGAAATCAATCTGTCTTCTAACTAGTGGGGGACTCACAGCTTGCATCCTCCACAAGAGGAACAAAGTCTCTTTAGAAGGCATTTTGGAAGAAAGTGAACTTACTTACAAAACAGAGACAGACTCGCAGACATAGAAATCAAACTTATGATTACCAGAGGGGAAGAGGGGGGAGTAGAGGGATAAATTGAGAGTTTGGGATTTGCAGATACTAACTACTATATATAAAATAAACAACAAGACCCTACTGTATAGCACAGGGAACTATATTCAATACCTTATAATAGCCTATAATGAAAAATAATATGAAAAGGAATATATATACGTGTAAGTGAATCACTATGCTGTGTACCAGAAATTAATACAACTTTGTAAATTGACTATATTTCCATAAAAAAAAGAAAGAAATGTTCCTTAGAGGGACCCTCTTTAGAAAGCATTTTAGAGACCATCAAGTGATCGCTGCCTCCTTGAACCCCCTTGGTAGATCATGCTCCCCATCATTTCTGGTTCATGAACATTCTTTCATGAATGTTATTTAGCACCTACTGCTTTTCAGGCCCCCTGCTTGGCTGGGGCCACAAGGGTAAACAAGCAGCGTATTGTAGCATTTCTTCCAACCATCTGCAGTTCTCTCCAGGAGGAGTTCTGGCAAAATGCAATTTGCTACAGCTCCCAGCATTTTCAGTCATGTTACAGTGGCCTTGGTGACATTTTAAGTGCCCAGGTGCTAGTTCCTTATTCTGGCTCTGAACATATTACTCCCCCATGAACAGAAAGAACTTGACCTTCAAAAGGCCATTCACATATTTCCTCCTTGCCAACTTAATTTGAAACCAGTTCAAACTTTGGGGTCAGCAGCCTTGTTTCTGGTCTTCTTGAATGTGTGGCCTTGGACACTTTTTTTTTTTTAAGACACAAAACTTAATTTAATAGAAATTTCGTTTGTAGTTCTTACATTCTCAGTGTGAGCCGAGCTAGAGCTCACTGCTCCACCCAGAAGTGGCACAGTCCTGGGGGTGGGGGAGAAGGGGGTCAGAGCTCAGGCCCTAACAGCCCCATTCTTCCTCAGTGCTGGGCTGGGGACTGGTATCCTCTTCTCCTGCCCCCCGTGGGGTACAGGAAGGAGAGCAGATGGACTCTTGGGCCTGGGGCTTCTCCTCCACACCCCACCCCACCCTGAGTTCCGAAGTTGGAGGGAAATCAAGGGATTTGGGGAGAGAAGGCAACAGAGGAAGGCAAAGCTGTCAATCAAGAAAGATGAAGGAATAAAGCCAACCACAAAATAAGAATCAACAGAATGCGGTAATCCAATCATACAGGACAGTCAAATGTGCTTACACATATTCAAGAAATCAATCATCTAAGTTATAAGTAATATGTATGTGCTTTATTCCTTTGACAACTATGTAAACTTAAAAAGCTAAAGCTCTAATTTGTTCTTAGAACCAATGATCAGTACATATATGTGAACTTAAAAAGTGTGCAGTATGTTGTGTATATGTATTTACATGCAATATAATGTATGTGTGCAGTCAAACTGTAATCGTTCTACCTAATAAACCTGAAAAAGGGGAAAAAATGGAAAAAAAAAAGGTGAAGGCCAGGGGTGAGGGCTGAAAGAGGATCAGGGACAAAAGACTAGTTTAAAAAAATAAAAGAGGGGCAGAGCAAACAACACGGAAATGAGCCGCCGTTCCTGTGTTTTACTAACAACTTGAAGCCGGCCTAACAAAGCTCCTCGTGACATGAGATGGCGAGGAAGGTCCTCAGGGTGCAGGAAGGCCTGAGACCAGGGCTTCTCGCCACTGGCGTGGTCGGGCTGTGTAGGGGGCAAGGGTGGGCAGACTTGTACTGCGGCTTCTCTTCCCAGAAGGCGTAAAAAGACAGGTGGGATTTTACGCAGCCACTGTTGAACTCCCCTCTGATTTATCAGGCTGCTCCTTTGATAAATTTGCAATGGGCTTATAGATTCAAAATCTGTAACTTCACTGAAATGCAGGGGCAGTAAAACAAACAGATCAGTAAACAAAAAGCTGGAGCCTCTTCTCCCCTTCTATTTTTGAGGAGTTCAAAGAAGACAGACAGTGGTCTGCGTAGCAGGTGTTTTAGAAGTGGTAGAAACGCCTTTTACTGACTCATATTATTTCTTTCATAGAGTGTAATACCAACAGACACTTTGTTTTTTTTGCAGAGGTTGAACCAATTTCGGAGGTTTCTCAAGCCATCCCTTGTGCACAAATACATTGTTTTAGTTGTTTAGTTGTTTCAAATACTACTTTCCATGCACGATTTTAACCTTAAAGCAAAGGCTAATTTACTCCATTTATTTTTTTATTGCCCTGACTTAATGGCAGAATCATAAAACAAATTGGAAAATATGAGATGTAGAACACATTTTCATTCTATAGAGGGAGGTCTTATTTTTTACATTTGTTTATTTGTACTTCTTGGCTTACTTGAAGAGAACAAAACATGCAATATACCCTATATACTAGTAAAGCTGGAATTTCCTTCTTCCTGAGAAAGTAAATAAAAAGTGTTCTTCAGCCTGAGGAGAGAGGTGTTATATATAAATTTTAGCTGCAGCATAAACATTGGTCATTAATAAAAAAGCAGTAAAACATTAATATTACAGCTGAGCCCATCTGCCCACACCTTCCTTTCTGACTTCTACTCAGTTTTTCCTCTCTTCACTGACTCCAACCAAGGATCCACATTTCCCAGCTGGACTTTTTTTCTGATTTCACATTCATCACTACATCTAAGTTGAACTCAAAAGCCAGATCCAAATCCAAATGTGAAGATTTAAAGGCTGGGCTGAGCATCAGAAATTATCAACTAAATGACAACTGTTAACAAGTTTCAAAGAAATCGTGCCTGTTTAACAGCTAGGTTGCTAACTGTATTTATCCAAACACGCTTCAGGTTTTTATTCTTTGTTGGATACAAACAGGGATGGGGGGCCGTGGAAGAGAAGTACTTCCAATGTGGTAATTATTCTCCAGTTCCTTCGCTGTTCTTCTATACGTTGTGCTATTCTGCCTCCTGAACTCTGGAAACAAGCATCAAGATCTGATAGGAACGCTTTTCATGCAAACAGATGGAGTAATTGAAAGAATAAATAAAAATATTCAGTGAAAGTCCTGTGCAGAACTAGCATCCGTTCTGTGAGATATTGAGGATGGATTGATGAATATTACTAATATCGCCGAAATTACAAAATCTTGTACAAATATCAAAAGTATTTTCTGCTTTAAGAGAAGAAAAAATTTATTTTAATCTTTGGGCATTTAGGGGGTTGTAGGTAGCCAATTCTAAAAATTTAATGAAATATACATAGGAAACTGACATATGACCTCTGAAAATAAAGCAGCCAAAAGATTCCTATACCCTCCTGGCTCCATGGCAGTGGATGCCAAAACATATAGCAGATGGTAGAAAGGATTCTGTGCCTGTCAAATATCACTGCTGCATATTTACTGATGAACAGAGGAAGTTCCCACACCTCCAGAGATCACTGGACCAATAGGCAAGCCTCTACTGTATGCAGAGTCCATTAGGTCAAGTATGTATGTTTGGGTGTAGGGGTGTGTGTGTGTGTATACACACACAGCAATATTATTGATTCAAATTGTTTAATTAAAGTTAAACCATTCTATGCACTTAGCACAGTGCCAGATTCCCAGTATGGTAAGACCAAATAAATACCAATTAAGGTAGATGAGATGGATGGAGACCAAGAAATGATTGCTTCCATGATGTGGAAGATGGTGTAATCAATGCATTGATATCCTCTGAAAATAGATATCTGGAAAAAAATGAATAGATCTGTGAACATACATGCCCAATAGCTCAAGTTAGAATTGAGATGTTGTATAAACTGTCAAATCATATGTAGCTCACTTTCAAATGTCACCATTAAAGTAAATATCTGAAATTCACAATTGTCTTCTGAAACTACACAAACATATCAGAAATAAAAGATTACTGTAATTTTGTAATTGTTGTACTACTGAATGTTAAGGAATGAATGGTATAAACAAGGTGCAGTTTTTCAAACAGTTTTGTCACAGTCTGAGAAAATTTGTATGCTTGCTTCTCTAGTGTGAGACAGAAATGGTCAAATATCTCAAAGCACAGAAAACTCACATCAAATAAATAACAAAGAGAAGATATTAAGACCATGAATTAATAGTAGGAGAAATATACTTTGTGAACAGGAGATTCTTTCTTGGATTGCCTTGGCATATGTGGGTTGGACCGCATTTTCATGTTTGTCCCCCACTATGTCAAACAATTAGATTTTAAAAGACAATGCCATTGTGTGGATCTCTTTCCATAGGTAAATGGTATTACCACATAGTACTCTAGAAAAGGCTTCATATGCAATTGTCTATGGACTGACAACCAACCATGTAATGAGAGAATTTTCTTATATATGCTTATTTAAATAATGTTCATGGATTTAAAAAATCATATAGGCAAATGAGCGAGATGTTTATAACCTTCACTTGTGATCATCCGAAGTGTTTTGTATATTTAACTTGGTATAAATATGAGTTTTGCTAACAAATCGCCATGAAGTGATGGCAACGTGCATTGGTATTTAATGGAGGACCCCCCCCCTTTGCACCTGTAAATCATCAGGAAGAAACATGGATGAAGGAACGAATAAGGCTTGTTTTACAACTTGATATCTTCATGATTCCAGAATCACTTATTCCACCATCCAGATGGTGGTAGAAAGAACTGTTTCCTAAATGGCACACCGTGCCTGGGGGTGAGGAGTCCCGGGGTCAGCTCTGCTGGGAATTTGGGTTGCACCACCTGCTTTTCTATGCCTTTCTTTTCAGCTGCATGAGCCATTTTATTTTGACGTTTTAAATACCAGCCTCCTTAATATAAAATGTGTCTGGGTCCTCTGGAGTGCTTCCTGGCGGAGATCCTTTTTACAGAATTGATGCAAAATAATAGATACTATTATAAAGTGACAACTAGGCTCCCACCTTGAGCGAAGGTCCAGAAAGAATTACTGACCTCCACTTCGATAGTTGCCAGGAGCTGAGCACTGACCAACCTTGAGGGGCAAGGAGAGGTAGGGAATAAAGATGCCATAGATTTAGTTACTTATTTATAAAATGGAAAGAAAAAAAAATCAAATAGAGCCCTATAACCACTGCTAGGTAAGACGAAGTGGCTGCTGTGATCCAAGTCAGCTTTTAAAACTAATAGAAGCAATATATTTTTAGCCTTTTCATTTGCTTCTTCCTGGTAGTTGTGTGAACTGTTCTCTATTTTAACCACAGAATCGTCTCCCTGAGCCACCCTGGGATGTCTGGTAATATTTATAATTTAAAACATCATGTTAAGAATAATGGCCTGCTGACTACTGTTCATGTAACACCCGTGACCATACTTTCTGAAATATAAGTCCTAGAGAACCAGCTGCTGGAGACCGCATCCAGTGTCTCTAATGTGAAGATGACAGATTGCTCTAATACATAACTGACATGCAGTGTAATTTCTAAAAAAAAAAAAAAATCGAATCTCATGCTGCATGTCAAAGGAGTATATGGGCGTTATCCTAAAGGGCAAGTAAAAAATTTTTTTTAAGGGAAGAAAGAAATTCTTGGAAAACATTTTTCACTGCATTTTTCTGAAGCAACAGTGAAGAGAAAAGGCTACCACCCTGTCATGAAAAATAGATCAAAAACAAGCAGTGACTGTAGAAGGTTGTGAAAATGCAAGAGAACATTGGGCATCCAAAAATCTAGGGCCACACTTTTGGAATAGTAAGCAGACGGGTTAGACAATAGTCAACGTCAAGTTGAAGAGTGCTCGAAAGAGCCATCATTGACTTGCCTCCAGACTGCACTGCCCCTGGTTACAGAGCGCAATGCAAGCTCGCCCTTGGTCTTGGGCTGAGCAGCCCTGACTGCTCAGATAACTTGACTTCGCCTTTCTCAACTTTGAGAATTCCCCTAAGGAAACCAATACCAGTCAGGATTAAGAAAGATATCAACTCAACGTCTCAGTTTTCTTCTATGTCTTGCTCTTTCTTGACACAGTAGCTGAACACTGGAAGATTTTATTAACTTACTTTTCATGTTGAGAAATGTGGAATCTTTGTAGCTGTATGAAAATATAGTGCTGGGTTTGACAGTTAATACTACATATGTAAACAGTTTAGACATAGGGATCATACTTGAATGGCTATTTTATTTTTTTGAACTAGAAATAAATTTAATGAGTAGAAACATTACTTATAAATTTGTCTTTTTCTTTACATTTTTTGAAAACAATTGATTTATATCAAATTAATATTTAGTTTTCATCTATTAAGCACCACCTACATGCGTGGTGCAGTGCTTAATACATTTGTGTGCATTTCCCATCTGATTGTTTTTTTTTAAATTGAAGTACAATCAGTTACAATGTGTCAATTTATGGTGTACAGCACAATGTCCCAGTCATGCATATACATACATATATTCATTTTCATATGAAATGGGTATTTTAAATGCAATCATCGAGGGAAAAGTATTTGTATCCGTAATATTGCTGAGATGCAAATTTCCAAACATTGTTCAGGGACAATCTGGGGTCAACAAACACAAGGGGGAAAGAGCAGAGAATGCAAAAATCAGGCATAACAGGCAAGAACCATGCAAAACTGTCCCCACTCAGAGATCCATCAGAAACCCAAACTTGCATTTTAAAAGCTGTTTATTTCCCACAGCCAACATGCCCTGACACCAGAGACTGGCGACGTCACATACATTACCAACAACTGATGGAACTGTGGGAGGACAGAAATGGAACACACAGACCTCTCAACCTCTTCAACCACAAGGCCTGCAATCTGTTGATGGTTAAGCTTGTATCTTTCCAGCTGTCTCCTTGAAATGAAACTATTCTCATCAGAAAGGAGAAAGTGTTCAGTGCTCACAGGGAGCACAAGGTGACTGGTGGGAAGTGTTCTTCTTTAAAAAGCAATTTAATCTCTAACAAAAAAGATAGGTAGATCAGAGAGCTCTGAGAAATCAAGAGGCAATGAAGCCTCTTCTACGTACTAAAAAAGTTATTAAAGACAAGCACTTGCCTTCCAAACTAGACCCTACGTTTACTTTTGATCCCCTCCTTCTCGTGTGGCCTTTCACTAACAGAGGAGAAGTCAACCATGAAGCCCCAGAGCGAAGCTTCCTCTGGCACCTTAATTCAATCCAAACATACACTGAGCCAGCGTGCCTGGTGGGGTGGAGGAGATGGAGCAGAGGCAGCCACTAAAGGGCAGGAGACTATATGTACGCAGCTCTTTACAGGAAACTGCCCCAGCAGGAAACCCCTTTTCTCGTCACTTTAGCAAAACTATATTGTAACTTAAACCAGGAACCCGCACGCCCTACTCATTTCAGGCCTAAGCACATCTTCTAAATCTTTTGATCACACCATACCTTACCTAACCTGTTGGTTCTGTTTTCTGCAGATCAAAGAAGCAGACATGGAGAATAAGTAATTAACAGATGACCTGATCTCTTTCTTAGCTTCCTCTTCAATAATCTCTGGAACAAACTATGTGAACAAGAGAGCATCTAAGGGAAATTCACAAGGAACTGACAAGCCTGCACACAGTTGGGGTGGTGACGACTCTGAACCCCTATCTCAATGATTAACTGAGATAACTTCCCCATTTCCCCATTTTATCTTTAAAACTTTCATGACTGAGCAGACTCTTTGGAGATGGCTTTTGGAAGACACTGAGTTCACCATCTCCCCAGATTGCTGGCATTCTGATTAAAAGCAGCTTTCCTTTCTATCAACATTGCCTCTTTTGCTTATTGATTTTTTGAGGGGTGAATAGTTGGACCACTGTTCGGTAATATATACAAGAAAGAACAGGCATGATGAGTGACCTCATGGGCAGACAGACCTCTGGCCAGACATACAGGGGGTTCTTCTTCAAGTCCAGGTGTGTTACCTCCCTTCTTGACCAAGCCTGTACCCAGAACTGTTGATTTCGGTCAGCCTTTGGATTCCTGTTTACCTCAAAAGCAAGTTCCATCTTGAACAAATAGTTTGTGACATAAAAGAGAGGTAAAGGTCCTGCCCATCCAGGAAGCAGACAATCACTACTTGCAGTAGTTGAGAATTTCATCACAGCCATTTTTCCCCAAAATAATATCAAAGAGGAAACAAGTTTCACAGACACAAAATTTAGATGACTCTATTGAGAATATTCATACTATAATGGGGCCAATTCTTCCCAAATAAATTTGTATCTTCAAAATACAATCTCCAAACAAAGTCTCTGTGGAATTTGCTTGGAAACATTGTTCAAAGATACATTTGAAAAAAAAAGAAGGTAAGCAGTGGGGAACTGTCCAAATAATAATAAAAAAAATTAAATACTAGAACAAGTAGACTTATTCTAAGAGCCAATAACTAGCAACAGTGTGATACTGACATAAGAATCAAGGGAACAACAGAGTAGATAATCCTCAAACAGATTTTGGAATTCAAGAGTCAGAAAATACTGTAAACTACTAGTGTTGGTAAATTGGCCACTTAGAGCAAAATAAATTGTATTATTCAATCTTTTGTAATACAGATATCTAGCTAGCTAGCTAGATACAATCTGACCTGGATCACCAGAATTGTTGTTACAAATAATCTAAAAATTAGGAGAAAATACTGGTGAATGCTGAATTAATCCCAAGATATAAGAAAACATTTAAAGCACGAAAGCAAACTGAAGATTTTGCCTCCTGGAACTAGACATCACATGTTTTTATCATCATAAAAAGAAACATAATATTAGCTAGACACTGAGAGAATTTGAATAATCAAGTGAAAATGTATAGTTTGCCAAGGATTATCAACCAGCCATAACAAAGAGGTGAAAAGACCGAGCACGTGCCTGACCGAAACGCTATGTACACATCTGGTCTGTGACTGAGAGGCTATAAAAATACTTAGCCACATTTGAAACACAGATGAGAAGCTCAGATTTTAGCCTGTGATTTTTCTTGAGTCATGGAGATTGTGAGTTGTAGGACCCATGCTCTACAATAAGAGTAGGTACCTGAAAAGAAGCAGAGCTTAAAAACAGAGCAGAATCTGTTGTCACTAATTGTTCACCAAGCATTACTGAGTGATGTTCTGAAGTCATTGATAACTGAGTCCAGGATCCAGCTTAGTAAATTATTCCAAGTTATCCACTGACTTAGAAGGCTTAGGGTTGGTTGGAAAGAAGTCTAGACTCTATAATCGGATGTAAGTGTTTAAACCTGGGGCTTTAACACATATATGGCACTTGAATAAAATAACTTTTATTTTTTAAATATCATAGAGATCAAGTTACTGCCTGCCTTCTGCAAGCCTAAAGTTTGCATTGTTTTGACCTTGATTTATAGAATGCAACACAAAGAGAAACAATTTTAAATGCTTTTAAATCATGGAATTACTAAGCTTCCTCTCCTCATAAAAATATAAAAAAGAAAGAGAGGAAGTCGAAGGGAAGAAGGAAGAAAGGAAGGAAGGAAGGGGGAGGGGAGGGAAGGGAGGAAGAAAGAAAGAAAAAGAAAGAAGGAAAGGAAAGGTATTGTTATAATGATGATTCTTATGGTTATGATTACCAAAATCAAGCATCTGGTCCCAAACCTGGTACATTGTAAGTGCTCAATACTAGATCTAGGATAGCTATCCTTCTTATTTATGAAATAATGGACATTTATTAAGCCTCACCTCTCAGCCATCACTAGCTTATCACCTACCTAGCCAACTTAGAAAAGTCTATATAGTGTCAAAGCGACTTTGCATTCACACATCTTATCACAATCGTACTTTATGAAATACAGCACATGACATGAAAAATTGATTCATCAGAATAAAATAAGAGAAAATAAATTCAACCCAAGAAAAGCACAACCCATTGGATGTTCTGAAGAAAATTAACAAACAACACCTCTGCTTGGACTATAGTGACTATTTAGAAATATGCACAAAGCTATGATGTGTGACCTAGGGAAGGAGGGGAAATGCTATTCCCATTGAGGAGAAAGATCTGAGAAGAGGTAAGGGAGTGATGGCGAGTTCTCCGGGGCAGGGAGTGAGTGAGTGAAGGGGTCAACATGGCTGCAAAACAGAAGTGGGAAGCAGGGGAGAGAAGTGGGGAGAGGGAAGGAGCTCGGAACGCCCATGAGGCTTTCCGTCCTTTATCCCAGTGAAGACGCTCTGCAGGTCAGCACAGAGGCGGGGCCGGGAAGGTGGGACTCAGGATTTCCTTCACCAGCCCTTCCCAAAATTGCCCTCAGCATTTCATCTGTCTCATCTTGACTAAATATTGAAATGACTTAAGAAAATCCAATAAAAATTATCAGCGTTTTTAACAACCAAGCAAGATAGTTCTTTACTTATACTTGAACGATCCTGGACAATGGCTTTTTTTCCCAATAGCCTAAATATATGGCCCTTGACCGAGATGTTCTATTCCCTGAAATACTGCTCTCCTCTTATCTCAGTGCAGTCTTTCTCTTCCTGTTCAGTATATTTACTAAGATTTTATAAACATGCCCTTCCTGTGTTCATCTATTTACTTTATAATTTACTTTCCCCCCCAAATATTCTTTATCCTAAATTCTGACTTAAAGTTTTTATGTTTTTTTTTTTACCAACTACACTTGCCCCTTTCTTCTTCCCTCCCTTTCTCCATAGCCACTCTTACACAGCTTTACGCTCTTAAAGAGATTATATATATGTGTGTGTATGTGTGTATATATATGTGTGTGTGTGTGTGTGTATATATATATTTATATATATCTCTTATCATTTCAGATTTCTTTTCTATTTGGATCACTGCCAGCCCCATTTTACACTTCAGTGCATTAATTCAGGGGCTGAAATAGTTTTCCATGTTGTATGTTTCATGTCTAGTTCAAGTGCACTATTGCAAGAAATTGTAAAACCTTACCTTTTCCTCTAAAAAGAATCAGTGAGTAGGGCAAACCATGTTTAGGAATGAGGGCAGCAGGGAACAAGAGGGGCAGTGATGCTGTTTCCTTCTGGAGACGGGTCAGCTCTGGGGGATGCTCCTCGCATCCTGCTATTGCGTTTCCTCCTCTGCTCTCCACCACCTCCCGGCGCTTGCTGACCTTAAATGCCCCCCTTGATCTGTGTCGTATGATATCCCTTCTCAGTCACCCCATCCTGCTTCAACCCTTAATTCTCATCAAGTGAAGAATTCTTCTTCCACAGTTTTTCTCTTTATCATGGTGGGTATTTCAGACAATTCATAAAGGTGTAAAGAAAAGAATATACTATTGATAAGAAATCATTTCAGAGAACTAACCCAGCCTCTCTGCCACTCCTCAGCAGGTGTGGTCTTCAGATCCATTCCTATAGACATGGTTACAACTGCCACCATCAAAGATGCTTTAAGCATATGCATAAGCACAGCCCACGTGGTTGTAGGTCTGAAGCACACATAGATATTTGAAAGAGTAAAGGTTGAAATGCTAGTAAATCAAATGTTTTCTCCATTTTACAACCCCAAATAGATTCCTGATATGGTAACTAAACAAAGAAGTATATTTTACTTTGTCCTAAGCTTTCATTTTCCTTAAATTAAGTAGAAAATACTTATCTCAGTCTGAATCAAAGGAGCACAATGTCTGAACCACGGGGAACCAAGTATGTGAGTGCACATGTCACCAAGTAGCTGTCACGTGGCCAGAAAAGTGGATGGAAAGAACCAGCATTCTTCTTTCTGTAATTGTGATTCAGCACAAACATGAAGCTATACAAGTCCTGTGTGCACACAATCCTGCTTTGTTGAATAGAGTAGCTTGGACTTTAGCAGAAAGACACAGATGTCTACGAGTTAACATGGAAGATTAGCCGATTTTCAAAATACATTCCTTTAAATAATTTGTAATTTAATATCTCCCCATCTTGCACCAAGAATTTCTTAATTTTCTTATAGCATTGAAATAAATGATTTTTTGTCTCTGCCTTGCTGTGTATACAGAAGCCACATCACTGATTATAAATTTGTATAGATAGACACGCAAATTTCTACCCTGCCCGAGGGAAGAGCTGTCTCATCTACAACAGCACAGAGAGAGGAAGACCAGAACTATGTCACATGTGCAATTATTAGTCCAGGCTGGCAATTTCAAGAGACAGTGTGGTCTAGCTGGTAGAACACCAGATGGTAAGGCATGGGACCTGGTTTCTATTCCCAGTTGTATCACTGTTAGAGATTTGGCAAGACATTCCTCTCTGTGTCTGTCTTCTTCTGTCAAAGTGCCCATCAACCCTTCGCTCACATTCTTTCACAGGTTGACAGGAAAGCCTGCCCAGAGATCAGCTAGGGGCTCTCAAAAGTATATTAATAAATGCAAAGGTGTGTAATGTTAAAAAAATAAAAGTCTTATTTGAAGCTGCCATTCATTCTTTCTGAGCTCCAAATGCTTCCTTACTGCAGCAGGTGGGGAGCTAGTCCCATCAGGGTTGTTGACAAGCTCGGTCATGGTAACACTGGCTCAGGCTTGAAATAGTTTGCAAAACTCTTTAGTCTTCAAATCTGCCTTGTTCATAAACTATGCACTGTTTCCCTACTATTTTCCTAACTCAATTCCTTTCATTCCTTGCAATATCCACTTTCAACTGTTCAGCCAGTGGAAGGAAGGCATCTTTATTTTGCAGTCAACACTACACTTACTAGGTTTCATTAAGTCCGTGGCACTGTTGTGGTTCAACAGGTGATCCAGAGGAAGTCTAATACGTATTTCCATGAGGAAGCAGAGAGCTGAATTTGGGAGGTAGATCTAACATACATGGAACATTTAGATTAATGACCTGGCATCAAATATAAAATAGAAGAGGAGGTCCTGGTAACAAAAACTGGTATGCGCTAACTCCGAAGAAAGGCTTTGAGTATATGGCATTTGACCTTGTTAAAGTTCATGGAATTTGGATCAGTGGAGAGCAGAGTGGAGGACTATTCTGAAAAGGGCAATAGCAGCAGAAGTGAATCTGCTACCCCAAAAGGTAAAGACCCCAGTTCTTGTCATGCCCAACAGATAAGTTTATAGTCAGGAGACAGTGCATTGTGTAGCAAAAGATTTTGAAAGATTTATTTAAAAAAGGAAGAGTACACCTCCATGAACAGGCTGCGGATTGACCCAAGGGAGGACGACCTGCGGTTTTTGTCTCCCCTCTCCCTTACACACTTGCTTAGAGGTGCTCTTTTGATTGATTGACAGCTTTTGTCCCTGGAATGCTTAGTCATGTTTGGCCCCTTTGTGCATGTCCTTACCCAAGGTGTGTAGAGAAAACCCAAGGCCGGGGTGGGGTGGGGTTCTAAACTGCAACGTTAATTGTAATACAATGAGCACTGGGTCATGTCCGGTCAGGTCCTTTCTGCTGCTGCAAGGTTGTGGCTGCCGGGTTCTAACTGGTTTCTTGCCGGCACTCATTTAGAAGAAGTAAAGTCCCTTTATGCTGGAAGCAGACACAATGCCATCTTCCAGACCATCCTCCCCCTCCTCCACCTGTCTGCCCGGTGCCCTCACTTATCTAACTACATAACAAATTCAGGAAGGCAGGAATGGGGCCAGTGGTGTGATTGTAGTCTGGAGTCAATATTAAGGATTAGGGGGAAACAGTCTGCACATGGATACTATAGCTGCACTACAGAATGCCTAGCTAGATATGGAGAATTTTATATTTATAGGTTCTAAGACAAGGAGAAGCTTTGGGAGGTTTTGTAAAGAAGAATGTTCTCATCAAAAGATTGATGAGGGCCAATTAGCCATGAAATAAATATTATGCAGAATGACCTTGGGGAAGCGTGGATGTCAGGAGACCAAGGGCAGGGGAGATGAAAAAGAAAGAGCACAGTCAGGGAATTTGTTTTTTTTTTTAAAGAAAGGACCCAGTGGCTTAGAGCTGTTGTCAACAGAACATGGGGGCTGGAAAAGAAAGAATGGACATTAGTGTCACAGATTCGAAGGCAGGAGGGAGAGCTTTCCCACATTAGGGTGATGCTGTTTTAGATAATGTTGTGAGGATCTGAGTGATTGTAGGCATATGGAAAATCAAACTAATGCATTTGGTGAGAAAATGTGATCATTGGCATATGCAGAGAGGGGCACTCCAAGGAAGTATTCATTTGAGGAACAGTGCTGTGTGATGGTCCAGGGAGCAGGCACACAAGTGTGCAGCCATCAGCACGAAGCAGATAGGAATTTGCAGAGTCACCATGAGACAAAGGAATCAAACATGAAGTCGTTAAGAGTAATGACAAGAAAAGGACTCAGATCTTTCCTTGAGCCTGGGTTTCTGAGAAAAGCAAGCCAGAATGGAAGAGAATGAAGAAAAGTCTTTCGGTTAAAATTCTTTTAAGTCTGATATTGAATTCCTATTAAATTACCTCCTTAATTTTATTGAAATGCTTTCCACTTCCCTTAGATCTTCTCCATCAGAGTTTATTTCAGTGAGAGCACTGGCTGAACTGATTTTTGGCTGCAAGAACCAGTGAATAGACTTAAAGAAGAGAGAAAAAATTTTAAGCAGTTCTGGTTATCCATCCATCCGTCCATCTATCCATCTCTTCATTTATTCACTAAGCACTTGTTAAAGTCCAGAAATAGAGTAGGAACCAAGAGAAACATAATCCTGCTCTCATGGAGCTTAAATTACAATGGGAGTAATTTTTTAAAAAAAGGCTCTATAAAGATTGCTATGAGAATATGTCACAGGGACACCAGGAAAGCCCAGGGTCGTAGGAAGGGTTCATGAGAAAATGTCACTTTTCCTAATTGATAGGGAAGGAGACTAATCTAGGGACAGGAGCACATATAGCATAGAGAGAGAGACATGAAGTGTATTCCTTGTCACAGTTTCAGGGTGTCAGGCCTGCTGAACAGGGCATCCTACCTCCACCTAAGTCCCCTGAAGCTAGGTCAGGGAAGCCTTGCTGGAGGCAGTACGATGGCAAGCAGTATTCGTCCTAGACATGTGATAGAAGCTGCACTGGCAGAAAGTATGGATATTTAAGGAATACTCTGTGCATACTTTTACTTATTTAGTGCACTTTTCTAATTATTTGAATAATATTCAAAAATAGAAACAGAATATCACCAGCTGTTAATATAGTCAGTATCTCTGCAAAGGCCTTACTATATTCATGTGCGTGTGCATGTGCGGTGTGTGAGTGTGGTGTGTGTATGTGTGTGATTGGCATATTTAATACATGAGACAATGCTGTACATACTGTTTTTACAACTCTTAAGTATATTTTGGCAATTATAGTTGAGGATATGAGAAACAAAGTATGTCAGCATCTGTCACTGGAGTCCCTTTTAGAAACAATTAACTGTCTATTGGGAAAATACCTTGATGAGCCATCGGTATAGGATGTGAGACCCAGAAGTCATAGGTGTTAGCAGAAACTAAGAGATCATGAGTTATATGTGTGAGAAAATGAGAGGCATTATCCTTGTCCTGTACAGTGAAGAGAGAGAAGAAAGCAGGGTCAAGAGAAGGCAGAGGTAAGAGAAGGAAGTCAAAGAGATGGTGAGAGATGAGGGCTGTGATAGGCAAATAATTAAGGAAATTTCCCTGGTCACATGATGGCCAAATGGCATTTTTGCCTATTATTTTGTTTGGGGATATTTAACTTGGTCATCCAATTTTTAGTAAATCTTTGATACATTAAAATATCCTATAAAAGTGATTTTAATTTTTTGGCAGGAACTGAGGATGAGTATAAATTATAAGTCTAGGTCAACACAGTGAAGAAGAGAGAGTCAGCAGGGAACCCAAGGACAGATGGGACCAGAGAACTTGAGTTTCCCAGAAATGTTGATTATTTGAAAGAGTACTGGGCTGTCACAGGATGTGGACTAGGTGGGGGTCCCAGCGGAGCATCTCATTTTAGAGGACCAGTACATCTCACATCCATTTGAGTTAGGTTCATTTCCCTAAAAAATTGTCTACTTCACTGAAATATTCATGCTTATTAAAACTGATCAAATGATGTTCTTTTAAATTTTAAAACATCCCGTCTATCATGGTCTGTCTTTGTCATGTCTAATATCATACACGTGTGTTTTCTGTTGTTTTTATTCAGGTTTAAACTTATCTTCAAAAAGGCCAAGATCTTGGGCTAGTTGATCGATTCTGTCATTTTCTGTTTCTAATTCATAAATTTATGGCTCTATCTTAATTCTTTAAACTGACATCAGCCCTATTAATTTTTAAGGCATATCAAAAAAGGGTAGAGAATAAAGCAATCTACTCACCTAATTTAAAAAACAATATATTACATATTCAAATGAAAGCCCTGTGTATTGCTCCTTATATTTCATTTTCCTCCCTTTGTCCCCAAAATACTCTGAACATATCTGAACATGTGTCTAACATCTCCACATACCTGAATGTGTAACACCCCCATGTTATTTTTATAACTATGTTATCTATACAGTTATCTGTAAATCACTTACAAGTGTCTCCATCTCTTACCCCACCAAACTTGTGTGCATGGACACACACCCACACAAAGGTGCATGCGTGTGCAAGCACAATCTTTTTTTCTCCCTCACAACCTTTATTCCCTATATATCTAGGAGTGAAATTCTAGGTAATAGGATACTTGGTCCTTCGATCTTACTAAATTGTCTAGTTTATTACCAAGTGTGCTGATTCACCCCCCCCAGCTGCAGAGAATTAGATCTCCTCCTGTTCCTCGTCCGTCTTTACTTGTCAAACTTGGTTTTTGTCCATGTAATTTTCTTTTATATCAGTTTGCATTCCCATGATTACTAGTGAGACTGCATATATTTTCATATTTACTGTATGTTCAGATCTTGTTTCTTGACTTGCCTATTTGTATCTTTTTCCTAGTTTCTATCACGTAGTCTTTTGTTATTGATTTTGAGTTCTTTAAATTTCTGGAATGTCCTTCTTTGAGTTGGTCATACCCATCACACACACACACACACACACACACACACACAATTTTTAAGCCTACGTTTTGTCTTTTCCTCTTTTTTAAATAGTGCTTTTCGACGTACATAAAATTTTAATGAGAATTTAATCAGAGTTGTCAACTCTTCCTTTGTAAAAGTACTTTGAGTCTTGTAAGAGAAACCCGTCCTGGCCTCCCAGGTCATGAAGATATTTTCTGGTATTTCACTCTTCCATCCGTTTCTTTAAGTGGATTTGGTTGAGTACATAAATTATTTCTTTTCTCTGAGAGTAGTTTCTGTACTTCTTCTTGATCAATGAAAAGAATCAGATTCATAGATTTTCTCCTAAACTACCTTGTCTACATCTCATAAGTTTTATATATACAATGTTGTCATTCTGCACATTCAATTTTTGTTTCTTATTTATTTCTGGAATTATTTAGTAAATCTATTTAAAATATTGTCATTAATTTGTTTTATTTAAAAATATCACCAGGATCTACCTAGGTATTGATTAAGTATTACCAATGTGTTTTCTGGTACAAAGTGTGTCATTCTTATCTGCAGTGTCTTTTATCTCTGGAAATTTCCTTTTAATTTGTTTTTTAAATATGTTGGTCTAATTATGCATACTTGTGATCTGTGTGTTGGATCTGAATGCCCTGACCTTTATAGCTTCCATCTTCCCTCCCATTCGATCTCTTTGTTGTTTTTCTCCACATTTTGGGAAAGCTTTTCTAGTTACCTTTTGCAACATGAATTCTTTTCTCTGCAGCGTTGCTTCTTCCTTATTCTAAATCTGATTTTAATTTGGGGGATCATATTTTATTTATGTTTTTATACTCTTTTCTTATTTCACCCATTTTTTAAAATATTACTTGTGGTTATATCTCATCTTCTTTGTTTCCTAGCATACAAATTTCCCTAGGTCTTAACGAGACGACAAATCCTTCTAAAGTAGATTCTTTTCAAAGTAACAACACGTCCTCTGCATCTTAGATAGTTACTCTGTTTTCATCTTGAAACCTGCAGAGACTTTTTGTAGGCTTCATGTTTTCTTGCCTTTATTTATAAGAAGACTAGTGTAGGGTGGCTTTCCCAGGGTTGACCACACTAACCTCCTGATTCTTGTTAAACTCCTCTTCTCATGTAATGAGCCAAGAACTGGTTAATGTACTCAGCCCCTGACTAACACTGGCAGTCTCTTATTTGGTATGGCTGTTTTGGAATCAGAGAGAGATGTTTTCTAATCCCAGAACGTCATGCAATCTTGTCAGTTAGGGACAAGTCACTTACTGCTCTGAGCCTCAGACGTATCTGCAACAGGGGAATACCACCTACCTCAAGGACCCCTTATTGGCTATTTCAGCAGTAATATGTAATTGATTAGACAGAACTGACCATTTTCCTACCCCATCCCAAACCTTGGTTGCTTGGCCTGGGGATAGCAGTTATTATAATGGAGAAAGCCAAGTGGAAGCCATGTGGTCCCAACCAAGATAGTAAATCAAAAGCAGAGTTGTACCCCAGGGAAGTGGCATCACTGCAAAGAAGGAAGCACAACAGTCGTAGATACCTTCAGGGATTTTTTTCTTTAAGTTTCGTCGTTGTTGTTGTTGTTGTTATTGGAGGGTGGATGGTAATTAGATTTATGTAGTTACTTTTAGAGGAGATGCTGGGGATTGAACCTAGGACCTCATGCATGTTAAGTATGTGCTCTATCACTGAGCTATACCCTCCCCCTCGTTAGGTGTTAGAAACAGCCTATTCCACACCCAGGAATACGGCTCAACCTATATATCAGATGTAATAAAAGCCTTCCAGCTTTGAGTAGGATACAGAGCTAGAAAGTCCAGCAAGTCCAGGAGATAAACAAATAGCTCAGCCACTTGGGCCTTTTGCCTCAGATCCAATAAAATAGGAGTTTAATGTGGTGAGAAAAAAATGTACAGGTTAGAAGTGCAGTTATCCTCTCTTAACCTCACTCTCAGTGACCCACTTTGGGAATTCGGACTTCTCAACCCCCAACTCCAGATGCTGTGGGAATAGAGGTGTTGGATCTCAAAAAGGAATCCATCCACCAGGGGACACAGCAGAAGTCCCATTGAATTTTAAACTATCGCTGCCAGTCAGGTACTCAGGGTCTCTAACGCCAGCAGAGCATTGCCAAATACGAGTCAGCATTCCTGGAAGGACTGATTGTTCCTGACCATCAGGAAGACGTAGAAATCCTGTTAGAAAGAGGGGCAGAGTGGACGGTGATTGGCGCCCAGGTGATCCACGTGGATGTCTCTGCTTAGTCTCACTCAGTATTTATGGTTTGTGGACAGATGCATATCACGGCCTGAAAAGGGCACGATGATTAGGGGCTCATATCCCTAAGGCATGAGGCTGTGTCAGAGCCACTTAGAACAGAAGTGCAAGCTGAGGATGAAGGAAATCCAGAAAAGATGGTAGAGGAAGAAGTCGATGAGCAACAGGTGTGGCTTCAAGACCAGCTTAGGTGTTAGGAGGCTATAGTTTGTCCCATGCAACTTCTTAGAAATTTCTCTCAGGAAGGGAGACCTACTATGAATCCTTGAGGAGCGTCTCCCAGAATTTATATAAAGTGGATCTGAGCATCACAAGGGGTGGTCTGTCATGGACGCTCCAATGTACCACCTGGATCCTCCTTCAGTATTGAAGGACAAAATCCTCAAGCTTCTGGGAGTGCTTCTGGATGACAGATAAGCTGCCCACTTCTGCAGAAATTGCACTCACCAGGAGAGGTACCTTGCCAAGATCACACCCTCTACTGGGAGAAGCCTGCATCCAAAGAACGGTCGATATTGCAGTGCACATGCCCAGTAGCCTCTCCAGCTGGGATGAGGTTGAAGGTCTATTCCAGCTTTAAAGCTCTTTATGGGCTTAGCTGAGGGCTTTGTTGAGACTGCAATATCGTCCAACTTCTCCTTTTTCCACCTTGCTTCTTTTTTATTTTTGGCACAGAGGTTGGCCCTGTAAGCAGTGATTCCTCATAAACTTTCTGCACATTAATCTCTATCTTAGAGATTATCTTCCTGGGAAAGATGACCTGCAACATGCACCTAGCATGCATTCACTCATTTCTTCAAAATACATTTTTTTCCCTTTATTAGTTTTCAAAATAATGAGTTGGGTTGCAATCATACTCCAAAGGTGACTGATAGGTTCTTTTTTTTAATATATATATTTTTTAATTTGAAGAATTATTATGTGCCTGGCATTATGGTAAAGGCAATGAAGCAGAACAAAACATTAAACATGGACCCTACTTATAAAGAATTTACAGTCAATTCAGGGAAATACTATATATGCACAGAGAATAAAGCAATGTTATATAAAATAAAGCCAAATACTGGAAATAATGAGAAGATCATGGTGACCAGGGGCTCAGATCTGCCAAAACTGAGTGTTTGGGTCATATCACCAGGTAAGTCTGCCACCAGAACCCTGCAGGGTGCTGCTTGGTAAAGGCAAGTAGAAGGTGGGGTTGTATACAGTAAGTTGCTAATGGAGTAACAAAATAGCAGAAGCAAAAATGACTATTCCTGACAGCTGAAAATATATGGACTGCTATGCAGCTACGTGGGAGGGGCCTGCAGTCATCCTCAGCTGTCTGTGACTGTGTGGGCGAGTCTGTCCATTTTATAGGTAAAATATTAGCGAGCTCATCTTGACACTTATCCTCCCACATGCTTAAAAAAAAGAAATCTATCTTCTCCAGCCTGCATCTATTAGTTAGAAAAAGAGAAAGCCGACATTTTAACTCTCCATTTACTGATTCCATAATTGGTTCCAACCCCTCCCTGGGTGGAGGAAGGGGTGGCAATATTGATGCCATACAATCCCAGTGGACTGCTGAGAAAGTAGCACAATTGCTGAGTTTGTGATCAACATCAGTGGAGAAAACAGATTTGTTTGCCAATTAGATGTGGGTAAGCAGTTCCATTCATCTAAGGTGGGTATCTTTTGAGAGTATTTTTATTCCATCTATGGGTCATTTATCATCTTCCAGTTTGAAGGTTAGGCCTAGGATAGCAGGATTGTTTTGGGAGTAAATATTTGAATCCAGCTACAATCTTGAAGATCCACCCTTAAACATTATAAAAAAGGAATGTCTGCTCCTTTTCCTTTTCTTTTTTTCTGCTTTATTAGAGGGAGAGACGATTTTCTCTCTCTCCTTCTGTCCTCTATTTCACATACACACATTCAAGACAGAACTAGTTTGAGGACATATGGAACATCTATTAGCACATTCATTCATTACACGTTATTTATTTAATTTTGCTATATATTTAAAAAATATAAACAGGACCTTACAGTATTCTGAAACTTGTGATTCTATTAAAGTACCAAGGAAAAACCTGAATAGGAACTGTTCAACACCAAACATCAAACATTATCTCCTGCTGAGGCCAATGAGGACCATAGAAGGAGATTTTGTTTAAAACAATAATTAGGATGAATTAACCAAGATGCTTCCTAAAGGTGTGTACATTGTAATTCTTCCTAAAAGGAGACCATACTGAATTACACTGTTAGTGACTGTACCACTTTGGGGGTTAATTCAGGGAGCAGAGCCATTATGAGTGATATGGAAGGAAAATTTATTAAAGGGGCCAGACCATCCTTAATCATTAGAACTGATAGGAAAGGTCTATGGGAAGTTGTTGCTGCCGCATTGGTTTGTGGTCCTGAAGTTGTTGTAGGTCGTCGGGACCAGCAGTCAGTTGGGAAGAAAGGCTCTACGTGAAGCAGAGGAGAGCAAAGACCAAGTGGCACCCACAAGGAGGAACTGAAACTCACATCTGCCTCTCACCACCTCAACCATCAGTGACACAGGTGACCTGCAGAAGAAGCTGATACCCATTTGCACAGACGGCACATACATCTAGCCCAGGACTTGGAGAAGCTGAGGGAGGAGCAGGAAGCGCCCCAAGCCGAGCTGCTATCCTGTGCCAAGATGAGCCAGCAGATCAGGGACCATGTGCCTGATCTGCAGGGATGCCCGGTACCTTTCATCATTCTTCATAGTATATGGATGCTGCTTCATTTCCACCTTCCAAATCTTATGCAAATTTCTCTTGTGGCCAATCCTAATCCGGGCCCATAGAGGCAAGAACATTCTCAAAAATGGATTTCCAGTTCAGTTAATTTATCACTGAGCATGAGACACTCCTTGGTATCCCTCCATACTGCATGTTTCACTTCCAGATAAACACAGTAGAACATAACGCAACTGTTCTTTGTACAACCAAAACCACACTACCTGCCTCTATGTAATATAAACATCCCGTCTGTCACTTTATCCATCTTTGGCTTGATTAAGTTTATTCTTCCTCCAGTTGAGTCCAACTCTCCCTTTGCTATTCTATAACTTAAATATTGAATTATGAGCTGTGAAAACAGGAGGTCAACCAATCAAGATGCCTTGTGCTGGATGGTAGGAGAGTGGGATAGGGGGACAAAAAATTGGTTAATACACACATGCACACAAATAGATATAAATTAACACAGAAATACTCATAACTATTACAGTCCTCATTTCTGTTACTCAGTATGTTCACACCTCACATTTACAACTTTCTTCCTCCGCTACCATGTCATCTTCCCACGGTAGCACCCCACCTTGCTGTGATTCCGTGCCTGGTGGAGTGACTCAGACCTTCATTCCTAAAGTGTCTGAGCCATCAGAAGACATGTCTTTATTGGGTTATCTTAGTTTCACATTAACTTTTACACAGAATAAGGGACTCCCGAGAGGTATCCTACATGACCTGCATTCCAAAAATGCACACTCCTTATGCCCACTGTATAGAGGAAATTCACTTCCTCCTTACAGTTAGAATCAAATGCGCCAGCAGCAGAGTAGCCTCTTATTTACCTGTTGATTCACTGGCCTTTGTCTCCAGGTGACAGTCTCAATTTCCACTTTAATAGAAGCATTACTGTGCACGCTGGTGGAAGCTTTCTTCCTTTGGAAAGTAAGACGTTTAGAGCGGTAGGACCCGAAGTTACAGGCATGGAAACAAAAACTCTGCTAGTGGGCCATTAAGGGTAATAGAAAAGCCACTCTCATCCCCATTCTTTGATCGTTCTGTGGGAGAAACAACACTATAATTTGGTTGCTGGTTTGGGGTTAATACTCCATCTTAGAAGACACAATCCTGGCCCTATGAGATGTGGCCACCCAGTTGGGGTCCTAACAAAATCTTCCAAATCTTCCTTATCCACCCTTTATTAGCTGCTAAATGCTAATACACTTTTGTTAGAGGTGATGCTATGTGGAATATTGTGAGGATGAAGAAAGCATATATAGATGGTGCTTTTAGCAGAACAAATGTGTGCAGTGAAGGAAAATCCACATCCCAACCAAGTGTCTGTTCCAGTGAGGACAAAGCACTGCCCCTTCCATGATGGAAACAGTCCAGTGTAATCAACTTGCCAACACATAGCTGGCTGATCCCTCTGTGGAATGGTGATGACAGACTATATTGTAGGCCCTTTGGTGAAACAGACTCAAACATTTTCTTTTTCAGTTATGATCATAAAGAACTCTCCAAGAGGCTATAACTATGGTTGAGTAGAAGGGAGCCATGAGACCTGGGCCACGAACACCTGGGCAGCTGGGCCACTTGCTCATGAAACTTACTTGTGCCTCCATGATTTGCTCAAGTGAGACCACATATCTACCACTTCCTTTGGTGAGGGAGTGTTTCTGTGCATATCCAACTTCATGGTTTGGTGGTCAGACAACACCCAGTTCATGCTGGGTACCTCAGGCAGCATGTCAAATTGATGACTGATGATCTAGCATTCAATCTCTACTGGGACCCAGTAGCAGACCAGAAATTGCTTCATAAAAGGAGAATCACTTTCTGCTAATCATGGCATAGCTTTAATCCAAAATGCTAAAAGTCTGCACAGTTCTTTACCTGTAAATGCCTGCTAATGGCTCTTGACATCATCCCATCCTCCAAAGATACTTCAAGCATCAGAAGATCACCTAGGTCATATCGCCCAAGTGGAAGAGTGGCTTGCATGTCAGTCTGGACCTGTTACAGAGACATCTCTTGTTCTAGGACCACACAAAACTGGCATCCTTTTGAAGTTATTTGATAAACGCATGTAAGAAGCACACCCAAATGAAATATGCAATGCCTCCAAAATCCAAAGAGATCTCTCTAGGCATTGTGTATCTTTTTTAGTTTGTAGGAAATAATAAGATGCAGAAACTCTTAAATTTGGAAGGAATCTCCCACTAAGCTTCAGACCATTGTTTCCTTAAGTAATTCTAATGGTGGCAGGCCCTAATTTTTGTAGAACTTATTTCTCACAACCGGGCATGCACCTATCTTACCCAGGTGTCAGGAGTAGCTGCTACTTCTGCTCACCAGGTTCAATCAGCATTACATCAACAAGGCAATGTCTAGCATGATGGTCTTTGGAATGGAGAGGCAAATAACACCCTTCTGGATCAGAGTATGATATAGGGCTGAAGAGCTGACATACCCTTGAGACAGGATAGCAAAGACATATTCTTGGCCTTTCTACTGAAAGCAAACTGCTTCTGAGATCTTTACTAAAAGATACTAAAAGGCATAGAAGAAAATGTATTTGTCAGAACAATGGCTATGTACCTGCTGCTTATTTTCTCCAGAAAGAAAAAAAACATTGGAGTAGAGGCTACAACGGAATCAATATCTGATTTTGTGGGTGCCCACTATATACTGCAAGATCTAGCTGTCTTCTGTACTGACTGAAGAGGCAAATTGAAAGGTGATGTGATAGGAATAACCACTCCTGTATCTTTCAAGACTTTGATATTGGCAATGATTCTTGCAATCTCTCCAGAAAGCTCTATTGGCTTTGGTTTACTATTCTGATAAGCAGAGTCACTCCCAGTGGCTTCCAATTGACCTGTCCTGTCATAGAGCTCTAGCTGCACAAATTAGGACTTAACATGAGAATTCTGCCTGTTGGTAAGTATATTACTCCATCTATGTACACATAACTGGTAAAATAAACCCATCATAAGTTTGGGCACCCAGTGGACCCACTGAGATCAGTGTGAACCAAAACTGTTCACCTGACATTTAGAATCCTTTACTCTGACTGGTGGACCATAGCAACATTTTGTGTCTTTAGGAATTAAGGTCAGTTCGGAGCCAGTGACCAACAATTCCCAAAAAGTCTGGTTTATTTCTTCTCCTGAAACGCATAGTCACTTTGACAAATGGCCACAAATACTTTTGGAGAAAAGCTGGACAAGAACATTTACAGTGTAAATTATCAGCTATGAGGCAGGATCTCTTCTCACGAATGACCTGGCCTCCACTTCATTCAAGGGGCTTTAGGTTTGTAAATTAGCTCAGTGCCGGGAAGTGGCTGAGAGGTATGACCATTATAATGATTAAAGTTAGACTTCCATTCACTAGAAGAGATCTTTACTATATATATACACGTATCTAGTAATACTTTCAAAGTAGTAATACTTTCAAAGGCTGTCAACCTATTTCTTTTTTAGGGACACATTGTCGGCTAACTCAAAACTGTTTGTGGACTGAGCCACTTTGTTTCTGGCCATTAGAAGTGTCACAACATGGTCCCTACCACTGCAGGGTCCCATTGTCCACACTGAATTCAGGGAGTCCAGCTTGATTGCAGCAGTTCCCATGGGTGTTTCTGGACCTCAGAGGACAGCCACCCTGCAGCTCCCTCAGAAAGGTATATTGCAAAGTCTTAGTGAGCAGGATGCTCTCCAGACATAGTGAGTTGGTGGTAAGCAGGTCCTCTCTAGAATTCCAACTTTGGTTGGGGTATCATCATTTTCAGGGTACAAAGAAAATTTAGTCATCTAACCAAGGTGACTGATAGAGCCAACCCCAGCTGATCAAGCTAAAACACTGAATCTAGAATCTCCTTTAAATACACCTATATTGAAAATACTCTATCTAATATATTTTCCACCCTTATCCAATATAACATATGATGCTTTCCCATCCACATTCCCAGGTATGTCAATATAAATTGGGGAAACCTAGTATTCATTTTAGTTGTCTTATGGGCAATAATTTTGTTTGGTTGTTGTATGGGTAATCATTTTGTTTGTTTAACTTTGTGGGTAGCCCTGGAGCCTACCAAAATTGGATTCTGGTTATAGGTCTGAAAGCAAAGAGAGACGGTAGAGCCAGTTTTTGAAGAGAATCAGACGAGCAAGCTCCAGAGGGGAGGCCAATATAATTTTTCAGGCAAAGGAGGTTAACGGGTATCCTCAGACAGAGAACTTAGTAAATGCTCGCTGGAGAGGCCAACATCCATTGCCACAAACTATATGTGGCTCCTCGTCCAGAACTTGAAGAGCTACAGGAGGAGCCTGGGCAAGAGCTGGAGCAGCTGCAAGCCCCGCTGATTCTCCATCAATCTGGGGAGCCAGCAGATCAGTGAGAACGTGTACCATCACCTGCCAGGGTACCATCATCTGTCAGGGAACCCAAAGCCCACACAGACACTTAGGGCATAATGGCTGCTTCTGCCTTGTCAATCTCATGCAAATTTCTCTTGTGGTCAACCCTAAACTAAATCCACCAAGAAAGAGAATTCAGGAAATCACAGTCCCAATTTAACTAGGTTGATGCAGTAAGGAAAAAAAAATCATCACAGTTTCATATCCATATTAATGTGGATTTATACTCGCACATAAAGTGATATTAGAACTTTTTTTTTTCCTTTTGGTTTGAACTTGATTCACATGAAGTATCAAATTCTAGCTACTGTTTTTTCAGTGTCACAGTGAATTCTGATTGAATTATTTTCTTGCTGGGTTATTGGATCCAGCATTTGTATGGGTTCAGAAGAAATAATACAAAGTTTCAGATTTGAGTGGTCAATGAAAATCTTTGATGGTGTCCTAGATAAATACATGGCCTCAGTCTTCTTCAGAATTCCCATCAATCTGCATCATGATCATTTTTGCATATGGATTTCAAAAGCACATTTATGTGTAGACTAGCCTATTGAGGAAAAAATAATCCTCAGATACACAATGCATATTTTAACACCATCAATGAGATCCCTTGCTGCATCCTCATGCATGGCTGATAAATTATTGAATGCTTTATTTACTCAATTCAAACAAAACTTCAATTTGTCACTAATATTTTCATTCAGAATTGCAGAAGATGGGAAATTTCTAGTTTCAATGTCAGATCCAATATTTCTGTAAAGGAGAAAGCTGATTGGAAGGGAGGTGGTCTGAAGCTTCTTGGGATAGCTCTGTACATAATATTGGGAGAAAAAAAAGATCAAGGGTGAGGAAATTACACAGGTGAAGGGTGACCCTACCTTTTCCATTGAGCCACCCCAGGTGCAGCCACTAAATTTACTCTTGGCTTGCTGTTATCTAAGCCAATATCCTTGAAGGATCCAATTTAGTAAAGAACAATGATTTGCCCCCCCTGGTGGGCCAGCGATAAGAGGCATGGCAGTCCACGTTGAAATCTCTTCACTTATATTTCCTCAGCAAAGTTGGCATGAGGGATGGAAGAAAAAGGAGGTATCAAGAAGACAGTCCATGGTTGAAACCTCTTGTCAGAACTGTGACTATCCAATACGTTTGTTTCTCTACTTCTTACAAGGTTTTCCAACAAGCCAGCAAAATTTTAATTAAAACCAGGGAGGTGATTTGTAAATGTCTGAAAGGGGATAATTTATTTTTAGGATTTCATATTCTTGCATAGTTTCAGATTTGAATCTCTAGTACATTTGACAGAGGAAAGGTAGAAATGACCACTTTAACCCTATTTCTGCAAGTTGGATGGAAGGGCGCTGAGGATGATGGGGATAAGAAGTGGTTTGTTGAGCCTGGGGAGTAACTAGCTTTCTTCTCTTTTCAGCGAGTCCACTTACATACGGAATTTTCTCTAGACAGTTACTGGTGAAAACAAGTCACTAATTCTTGACAGTCGGGTTTCTTCAGTAGAGCAAGTACTAAATTTCTTAAACTTAAAAGACAGATAAATGTTCATTATTATGTATTCTTACGTCTACATGTAGTCTGGTTCCTTCAGTGAAAGTTTTCATACATATTATGACTCTTTCAAATTTTGCACATAAATAAAAATATATGTGATTAAAGGTTGTATTATGTAAGGGTTTTTTAAAATTAATTATCCAAATCAGAAGTAATCAGTGTCAATTATCAATGTATTAATCTGGATGGTCCAGAAAAGGGGCAGATAGAAATCAAGTCATCCCTGATTCATTTCCCCACATATGTTGCTCTTTGTATTTTGAATTTTGGCATCTTTTTGTTTTGGAGGATGGCTAAAGTTTATCTTGAATCAAGGATTGCTTGAATTATTTAGATGCTTTCACTGAAAGTCAAAAATAGCTGAATTTCTGGATACAATAAGATAACATCCTCATCTCTTTGTGCCTCAACCTCCTGAGTAAATCTGCATTCCTCCAAAAAGAGGTTTTTTTGGGGAAAAAAAGATGACATCTGGGACCCTATTGATGACTTTCCTTAGCCATGAGACTAGGAACTCTTATGGCCCTTAAATTCTTTTAGAAGATTGACTAATTCAGGCTGAAAAAAAAAAGTTTTAGTTAAACCAACAGCCTAACTTAATTGACTAATTTTATTTTATTATATTTTGCTTTGGGTTGAATTGTGCGGAGAACATATTTTGGAAAAATGTCCTGATGAGTAATAAACGTGGGTTCTGTCAAGAGCTCTTCCATATAACAAACATCCTTTTGCTAAACAAACAGAGTTTTGCCTTGATTATTATTGTTTCCATTCTCTGAAGTAAATGAGCAAGACGATCCAACAATCCAAATCTGTGCGCAGAGTCAAGACCCAAGACATCGCGAAGCCATTACTTGGAGCCAGTGAGGGTTGTCTCAGACCTTGCCCCTCATGCCTGGGCAGCTCTCCTGCCTCAATTTGAATGGAGGGAATGAACTGCTGAATCAACAGGAATTGAGTGACATCTAACAGGAATTGGGAAGTTAAATGGATGCTATAAACCATAATAACTCATGCATCTGGATGAGTTTCTCAGAGGATTTTCTTTTTCTAAGTTCTGAAGGGGGATTCCTCCAAGGGTAACAAAGGTTCACAAACAGCAGATCTTTTAAAGAAATGACTTTGCCTATAAGAGACTTAAGAGAACTGTCTGCCTGTCTCTGCTTGGAATCGCTGCCACCTCATGGATTAATGACTTCTGTGTCCTCCAGTCGCCTCATTATGTACCTCTGTTTTATACGAGTAGCCAAATGTATCAGAATACACTTTAATGAATGTGAGTCATTCCTTATTTTTTTTAATATGATTTAGACTCACTGGTTTGTAAGGAAGACATTAACTGGGTTAAAAATAATAGATACTACCTGCTGGAAAACCCATGTAGTAATTGGGCTTAATGCCAAGAGCATCAAAGAAAGGGGTGGGGGAAAGAGGGGTTATGATGGTGGAAAAAAAAAGAAAATACCCCTTCAATTTTTTTAAGGTTAAAAAAATAGTCCATTTACCAGAAAGCTTAATTTTATAGTGCTGTGGATTCACACAGCCAAAAATTTTGCGACCATATTCAGAACCACACTCAGTCTATTTTATAGTAAAGAATTCAAAATATCCATGTTTGTTTTCTCATAGAAAAAGAAGTCTCAGTCTTTCTGGTCATGATGCCTTTCCCAAATTTTGCAGTTAAGTATCCCCAAGAGAAGCAAACAGGAGTCTGTGGTCTGAATTAGGTGTTTCTGTATTTTAGCAGCTTCTTCTGCTAAATGATAGCTTCTTCTTAACAGTTAGTTTTAAGTTAAATCCAAAGTTCATGAAATGCATTTCTTTAAAGAGAGACTCTCTCTCTCTCTCTCTCTCTCTGTATGTGTTTGTTTGGTTTAATACCTGTCTGCCCCGTTAAGAATGTTAAGTCCCATGAGAACAGGGACTTTGTTTAGTGCTTGATCTCTGGTGCCCAAAACAGAGAGGGTTTGGCCCACAGGGAGTAATCAATAAATATTTGTTAAATAATTGGCCAGAATATGGAGTTAAAATATGAAAATGAACTATTAAAATAATTTTATTAAGGCATAAACCTGGGAACTAATGTTTCCCTTTACTAGACTTTTATGACATGGTTATTAAACATAGAGTCTGTAGGTGAAAAGCAGAGAAATTAATTTCATGATTTTCACTTGAAAAGTGTAATTTAAGTGGACTTCTGAGATCAGATTTATTTTTAGATGAGACGCCATAAACTCCATCTCATTATATTGATTGGCTTCTTTGGCCAACTAGTGTCTGAAGTGGTATAAGTCCAACACGTTAGCAGGTTCATTCATTCAACAAATTAGTGTTAGTACCCCTGCTATGAAAGGCTCTTTGCTAAGTATTAGGCATACAAAGCTGAAAAAGATACGGTCTTCTCCTGAGAGTAGCTTGTGCTCCAAAAGAGATAACAATAAATCAAAATTGTAGCGGTACCTAATTTCTGTGATAAATATTCAAGCAGAGTGTCACCTGATCTTAGAGGGGTGCATACTAGTGATTTGGGAGGGTGGGGACAAAGAATGCTTTCTTGAGGAGATGATGTTAGGTCTATGTCTCGGAAGATGTGTGAAATCTGGTAAGATGAAGAAATGGAGAGGGACACTTTAGGCAGAAGGGACTGTATGTTGAAGGCAAAATGACTTGAAACACCATAATGCAGTTTGAATATTGCCAAGTTGTGCCCTATGATTGGGGCAAGATCAACCTGAGTTAAAACAAGGAGATATGTATAGCACAGGGAACCTGATTCAATATCTTGTAGTAGCCTATAATGAAAAACAATATGAAAATGAAAATATGTATGTATATGTATGACTGAAACATCATGCTGTACACCAGAAGTTGATATAACACTGTAAACTGTACTTCAATAAAAAAGAATGCAAATTAAAAAACCAAGGAGATAATCTCATGCTTCTAGTGTGTCCAGACTTTACCAGACTTCAGTAACCATCATGCAGGGCCAAGATAGGGACCTCTCAAGATACATTCCTTCTTTTGTTTGTTGGTTGGTTTTGAGTATCATTTTTGTAAACAATAAAGGAAAAACATGTGGCTTTTCTCCTGTTTTGTTTGTGAGATGACATTATGTCTGAGGGATTTTATCTATATCATCTGTTGAAATGGTCATTGTCGGGTATTTATTTAGAGCAAATAAATCTACATAAACTAATTCTACTGCAAGAGCAATGAACTGTACATTTTGGAATGGGCTTCACTGAGAATATTCTGCCAATCTCTCCACAAAGGAGTTTTTCCAATCCAACTTAACAGTGTCCTAACTATGAGCTGGTCACAAACTCCAGTTTTCACTTGCAATTATAACTGCAACTTATAGGCCATAGAAATGAATGAAAAAGTTAAATATCTTTAGTAATTTGTCAATCATAAAATTATAAGGTCATATTCAAAGAGAAGTGTCTTAAAGCAGGGAAAAAATGTGACAAATATAGAAAATTTGAATCAGACAATGGCAAAAAAAAAAAAAAAAGAGGAGGAAAAAGGAAAAACAGAGTGGAGATGATGATCGTCAATCTGAATCTTGTAGCCTTTGGTGAAGGATGTATATGGTGTCCTGGAGGGAGACTGGGCTGGAGAGGGAGGAAGGAGGTATCATGAAGGACCAGGGATCTGAAAGCCATCGGGATAAGTTACTCAATGTTGTGACATGCTCAACTTTTCCTTTAAAACTCGAATGTTGAAAGAAAACATTACCAGCAGTACATAAAATATAGATTTCTATTAAATAAATCATTTTCAACATTTTCTTTCACTAATGTTTGATGTTGTCGGATAGCACTTGCCATTATGCGCTACTGTCTAAAGAATGTAAAGTATGTCTCCACTATCTTCAATATAATTATTCTTGGCAAACATAGCTATATACACATATAATGGAATAATACCTTTGTATAATATCCTATTGGCTTAACATTTCTTTAAGCATTCATGTGATTTCTAAATAAACAGGAGAATTTAATTTTTGTTGTAGCATACATTCTTGCCTCCAGATACCTATACATTTGGACCCAAGCAATATCATCAACTGTTTTTGTTTTCTTTAAATGCAGGAGGAGTTGGAAGGGAAGGCTTCCCTTCTTTTAGCCAGATAGGTGCTTTTGTACTGAAAGACACTTGCTGAAGCATCTGTATAATCTTATGTTTAATTAAGCACATTTTTGTCACAATGAGTAAAACAGCAGAGGCAGGGTTTTTCAACCTAAGGAAAAGTAAGAAAACAATAAACAAAAACAGCAATGTAAAAGCTGATCTTCTATCCACCCACTTAGGCAAAAAACTAAAACAAACAATGGCAACTAATTAGTATTGGCCCTGGCAGTGATCTAAGAAGCCAAAAATGAAACACCCACAAGAGAAATGGTTCCTTCTTCATTGCACTAGTCTGCTTTTACTCCTGAATAATGAATGAATAAGATTCAAAAGATAATGCAGAAAATATGAAAGTGGAGTGGGGTTTTAACAAGAGAGCATTTAGACTTGTCCTTAGTCCACAACCAAACCTGTACAATTTTTAATTGAACAATTTAGAATGTTCTGCTAAGATTTTCCAAGATGAGTGTTTGACACCTCCTTTTATCAAGTGATTTAGCAGAAAGAATAAAATATTTTAAATAAGTGAAGAAAGGAAAAGAAATAACACCTAACTCTTCTGGATGACATAGTAAACACTATGCCTTTGTCTTGAGGAAAGAACCTTAGGCACTCTCCTAACATACCTCACAAATATTTTATTCCCTGCTTTCTTTGTCAACAAATAGACATACCGTGGGTGGTACACACAAGTCCTCTGAAAAGCTGCAAAACTGGATATTTTTTATTATGTCACATTGATGGCTTTCATTTCCATTTGAAGCTCTACGTCCAGTGTCATCACCTGTTTGCACTTTGTTCCCCCTCTTTGGCCTGACCCTTTCCATTGCCTGTAACTTAGCTCAGAAACCTACAAGTCAAAGTGGAGATGAGATCTGAAACTTTTAGAGTACAGACACAAATGCTTAGAAGAGTAATTTATTCAAATGGTCCTAACAGAAGAGCCAGTCAACCCAGAAGAAGGTTAAATCTCAGGTGACATATTTGGGGATGGACTCACTGGAAAATGCTTACTTACATACATGCTTCAATTTCCTTTCCAGCTCAAAGTGAGAGGGTAGTGAATTAAATATCCTTACTTGCATGTTGTCAACAATAATAGAAGGTATTCTTACTCTTTTAAGAAAAAGGAAATAAGTGATGAAAACACTCTTACAAATGAAATGGATTCACACAATTCCAGGCACCCAGTTAGTGCTCAATAAATCCTGTTCAGTGATGATGATCATCAGAGAAACTTACTTACAACAAACCCCAGGGGATTTGGGGAAACTAGCAATGTCTCATTTGCCAAACACAAGCTTGACCCCGACTCTGATGCAGTGTCAGTATAAAACAGTAATGATGGGGGTAGCAGTGAACCTGAACATTGAATTCTGATTGAAATTCAATCCCAGCCATCATCAAAACACAACTCCCAGACTGCCATATATCCTTAAGTGACAGTGGCTCAAGTTTTATTCTCAAGTCAGGTTAAGAATCAAACTTAAAAGGATCTTGTTCTCTATTATAGTTAATCTGTCACATCATTTTTCCTCAGAGCTTTATCAACTTTTCCCTTCTCAGCTGTGAAGATGTTGGTTCTCCACTCTACTAGTTAGTTTCCTGTTAAAAGGACCTGTTGAAAAAACTTATTTGCTCTTTGGCATTTCTCATCATTTTAACTCAAGTGATTCTCACTACTGGCAGACAAAGAAACAATTATTAAAGCCATTGGCAAGTTTTTGCTTATTTGAATGAGTAATAAGTCTAGGCTGTAATCTGCAATAGGAGGTAGAAATGGAAGTCTTGATGCTGAGCATAAGCTCAATTGTAGATGGTTTCCGTGAAAGAAAAACTCATTCTTAAGGAACAGGTAGTATTCTGACTCCCGCTGCCAACCCAAGTATGAAAGGGAGAAGCTGGAATCAGCAGACTACACAGCATGAACTATGAACCTAACTCAAAGTAGATTCAATCAGAATGTATCTTTGAAAGTCAGCATGTCTTTGACAAGTTCAGTTTCCACTGAAATTAGGATTCATATATATTCTGTGCTGGTATCATAGCATAAGGGCAGGAAACAGTAGTGTATGTTTTAGAAAATTCACTTTTTGCACTGAAAAATAAGTAGCTCTCTGGTGCAAAGGGCCACCTCATTTCAAGTTCAGTATAGGGTTTGCTTGGCTAAGTCTGCTCTGAAAAGACTGCTTAGGTACAATATAGTTTTGGATCTAATTTGGAATTCTCTATCATTTCCAAATTTCTATTCTGAATAAACTCAGTGCTGCTGGGGGAGTATATTCAATTCTGAGAAGCAGTGAAGTGCCAAAAATTGGAAAATATGGTCTGAGGTTGAAAAAATAAAGCAAAACCATAAAGCAAAGATCAAAACTGCAAGTGACCATAAGGACCCAGAAGATGAGGCAGCAGGCCAGGGATGAGTGTGAGTGATGGCACTGTGGGAGTGCTGTGGTCCATGGAGGGAACCAGGCCACTCAAAGCTCAGGCACACAGCAAGTGGCCACCTCTTCAGCCAGTTATTACCATGTGAGATGCAGATGCAGTGTTGATAGAGAGGGAAAAAATAGTCTCCTGACATTTTCCTGTTGTATATCATTTTTCTATTTACGTGTAACAAAAGTTATCACAAATGTGATATATTAGTTTCCTAGGGCTGCTGTAACATACTTTCCACAAACCTGGGGACTTAAAACAACAGAAAATTTTATCTCACAGTTCTAGAGTCCAGAAGTCCAAAATAAAGATATCAGCAGTGTTGGTTTCTTTCCTAGATTCTGAGGGTGACACCATCCCATGACTCCCTCCCAGCTTCAGGTGACTGCCAGAAGCAGTCGGCATCACTCCAATCTCCTTCTCCATCTTCATGTGTCCTTCTTTTTACTGACTGTGTCTCCACTTTTTCTAGCCCACCCTCATTCAGGATGATCTCATCTCAAGATCTTTAATTATGTATGCAAAGATCCTACTTCCAAATGAGATCACATTCTGAGATTCCCAGATCATATCTTTTGGTGGCCACAATTCAACCCATAACACTTGGTGACTTGAAACAACACAAATGTATTTTCTCATAGTTTCTGTGGTCTGGAATCCATCATGGACTAGCTGAGTCTTCTGCTCATCATCTCAGAAGCTGAAATCAAGGTGTCAGCCAGGACTGCAATCTAATCTGAGGCTGTGTCCTCTTCCAAGCTCACTGGTCATTGGATGAATTCAGTTCTTGAAGGTAGATAACTGGGGTCCCCACTCTTTTGCTGGTTGTTAGCCAGGGGTCACTCTTAGTTGCTAGAGGCTGCTTGACACTCCCTGCCACATGGTCCTCTCTACAGCATGGAATAGAGAGTTTGCTCCTTTAAGGCTAACAAGAGAACATCTACCACAACTTTGAACATCTTACATTGTCTCAGGCCTCTGGACTCAGATTTAAATGACTTACTGATTAGGTCAGGCTCAACCAAGATGATCTCTCTTTTGATTAACTCAAAGTCAATTGATTAGAGACCTTAATTACATCTTTGCCATAAAACATAGTCTAATCCCGTAAGTAATATCCCATTATAGTCACAAGCCCCTTCATACTCATTATGAGAGGATTATACAGGCCTGTACCTCAAAAGTAGGGCCCCTGAGAGCCATCTTAGAATTCTGTGTGCTGAAATGGGCTCTATTTTTCAGAAAAAGCATAATATACGTAAAACAAAAAATTTCATGGCCCATTTGCTCTGAGGTCCCAAAGCAAAGAGATAGATTGTCTAAATTGGCTCTAAAAGTAGATCAAAAGAGTGAAAACTATTTCAAAAAAAAGTGGTAGCATTTTATAAAGAATATATCTAGACTTCCAATGGAATTAGTATAAAAAGAACAACCATTTTGGATGCTGATTAGTTTGTTTAAAAATAAATCAGTTTTCTTTAAATATTTTTAGTAACTGTCTAATATGGAATTATATTGTCCATGCAGTATGTCCTTGATACATTGGTGAAAGTTAGCTGTATTGCATGATTCCATTTTGACTCAAACAATAACAACACCAATGCCACAGCCACACATGTGTCTCTGGGGTACCTATACACATGTGCATAACTAGCATGCCTGTAGGTGTGCACAGAATAAAAGGGATGAAAAGATACCTATTAACCCAATAACAGTGACTGGCCTTAAGTAGGGCAGGAAGAACAGTGGCTGTATTGTGTGGAAGACACTATACACGCCTTGGTGTCATTTCCAATGTCTTCAATGAACAAAAGTGGTTTCATAAATTTAGAGGAAACTTTAAAAATAAATTTCCTTAATTTATAAAGCCTCCAGCTGCTAAGCCATAGATGCAGAAGAATGGCATGGATGAGTGAAAGAGGGTCTGACCTCAAGTAACTGCCTCCTTCCTCCACTCTACTTGATGCAAAGCTTCTTCCTTCTTATATTGAGAATTTAAAAAAAAAATTTTTGGATCTATGTTCTATCTGAAAAAGGTAAAAGAAAAAAGAAAAGAGAAGAGAAAAGACCTTGTGGGTATTATACTCATTGGGCATGGGATGCCCTGAAGGCCTAATAAATGTAGGATTATTCAATTCTTAATGAAAACTCCTCCCATTGTTGGAAATAAAAACCTGTTTGGCCACTAGCACTTGTTCCCTGGAGTACCTCATAATCCTCTTAACACAATAGAAGATTATGAGCAGTGGAAACTCAAAAGACCTCAGGAAACCTGATGGGTCATTGAAACATTATTTGAAAAACGATGGCCTTTAAGAGGCCAGGCATTACACCCATATATTAAGACTTAATAACTAACTGCAACCTCACTAATCACCACGATTTTATCGACAAAAATCTTAAACAGAAAATCAATGTTCTTGTTCAAGGTGGAGAGTTTGTTTCATTAGACTAGGCATTTAATAAGGGATAAACATTAACATCTTACACGGGACGATCATTTTTTTTTTAAAGGCCAGGCCAAATAAGTTGATTGTGTGAACTCCGTCTCCAAAAGAAAATAATCAAGAGAGGCATATCTTTGTCATTAAGCATCTTTTCATCGAAGAACTAAAACTTTTTCCCTGAGATAGTTATGGGCAGTTTAGAAAGAGTGTCTGTGTGTCCAGTGGCCACACCTGGGAAGCCTATTTTCAAGGCTTTCCCCCACAGGCACGCTCTACGGCACCCACAGGGCAGCATTCCTTACCCTCCCCAGAAACTCAGAGGAAAATAATGTGGCCAGAGATGTCTCCAGTGTTCATACTTGCCTTTCAAATATAAATGAGATTGGCAAATACTTTAAGAGGGATAAATTCTTAACTTAGGTGCCAGAAAGAAAAGGCAAACCAGATCCTGTGAAGGTATTTACCAAGTGGGCAAGTTTGCATAAAGCACAGTGTCAAACACCAAGAATGCAGGTGGAATGGCTTTTCCCCTTGGACGCTCCAGAAACTGAAGGAACTCAGAAAGATGTAGCTGCCACATAGGTGTTACTCTGGAGAATGCCCTGCAGAGTCGTCCTTCTGTCACTGCAGCTATGTTACCTCTGATGTTGTATCTATTTAAAGTCCTGGATCCATCAGGAAAGTTTCCAGAAATTCTGGAGTGAATATATTCAACTAGGCACTTTATAAAGAAGCCTTGGCTAATACACATCTAAGCAACTAGGCTGCAAAGAAAAGGCCAAGGTCATGCAAGTACAAGCTAGAATTGTCCATAAGCAAGAAGCATGAAGGTTTTGTTTACAGAACTCAAAGTGGAACACCAATTCCTCATTTTTGTGACTGATATGGCCCATTTTAATAGGTGCACGTCTCCATGAGCCAAATTAACCATACATTTTCCGGTTCCTTATATCACTCTGCTGTGTGCAGCCAAAGTCTGAAAGACAGCAAGTTAATTGATATATCCTCCCCTTGCCAAGTGTGATTAATTGATGTAGTATGTCCATTCCGTTTATGCAAATGTTAAAAATGCATCTTCATTTATATCCATATATACTGTAGATAAATGCTTTCAGAAGCGATGATCTCACTGGGGCAGTCGTGGGCACTGGCTTTTCCACAGTTTGACTGAGGAGATATTTATTGCGCTTATTACTCAAAAGACACTGTGGGCTGTGGAGGAAATAGGTAAAACTCTTCTCCGCTCTCAAAGAGCTTAAAATCTAGTAGAAAAGATCAACTTTGCCCCCTCCAAATCTGTCATCCACAACCTCCTGTCCTTCTTGACCCCAGGAAATGGAGCTACTATCTGCTTTGTTACCAAAGCCAAAAATTTAAGAGTTGTCCTTTATTCTCTCTTCTTAACCCATGCATCCATTTTATCAGCAAATCTTATGGATTCTATTTCTAAAATTCCTCAACTTCTGTGATAGTTTTAAATTAGCCCCTTGGTTTTTGTTGTTAGTTTGTTTTACTCATAGCATTTATTAAAATATGTTTATTTATTTACTTATTTATTCAGTCTTTTTTTCATTTATTTATTTGTGTTTGTTTCTTTTCTTCTCTCTCTTCTTCTTCTCCCTCTCTCCCTATTCCTCCCTTGAGAACATGGAGTCCATGAAGTTGTTCTCTGTCATGTTCTAATACCAGGTTTGTGCCTGGCCTCTAGTAGGTGCTCAAGAAATATATTTGAAGTTAAAAAAAAAAAAACCCATAAATGTATTTTATAACAATTATAGAAGAGTCTACCATGTGAAAGTTCTAAGGCAAAGTATAAAGTTCAATGGATGGGTTCCATTTAACTAGAAAGATCAGGGAAGGTTTCATGAAGGCAGATTTGAGATGGGTTTTGAAGTCTGTGTGTGAGAGCAGGAGAAAGACAGGGGGACAGGGAAAGTCACTCAGATGCATAAAGCAGAGAACATGGAGGGAGATTCCAGGAGGCAAGTGTAGACAGAAAATAGGATGTTTGAGAAGTTAGTAGAAGAAAGGAGTATAGGAGTAGTCCAGATGATGGAGGACCTTGGGTGTGGTACTTAGGGATTTGACATTATTTAACAATCAATAAGGCCATATTTATCATCATCAGAGACTGAGACATGAAGTGAATTGTATCAAAAGACTGTCCTGCCAAGAGCATACACTCTAGAGAAATGAAATAGAGTAAATGTTATGTACATTTTTTCCTAGTTGTTACCTCCCAAAGGCCTAAATTTTCCTACAGAACTTTAAGCTAATACCCAATTCAGAAAACTAAGGCAATTATTCTACCCTACAAACTAGAAATATGATGCCATTTCTACCTCTTGCAAGTACAGACCAGGGATATTCCCAGGCAGAACCTTATTTTCTCTGGAATTTACCACTCAACTACTAAAATTCCTCCTTCATAACGTAGGTATGACTGGGTTCTAAATGTAAATATTATCATTTGTCATCCTCTTAGCAATAGCATGATTTGCCTAAATGAAACCTTGGTTCTGGGAAATTACTTCCCTCAACTTTAAGGTTTTAGGACCTAACTGAGGGGGAAAACGTTGTGGTTAAAATAAGGGAGATGCTGACTGTATTAATTAACTCCTTTCCTCTACTAACATCTTTTCTGACTACACTCATCTCCTGGAATGTCCTCCAAATGAGTGACTCTCTTTCCCCATTGTCTTTTTCCTCTTCTCACACAGACTTCAAAACCCAACCCAGAACTGCCTTTGTAAAACCTTCCCTGATCTCTCTGGTTAAATGGAATCCATTCCACTTTGAACTTTAATTAATTAATTAAGGGAAATAATCTCTGAGTACAGAAACCATTCTCCAATGAGTTTCCAAGTTCACAGAATAGCAAATTTGTTATCCTCTCATTCTGATTAAGCTACCCCAAGAAATGCAGATGGCATTACTTCCCAAAAGGGACACAAATTTTCTCTATCACCGGTTCCAATGTAAAAGCCATCTCACCTTTATAAAATCTATTTACCTGATGGCAGGAGAGCTGAGGGCTCAGAGCAATCATGACAATGCCAAAGCTATAAATCATCTCAACCAGGAGAATTTTGCCCCATGGTGCTTTTTTTCTGACAGACATAAATCCAAGAGGAAAACAGCTCCTTAAATACAGGCACAATATTACACTCGTGAATAGCAGTCTGGGGAGAAAACTCTCATTATTAATCTTTTAATATTTAGACCATTTCTGTTTAATGCCACTCTTTGGATGGACATTTTTAGGTTTGTCGTCCACTTGACCCTCATTATAGATGTTATTGTACTTGCTTTTACCCATAACTAAACTCACAGCATCATCAGATGGAACCAACTAATATCTAAAAAATTGGGTTTTGGTTGAGAAAATCATCTCAGTACTTCTTCCTAAGGGAGGTTTTTCTTCGTATCTCTTACCACTAGATTCTGGAGAGGACAAATTTGCTTCTGAATGCCGCAAATGCTGATCCACAGGCACTCGCTTGTTGTTGGTTTGATAAGGTTATTTTAGAAGCAGGAGAAAAAGCTTGATAAAGTTAGCCACATGGCACTTAAATCGGAGTATAGAAACTTCCTAAGAATGTACTGAGTTTAACAAATGCCTTATTACTTGAAAAAAAATCACAAAACCTGGAGTCTAATAATTTCTAGTGGGAGGCCCTGGATTTGGCAGTGAGGACTAATAATTAGGGTAGATTTTGGAACACAGTTGCTGACAGCATGGCACTGGATAAAGTTTCTCTGTGAGCACAGATCTCTATTGACATGTGGGAGGCTCACTCTCACAGCTCTCTGCCCCCATGGCACCCCACACATCCCTATTACTGCACTATTATAGCAGTATTATAACTGTTTATTTGTCCACCTTCCCCACTGGACTGTGAACTCAGATTTTTTTTTTCCATTTTCATCTTATTCATCTCTGTAGTCCTAGTAACTAGTGTAAATCAGATCCATAGAAAAAGTTGTTATGCATTTATTGCATGTATGGGTTTTTTTTCAAATAACCAAGTACAATTATCTCTAAAACTACAAACCAACTGCCTTTTCTAAGTGATATCAATGACATCTTTAGTCATTGCTCACTTTACTAGGCATCTGATGAAATAAGGATCCAGGTAAAATTCTTTTTTCCTTGAGAGTTGTTTAAGCTTAGGTAGATTATAATCCTTGTCAATCCTTGCCGATCACTTCAATCAGTTCCTTAGGCACAATAAGCTCTGTACTCATTCCACAGGTTCTTCTCATTCTATATGTATTTGCTATATATTCCCTGGTGAGATTAATCTGTTTTCCCTTTCTTCAAAAATAAAATGAAATATTTCAAATGCATCAATAAAAGTAGACTGAGAAGAATTAGCCAATGAGGTAGGAGGAAAACAGAGAGAATAATGTCCTAGAATACAATCAAAGAAAATGTTTCAAAAAAGGAGAATAAGCAACTGTGCTGATGGTAAGCCACATAAAATAATATCTAAAATTTGACCATTGGAATAAGCAATGGAGAGGTTATTAATGATTTCTGACAAGAAATCTTTCAGCGGGCTGGTGAGAAGTGCTGATCAGAGCTGGTTCAAAAGAATCTCTGGGAGAAAGACAGCTGTGTAACTCAGCATTTCCCTCCTTGTCTTGGATAAAATACATTTTTTGAAAGTAAAGGGCTCATCCTGAATTATAAAACCCATAACATTTGCCTTCAGGTATGATAACTGGAATGAACAAGGCTGGTGGCAGTACCCTTTTGGATATGATTAGCTCATAAAAATCAGTGAAGATAGAGCTAGATAAAGATGAATGTTTATCAGAAACATCCTGCCTACACAGAAACAAAACCAAAATAGAGACCTTTGGGTTCTGTTTCCTAGAAGAATACCCTGCCCTATTTAACTCCTCATAGGAAATTTCTACTAATAGTTGTTGGTCCTGGAAAATACAATTCTTCCAAAGAAAAGTAATTTAAAAATTACATGGCACAGTATCCATATAAAGGTAAGAAAAAAATTTGATTAAAACAGCAAAAGTTATCAGCAGATAAAGAACACTCATGAAAATGTGGTACCATGGGCTGATACAAATTATGTCTAAGGATTTTGCCATGGAAAATTTCAAACTTGATGATACAATTACATCTTTGAAGGAATATTATAAAACAGAAATGTAAAATCTAAGGGAAAAGATGATAAAAACAGGAGATAAAATGTGATTTTGTAGAACTCAGAAATGAAATATATATATAATCACAGAAATAAAGTGCAATTGAAAATAGCACACAATAAATTATACATGGAGGAGCACAGTAAGGGACAGACATCAGAAATGAGAAAAGTAATCAAGTTGAATCTGAAATTAAAGGTTAAGAAGGATTAGAGAGAAAATGTTTGTCATAAAGCACAAGCAAAGGAAAATCAATATATGATCTTGGAAGGAAAGCAAAATAATGGAACAAAATAAACACTGAAAAAAATGTAACTCAAGAAAACTTTGTTGAGAATCTACACATTGAAATTTCCTATGTGCCCTAGAAACTTGAATACTTAACATTCAGCACTGAGATATATTTTAATAAAGTTACTAAACCTTAATGGTAAAGAAATAAATCTTGAGTAACTTAAAATAAAGAAAGCACTGGTTGTTAATGTCCCCATGTATCTCAGGCTCTTTTTTTTGGAGGAAGGGAGGGCAGTCCCAGTTTATGGCTTTTTTTCCCAGTATAATTCTTAAGAGAACACTCCTTTACTCTTAAGATTGCCCCTGTTTGAATAATACATCTTATAACCACCACACTTATAAACAGGGGAAAAATTAAGTTGGTACCATGTCTCTCTACAGTAGTTTTCTTGAGTAAAGGATCATCTACAAGTTTATATATAGCCAAAATTATATCCAATTGCAAAGGCTATAGAGAAACAGTTCTGACTTGCAAGAAACCAACAAATACTGTTCCCATGAAGCTATCTTGAGGAAACTTCTACAAGAGGAGTCAAACATGACATAATGAAAATGGATGGAGATTTCCTTAATGCTATATGACTATATCAGCCCACAAGTCAACATCATACTTGATGGGGAAGGACTGGAGACATTTACACAGAAATCATGCAAAAAAAAAAAAAAAAAAAAAAGCCCACCATCATCATCAACATAATGAGAGAAGAGGAAGTATTTAGAGGCATAAAATTTGGAAAGTAAGAGGTAAAATTATCACTTTTGCAGATGTTATATTTGTATACTTGGAAAAACCAAGAAAATCAACTTAAACTAACACAAACAAGATCACTCCATAAGATGATAAAGTATAAATTAATATTAAAAATATGGATTTCACATAAACTAACAATAAATAGTTTGGAGCTATAATAAAACAAGACTCATTTTTCATAAGCAATTAAAAAATAAAGGAAAATACCTAGGAATCAAAGGAAATATGCAATATTATATGAAAGAAACTTGTCAAAACAAACATGCAAAACCAGATGAAAGGAATGCTGCTCAAATGAATAACATACCAAGCTGTTCGGTTAAAACCTCAATGTTACAAAATGTCAATTCTCTGGAAGTTAATTTATAAGTGTAATGGATTCCCAGTAAAAATACCAATGAGATTTGAAGCACTAGAAAAATGGATACTATGTTCATGAGGAAAAGTAGACAAGAATTTCTGAAAAATTCTGAAAGAAATTCTGAAAAAGAAGGGCAATGATGGTAGGATTAGCCTGATTAGATATTAAAACCTTGTATTTAAAGCCTCAATCCTGCAATTAAACCAACGTGATACTTGTATATACATAGACAAAACAGACCACTATATAAGAATAAAGAAATCTAGAAACAGTCAAAAGTTGGCATTTAAAAAGGTAGGATATTAAATAAATGGAATAATCTAGTTGCCACCTGAAAAAAAATAAAATTTACTTATACCATAGGTATAAAATATACTTTTACCATATTCTAATAATAAATTCCAAAGGATGCAAAGATTCAAATGTTTTAAATAATGAATCAATAAAAGCACCTAAAGAAGGCTTAGGGAGATTCTTTTATAACTTTGCTATGGAGTCAGTTCTTTTAAGCAATAGATAAAATCAACAAGATATATAGGACACATTTTCCAATCACAAAGGTATGAAAGTAGAAATTAATTGCAGAAAGAAAACTGGGGAAAAATACACAAGCACATAAAGACTAAACAACATGCTACTAAAAAACCAATGAAACAATGAAAAAACCAAAGAAGAAATCAAAAAATACCTTGAGATGAATGAAAATAGAAACACAACTTTCCAAAATCTATGGGATGCAGAAAAAAAGCAGTTCTAAGAGGAAAGTTTATGGCAGTACAAGCCTATCTCAAGAAACCAAAAAAAAAAAAAAAAAAAATTCAAATAAACATTCTAACTTTCCATTTGAAGGAGTCATAAAAAGAAGAACAAAGCCCAAAGTCAGTAGAAGGAAGGAACTAATAATGGTCAGAGCTGAAATAAATAAAATGGAGACCAATAAACAGTAGAAAAGATGAATGAAATCAAGAGCCGGTTTTTTGAAAAGATAAATGAAATTGATAAAATTTAGCTAGACTCATTTAGGAAATAAAAGAAAGAGTGCCCAAATAAAGAATATTAGAAATGAAGCACAGGTATAGAAAACAAACTTATGGTTACCAGGGGAGGGAAGGATGGAGGGAGGAACGAATTAGAAGTTTGGGATTGGCTGATATAAACTACTGTGTACAGAACAGATAAAAAAACAAAGTCCTACTGTATAGTACAGTGGCTTGTAGTAACCTGTAATGAAAAAGAATATGAAAAAGAGTATGTGTGTGTATGTATATATATATATATGTATATAACTGAATCACTATGCTGTATATCAGAAACTAATCATTATAAATAAAAAAAAAGAAATGAAAGAAGATAAGTTAAATCAATATCACAGAAATAGAAATAATGATAAGAGAATACTATGAACAGTTATATGCCAACACATTGGACAACCTAGAAGAAATGGATAACTTCCTAGGAACATTTAATTTTTCAAAGACTGAGTGAGGAAGAGCTAGAAAAATCTAAACAGACCAATTACTGATAGTGAAATTGCAGCAGTAATTTGACAAAACTCCCAACAAACAAAAGTCCAAAATCAAACAGCTTCACAGGGGAATTCTAGCAAACATTTAAAGAAGAGTTAATGTCTATCCTTCTCAAACTATTCAAAAGAATTGAAGAGGAGGGAACACTTTCAAACTCATTATATGAGGCCAGCATTACCCTGATACCAAAACTAGACAAAGACACTAACAACAACAACAAAATTACAGGTTGATAACTCTGATGAAAAAAATGCAAAAATTCTCAACAAAATATTAGCAAACTGAGTTCAACAATACATAAAAGATTATACACCATGATCAAGCGAGATGTTTCAACATCTGCAAATCAATGTTACAACACATTAACAAAACAAAGGATAAAAATCACATGATTATCTCAATAGATGCAGTATTTGACAAAATTCAATTTCCACTCATAATAAAAATTCTCAAAAATGTTGGTTTAGAGGGAACATAACTCAATGTAATAAAGGACCTTTATGACAAACCCACAGATAACAGTATACTCAGTGGTAAAAAGCTGAAAGCTTTCTTAGAGGACTAAATCATGAACAGCCTAGGTTGCTAACTCTCACAACTTCTATTTAACATTGTATTGGAAGTCCTAGCTACAGAAATCAGACAAGAAAAAGAAATAAAAGGTATCGAACTGGAAGGGTAAAAGTAAAACTGTCACTGTTTGCAGGCAACATGACACTATATAGAGAGAATCCTGAAAACACTACAAAAGAACTCTTAGAACTAATGAATGAATTTTGTAAAGTGACAAGATATTACAGTTATATACAGAAACCTGTTGCATTTGTATACACTAATAATGAACTAGCAGAAAAAGAAATTTTAAAAATCCCATTTACAATCAAAACAAAAAGAATAAAATACCTAGGAATAAATTTAACCAAGGAGGTCAAATACCTCTGAAACCTATAAGATATTAATAAAGGAAATTAAAGATGATACAAATTAAAGGAAAGATATCCCATGTTTATGGATTGAAAGAATTAATATTATTAAAATGTCCATACTACTCAAAGCAATTTAAGGATTCAATACAATCCCTAACAAAATACCGAGGACATTTTTCATAAAACTAGGACCAATAATCCCAAAATTTGCCTAGAACCCCAGAAGACCGCTAATAGCCAAAGCAATGTTGAAAAAAAGGACAAAGCTGGAGGTATCACACTCACTGATTTCAGATGACACTGTAAAGCTACAGTAATCAAAACAGTATGGTACTGGCACAAAAACAGAGACATAGATCAATGGAACAGAATAGAAAGCCCAGAAATAAATCCATGCATATATTGTCAATTAATCTATGACAAAGGAGTCAAGAATACACAATGGGGAAAAGACTGCCCCTTCAATAAGTGATGTGGAAAAATTGGACAGTTACTCGTAAAAGAATGAAACTTCTTTGAGAACATTTTCTTACACCATATACAAAAATAAACTAAAAAATGGATTAAATACCTACATGTAGTACCCAAAACCAAAAATTTCACAGAAGAAAGCATCAGCACTGTGATCTTTGACATTGGTCTTAGCAACATTTTTTTGAATCTGTCTCCTCAGACAAGGGAAACTAAAGCAAAAATAAAAAAATGAGCCCTAATCAAACTTAAAATATTTGACAGTGAAGGAAAGTATCAACAAAACAAAAAGACAACCTTTTGAATGGGAAAGATATTTTCAAATCACATGTCAGTTAAGGGGTTAACATCCAAGATATATGAGGAACTCATAAAACTCAATATCAAAAAAATCCTGGTTAAAAAAAGAGCAGAGGATCTGAATAGGCAATTTTCTGGAAAAAAAAAAAGGCATACCAATGGCCAACAGGCACATGAAAAGATGCTCAACCTCATTAATCAACAGTGAAATGCAAATCAAACCACTATGAGATATCACCTCACACCTATCAGAATGGTTAACCTCAAAAAGACAAGAAATAACAAGTGTTGGCAAGGATTTGGAGAAAAGTGAACACCTGTACACTGTTGGTGGTAATGTAAATTGGTATAGCCACTATGGAAAACAGTATGGAGGTTCCTCAAAAAATTAAAAATAAAACTACCATATGATTCTGCAATTCCACCCTTGGAAGTGTCTGAAGAAAAAGAAGGCACTAATTTCAAAAGATATATGCACCCCAATGTTCATAGCAGCATTATTTACAATACCCACAATATGGAAGCAACCTAAGTGTCCATCAATGAATGGATGGAAAAAGAAGATATGGTGTACATTTACAATGGAATATTACTTTGCTATAAAAGAAGAGTAAAATTTTGCTGTTTACAACAACATGGATGAATCTGGAGGGTATTACACCTAGTGAAGTAAGCGAGACAGAGGAAGACAAATACTGTATGTTTTCACTTACATGTGGAATCTAAAATCTAAAACAGACAAACCAATATAACAAAACAGAAAAAGACTCACAATAAAGAGAACAAACTAGTGGTTACCAGAGGAGAGAGGGGTGGGGAAGGGGCAAAATAGGTGAAAGGAATTAAAAGAACAAACTACTAGGTATAAATCTAAAACATTACAGTATAAAACTAACAAGTTAATATATAGCATAGGGAATATAGTCAATATTTTATAATAACTTTGTATGGAGTATGTTGTATAAAAATATAGACTTGCTATCTTGTTCACCTGAAATTAATGTAATAGTGCAAGTCAACTATACTTCATTAAAAATAAAAATAAAATAAAAATTAAAAAATAAAAAGAAACTTCTGCTTGGGAAAAAATCATAAACAAAGTTAAAAGTCAGTGACAATAAAGGAAAAATATGTGAGACAAAATAACTAATATTGCCAATATTTAAAGAGCTCCTAGAAACTAGGAAAAATAACCCAAATGAAAAAATGATAAAGGATAAAAACATGTAATTCACAGAAAAAGAAATACAAATTTTTTTATCTATGAAAAGATACTCATTTGATTTACTTCAATAAACATAAGCTAAAACTACTTATGATTTTCTACCTATAATAATGAGAAAAATTGTAATAATTTGACAGTAGAACTTCTTGGAAGGCCTAAGGGAAGCAGGTACTCCCACGTATTATTAGAAGTTTAAATTGGCACAATTCCTATGAAAAGAAATTTAGTAATATCTAATATCTTTTGAAAGTAAATGCATTTTTGCTTTGACCTAGGAGTTTCACTTCTAGAATCTCATCACATATGTTTACTCACATGCAAAATAGCACATATATAAGGTCACTTATAACAGCATTGTTTGTAAATGCAAAAGTATGGAAACTATCAAAATGTTCATCAATAGGAAAGTGGTAAAATAAATTATATGGTATCTCCATTCAATCAAATACTACTTGACACATAAAAAATAATTGAAAAGCTTTTATGCGCTAATATGAAATGGCTTCCAAGACACATCAAGTGAAAAAAGAATTCTTCAGCAATCAGTCAGTATAAATAAATTTGCATTTGCTTGCGTGTGTAGAAATAAGCTGAATAATACATGAGAAACAAATAATAGTTGAAAAAAACAAAAAAAATGGGTAATAGTTGGGAGAGAGGAGTAGAAATAGTGGAGAGAAAGGACTAGGATAAAAAAGTGTTTTTACTGCATATAAAATATTTTTTTAATTTATGAAATATTTGACTATTATCTATTGAAAGTATAAAATTGATAAAAGAAGACACAAAACTTGTGAATAATACTTTGAGGCATCTGCTGTTGAAATGTGTAAAAGAATTTAGAAAGATTAAGAAAAAGAAGGGAGCAGGGGAATTATAGACATCAAGTAATGTCAACCTTTTCAAAGAACTCTGCTATAAAGTAGCAGGAAATGTGATGGTAGCTAGGAGACAATGTAAGAAGGGATAAGCATAGCAAGCTGTATGCCCATGGGAATAATCCAGTAGAAATGGAAAATTTGCTCATGCAGGAAAGAGAGAAATTCTTATAGTGGTCTGTTTGAGTGAGACGAGATGGGATCTAATACACAAATTGCAATTAACACCATGTTTTGATATTTGTTCATGTTGATGGATGTAGCTCTTGTTCATTCACTACAACCATGTGTAGTACTTTCATACATGAAAATAACAATATTATTTATCCATTCCTCTACTGAAAGATATTTAGGTTGCTTCCACCTATTTACTATTACAAGCGGTATTGTTACGAATCGTTTTGCATGTGTTTTTTGGAACAACTTTATTAAAATTTCACTAGGGTTTATATCTCAGGAGTATAACTGCTGGATTACGTAGTATGAGCATCATCAACATTCCTTGATGACGCCAAATTACTCTCCATATTGCTTGTAGCAACCTACGTTCTTACCAACAGTTTGCAGGATTTTTACTGATCCATAGCCCTATACTTTGAAATTTGCCAATCTGATGAGCATGAAATGGAAACTCACTGTAATTTTAATTTGTATTCTCTGATTACTAATGAACATTTTCTAATGTTCATAGGACATTGGGATGTCCTTCTGAAATTCTAGTATTTTCTCATTTTTCTATTAGATTGTCTATTTTCTTATTTTTATGATTTATTTCTATATTTGAATATTAATTCTTTAAAATAATAATTTAAAATTATTGAATGCTTATGACAGCTTGGTCCTATTTAGGCAATCTTATATTTATTAACTCATTGAATCTTTACAACAACCCTGAGAGATGGAGAAACTTCTTATCCCTGTTTTGTATATAGGGAACTGAAGTATATAGATGTCAAGTAACTTACCCAAGGTCATCCAGCTGATAAGAGGTGAAATCTGGGTTTTAATTCAGGTAGTTATGTTCTAGAGACTATCACTTACTGCTTCTCAATCCTGTTTTGATTTGTTCTATTAAAAAACAAAAAAACTCTCCCCTACTGTTTTCTGGAGATTCCTCAAAAAACTAAAAATAGACTTACCACATGATCCAGCAACCCCACTCCTGGGCATATATCCAGAGGGAACTCTAATTCAAAAAGCTATATGCACGCAGTGTTCATAGTAGCACTATTTATAAGAACCAAGACAAGGAAACAACCTAAATGTCCATCGACAGATGAATGGATAAAGAAGTTGTGGTATATTTATACAATGGAATACTACTCGGTCATAAAAAGAATAAAATAATGCCATTTGCAGCACAATGGATGGACCTGGAGATCAACATTCTAAGTGAGGTAAGCCAGAAAGAGAAAGAAAAATACCATATGACATCACTCATATGCAGAATCTAAAAAAAAAAAAAAGAAAAAAGAAAAGAAAAAAAGAGGACACTAATGATCTCACAGACAGTAAACAATCTTATGGTTGCTGGGGGAAAGAGGGTGGGAAGGGAGAAACTGGGAGTTTGAGACTTGCAAATATTAACCACTATATATAAAAACAGATAAAAAACAAATTTCTTCTGTATAGCACAGGGAACTATATTCAGTATCTTGTAATAAGCCTTTAATGAAAAAGAATATGAAAATGAATATATACATGTATATACATGACTGGGACATTATGTTGTACACCAGAAATGGATACACTGTAACTGACTATATACTTCAATAATAGATAGATAGATAGATAGATAGATAGATAGATAGTCATACACAAAAAAAGAAATTTCTTTCCCAGTCTCTGCATTCACACACACTGTCACACTGTCATTTCCATAGCTTCTAAGTTTTGCTATGACCAGCCTCTCTTTAACTAATTCTTCTCCAAATTTGTCTCGTTTTTGCTTTTGCCTTTTGCTTTTCTATTTTAACTTCAGAAACAACTTATCTACCTCCATGAACCACCCTGGTGAGATTTTTATTGAAATATTTTGATTCCTTTGCATAGAACTTATATCATCACAATATTGAGTTTATACTTAACTTAACACCATATTTTTCTCCATTACTTACTGTCTTCTTTCATGTCAGTATTTTTTTTTGTAATTTCTTCATAAATTCTTACAGATTTTGTTATACTTATTCTGACATACCTTTTATATTTTATAACTAAAAACATGAGATTTTTTTTCTATAATATAATAAAACAATCTACAGGGTTAGGGTTATCATTGTATGTTTAGGTACATTTGGTTCATATCAAGAAACATTAGCATTCACTGTTAGTTCTGAAAGTTTGTATATTGCCCAATTAAATGATAATTATATCACCTAATGAAGGATGCTTTATCTCTTCTTTTTCAATTCTTCTGGTTTTCCTTTGTCTTTTCCTTTTGTAACAAGTAGGGCCTCAGGACAATACTGAACAGAAATGTTAAGTGCAGGAATTACCATTTGCTCTTTGCTTTAATGGGAATGCTGCTAAAATCTTAACATTAAATGTGATGTTTACTGCAAATTTCTGAAGGACATATTTTAACATCAAATCCTATTTTGCCAGGAATTTAAGTTAAGAAATGTATGAAGCTTCTCTGCACTCTTACTTTGTAAAACATTTTTAACATGATTTGTTAAATTTTATCAACTTATTTTTTCTGCATCCTTTAAGATTATATGTGTTACATGAATAGATCCCTCTGATGTACTAACTTCATTTCAGAGAATACTTTGGCATAATGTTTTTTTAATATACTCTTGAATTTGTCAATTTTTGGTATTTTTTCAATTATGTTTAAAACAACTATGTTGTTAATTGACAATGGTTTGTATGTTTTTTCTTGTGCTGTCTCTATCCAGTACTATAGTGTCCTGTATCAAGGTTATATTAGCTTTGTAAAATATATCGAGTAGCTTATCCTGTTTCATAATTCTCTGAAGATGTTTATTAAAGTTGAGAACTACTGTTATATAAAAGTCTGATAAAGCTCATACACAAAACAGTGCAAATGGTGACTATAGACGCAGTATGTTTTTACTCCTTAATTTTTAGTTACTATTGGTTTATTCATTATTTCTGTTCTTCTTGAGTTAGAGTTGGTAATTCATACTAACAAAAATAACAAACATTACCATGTATCAAGCACTTAATATTTGCCTGGTGGTATTCCAATGCACGTTTCAAACATTATTTCAGCCTTTATACCAATGTACTGCAAAGCACTATGATTAGTCACATTTTCCAGATGGAAAAATTGAGAGTTTAATTAATTTGCTCAAAACCCACTGTAAGTGGTAAGCTGGGATTCAGACCCAGGCAGTATGACTCAGATGCTGCACTCTTAATCATTATGCTAGGCTATTTCTAAAAAAAAGACCTTTTTTCCCCAGAAAATTTCTCATTTCTTCCAAGTTTTCAGTGAAGTTGAAATAAAGTTGTCCAGGGTATTTTCTTAGGATTTTTTAAGGCTCACGGCTTTTGCACTTGTAGCCTCCTTTCCAGTCCTAATATTGTTTATTTTTACTTATTTATTTTAAGTCAGATCTGCTTCAAGTTTGTCTGTTTAGTCATCTTTTCAAGCAACCAGTTCTGGATTTTTCTGACTCTTGCCATTATTTCTTTGTTTTCCACTTATTGAAATCTGCTTTTATTTTATTAATTCTTTCCTTTGACTTCTTTTGGTTTATTCTGATCTTATCTTTGTAGCTTCATAAATTGAAAGTTTAACTTTTTTTTTAAATAAATACACTTAAAGCTGTATATTAATCTCTAAATATGGCGTGAACTGCACCCCTACAATTTTAATATGTTGTAGTATTATAGTCAAAATATTTCCTAATTTTCATAGTATTTCCTTCTATAACCCATGAGTAGGTGTTTAAATTACTAAATATATGTGGATTGAGGGAGATATGTTTTACTGATATTTTCTAGTGATTGGAGAATGTGATCCATATAATATCCATTCTTGGAATTACGTTGTGACTGGTATTTTTACCTAATACATAGTAAATTTTTATAAATGCTCCATTTGTACTTGAAAAAATATATACATCCCCTGCTCCTGTAAGTCATTTTAAATATATTTGTTATATCAAGTCCTATCCTTGTACATTCTTGTTCAAGTTTTTTTGTTTTGTTTTGTTTTATCTTTTTTTGTAGACATGTGTTTTCATTTTCTTTGGGTAAATACTTAAGAGTGGAATTCCTGGGTCATGCATAATATGTGTTTAGCTTTAGAAGGAACTGTCACACTGTGTTTCCAATGAGCTGTACCATTTTTCATTCTTACCAGCAATGTATAAGGTTTTCAGTTGTTCCACATCCTCATCAACACTTCATATGGTCCTTCTTTTTAATTTTAATCAGCTGTAGTTCACTGAAGTTTTATTCTCCTTGTCTTGACAAATGATGTTGAACATCTATTCATTTGCTTATTGGCCACTTGTATATCTTCTTTGGAATAATATATGTTAAAGTCTTTTGCCCTTTTGAAAATTGGGTTGTCTATATCAGATTGAAAGGGTTCTTTATATATTCAGAATAGATGTACTTTCTCCTAGTCTGATTTTCTTAATGGTTTCTTCTGATAGTAAAGATTTTTCATTTGTATGAGGTATAATTTACAAATGTTGATAAACCTACCCATAGGTTGCAAAGTGTTCTCTAATATTTTCCTCTAGAAATTTGATAGTTTTAACTTTTATATGTCTATCTGAGTGAATTTTGAGGTGAGGCAGTTACAGTAAGAAACCACCCCTCCAACAATCTCTCCACAACCTGTAGCGTGGACAATCAAATTATCTTAAACTTTATCTCATAGGCAAAACCCTTGCAGAAAAAATAACTTGCTACACAAACCTATGACTAGAAAAATCAAAACTAATAAGATACTAATGCAATTGCTGTCACTGTTGCATTTTCTTTTTTTCCCCATTTTTATTAAGTATAGTTGATTTACAATGTTGTAGCAGTTTCCAGTGTACAGCATAGTGATACAGTTATTTATATTTATATATATATACATGCCCACACACACATTTTCTATATTCTTTTTAATTACAAGTTACTACAAGCCACTGAATATAGTTCCCTGTGCTATGTATTTATATATTTTATATATAGTAATTAGTATTGGCAAATCCCACACCCCCAATTTATCCCTCCACCCCTCCCTTTTCTCCCTGGTAATGATATGTTTGTTTTCTATGTCTGTGAGTCTGTCTCTGTTTTACAAATAAGTTCATTTACAATGTCCCTATTTTTTTTAGATTCCACATTTAAGTGAAATCATATGGTATTTTTCTTTCTCTTTCTCACTTTCTTCACTTAGTATGATGATCTTCAGGTCCACCCATGTTGCTACAAATGGCATCATTTCATTCTTTTTTATGACTGAGTAGTAGTATTCCTTTATACATATATATAAAGGAATATATCTATCTATCTATCTATCTATCTATCTATCTATCTATCTATCTCACATCTTCTTTATCCAGTCATCTGTCGCTAGACATTTAGGTTGCTTCTATGTCTTGGCTATTGTAAATAGTGCTGCTATGAACACTGGGGTGAATGTATTTTTTTGAATAGAGTTTCCTCCATATATATGCCCAGGAGTGGGACTGCTGGATCATATAGTTGCTCTATTTTTAGTTTTTTAAGGAATCTCCATACTGTTTTCCATACTGGCTGCACCAACGTACATTCCCACCAATAGTGTAGGAGGGTTCCCTTTTTTCTACACCCTCTCCAGCATTTATCATTTGTTGACTTTTTAATGATGGCCATTCTGAATGGTGTGAGGTGATATCTCATTGTAGTTTTGATTTGCATTTCTCCAATAATTAGTGATATTGAGCATTTTTTCATGTGCCTCTTGGCTGTCTGGATGTCTTCATTGGAGGAATGTCTCTTTAGGTCTTATGCCCATTTTTTGATCGGATTGTTTGGTTTTTGTTATTGAATTGTATGAGCTGTTTGTATATTCTGGAAGTTAAGCCCTTGTCAGTTGCATCATTTGCAAATATTTTCTCCCAGTCTATACGTAGGTTGTATTTTTACTTTGTTTATGGTTTCCTTTGCTGTGAAAAAGCTTTTAAGTTTGATTAGGTCCCACTTGTTTATTTTTGCTTTTATTTCTATTGCCTTGGTAGACTGACCTAGGAAAACATTGCTACAGTTTATGTCAGAGAATGTTTTGCCTATGTTCTCTTCTAGGAGTTTTATGGTGTTATGTCTTATATTTAAGTCTTTTAGCCATTTTGAGTTTATTTTTGTGTATGGTGTGAGGGAATGTTGTGACTTCATTGATTTACATGAGGCTGTCCAGCTTTCCCAACACCACTTGCCAAAGAGACTGTCTTTTCTCCATTGTATATTTGTGCCTCTGAATATCACACCAAGTCTTCCTATCACTCAAGGCCTGGTTCAATAGCTACCTCTGCCATGAATTTTGCTTTGATCAACAGATTCAAGGGATCATACCATCCTCTGAACTCCAAACATACTTCATCCCTATGTTTCAGGCACTTATTCTTTTCCACATTATATTTGCTTTGATATTTGTCCTATCTTCTCTACAGAAGAAAAACTCCTTGTGGACAGAACTCTTGTATTATTTGTTGTATACCCCTGAGGCCCTGGCAGGGGATACATTTTTTCAATTTTGGGGGGATGTATGGATGTAATGGCAACTCATATTCTGTGGATGACTACAGCTGGTATTTTCTAGAGGGAAAACAAATCTGAATTTCATTCTAGATTTCACCATTCAACTAATTTACATTTTTAAATAAGATAAGAATTTCCTTTATTAACCACAGAGATAACATCTAAGTGTTTAAAGATGTTCATAGGGAATATTTAGAAATGAGAAGAAAATGGTCATAGTGGCCATGGGAAACAGGAGTCAGCCTTTAAAGGGTAGCTTTTAGCTCCCCCTACACACATGCCCTTGGAAATCATGATGTTCAACTAGCCTCCAGTTAATGAACATTTACCATAATCCAAGCACTGTTCTAAGTATTCCATGCATATTATCTTTCCTTTAATCTTCACAATATTATGAGGTAAATAGAATCTTAATTCCCAGTTTATTCCCAAGAAAACTGATGCTTAAAGGGATGAAATAATAAATGCAAAGTCACACAGCCAGTTAGTGGTAGAATCTGGATTTGAACGCAGGCCATCTAACCCCAGAGTCTAGGCACTTAAACATTATCCAAGAGGACCTCCTTTCATTGTCACGAAGCTACCCAGCAATCACATGTACCAAAATTAAGCCTACTGGGCAATCATTCCTTTCTTTTTAGTTTTGTCAAATAGGGTTTTAAATTTTTGGTACATATATTTGGTCTTGTAGAAACAGTTTCTTCTTGATAAAAATTAAATTGAGTCATGGAGGAACGCTTCAGTTATGTTATCAGATTTTCTACCAAAAAAATTTTTTTAACAAAAAAAACTTTTGCAAAATAAATCTCGTAATACACTTCTTTTCTGTGTTCAATTTTAAACATTACTCCCTCCCTGAAACAATCCTGCCACCTTCATGACATAAATTTCCCTTAAAGTTAGCCTTATCATGGCCTCCCCAGAGCTAAAGACTATTTGTCTTTGTGACTGTCAGACATAAGGTATAACTCAGAATGCAGAAGGCAAGGAAGTTGCCATCTCAAACTGTGAGTTGAAGTGGGCCGTCAAATTTGTGTTACTAGAAAAACTCGTTACTGTCTTATTCCTCAGACCTGGGAATCCAAAGGAGAGGGATAAGACATACCATTTCAAATCAGATACCCCAAGTTGGATGGAAAGCTTTTTTTTCTTAATGAAAAAAAAAGAAAAAGAAAAAGGATTTCATGTTTTACATTATTGTTAAGGACATTTGAATAATTGGGGAAATGGTACACATCTATTATCTAATGACAGGTCAATTAGAATATATCACAAGGAAAGACCAATCGAAGGAGAATGCAGTTGCCTGTGAAGGGCGCCTACTCTTGTAAAGAGTTCTGGTGCTCTGGTATGTCCCAGTGCACGCATACACCTGCGCAATAAATAAATGGCTTCCCTGTATCACTGATTTTGGTATTACATGACTTGTTGTGAATATCATCAGATTGCAATGCCTGACCTTACGAAGAAAGATGCTGAACTGTGAAAATAACATGCTTGCAACTACATCTAATGGAGGCTATGAGAACTGTTTAAAAGCATTTCACAAGACTAAACAGGCTACCCAAGTCTCAGTAGATTCATCCTCAGATCTCAGATGGGCTTTTCACCATAAACCTGGTGGAATAGCTTGCACAGAAGCCTGAAATGTCACATCAGGGACAATTTAGTCACAATAGATGGCTGGAATCATATAAATTCAGGGATCCCAGTTTATATATGAGTAAGCAGTGGAAGAGTTGAGTGTTTGCCTATATCATCATGAAAAGAACATGGCCAGTCTATGAGATTATTGCATTTGGTTTCTAACTTGGGGCTGGGTTAGCAATTTAGAAATTGTATATAGATGACAACTTCTTGGTAGTTAATTGGCTAATATTCTTTCTGGAGACTTTTCAAAAGGAATGTCCCCAGAGAACATGTGATTTTCCATCTTTTTTTCCTATTAAGCTAAATAGTTATTAACCTGAGTTCTTTGATTATTGGCTCCACCATTCATCCCAGATCATCAACTATAGTTGGGGTCAAGCTGCCCAGACTAACATCATCACAATGAACAGTATCAGGAGAAAGGGAAAAAAAAGAAGATATAAGTTTAAAAGTCCAAATTCTTGAGAATTTTACATAAATTTACTTTTTTTAAGTCATAAAGGTAGTATATGCTTATTGCAGACAAACTGGAAACCACTAAAAATGTTTAAAAGAAAAAAAAATCCCCCATAACTCTGCCATAAATCACCCATAACTTAGAATAGATGCTGTTTATATTTTAGTGTATTTTCTTCTGCTTATTTGAGTATTTTTACCTGGTCAAAATCATACAGCATTGCCCTGCAAAATAGAGTAAAAGTGCATTTCCTCTGAGGGAAAATGGTTTTGAGATTAAAAAACAGGTCTGAAGCACTTCTGTGTGGTGCTCAGAGAAAGGAGTTGAGGCTGAGGGAGGAGGGGGAGGGGAGGGACGACAGGAGGCTGGGGTGGCAGGACTCAGAGAAACCAGGAAATGGCAAGGAGGCTCCTTTGGAAGGAGAGACCAGCGCCATCAACAGGATGACAGTCTAGAGCCCAAGGAGAGAGCCAGCCAGGGAAGGACTCTCCGGGAATGCCAACTAGCTTTAACACCACAAAGTGACCCTGAGCCATTTTTAAGTTCTTTCCTACCCTGTGCTGTCTTTTCCATCATTCCCAAACATTCAGTTATCTCAGGGGTGCTGGGGAGAATGATGGAAATGGCACAAAGTGGACCAGTGAGACTTGAGTGACAAAGAAAGGCAGAGAGGAGACACCACAGGGATGCAGTAAAGGCCTGGAACAGTAGTTTGGAGAAGTCGTAACAAAACCAAGGTCAGCTAAGTCTCTCCTGGCCCCTCCCACCTCCTACTCTTAGACATTTTAGAAACCCATTGGATTTTCTGAAGTTAATAATGGATGGCTTATTTACTTGGATATTAAAAGCAAAAAATAATCCCAGATAGTTGGAGGACCTGGGGGGCCTCAGGTTACATAAAAATCAATAAATTGATCTATTTATTCTATATCTGGTACTTTTCCCTTACATTATATTCTAAGAAGAGAAATGGTTAGCTCAAGGGATATGGCTTAAAGATTGCTACAGCATATAGCCAAGCTGTTTTCAAAATGCTTGCACCAATTTATAATCCTACCATCACTGGGCAATAATGCCTAAAGACACTGACTACTGTAACTGAAATCTTCCAGATATTTCCATTCTGTCTTCTAAGGCTGACAAGATGCTCATCAGACATTAATGAAACGTAATTATCTCTTAATCAAGGGCCTCAATGTTGCACAAAGAATGAAACACCCAGATCATACAATTAATGCTGAGGAGGGAAAAAAATTCTTTCTTTCGCCACAATGGATCAGTCATGTTTTTGGACTTGCACATCTCATACCTTTTCAATTTACCTTAGACGTGAGTAAAGAGACTATAAATCATGATTCTTTCTCATTGCAGTTCATTGTGGCTACACTCTTCTCTCCCAGGCTCTATATCCAGGGGAAAAACCTGACAGCTGAACATTCTTCAGAAGTCACATTATTAAAAGAGGCAAATAAAACACTTTAGAAGCCACAGATTTACCCTTTAGAAAATAACAGATAGGCTAATCTAGGCTAGCTATTTGTTCTCCATGGGCAAAACCATCAGTGATATTCTGCTAATTGCTGTATGAACACGTCCATGGCAGAAAAAGAAAAGGTAGCAGGACCCTGGAGCTTCCACAACAGAGTAATATTTGTCTCAGCTTTTTAAGCAAACTGTTCTTTTCATCAGGCCTGAATCGACATATTCTAGAGCCTACAATTTTCCCTGGTAGTTCAAGAGATTATGAATGTCTTTGATCAGCCTGGTAACAAGATAATGTTTGCTGCCCCGACCAGGACTGAGATTTTACTAACACTGTATTGAGAAGGCTTCTGTTTCTCTCAGATGCTCTTACTTAGAACAGCTTTCAGAGGAAAAAAACCAAAAAAGTTTTTTAGTTGTTGTTTATTTGTTTTGTTTTATTTTTGGTTTTTTTTAGTGCAATGCCTAAATAGAAGGGGAAAAAATAACAAGAAAACAACATTCTTTTTTTGGAAACAAATATTTTTTTTTTTGTCACAATCAGTATGGTAATACAAGATAATGTAGACAGTTTTGTTTTAGCGAGAACAATTGTCAAAAGTTTAGCAACGTTGAACATTCATAAATCATTTCAGTTCCCTGAGGCTTTTATAAGTTTTGATTGTTCAAAGATAAGAAGGATCTGGCTCAACTCTAGAGACATTTGGTGTTTTGTATTTTGTTTTGTGTCTAAATGATAGATGTGTGAACATGGGTGGTTACTACAAGTCCCTAATCATGCATTTGGACACATGAATGGGATTTAACAAATTGTCTCTCATGGGATGGGCAAATTCCCATGATGCCAATCCAGCCAATTCAGTAATGAAGTTTCCCAGGATTCCAGCTCACAGCTGCCTCTGACCCACCTCTGCACGTACAGAAATTCAGGTTACCCCATGGAAGAGGAGTCACCTTGGTTGCTCTCTGAGCCCCTTTTGGGTCTGTAATTTGGCAACCCAGGAAGAGACCCAAATAATTTTGTGTATATACGGGCTTTTCTTTGTTAACATGTATCTTCCTTCCAGTCACCACTTCCAGCCACCCTTCAACCTCTTAGTTTCTTTAATATTCAGCCTCTCAGATGTCATTTGCACAAGCACAGCCTGCTTTCCTCATTTAAAAACAAATGTTTTTATTAATCTGTTTAAAGTCAGAAATTAGAAGGATCTCCAGGTTATTCAGTCTTACAAGCTATCAGGTTCCCTTTGCTTTTGCAGTGTGAATCAGGGAACAGAGCCCAAAGTTTGTCTACATAGAAATATTTTCTGCTTCTAGTTTCTAATTACTCGTTTCCTACAAAACTCAGCAGAGTGGCTGACACTCTCATGTAATTTAACTTTCCAGCCCACCAGCGCTGACTGTTCAGACTTTCTTATGCCACTACATCCACCCTCCCATCACCTTATCTAAATCAAGCTTTATGATACATTTCTGAAAAAGATAGGGATGAGACTCAAGTTTCCAAAGCCAGGAAAGTCGTGCACAGGAGAGCAAAAGAGAGTGGAATTATAACCTTTGGGGCATGTTTGCTTTGTTTTGTGTTGTTTAGTTTTTTAAGAATACCTCAAACAGAACATATCTTATTCTCTCATTTGCCTATTGTCTGTTCTAAAGAATCCAGTGCTCTACCTCTAGGTGCATGGCTGTTCTTGGTGAAAGCTACCATCAAGATACTCAAACTGATCAGAATGAATACAGCTGTTAAGATAAGTCCTTTAAGTTCCTTAGACAGTCTTGCTTTGGAAGGAAGGAAGGATGGGCTCAAGGGCTAAAGGAATATGCTCTGACCTACAAAGCAGGGCTGTCCAGATAAGACAGTTTCAGTTTTAGAAATGTGTGGTACATGTGCCAGTACAGTGAAGACATTTGGTTCCAATTTCCTCACATCACGCATCATTCTGTCTCAGTCTCAGATGATCTTCAACATCGTACTAAAGGTGCCAAGGAAATAATACAAGAGCTGGGGGGTGGGGAACACCACCAGCCAATATGCAGAAGCCTATGAGTCAATGAAGCCTGTTTGATTAGGTCTCTAATGAGTTCTCCTCCAGGCACTGGCATATCCATCTGGGAGTCTGGGACTTGACACAGTGGTTTACAAGCACGGCCAGCTCCCTCTCCTCTTCTGGATCCAAATTGAAAGAAAAAAAAAAAAATGGGAGAAATCCTGGATTGAAAAGCCAAATACATAGGACAAAATGACAGGCTCTGCCATTTTCAGATGGTACATCCAATCAGTATCACAGGAATGGTACCTAAATACAGATGGAGATTTTGGGCAGTCCATAGAGAAAGACCTCTGAGAACAATTCATTTGGAGTTGGGAGAAGCTTTATTAGACAGATCACACTGATTGGAGAAACTGCACATAAAGATAACCAGAGCCAAAATAACAATGGATGTTGAATTTGCTTCTTCTGGCGAAGGGAGCCCTTGAAAAATTTCAGAAGGGTCAGATGTTAGTCTCCTGATGCACACCAAGAGACGCTAAGTGTGAATAGCTCCTCGCCTCTCCCATACAAGTGTGAGATGCACACAAACACACCCACACACATGCGTTCAAGCACATTGTTTTTATTTTTACATTTCTCTATCGCCAGTGGTGAGAAACTGTACTTTTAGTAAATTTCTCTGTTCAATCAACACCCAGAACTGTCCAAAGAGATGGAAGGTGAGGTGTTTTGTGGTTGTTGCCTTATGCATATTTACAGTAACAAGAGCCGGACCATTTTACGTTCCTTCTGAGAGGCAGGAATTGCAGCTGGGCGCTGGTTCATGTTTATTATGTCTTCCAGTGTTTCTGTTTCAGTGCTGCCTGAAACCAGCAGCCCAGAGGCTCCTGAAAGCCAAAAGCTAGCTTTTAGCCTGTAATTCATTTTCATTTCCTTTCATTTTACTTAAATGTGCTTAAACTGTTAACTAGAATAAACTATTAGTTGTAATCTGAGGACCTTTGACTCAGGGTTCTCCAGTTTATTTTTCCCCACCACCAGGGAGGAAGATAGAAATACTAAAACCAAAAGTATTGTTACAGTAGCTCTCACAGGCTTGCATGGGTTTCCATGTGTTTGCTTAAGGAAGAGACCATAAGCAGAAAATCTCAACATGTGAACTAAATTAGATCGTATCTCTTCCACTGACCTGACACCAGATCTAACTGGCCAGAGTGAAGAAATAATATGGGCTGGCACCAGGAAGTGGATTCATCGTTCATCCTTGGGGGAAAAAAAAAAACACCTAAGGAGCATAATAATTTTACATTTGAACTTCCCAAATATCATAAACCACCAAGTTTAGTTTTTAAAATAATAAAATAAAAGCAGAAGACACAAAATAGAGCCCAAATAATCCTTTCTACAGAATTACAGGTCTTTTCTTTTCTGTCACTTCAAGAAATCGGATTCACTCAGTCTTTACTGCTGCTCAGTGCTTTTGAAATTCAACTGTATTTCTTAGAAAGATGAATAAGAATCATAACAATGCAGAGTTAAAAAGAAACCTAAAGGTCAGCTAGTCCTTTCCTCTCCAGCTGGTCAGCACTGGAGTTTGCACTAGACTTTAAGTCCCCAGACTCCCAGTCAAGTTCTTTCACCAGGATGCCTTTCTCTAAATGACTTGTATTTGTTTGTTTGCATTGTTTTGCTTTAAATAGCTGTGCCCCTTCTTCGTCTCTTGGCTTTACCTCCTGTTACTGAATATCATGACTCTTTACCTAGATGGAATTGGCAATGGATGTGTTTAAGTCTTCATACAGTCATGCCAGAAACATCTTCAGAGTTGATTTTCTTTCTTGAGTCATGCTTTGGAGCCTTTGGTTTTCTCACCTCTCTTTGGAGTGGATAACATATACACTTGAGTGCTTCTGTCATCAAGGTTCCCTGCCCACTTGCCTCTCAGGGCATGGAGTTCCACATCATACATCGATGGTCATCATTGACAAGGGTCCATCTGACAAGCTTATTCAACATGGATGTCCTCAAGAATGCCAGTAGCTAGCAAGGTTATATTAAAAGAATACTTTTCAACTATTCAAAATGCCCCATAGTTCAGTTGGTTCCTATTATACTTAAAGGAATTAAAATATATTTAAGAGCTTAGATTTTCAGAGTGTACAATCTAAGAAATGAAATGTATTTTTTAAATTTTTTTTTGAAGTGTAGTTGATTTACAATGTCAGTTTCAGGTGTACAGCAAAGCGATTCAGTTATACCTATATGTACCTATCTATGTTTTCTTTTCAGATTCTTTTCTATTATATGTTATTATAAGCTATTGAATACAGTTCCCTGTGCTATACAGTAGGTCCTTGTTGTTTATCTATTTTATATATAATATTATGTATCTGTTAATCCCAAACTTCTCATTTACACAATCTGAGAAATGAAATTTAGCACAATAAGGAGAAAGCGCACAAAAAAAAAAAAAGAAACACAAAGATTCACCAGTTAGTACATAAATTATGTCTTCGTTGTTTTGAAATTTGCTTGGGAAACAATGTAATATCCTTGCTCCTCTGTTTTGTATTCAAAACATTTTCTCTATTACTTCCAATCTTAAACACCCTGATTACTCTTCTTTCCTCATTTCTGTTTCTCTTGGTCTCGGCTTTCTTGCACTCCTCTCTCTTACTATGTAACTATATGCAAAAATTTTCCGCTACATGGCAGAGAGAAGGCTTATAAATTCTGCTCCATGAGTCTAGACTTTCAGGCCAAGATTCCCAGGCCCCACATCAGACAAACAGACAAGACATCTGAGTCTTCTGAATGTCCACCCCCAACGTGGATGACATTCTAAACTCCCAACAGGGTCAGCCGGTTACTAGGAAGTGGTTCCCATTGGTTCTTCTTCCCTTCCCTCAGTTCCTCCTGATGTCGTTTTTGTAGACTAGCCAGATTTCAGCTTTAGAAACCTGTGTGACCTGAAGAAAAACTAGGCCTGCGTTCAACTGCATACCACCCCCCTCCTCCCAAATCCACGTCTTTCCTGACATCTTGACAACCATTCTCATCTGCTCTTTAGAAAAGAGTCTGAGCACTGCCACCCAGGGACCAGGATAGGGTCTAGTGCAGGTGATATGTCAGAGCACCTGTCCTTGTCCCTAGAGAAGAGACACAGAATTCTCTGGAATCAGGTTTCCTTTCTTTTCACTGCAAGAACAGCTCTCATCCTAACCTATTCCCAGAAGATTCTGGAAAAATTTTGGCTTTCCCAAAGGAAAATAAAACATTTATAAAACATTCCTCCAGGGCTGTCTGAGTATCCTAGACTTCCCCCAGCTGTATTTCTTCAGCTACTATCAATCAGTACCCATGGGACGCTGTTCTTTTTAAGGAATGATGCAGGAAGGAAGGGGAAATGACAGAACCTGAAACCGGCCAAAAAATAAAGGACTGCTTCAGGTTTCTTAATAAGGATAAATTAATGAAAGCAATTCACTGAGTGTTTTCTGTATGTCACCATTGATGAGGTTTTATGAGTGTGATATCATAATTTTGGCTGTCTTTGACCTGCTCCTCCTGGCCATTCTAAATTCTGCAAACATTATGCAGATACCTTGCCAGCTAAGGGAGCTGAATGCCAAAGGCCAGCTTTATTTGGGCAGGAATCAAAGGCCCTGTGGGTTTAAGGAAAGGCAGACACAGTTACTTTCCCCAGCTCCAAACTGCTCGGCTGTGGCAAGACACTGTTTGTAAATATAGCTGGAGTTTGAACCAGCCTCCCCTCAAAGACAAATGAATTCCCAAGCATGTTTGTACTTGCAAATGCATAGTGTTACACACTTCATGCCACCTTAATCCCCATTAAACTAATCTGAAGTCATGTCAGGCCAACCTTCCACAGTCAAATGGATTAGGCAAGCCAATTGATTAAATATAGGAAAAAACCAACAGCTTTTCCTGTTTGGCAACCACGCATTTAAAGCATCGTTTTCACACCAATGTTTGTTCTTTTCCATTCTTTGGGGTTTCAGCATATCCACAAATGAAATTAGTTCCTGGAGATTAATGACTGAAAGAACTAAGGCAGAGTCTAAAATATATAGTTCTTAAGTACATATGGAGAAAATAAAAATATTACAAAATCCTTAACTGTGTTCTAAAGAACTACTGACATCTCAAGAAAAAAAATTTGGAAAACATTCAACTTAAAACAATTTGGCATCTACCTCTGTATTTTCCTTTATTCTTGCTACGCAGGACAATGGAAATCTGTCGGGATTTGGCAAGATTGGTGGTGACTGAATCCAAATAATACAATATTTTTTACAGTAGCTCCTTTGTGTTTTTGTTTTGCCTTGACTATTTCCCTATATGTTAATGCCAGCACTGAAAGGACAGATCAGAAACCATTTATCAGTTTCATAGACTACAAATGGCATTACCAGTGCTGAAAGGGGTAAGTGTCAAAGCAGTACATGCCTTGCCACATCTCAAATTTCCAAAAAGAAAAATATTTACTGGGCTTTTATATAAAAGAATATTGCACTCATCTCTGCCTCAATTAGCTCCTGCCACATGTTTTGTATGCGTGTGTGTGTGTGTGTGTGTGTGTGTGTGTGTGTTTTCTGGCTTTCCAACCTCTAAGTTCTCTTTCAGCCAGTTCAATCTGCTAACAAGATATTTAACTACTGGGGTCACCACCCTCTCCCAACCCCACTCATGAGGATTCTATTGCCTCTGAGATTAAAACCATGTATTTTGTAAGTAACTAGATGTATGTGCATATCCACTGCGGCCAAACTTATTACCTCACTTATTCCTAAACCTCTTTTTTTTTTTCCATCCGTCTTTCTTTTCCACACCCATTCTCAAAAGAAAGCTTTCATACACTATTCTGTATTTTGTCATTAACCTTCCAGATTGTAAGATTTTTGCAGTGACTGGGCAAACCAGGTGATATGGACAATCATTAATTATTTAGGGAAGGGGGAAGGGAGGACAGCAATCAATATTTTAAAGAGTCAAAGAAAATTATTTTTTAGACCATTGCTGAATTCACAGGCCCCCACCACCCCCACCGCCAAACATACACTAAAGATAGTCATGAAACGGTTAAGGGACCAACCTCAGGTAAGGCTATGAGTGACCACCTAAACTGCCCTGCTACTGACAAAGGAATCGCTGAGTAGTGAAACCTGGGAGGTGCCTGGAAAATAATGGCATTTTAGCTATTTATGTGGTGCAGGAAGCCCTGTGGAGGTGGCACTCAGCAGAGAAATTTCATTCTCCTTGCAAAAAGTTAGGAGGATATTTGAAATCACTCCCATCACTTCTGTGCAGACCGAGAAGATATTCCCAGGCAGCTCTGCCAGACATATTTGGCAGGGCGGGCTCTGGAGGAAAGCTGTCCTCTTCCAGGCTCAGCATTTGTTCAGTTGGAGAAATAGCTACAGCTGGAGGACTTTGGTTGATGAAAACTTTGTAATTTGAAGCCTAATTCTAGAGCAACTGTTGACAGATACTTAGACCTCTGAGCAGTGGGTCTATTAAGCAGGAAACATGAAAAGGCTGAGGGCAGATCTGGTTGGGTCACATTTTATCAAAGGCTCAGAAAAGGAGGAGTGAATGGCAGGGCAGAGAAAGAAAAAGTCTGTTTCAGAGCTTTACAGACACTCCTTCGTCTGTCAGTCCTACCTAAGTGAGTCACAGAATGTTGGTAGAAAGGGTGGACCATGAATACTGGAATCATCTATGTATTTCTTTACTATTTGAACAGTGATTTTAATAAGTCATATGTGGTTCACTCCATCAATGCTGGTTCAGATTTCAACTCCTTGTTTTCCTCACCCCTCTCCAATCTAGTTTTAAGTTGTCTCCTTTAGAGGGAGAGTATTGCTTAGTGGAAGAGCACATGCTTAGCATGCACAAGGTCCTGGATCCCATCCCCAAGTACCTCCATTTAAAAAATAAATTAATTAATTAAATAAATCAAATTACCCCCCCCAAATTAAAAAAAAAATAATACATGCTCCTATTTTAAAAATTGTCTCCTTTACTAGAATTAAAGAGAGAGTAAACTACCTGCATTCAAATCCTGATCCTGCTACTTACAGTCTATGTGACCTTATACAGACAATTTAAGCTATAAAAGTCTCAAATTCCATAAAACTGAGATGATAATAGAATCTGCCTCATATGATTATTTGAGGATTAAATGAGATAAAACATGTAAAGTGCCAGGCATCATGCCTGGAACAAAGGAAGTGTTCATTCGTTGATGTGACAAATATTTATGGAGTCTCTTCTACAAGTCAGGTACCAAGTCAGAACCTGAGCTGAGTGAGCCAGACATACTCTCTGACTTGATGGAGCCTACTCATTTGGGAAGGAGATAGATTTTGATCAAAAACACATTACATAAGCTGTATTATAAATTATTACACATGTTCATATGTAAAAGTACTATACACGTGACATTGATGGTATTATAGAGCAGAAAGAATGACTCCATCGGGGGTCAGAGAATTCTATACTATGAAATTTAAGATTGAGTTCAGATGTAAAGGAAGAGTAAGATTTAAATGTGCATGCTGGAGGGAAGAGCATTCCAAGACAAGAGGAAAACATGTTTAAAAACCCTAGAAGCTGGGCTGGGACGCAGGGAGTATTTAAGGATCTTTAAAAGGTTGGTGTTCCTGAAATACTGAATGCAAACACATGGAGCTGGAATATAATAAAGATGTAGTTGGGGGCCAGTCTGCAAATGGCCATGTGTGGCACATTAAATTTTTTTCTTTCTATACTAAGAGAAATGAAGAGCCTCAAGCAGGTAGGAAAATCAGATTTGTATTTAAACAAACAAATATTCTGGATGCAGCATGAGAAACAGATCTGCTGTGGCAAGAGTGATTCCCACAAGCACCATGAGGAGGTTATTGTCCTAACAGAGGCAGTGGCAATGAAGAGAGAGAAAAGGAAAGACAGAGGAAGACATTCAGGAGATAAAACTGACCAGAAATTATGATGAATCAGCACTGAAGTTAAGAAGAAGGAGGTCCAGGGATGACCTCCTGAATTCTGACTTGAGTAATTGATTGGATGGTGATCTCTTTCATTGAAGCCCATGGCACTGGAAGAGGAGAAAACCTAGAGGTGCTGGGAGTGAGACCGAAGGAAGAGGGGCAGTGAAAAGAAAATGTATGCATTTTGTTTGAGCCACTTTGAGCCTGATGTTCCTTTGAGACATCCAAGTGGAGATATCAAGTGGGCAGCTTGATACACGGTTCTGAAACCCAGAAGGACAAGAGAGGCTGAAGGTACAGGTAAGTGGGCATCCATCACTAACACAGAGGTGGTAACTTTGAGGAGAGATGAAGTTTTCTGGCAGCAGAGTCTATCATGAGACAAAACAGCCCCTAATTTCCTAATTTTTTTTTTCACTGTGAAGATCAAGAAGTCATTTGAAAAGACTGGAACTGGAGCTGGCTTCATGAGCATACGATCTGGGCTGACACACAGGGCCTAATGGTCAGAATGACTTTGTGCTTGGTTTTATGCTCTGTGGTCATGGTCTTGAAATTCTTACTAATTTTGTCTTTGAACTTGTGTTGGAAAGTGCCATCTGATAGAACAATGTCGCATGACTGTGAGCAAAGGAGATAGATGTCCTATGTGGGTTGGCTATTCCTTGCCACCCCAGTCACACTTAGTGTGTGGTGGCCCATGAACACAGAATGCTGGTGGACTCATGGACTCACAGTATGCAGGAGTTCCCCAAGACTCAAAGCAATGACAAGGTAAGCACGTACTGTCCTCACTGAGTAAGCTGACAGGTCAGACAATCCATGCTTTCTGATGGAACCAGAATTTGTTTTAAATGCGGAAGAAGGCAGTGGCATTCCAGGAAACACAAACAGCCAAGGAAGTTTATCATTATCTTTTCTTGCTGTATTGCTTCCCTGTATTAGCCAACCATTTAGGCTGAAAATGATGGCAGAGCGGGAAAAGGAAAGATAAAGTAACTGATAGGCCCGTTTCCGTTTCCTTTTCAGTCCTTCCTTACTCATGAATAACCCAAAAGCAGAAAGTCTTGGAAGAATGTGTATGTATCACGAAGTGAGAAAAAAGATAGCCAAGTTAGTTCTGCGCAGCGTTTCTAATGCGCTAAGTATAAAGTAAATTTACCCACAGGAGCCACAAAGTAGGAATCGTGTAATTTTAGTGATTATACATATGAGTTCAATGTTCTTATATTTGCCTTTAAAACTGGCATTATACGATAGAAAGATGAACAGTAATGTTCATACTAATAATTTAAATGTTAATTTTTTCTTTACATAGAATGACTTTAAATAGCAAATAAAAAGCATCATGGCAAGTTCAGAGGGATTCTGTCGCAAAAAGGAAAAAGCTTTATATTTTAGAATCTTTAATGGAATTTTTATTTGCTTCTTTGTTTTGCTGTCTTTGAACAAGGGGCTTCAGGTGGATTTTACATGGGAAAGATGGATATCAGCTACATGAAAATTATGCAAGGAGACAACAAACCTTAAAAGTTCGAAGGAGTTTAGCATGGAAGGGCCTCTGACTGCAATTAAAGCAGTTCCAGCATGGTTGAAAGGGAATTCATGCGATATTTGAGAAAAGAAGAGATGGCAAAGTAATCAACTCACCTAATTAATAAAATGATAGGCATTAAAAAGTCAAGCCAAAATGTGCAGTGCTCTGTACTGTTGCTCATACACTAAATAATAAAAAGGATGAGTTTAAATGCTTGGCAGCAAAAAATAAAAATAAAAATAAAACAAAACAAAACAAACACCCTTGAAATTGTCACTGAAGACTTAATGCCTGAGAGGATCCAGCTAGACATGGTGCTATTTATTTAAAAGACTAAAGACAGATTAGGAGAAGCTATATGTAAAGCATACTTCTAATTTGGATCATTGATGTTTTCCTATATCTGAGGGTCTCTATCTCAGCGTGAACAGCGACTTTCCCAAAATTTCCTCATTTCTTAAAAGAAGAACTTTATAATATTTATGTCTTTGGGTGAAGACTGAATGAGGTACTTTATTTTAATAAGACCACAAAGCTTTCCTGGAGTTTTGCATGAGGAAGTCAGCTGGCTCACTCTCTGGCCAAGAAACTCACTTTTCAGCGCCAGCTTTGAGGCACTAATAATCCTCTTTTAGGAATATATGCATGCAAAGATTTGCTGCAAGGATGTTCATCTGTCACATTATTTTATTCACAATAAGTAAGTAAATAAATACATATCCAAACACCTGATCAATTAAATTTTGACCCATCCATACAATGAAATTCTACATATTTATAAAAATGATATTGTAGATCTCTGAAGACATAATAAAAATACTTCATGATTTCAAAAGACTTTATGCTGTGTTGAATGTAGAAAGTAAATCATACAACATTATTTATGCTATGGACCCCATTTTTCTTAAATATAGTTTCAGTAAAAAGAAAAAGAACCCAAAGACTATATGTAAGTATATATGCCTAAGTGTCAACAGGGGATTATCTCTGATAGTAGATTGTGATTCATACTTATTTCCCTTTTCTGTTTTTATATATTTTTTAAATTATATACCATAAACAAATTTTAGTTTTGTCATTTTCCAAAGGACCAAAAAATGTATTTTCTGTTTCAAAAGTCAACTAAAAGTGCCTCAGTATAGTTACAAATGACTGCCTGTCTTCCAGGGTCATTCACAAATACCACAACTACAGTATTAAATCCACAAGGGCACAGAGTTTCCTGCAAGAGTTGCAAGGCCTATAGGGACTAGACAAAGATAGTAAGTGACAAGTGTGGAGAACTGAAGAGAACGTGCCCTTTCAAAGGCATCTGAAGGGTAGCAGAATATGCCACCCCAAAATATGCCACTTTGCCATAAGGATTATTTTGAACTGAAGGCAACTGAGAAGAAGTAGATACAAGGAAAGTTCTCATTTTTCTCTTATTTGCCTAAAAGGAGAACATAAATTTGTAAATATGTCCCCTACTCCCATCCAAGAAGACAAAAGTTAATCACGAGAGATAACAAGACCCTTACCAGCCCAGAGACAGTACCAGAGGAATCTACAAAACAAACTTTATAACTTGCCTTTGTCTTCCATTAGTTCCCTAATATATTTACCTTTTCATAATTTGCAACCTTAGAAACAAAGCTTCTTTTTTTGTTGTTTTGTTACTTCTTTAAAAATGCATCATTTTTTTCTTTAAGATGCTATATTATAAAGCCCAAGTTTTAACCACCCCTTTGAGTTACTCATCACCTAGTACTCTCATATGCATACGAGATGCACATGTCAATAAACTTCTGTTTGTTTTTCGTTATTAATCTGTCTTTTGTCACTGTAATTTACAGGGGCCCAGGCAACACATCTAAGATGGGTAGAGGACAAAGAAAAGTTTTCCTCCCCTGCACATTCAAATTCAAAATTCATTAAAGACTAAACAAAATATCTTATCTGTAGCACTAATTCTTCATCTTTAAAAATAAGTCCTTGGCACACCTTCCCCTCCAGCTCCTTCCCCCTATTGCTGCTCCTTTTGCTTTCCTATAAAGAGTTTCCATAGTATATTTGCTTCTCTTCTCTTTCTTCTTCTATCGACGATATACAATAAAATTGATCGCTCTTCCTTGGTACAGTTTTTCATGGCTTCCTGAGTGTTCCTTCTACCTCACTGATCTTCACTGGTTTCTTTCAGGTCTCTCCTCTTCTCAGTTTTCCACAGGAGTGTTCCAGGGCCCATCCTCAGACCTGTTCCCTACCTTGATGTCCTACATCTTCCTGATGTCCCCGAGTGTCATCGCTGGGAAGACCACCTATGCCCTGAAGACTGCAAGAGTTCTATCTCCACTTGATCCTTTTCCTAAATGCTGGTTTCTATGTCCAATTGCCTATGTAACATTTCCACTTGTCTGTCTAATAAACATCTCAGGCTCAACATGTGCCAAAATGAATGCCTAACTTTGGTGCCTTATTGTTCTAGCCACTCCATTATTCCAGCTCCCCAGACAAGTAAAATGTGAAGTAGTCCCCAGTTTGTCTAACAATCTATCTCCCATTCATCAGAAAATCCTGCTATCTGTACCTTCCTAATGTATTACTGATGACTTTTCCACTACTACCACCGTGGTCCCAGCCACTGTCACCCCTCACCTGAATTACTGCAGCAGTGTCCTAGGTGATCACTCAACATCAAATAGCTCACACTTGAGTCTGTTCTCAATCTAGAATGTTACTCTTCTGCTTGAAACCCTTAATATCTCCTTACTACTAACAGAGTAAAAGCCAAGGTTCTGATCCCTTTGGACTACTCTTATCCCACTTCTTACTGCCTCTTTGCTCACTCTACTCTGCCACGCTGCCCTCCTTGCTGTTCTCTGAAGCCATCAGGTATGACCCTGCCTCAGGGATTTTGCTCTGTCTCTTCTGCATGAAATATTCTCACCCCTTACTCCCATACTTCTTTCAAGTTTGCCTGAATATCACCTTTTCAGTGAGGTCCACCCTGCCCATATAATTTAAAATTGCACATACATAACCCCCTGCACCCTGCATCTTTGTTACCCTTTCTTATTTTTCTCCATAGTGCCGATAATCTTCTAACATACCTTATAGTTTTCTTGTTAATTACTTTGCCCTCCCTCTAGAATATAAAATCTGTAAGGGCAGAAATTTTTGTCTGGTTTGATGCTTTCTCTTAGAGCCTAGAACCATGCCTGATATATAATTATTTTACATACAAGTATTTAAAAAAATACCTGATGAATGAATGAATTCACCAATCTGTGATACTCAAACTACTATATATTCTGTCTCCCCATTCAGATATTTAGCTTCTTAAGAAAAGGATGGATACTTCACATGTCTCTGTATCTCCTAGGATAGTGCTATGGAGGTCTTAAACCTAACTAACAGCATATGCTGTTGATGAAAATAACAGTGAAGATGATGGTGAAAGATAGTAAGAGTAAAACAATATTTTCATGACAAAGAAGCAACATGAAATTGCCGCTGGTGAAAATTCCATATTTAAACCATATGCATATGATAACACAGATACAAATAATGAATGGGAGTGGGAAGACTTTAGAGTCTATCTGAGTAGTTATAATAGAGCATTTTAAATTGGAAGTAAAGTAGATGATGCTTCCTGTCAAAGCAAAAGTAACGAAAATGTGCTTGGCTTCTTTAGCAGTAAATAGAAACGAATGAATCACTTACTCGATTCTCAATTTACAAAAGTGTTTCAAAGAATATTATGAGTTGGGTGTTTGGATCTCAGTAGGCATCTGGATAGCCATTATTTGGCCAATTCTCACAGCTCTATTGCAAAAACTATCCACCATCATTTCTCACCTGGATTGTTACAATAGATGGATGACATTAGAAGTAGCAATTTAGTCTTTTTCAGGATAAAAAGAATATTGTGGATTGGGTGTTTGGATCTCGGTGAGCATCTAGATCTTCATTATTTGGCCATTTCTCACAGCTCTATTGCTAACAATATCCACTATCGTTTCTCATCTGGATTGTTACAATAGATGGCTGATATTAGAAGTGGCAATTTAGTTTTCAGAACAATGTTGTTTCCTGGAAAATCAAACAGTACTTTTAAGAAAGGTTAAAGAGATTACAGCTGAAAAAAAAGCTGCAGATTAATATGTATGGTATGAGTTTATTTTGGTTATGTGTATTTACATATACATGAAAATGTATGGAAAAACAAACCCTACACCACTAATAACAGTTCCACTGAAGACTGATGTGGTGATGTTGGGATAAAGAAAGTAATTAGAAAATAGGGGATAAAGCTTTTTCACTTTATACTTATATATGCCAAAGCTGTTTAAAATTCTAACAAGGAGCATGTGTTACATTTGGAATTAAATGTAAAATAATATAAAAATGTCATGGCCATTCACTTAAACAGTGTTCTAAACATCCAGAATAAGTCAAGAATGTGGTCCAGCACGCTGGGGCACTTTGAAGTCAGGTTACCAAACAAAAGTAATGAAGCCTGTTCTTGGTTGTAGCATTCTTTCAGTAAACCTTGACCTTGGCAGTGGAAATTCAAAACAGCAACATTTTCTGAATCCAGGGTTGTCACAGCCTAGGGTGCTACTGTAACAAACAGTGTTCTAGCATTTTCTCAAACAATTCTGCTGCCTTTTCATCTGCCTCCAAAGCTGATGCCTTTGAATTTTATGTCTGCATCTAGCTAGGCTCCTCATTAGATACTTCTGCCAGGGGTGTCTTCTTTAGATTGTGTGGTGAACTGAATGGTGGTCCCCCAAAATACATGTCTGTATCCTAATCCCCAGAACTTATGAACATTACCTAAAATGGCAACAGATGTGATTAAGTTAAGGTTCTTGAGAGAAGGTGATTTATCCAGAATTATCTTTGTGAGCCCTAAATATAATCATCTTAGAGAAAGAGGCAAAGGAATTTTGGGGACAAACACATACAGTGGAGAAGACACAGAGAGGAGGTGATATGAAAACAGAGGCAGAGATTGGAGTGATACAACCACAAGCCAAGGAAGCCAAATCAAAATAGTTCCTATGTATCTTTAGATACTATAGGAGATTGAACAATGTCCCCCCAATTTTCATTTCTACCTGGAGCCCTAGAATGTGGCTTTATTTGGAGATAGGGTTTTTGCAGATATAATTATAGTTAAGACTTGAGATGAGATCATACTGGATTAGGGTGGGCCCCAAATTCAATGAGAATATCTTTATAAGAGACAGAAAATGATACAAAGAGAGAGAAAAAATAGAGTTATCATATGATTCAGCAATCCCACTCCTGGACATGTATTTGAAAAAGACAAAAACTATTCATTTGAAAAGATACATTCACCCCAATGTTCACAGCAGCTCTATTTATAATAGCTAGGACATGAAAGCAACCTAAATGTCACTAACAGATGAATGAATAAAGGAAGATGTGGTATATATATATACAATGGAATACTACTCAACCAGAAGAAAGAATGAAATAATGCCATTTGTAGCAATGTGTATGGACCTAGAGATAATCATACTAAGTGAAATCAGACAGAGAAAGACAAATATCATATGATATCACTTATTTGTGCAATCTAAAAAATGATACAAATGAAATTATTTACAAAACAGAAAGAAACTCAAGGACATAGAAGATAATCCTATGGTTACCAAAGGAGGGGAGGGATAAATTAGGGGCTTGGTATTAATAGATAGATATTATTATGTATCAAATAGATAAATAACAAGGACCTACTGTATAGCTCATGGAGCTATATTCAATAACTTATAATAACCTATAATGGAAAAGAATCTGAAGAATATATAGAATTTATATTTATATATATAAAACTGAATCACTTTGCTGTACACCTGAAACTGACACAACATTGTACATCAACTCTACATCAATTTAGATAAAGGTCGTATGAAGGCAGCTATAGACAGGAAGTGGAGCAATTCAGCTCAATTATAAGCCTAGGGGATGCCAGGGGCCAACAGGAGCTGGAAGAGGCAAGGAAGGATTCCTCCCTAAGACCTCTAGTGGGAATGTGGCCCTGCCTACTCCTTGGTTGCAGATCAATGGCCTCCAGGACTGAGAGAATCAATGTCTACTTTAAGCCACCAAGTTGATGGTAATTTGTTACAGCAGCCATAGGAAACCAATGCTGATGGGCAGTGGAGAATGACAGAATCATATACCAAACCATCACACACTCAGTCCAAGCCCCAGGTTAGTTAAGTAAATAAATTGCTGATGTATCCCATGCATTGAGCTTAATCAAAGGCCACAAACATATGAATAGACAGTCTGTAACATTCCCTCAGTTCCACAATAATTGTGTGATATCACTCATCCTAACCACTATCTTAGATACAAGCATATTCCCATTTTACAGATAAGGAAGCATAGAAAGGGTAAGCAATTTGCGCAGAGTCACACAGGTCACAAACAATAGGGGCTGGATTCAAATCTACATAATCTACCTTCAGAAAACATATTCTAACCCACAAATATTCAGCTAATTAATACCAGAACAAATCATAAAACAATACTATTGTCCAAGAGAAGTAATCAAACAAAACAGAAAACTGAAAACCAGTAAAATACTCTAAAATATTTATCTTTTACTCTTATTGTGTTCAAAGAAAAGGAACAATTAATTAGAAGAAAAAAAAAGGAGTGTAAGAAGAAAATGTTAAGGGTGATTTTGAAATAGAATTTAGAGTATTTCAGGGGATTTTGGTATTATTTCTTTAGAATCTCTTCTCTTTTAAGAACCCTTTTTAAGGAAGACAGGGCAGATCATTATTTTGAAGTTACAGTCTTAAAAAATTGTGGATTCTGATATACAATAGCCAAGACATGGAAACAACCTAAATTCCATCAACAGATGACTAGATAAAGAAGCTGTGGTATATTTAAACAATGGAATACTACTAAGTCATAAAAAATAATAAAATAATGCCATTTGCAGCAACATGGATGGACCTAGAATGAACTGATCCACAAAACAGAAACAGACTCACAGACATAATAAACAATCTTATGTTTACCAGGGGAAAGAGGGTGGGAAGGGATAAATTTGGGAGTTTGAGATTTGCAAATGTTAGTGACTATATATAAAAATAGATTTAAAAATTTCTTCTGTATAGCACATACTATACTCAATATCTTGTAATAATCTTTAATGAAAAAATATGAAAATTTTTTTCATTATGCATGACTGGGACATTGTGCTATACACCAGAAATTGACTCATTGTAACTGACTGTAGTTCAATTAAAAAAAAAAAAAAGGTGGATTCTGGATATTTCTCCAGGGGTTGTCCAGGCTAACTCTTCTTCAGGCACCTGTAATTACTCTTTCTCTCGTATGGTCTTATTCCTCTGCTTTCATCTCACTCAAAAGCCAGCCTCTTCTATTTCACCTTTTTTTTTTTTTTCACCAATTCAAGATATCAGCAAAATCCTAGATTTTGAGGACATTTTAAAAAACTTTTTATTTTGGAAAATCTCAAACACATACAGAAGTAGAGAATATTGTGTAAGTAGACCATACATATCTGTCACTCAGCTTCAAAGATTATCAACAAATTAATACATTGCTGATCTTGTTTCATCCTTATTCACACTCACTACCCTCTTTCATTTTTTGAAGCAGATCTCAAATATTCTGTTTATTGTGTATTTCACTGTTTATCTCCAAGAGATAAAAACTCACTCTCATCATTATAACCACCAATTGTTGATAACACTTAAAAATTTGATAATTATTTCATAGAAAAATTAAACGAGATTATACTGTATAGCACAGGGAATATAAATCAATAAAAAATTTAAAAAAAATAAAATAAACATCCAATCAACATTCACGTTTCCTCAGTTGAAGTATTAAACTTATACATTAGGTAAAACTAACACTTTAATGGATGTAGACACTTTCTACCCAAGGTAATGGTGTATGTCTTTCCACTTGTTCAAATCTACTTTTCTGTTGTATTTCTCAGTTCTTCCTTCCATTTTGTTCTGTTTTGTAATTTCTATTTCCTTGAGATTTCCTATTTTTTCAATTTGTTTCAAGGAAATTTGTAATTGCTTGTTACAGCATTTTTATGATGGCTGCTTTAAAGTCCTTATCAGATAATCTTAAAATCCAATTCACCTTCATGTTGGCATCGGTTGATTACCTCTTCTCATTAAATTTGTGAATTCTGGTTCTTGGTCTGGTGGGTGATTTTCAGTTGCATGCTGGACATTTTGGGCAACTATATTAGAAGTTTCTGGGTCTTATTTAAATATTTTAAGGAGGAGACAGAAGAAGCTTCTGAGGGCTGGGCCAGCCACTTGGTGCCACTAGGTAGGGGAAGGGAGTCTCTAGCCCACAGAGTTAAAGAGACTTCATAGTCAGCTTGTTGTGGCTGGATCTGCCTTATGAGGCTACGTGGCCACCCAGTGTCTCTTGGTAGGGAAGGGGAGTCTTAGGAATGCAGAGAGAGAGTCTTCATGGGCTGAGTACTTGTGGATTGTCTTTCTTGATAACCCTGGTCTCCTGGTGTCTCTCAGTGGAGAGGGAAAGGTATGGAGTAATGCTTTAACTATATACTCTACTTCTCCTAGGATAATCTGTGACATTGTGTTCCCAATAAAGTTCATTTTGAAGTTTACTTTTTCCAAAAAGAAAACCACTGTTTTTCTAGATCAAGATCACCAAATCTTTTCTGTAAAGGGTTTGATAGTAAATATTTTGGTTTTGAGGACAATGAAGTCTTTGTCACAACTATGCAACTCTACCATTTTAGCAAAAGCAACCATATACAATATATAAAAGAATGGATGTGATTCAATAAAAATTTACTTACAAAAACAGGCAACAGGCCAGTTTTGGCCAGATGAAAGAAAAATTCACACTTTAAGGCAAGGCAAGAAAAATGTACACACAAAACTTTCTCTGCCCTGTGACCTCCCTGCTCCCCTCTAGTGTGCATTGTGCATGCATCATGTGTTACCCAGACCTCCTCCATGGCAGAAATACCTGTGCAACCATAAAGATCACTTTTTCTCTTCTGGTGCTAGCCATGTGACTCCTTACAAGGTAACATTTCTTGCTCAATCCTGTAAGGGGTCATGATAACTCACAATTCACTTTTGTGAGTGGTGCACACATCTTTGGTGAACTTTATGTACAATGTCAATGTATCCCTTCCCTTAAAGATAGTGATTGGTGTGGAACAGACTAGTTAGACAATCTGAAGAGATACTGAGCCACACCTAATGGAAATTCTTAGCTTAAATACTTACTTATGACCTTATTAATATTATCAGCTATATTACTTGTATTCTATCTACTTTACAAGATTATTGTTTCTTGCATACCAAATGTGCGACTGAGCCTCAGATAAAATTAATGATGTTAGGCAAATTGAATTCTATAAGTTCTGTGAGATCCATGAGTGTAATAGTGTGATACTGGATGTGGAAAGAAGCAACTAGAGGAAACCATTTTCTGGACCATAACAGACCAGGAAGACAGGAGGTCTTAATGTAACTGAGCATAGTCCAGTACTAACACACTGAGTGGCTTATTAACAAAATCCTCTCCTGTCCTGAGAGTGAGCATCCTTAGCATTGTGGGACAAATTGGTCAAGAAATGCCTCCCAAACTTTGGTCAAAATTAAGACCAAAAGGGAAGGGACTTTATAAAATAAAGAATGTTGCCCATCATCCAGTTTGACAAGAATCAAGTCAGCCACTGTGGTCGCTGAAAAGCTGACCTACACTACACCCTGAAAGGAATTGGGGGGAAGATCAGGATAAGGAATTCTGTGCTTTGGGAAAACTGGCAGAATGGGCCTTCAGATAGATATTTTCAGGAGAAATTTATAAACCTGGGTTCATGCATCTTCCCATACTTAGAAAAGCACTAAAGCCATTAAGTAAGATGTCTGTTGCTCATGACTAGCAGCAACCTTCTACTGAGATGTGTGCTCCATTGCCCCACACCAAAACCACATAGATACTGCCTTCCCCCTTTATCTCTTCAGAACAGTTCTCAGAGCTCTCGGAGAGGCTGTCTCCAGAGCTATAATCCTCAGTTTGGCTTGAATAACATTTTCCACTTCTTTCTTAGACTGACTATTGATTAATTTTTCATTGACAGGTTCACAACCTGTGTAGTTTACAGAATCCTGCTCAAAGTTTTAAACCTTATTTGATAAAGTAATACAAAGTAGTTTCTTATAACTCTTGTTTTAAGTTTCTTTTGTCATGGCTATTTCCTTCTTGTCATTTTGGACTTTGTGTATTTGTACTTTCTCCCTTTTGCTCTTAAGTTACACAATGGCTTGCCCATCTTGTTGAGGTTTTTTTCTAAGAAACAGCATTTAATTTTATTTAATAATTCTACTTATCTCAGTTTTTAAATTCGTTTTTATCTTCATTAATTTCTTCCTATTTTATTTTGTGTTTTGTGTGTTTGCTTTTCTTTTTCTAAGATTTTGAGGTGGAATGTTTACATTGCTATTTAGGTAATAATTAATTCTACGAATTTCTTCTAATAACTTCTTTGTCTGTTTTCCACAGATTCAGATATGTCATGTGTTAAATCATAATGTTAAAGAAGTAATTTTATTTTTCACTTCCCTTGAGATCCATTAGTTGTTTCATAGGATTTTTTTAAAAATTCTAAACAGAAGAATCTGTTTGGCTTTTGATTTTGTTATTAATTTTTAGGGTTTTTTTTTATTATGGTCTAAACTATTATTTATATTATTTCTAGTCTTTAGAATTTAATTAGTTCTTTTTCTGTACATTGATATAGCCAATTTTGATAAATATCCCATGCGTACTTCATAGAAAGAGTCTCCTCCATTATGGGAACAGGTTTCGATATGTATCTCTAAGAGCTACTGTACTTTTGAATATTCTGTACTTTTCTATAGCTTTACCAATATCTTGTCCACTCAGTTTGACTTGGACTTAGAGAAGGGTGCTAAAGATTTCCCTGTTGGTGTAGTTGGGGTAGTTTCTGCTTTATGGAAGTTGGTACTATGTTATTGGATGCCTTGTAGCCATCAGCACTATAAAATCACATTTCTTTCTCTTAATGCATTTTATCTTAATTCTGCTTCCTTAGATATCTAGTATTTATCATAGTTTCAATTATAATTTGTCAACTAGTCTGAAATTGTTTTTAATTCAATAGGTGACCTTAGCTTATTTGCATTTATTGACAAGATCAATATATCCATATGTTTTGCCTTAGTTCTGTTTCATACATAAAGAAATCTATAGTATATACATATATACACAACACAAACACATTAAATTAACATCTTAGAATACATATTAGTATCTTCTTATAGTGTCCATAATTCTATTTTAAACTATTGTTTATTGATTCCCTATGATGATCTATGTCAAAATTAGCTAGTAACCTTTCCTTCCCCCTCACTCTTTTGCACAACAGCCTACATCGAGTAATATTTTTTTACTCCCAGTTAATACTTTTTAAAGCAATCATCAATCTTATTCTTCCTGTTATAAACATCACCTATTCTCTCCCCATTTTTGATCATTGTCCTATACCTCATTCTAAGAAAGTATAAACATTACCTTGTTAATTTCAATGTCTCTCCAACCTTTTGGTTGGCTGAAGTTCATTCTTTAATAAATTACTCAGGTAAAGCTCATAGGAAAAATATTTCCTGAATTACTACAGGTTCATAACCATTTGTTTGCACCCTTTATGTTGACAGTGGGTTTGTCTACATAGGAAATGTGGCTTACATTTTCTTTCTTGGATGTCTTAAGTGTTACTCTATTGATCTAGAGAATAATGTTGCCATTGAAAACTCCAATGACAATCTGATTTTCTTTTATTATGAATGGTTTTGTTTTTTACCTTGATGCCCAAGGGATTTCTTTAATCCAATTATTTTTACTAGGCTATGCCTTGATGTTTGTCTTTCTGTTTAGATTTTCCCAGGTATGTGATATACACTTTCATAGGTTTTAAATAAATTTATTTCAAGGATTTTTAAAAATTTTTAGTTGATAGAGTATATTTTGTTTTCATATAAGGACCCCTATGACAAATATATTGAACCTTCTCTATGAACTTCTATCTCTATACTTTCTTTTAAACACCTTTTTGAATCTTCTTCCTAATTTATTTTTAGTTTTTCTCCTTTTTATCTTCTATTTCTTTTAAGGTATTATCAGTCATTTTATTTATTCTCATCTCCTTGGCATTCTATAAATGTCATTTTATTCTTTTTTTGTTTTCTGAGTCTGTCATTTTCCTTCCAAATCTTGCTTTTCTCCAGTTACCTCACTTATATTAAAAATAATTTATGTTGTTCTTTCACAGCTTCTGTCATTCCCTTAATTTCTTTTAGGTAATCTTAAAATACTAGCATATGAGTTTTTTATGCCTGCTGTAACAAATTACCACACACTTAATGGCCTAAAACAATGCATACTTATTATCTTCCGGTCTGGGAGTCAGAAATCCAAAATTGGTCTCACTGTGCTAAGATTAAGGTGTCACCATGACTGTTCCATCTGGAGGCTCTAGGGGAAAATCTGTTTTCTCACCCTTTCTGGCTTCTAGAGATTACCCACATCTTCCTTGGCCTGTAGCCTCATTCATCCATCTTCAAAATCAACAATGTTGGGCTGAGTCCTTCCCATGTAGCCATCTCTTTAGTTCTCTCTCATTCTCTTTCATCCACTTTTAATGACCCTTATGATCACACTGGACTCACTTGGGTAATCCAGGTTAATCTTCCTATTTTATTAAGTTTACACTTGGTGAGCATCCTTATTTCCATCCACAACCTTCATTCCTCTTTGCCATGCAACCTAACATATACACAGGTTCAAGGGACTAGGATGTAGGTGTCTTTAGGGGGCCATTATTCTGCCCACCGCAAATACCATACAAATTTTCAAATGTTTTGTGGGCATGTCATATCTGCGTGCTTTCATTTTCTGTAGGGTTATTCTCTTTTTAGTAGTAACACTATATTGGATCTAACTATAGTCCCTTTAAGTAAAGAAGATTTTCTACACTTGCAGAAGAGAGAAGTGTGGGCCAGAGGATATTTTTAGTTTCATGGCTCTAGAGCTTCCTCTTCTGTTGTTTTCAAACAAAAACAACAATTTGGTCTGGTACATTTTGAGATCTGCCTCTTCCCTTCCTATTTCTGGACTGTGTAGTCCTTTGGTCCTACTGCCTTCATGCTGCTCAAGTGGGATTCTACTCCTACCAGTTTCTCTTCAGTTGCAGGGCTTTGTCTTGGAATACGGCTTTGTCTTGATAGTTTTGAGAGTTTATAGGCCCAGATGCCTCCAGCACTATTAGAATTCATAGCAACATAATCCATTGTATTCTCCTTTGAATTGGACCCTGCAGAAAACTGTCATGGTTTTTTTGATTGTTGTTCTCAGATTAGCCCACTGCTTACCTATTCTCAGAACTAACAGAATTATCTTCCCTCAGCTTTCCCCACAGAGTTACAGATACCAGTTATTATAAATCGTTGGTGGTATGTCACCACTCATATTTGGGGGTTCAGGGAAATGCCTTTTCAGATAGTTTTGTACAGGCAGATCTCATTTTATTGTGCTGCACTTTATTGCACTTTGCAGATATTCTGTTTTTAACAAGTTGAAAGGTTTGTGGCAACCCTGCATCGAACAAGTCTACTGGTGCCATTTTCCCAACAGAATTTGCCAATGTTGTGTCTCTGTCACATCCTGTTAATCCTCACAATCTTTCAAACGTTTTCATTATAGTGGTCTGTGATCAGTGATCTTTGATGTCACTAATGCTAATTGTTTTGGGGTGCCATGAACCATGCCCATGTAAGATAGTAAACTTAATCTATAAATGGTGTGTGTGTTCTGACTGCTCCACTAACAGGTAATTTCCTCTCCCCCCTCCTCCTCAGGCCTCCCTATTCCCTGAACACAACAATATTTAAATTAGGCCAATTAATAGCCCTACCAAAGCTGCAGTGAAAGGAAGAAAGGAAGAGTGAAATCCAGGCTAATCCTCCTATTTTATTAAGTTTACACTTGGTGAGCATCCTTACTTCCATCCACAACCTTAATTCCTCTTTGCCATGCAACCTAACATATACACAGGTGAAAGGAAGAGTCATATGGCTCTCACTTTAAATCAAAAGCTAGAAGTGATTAAGCGTAGTGAGGAAGACATGTGGAAATCTGGGCGAGGATGAAAGCTAGGCCTCTTGTGCCAGTCAGCCAAGTTGTGATTGCAGAGGAAAAACTTTTTAAGGAAATTAAAAGTGCTTCTCCAGTGAACACATGAATGATAAGAAAGCAAAACAGCCTTATTGCTGATACGAAGAAAGTTTTAGTGGCCTGGACAGAAGACCAAACCAGCCACAACAGTCTCTTAAGCCAAAGTCTAATCAGAACAAGACCCTAACTCTCGTCAATTCTATGAAGGCTGAGAGAGGTGAGGAAGCTGCCGAAGAAAAGTTTGAAGCTAGCAGAGATTGGCTCATGAGGTTTAAGGAAGAAGCCATCTCCATAACATAAAAGTACAAGGTGAAGCAGCAAGTGCTGATGTAGAAGCCGCAGTAAGTTCGCCAGAAGATCTAGCTTAGATATGTAATGAAGGTGGCTTCACTAAACAACAGAGTCTCAGTGTAAGCAAAACAGCCTCTATTGGAAGAAGATGCAGTCTAGGACTTTCAGAGCTTGGGAGAAGATGCCTGCTTTCAAAGCCTCGAAGGCCAGGTTGACACTTGTTAGGGGCTAGTGCAGCTAGTGACTTTATGTTGAAGCCAGTGCTCATTTACCACCCTGAGAATCCTAGAGACCTTAAGAATTATGTTAAATCTATTCTTCTCGTGCTCTTCAAATGGAACAACAAAGCCTGGATGACAGAACATCTGTTTACAACATGGTTTACTTAATATTTTAAGCCCATTGTTGAGAAATACTCCTCTGGAAAAAAACCTTCCTTTCAAAACACTATTACTCACTGACAACACAGCTGGTCACTCAAGAGGTCTGAAGGAGATGGACAACAAGATGAATGTTGTTTTCATGACTACTAATGTAACACCCATTCTGCTGCTCATGGATCAAGGAGTAATTTCAACTTTCAAGTCTTATTATTTAAGAAATACATTTTGTAATATACAACTGCCATAGATACCTCTGATGGATCAGGCAAATCAACTGAAAACCTCTGGAAAGATTCACTGCTCCAGATGCCATTAAGAACGTTCATGATTCACAGGAAGAGCATTAACCAGCATTAACAGGAGTTTGGAAGAAGCTGATTCCAGCCCTCATGGATGACTGTGAGCAGTGAAGATTTCAGTGGAGGAAGTAACTACATATGTGGTGGAACCAGTAAAAGAACTAGACTCAGAAGTGGAGCCTGAAGATGTGACTGAATTGCTGCAGTCTCATGAGAAAACCTGAGTGGATACAGAGTTGCTTCCTAGGAATGAGCAAAGAAAGTGGTTTCTTGAGGTAAAATCTACTCCTGGTGAAGATGCCGTGAAGACTGTTGAAATGACAACAAAGGATCTAGAACATTACATAAACGTAGTTGAGAAAGCAGTGGCAGGGGTGGAGAGGATTGACTCCAATTTTGAAAGAAGTTCTATTGTGGGTAAAATGCTATCAGATAGCACTGCATGCTACAGAGAAATTGTTCATGAAAGGAAGAGTCAATTGATGCGGCAAACCTCACTGTTGTCTTATTTTAAGAAATTGCCACAGCCACCCCAGCCTTCAGCAACCACCACCCTGGTCAGTCAGAAGCCATCAACATAGAGGCAAGATCCTCTACCAGCAAAAAGATTATACCTCACTGAAGGCTTAGATGATGGCTAGCATTTTTAGAAATAAAGTATTTTTAAATTAAGTTGTGTACATTGTTGTTTTAGACATAATGCCCACTAAATAGACTAAAATGTTATGTAAACTTAGCTTTTACATGCACTGGGAAGCCAAAAAAATTGTGATTCCCTTTACTGCAATATTTGTTTTATTGTGATGGGCTGGAACCAAACCCGCAATATCTTCATGCCTGTATAGCAAATCATCATGAAATATACTTTAAATATATTACAATTTGTCAATTATACCTCATTAAAGCTAGGGAAAATACTATTAAAAGCTAGGATACTAACTGGATATAATACATATATAAAGCTCTCACACACTTACTAAAGTATAGTGTAGTGTATATGTAATTTTTATATGCACTGGGAAACCAAAAAATTCACATGACTCACCTGATTGCTATGGTCTGGAACCAAACCAGGAATATCTCTGAAGTTTACCTGTATATGAGCCTTTGGTTTTGCTATAGTCATTGCTTTGTTGATTCTAATGAGCAATCAGAAAGATTCCAAATCTATGCTCCTGCCATCTTCCAGATTTCCTCTACCTTTTAGGAATATCAGCAGAAGAACTAGGTATGGCAGGTCTTTTTGAGCAATAAATGATAGCTCTGCAATGGATACAGGTTGAGATGAGGAAAAAGAATACTTGTTGCTATGGAGTTTCTATTTCTTTAACCTTCTCTCTTTCCTTTAAGAGGGGAAAGGAAAACTAGACGACCATGGAGAGACAAAGTTCATTCTGAAGGACCACATATTTGGTGCAACCTTCCCATTTCTACACCAAAGGAGTTCTTGACCCAGCTCATGGCTTGGATTCATCCCATCAATTTATATGTTAATTGTTCACTTATTTAGATATTTATCATATAATCTTTATAATATTGTAATGTACCACACACATGCAGGGTTCACTCCAAGAGGTACAAAGATGACTGAAACCTGGACCTTACTCTCAAATGGCTTGAGTCTAGGATGGAAAATAAAATGATTCTGCAAAAAATTGCAACATAAATGTTATAAAGATATGTTCTCAGAGAAGGGGGCTAAGGAATCAGAAAAGGTTCAAAGGAAATAACAAAACAGCGTTTCCCCCTCTACTTCATTTCCATCTGAATCTTCCCTCTAGGATACACTTTCAGTAGTCAGACAAGCTGTGGTTTTCAACCACCTCAGAAAGGGGGAGGTGATGGCCCTGTCCATCCATAGGATATGTTCGTAAGAGAGATGTTGTCCCTCAAGGAGCAGGCTGATTAACAGCAATTACCATATGATGAAGTCCAACATTCTGGCAAGAAAGGAAAACCAAAAGTATTCATCATGAAGTTATTAAGTTTTAGAAAAGGGAATTATGACAAAATAGGGACTTTTCTGGGGGGAAAAAAATCCTGAAAGAAATAGTTTTGAAAGTAAATAACCATGAAGAAGCCTGGAGACAGTTTAAGAACAGCTTATTGGAAACTCAGGAAAAATGTTTGACTCAGTCCAAAATGAACAGGCATTTGAAAATAAACACTAACTGTCTAAATGGCAAAGGGAAAAAGTCTGTTTTTAAAAGGGAGGCAGTGAGGGTAGGGAATCTTTTTAGGGAGGAAAAGAATTTTTTCCAGGAAGAAGAGCGGGAATCTTATAAATGTGACAGGTCAAATTTAAACAAAATTCAACAGTTCAAAAGCTGCTTAATTACCAGGGCACCTTGCAAGGGAATCCAAAATCAAACACTAAAGTCTTTAAACAAAGAAAGGAAAGCAGGTAGAGTATTAACTGGAACTGCTTGAGATTCAAGATAAGAAAATTGCACTTGAGCACTGCAAAGGCAAAAGCAAAAAAGGAAGAGGGGGATTACTTTGTCACAGCATTTAATAAACAAAAGGTAATTTTGTATTTTATGGAGATCTCCCCCTGAAATTTTATTTTATATAGAGAATCTGGATCAGTTTTGCTGCCTAACAAACCATTCCAAAAGGTAGCCACTCCAAACAACAGTTCCTTAGGAGATGACGATTCAATGGCTGGGCTCTCTGGGCTGGGATCCTTTGGGCTGTTCTTCAGGGGTCTCACTCAAATGGCTGCAGCAGCTGGTGGCTCCACTGAAGCTGGATGTCAAGATGGGCCTCACTCGTCAGTCTGGCAATCCCTACTTCTTCTCCCTGGTTCTCCTCCATGTGGTCTCTCCAGCAGCTAGTGAAGGACTGTTGCATCCTAGTCTGAGGGTGACATGATTGAGCAGCTATTCACAGCAGATCATAATGGACAAGCCATTTACAAACCTGGGCTTCTGTCTTATTTCCTCAAGTCCCATTGGCCTAAGCAAGTCACTTGGCCATGCCCAGATCAAAAGAGCAAGAATAAGACTCCACCTCTGGGGAAGAATGGCAAAGTCACAATACGAAGAGGTGTGTACTTAAGGAAAGGAATCATTGTGGCCATCTCTGGAAACAATCCAACACAATGAGCTCTCTGGCTGCAAAATAAACCTTCCTCTCACATGCAAAATACATTCTCTCTCTTTGCCCAAAGTCATATCTTATTATGGCATCAGCCTTGAAGTATAGGATCTTCCTCTAAATCAGGTCCTGATGGAGATGAAGAGCTTCAGGTGCTGCTCCTTAGGTGTGGCTCCTCTTTATCCAAAGACTTATACACCAAAGTCACCCATCTACTTCACACTCACACACACAACATATAATAATGAGAGGGGATAGGTAACAGCAATGGACAGTTCCCACTCACAATGAGGACAGAATTACAGAGCAGTCACACTAGTTCAGAGCTGTTGTGAAGTCCTAACAAGCAAATATAAACAAGGGCTCAACTCCTCAAGCAGGACATGGTCTTCAAGAACGGTTCCCCAATTCCACTGTCCTGTGCTGCTGTTGGCTATTCCTTCTGGAAGACGGAGTCCCATCCATAAGAAGTTGGAGCCCAGAGACCTCCTTGTGTTCTGAACTATTTCTCTTCTTTGTAGCAAAATCTTGCAAGGCTTGCACCATTTTATGAGTTCCCCCCATGAACAGACTCAAGTCTATTCCATGCCCTAAATGCTACATCCACAGCTTCTCTGGAAACAGACATCTCTCTGGGCACAATGTCAGGCTGTCGTGGGGAAATACCCTTAAACTCCCTAAAAGCCCTCTGCACAGCTGAAAGATTCTATTAGCCACCACCTGAGATCTTCCAGAGGACTTTATAAAGGATCTGAGAGCTCTACCCTCGATTTACCCTTTACCAAATAAGTCATTTCTTATTTGAGAATAGTTGCTGTGCAGAAAGACTAGAGATGAAAAACAGTTTTATCTTCCACCCTCAACACCCCCAAATTTGGCTTCCCCGCAAATCTCTAAATTCCACTCGCCAAATCGATCTTTCTTTAGCTCATCTTTCTCTCACAGGATCATATCACGAGCAGCCAATGGACACTTTAACCACTGGCCAAAAAATCTTAGGCATATCTACAAGTGTCTTGGGTACATTTTTTTTTAATCCTGTGACAGTTCTGTCAATTGTTTTGCAGCTAAAAAACATGGATCGCCATCTTTTTTAGCCGGCTATTGCTGTTTCCTCACCACTTTGCCAGCCTCTACTAACAGCTCATTTGCCTTTTTCTCAACTTTGCCCGCAGTTGCCTCACTGCTTTTTCAGTCTCCATTTGCTGTCTGACCCCAAAGCTGTTGCTACAGGTTTTGAGCTTAGTTATAGCAGTCATCACTTCTAGTGCCAATTTCTATACCAGTTCAGTTTTACCATGTAGTAAACCACTCCCATAAGAAACTGGTGGAAATAAAACAAATGTTTATTTGCTAACCATGATTCTGTGGGTTGACTGGGCAGTTCTATTTGGGATTGGCTCCCTGGGGGCTGGAAAGTTTAGGATGGCTTCTCTTGGATGTCTGGGGCTGAGCTGCTCTGGGACAGCTGGTCCTCTCTCCACATTCTCTCTCATCCTCAAGGAGAAGAATCCAGTTTCGTTCACATGGCAACAGCAAGCCACAATGTGCAAACATTTTTCAAGCCTCTATTTGCACAACTTTGCTAGTAGCCTATTGGCCCACGCAGGTCACATGCCAAGCCCATATTCGAGGATGGGGAGAAGTAAATTCCTTAACTTAATGGGAGAAGCCAGCCAAGCCACATTGCAAAGAGGTTTACTTATGAGAATGAGAAGAATAATTGTGCTTTCTTTGCAAACAATCTACTACATAAGCTAATAATCATAGTTCTCACATCAGAAAATGTGCACATATGTTCTAGACTGAGTGATAAATATGAAAGAGATAAGTCACAGGTCTTTAGAAAAACTTCAGGGATAGAGTCAGTGACCATAATATATAACTTGGCAGAGATGGCCACAGGACCTGAAGCTGGGTGCATAACCAATGATCACATCTCCGTTGCATGTGAACATCACCAGAGAAAGTTTTGACAATGCAGAAGATGAGTATCATCTGATGGAATCATAAGCTGATAGAACCAAGCCCACACTAGGGGCGTGTAGGATCAATGGAAAGCAGTATTTTATATGCCCATCCTGCAGAAACATTCTCTTAAATATATTCAACTGAATCAGACTGAAAGCAATATCCAGGGTACCTGGAAGGAAAAGAAGACAATATTTCCCAAAATGACCACCTGAAACTTAAGAACTGAGAAGCAGGGGAAAAATAAGTTAACTAAAGGAACTCAAAGTCCTGTCTCCCCTGACATTCCCAACACACCTGAAGTACATCTGCAGAGTGTCACCACAGGAGTGTAATTTTAACCCCCATTTGGGATACATACCTCCTTATACTCCTCCAGTTATTTCCCAGAAGTTTCAGGAATTTGTTCACTGAATTATGGAGCTTCCCAGAGCACAAAGTCTGGAGTGATGATCCCAATTGCTACAAACCAGAAACGGCTCTGAGTGGGAGCCATAATAAACAAGGTAGAATGTCTAAAAACAACCTACAGGAGGAAGGGCACCATTTGTAATCAATCTAAAAAAAATGCTATAAGAATACATACAGCTATTTCATTCTTTTATATCAGAGCTACTTGAGAAGACCAGAAAGAAATATATTAAAATAATAACACTAGTTATCTTTGTTGTTTGGTAACTCAATTTCTCTTTATTTTGTATGTTTTCTATTATAAAAATTTCTTTCTAAAATAAAAGCAGATTACATATCAGAAATGGTGATAACCAGAAAATATGATTTAATACTGCCATAACTAATTTGCTTCAAACACTTGGTGACAAAAGCAGAATCTAAAACACACATACACGCATCATCCTGGAATTATCCTTTCTAAGGTTAAGACAAATGTCACTCCTCCTATTGGATAAATAAACAGTCTTTCACCTAGGAATTTGCCCTAGGAAACAAATTTTGTTTAGCACTTTTATAAATGATCAGAAATGTAGGGAGACATTTTTCAAGTGTGTAGATGGTTTGGAATGGTCTGTTCAATAGAAATAAAGTGATGAGAAGTATATACAGAATGATCACACAAGAATATGCTGTAAACAGACAAATGACCAGTGAGTTTTCGGGTAGGCAAAGTAAAGGAGAAGTCGAGGTGGCATTTACGGAGTTTATACGGTTGCTGCCATCGAAGGGATTACAATCTAGATAAGGTAAGGAACAGGGCACTGATGGTCAGGGCGATGCATTTGGTCTTACTATACAAAAACATTGACAGATTGGGCAAAGACATATTTATGGAAGACAGATATGAGTCCTGAACTCATTTTAGCATTCTCTAGAAAGGTTTTATTTTCTCTTTGAACAATATCTTTCCATAAGCCCCAAATTAAATATCCTTTGTAACACACTTACTTACTATATTTTTTGTTTAACTCATGTTTTCCAAAAGGTAGGGGATGGGGTGGGGAACAAACAGACCAACACTCTATAACCCTTACTTAATGGATCTATCATTACCCTCCTCTCCACAACTGTGTTAACATCTATTATAGCATGATGTAACTATTAGGCATTTAGACAATGAGGAGGCCATCTGGCAGAGTCTATATGAGAATGTCTATGTTGCCAAGCATACCAGGAACCATCTGAACTACACGTGTAAGAAAAAAAGGAGGAAGAAAATTATTCAATCACACAAACTATTTCAAAATATAAAAGCCAATATCAAACAACATCTGAAAATACTTGCTCTTTCTACTGAAGTTTGATACTTCTCTAATCACGCTTTTTTTCCTGTTTTCTGTTTTATTCATTGTTATATCCCCAGCCTCTGAAAAATATAGATGGCATATATGTTAGCCACTTAATAAATGTTCACTAAATGAATTACAAATCAATGAAAACTATTTTTGTATATGAGAAACTTTCTGACTGAGAAGAGATAGCTCCCAGCACCCATGGTGCCAACTACTGGATTCTCTTAATAGGAATATCTTATCTTTGTCTTGGGGTCCATCCAAATTCTACCATTCTTCAAATTCATGCTGTGATCTGTATCTTTTCTTAAGATTTCCTGACCACTCCTGCCTTCACTGGTCTCTCAATTAGACTTTACTAGCCCATCATATAGCTTTGCTTAGTTCTTTCCCATTGTTTATTGTGGATACATGTTTTCTGAATGGACTAAAATCCTTTCAAGACCTGCCTTCTCCCTAATTTACTAGTATTTGTATTAATAAGACATGGCCCCTGCCCTTGAGGGGCTTACAGTCCGGTAGGAAGTTCCATAAATAAATTAGTTCAAAAAGTCAATCATTACACATACTATGGTAGACATTTGAGTTAGCCCTCCTAACCACAACCCCACCCTCATTCTATGGGAAGGGATTGAAAAGGTGATCCCTATGTTCCCCATATGTGCTTGAAGCTGTCTCTAAATCTGAACAAGGACTCACCAGATTCACTTGAATGATGGTTTAAAATGAACGTGATGTGACAGCCATTTTCCTGCCTCTGTTGATACTATCAAGGCAAGGATCATACAAACGTGTTTGTGGTGACTAGACTCCACACCCCAGAACCCAGTCATCAGCTTTATGGCCATGGGAGAAAGTGTGGCAGCAGCACCATTTTCTGACCTCTAGGTAGCAGCTTTGGTGGCGTGACCGTCAAGTCAATAGTTCAGTAGTGGCTTTGTAACTTCTCTTCCACCTACCCTATGAGCATCCAATTACCTGATTTAAACACTGCTTGAAACCACTACTATTTTCTAATCTTGCACTGAACCCTGACTGATCCACATGGTATGGTACAAATACAGAGAGAACCAAGTAGGGACACCAAAAAGAGAACAGGTGACTTTCCCAGAGGTACAGAGTAGTTAGAAAAGTATTAATGGAAAGATAATTGTCCAACTGAGCCAGGAGGAAGCACTCAGTATAACCCTGAGAGCCCACTAGTAACTCACAGAGTTACAGAATGTTTATATCAAGAAACTTAGAGAAAATCCATTTCTGGTCCCTTTACTTTAAAATAAAGGGAAAAAGACTCTCAGAGAGGACAAGGGACTTTACCTGAAAAACAGAAGGTATGAGTCCAGTGAACAGCTGAGCTGAGGGCAGAACCTTCCAATGTCCAATCCACTGATCATTCAACTTGAATGATCCCATAATTTTTATTAAACAAAAATTACCCAGAAGTACATAGGTATTTTACCTCTTATTTAAAATAAGCAACACAATGTCAATACAATGTTACGGCCGAGTTTCTGTTTATCGTTTTTAAAGAATTAACACAAGGATTCAAAGTGAGCAGAAAACATTTTCAAATGTATATTGAAATGGGTAACCTCAAAAATAATAGATGAAAATCAAATTCTTCTAAGTTAGTATACACAGTTTTTATTGCCTATTTTATTATTATTATTTTTTAAATTTTGGGGGGGAGAGGTAATTAGGTTTGTTTGTTTGTTTGTTTGTTTGTTTAAATGGAGGTACTGGAGATTGAACCCAGGACCTTATGCACACCAAGTTAGTAGAGCGTGCACACTCTACCACTGAGTTATATCCCTCCCCCCACTGACTATTTTAAATAAACACCTACTGGTTACCTTATTGGTCTCAGGAAATCTACTTCCCTCTCTGAACACACAGGACTGTCCTAGCATTGTCCCCAATCAGACAACACAAAGTTAATAAAGGCTTGCACATCTCTGCTGGTTCTATCAAGTTCCCTCAAAGATATTCACTTATGAATCAACCACACCTCTTTAGGAAAGCATATCACAGCTTCATGCTCTCCATGACACTTCTGAATCCATTTAATAAACAAACTTACTTGAAAATGTTCCTCCTTCAACTTTGAGTATGATATTTTAACGGTCTTCATTAGAATAGTCAACAGTCCCTTCCTTCGCAAACATTTAACTTACTGAAAAACACCGGGATCATACAATGGTGTGTCCTATTTCTGGAAGAAATGACAAAAAGTTTCTAGTTCTAAGACCCTGATTTCAAACAGTGTAATCACCTTCATTTTGCTGGGCTAAATAAGGCTTAATGTGATTGAATTTCTCTTACAAAGTCATCAAGTTAGTCATAGGCAGGAATGGTGTCAGCCCTTGCTTTTCCTTGTCTTCCCAGTTTCAAACACAGAAGAATTCACTCCCCAGGTTCAGCCTCATCCAAATCCCAAGCCATGACTAACTAATGTTGACAGCAAATTGGGAGCTCTGTCCAGAATCCAAGAACCAGTTGCCTAACATAGACACAAGTACCGGCAAATCCATAAACTTCAGATTGTCATGATCATTAAACCCTTACAGCTGGGCTCATGCCCTTATTTGCATTCCATTCCTTCTGTGTGAAGCCTTGCCTGAGTACCTTCTTTGATTGAGGGACACCAGTATATCACTTGTCATTTCAATATCCCAGAGGGTACTGCCTGCCTCCTGGACCCTTAGTCCTGGTTGGGGTGTTGCTCCAATCAGAAGACACATCTAGAACTATGGATTGCTCTCAAGACTTAGAATACAACAGGTATCTAGATAGCATTCTTGCAAAAGAGGATGACTTGCCTAAATGACTAAGATCTGAAACACAATATTAGAATTTTAATTTCTATTTATTTTTATTATGTTTATTTCTTAAAGTCATTAATTTGGGTGTGTTGTATAATGTACCTATGTGCTAATAAAGTAGCTCATAGAATAATATAGTAAATAAAAACAGAAATTTGTTTTGGAAGTGCATGCTGAAAAAAATATGCATGATCAAGTAACTCTGGAGATCAACACTTTAAATTAAACATGTACAACAGAGTCTCATCTACCTGAGGGGACTCCTTGGGATGTTTCTAGACTGTAAGCTCCACAAAGGTCTGGTTCATGTTTGTTTGTGGGCAGTATCCTCATCCCTAGATGAGGATGCCATAGAACAGGCTTTTAATAAATCTTTGTTGAATGAATGAATGAATCACGGATCAATAAATGACTTGAAAATTGACCCAAACCAAGAGCCACCACGTATCCACAGATACTATGGCCAGTTGAAGAGCATCCCCCCAAATTCATGTCTACTTGGAACCTAGAATTTGGAAATAAATAGAATTTTGAAACATTATTAGGAAATAGGTTCTTTGCAGACATACTTAAGAACTGAGATGAGATCATACTGGATTAAGGTGGGCCCTAAAATCCAATGAAAATGCCTTTATAAGAGGCAGAAAAGGACACACAGAGACAGAGAAAGGGGTCCTGTGAAGGAACAGGCGGTGATTGGTAGAGACAGATGGAGCCATGCAGCTCAGCTACAAGCCGGGGCATGCCTGGGACCATGAGACACTGGAATTACAGGGAAGGCCCTTTCTAGGGCCCTCAATGGGATCATGGCCCTGTTGGCACCTTGATTCTGGACTTTAAGCATCCAAATGTACGTGAGAGTACATTTCTGTGACTTTAACACCAAGTTTGTGGTGATTAATTATGACAGCAGTAAGAAACTGATGCAAATATGATATTGTAGATGTCAGGCCTTTGCCCCAGCAAGTTTAGTCCTGTTAGACCCTACTCACACACCCTTCTCACTGATCTACTGTAATGAATCCAACACACCCTCCAGTGGAAGCTACTCACGACATGCAAGGCAATGCTAGAATCTAGTTCCGCTGACTCTTAGTGTAGCATTCTGTCCACTACACCTTACTATTTACAACCAGAGAACTCACCTGTCAAGAAAAAGTTCTCAGAAAGGTCTAAGGTATGCGTTGTGGGTGAGTACCTAAGAATTTATGATGTAACCTGAAACTCTTTGCTCTTAAAATTGCTTATGAGGATAAGTTCCTTGACCTCTGATATATGCTGGTTCCAGCCAGTTAACAACTATCACGAGGCACATTATAGTTTTATTTTGGTACTTGATCTTCTGGTCACGGCAAAAACAAGGAAATAAAAATTTGGGGTTTTTTTTGTTTGTTTGTTTTAACTCACCTTTGTCATTGAATGAGCACTGATCACGTGTAAGTATTTATAGAAACAAAATTTACTTAAAATTTAAATCAATCAAGTTGCTTGGAATGCTCAAAAGGAGAATCCAATTTCATTCTACTCATGTTTTTGATCAATCTCTCATCTCTTCAATGAGCCTCTGGAACATAACATAACAATTTATTTAAAACAATAGATGGTCAGAATGTCTTTCATATACTTTAAAGGTAACTTATATGAACATATCTATGATGGTGCTTGGCAGAGAAGAGGCACTCATGAGGTGTTAGAGCTATCATTTCTGGATTAAAAGGGAAAATAAGCATTCAGAACAGCCCCTTTGAATTTAATTGTTCATTTGCTTGTTGGTATTAGTTACTATGGATGTGGTTGAAACTATCATATCTTCAGGTTCTTGAGCTTATTTATAATGGTCTTTAATTTTGAGTATCCAGAAAAAATGTTTTTGGTGACTTGGAAGTGTTGGGATTCTGTGGACAAGATAGGGTCACACCGGGTGTGATGGTCACAAAGAAAGGGGGTATCAAGCCAAGGCAAATGAACTCCCACCTGTAAAACACACGGTTTTAAAAGCAAGGAAGCAAAAAGCAGGTGTCTTTCCAAGGGTAGTAGTTCTGAAAAGGAAGAAACAAGAAGAATAGAAGGATTGAGAAGTGAAATTCTGATGAAGATATTCACAAGTGATCAGAATTCAATGAGGCTGAGATCCACCAACCAGCACTGAGCCCCTTTTAGGAGCCAAACAGTGAGTGAAAATGAGTAAAATCAGAGCCTTGAGGCACCATCTAGCAAATTCTTACAATCTCTTTGAGAAAGAAAAGAGGGAGGAATCTGAAGAATCTTTTGTGTCTATGCATGGTCAATTGATTGAACTCAGCTTTAAAAGGAAACCCCAGGGAGCAAGTCTTTGGTATATTCATAAGAGTGCATCGTACCCCGCCTGCACTTCTGAACATATGTAGAAAATGAGTATGTTTTTTGTGTATTTTACTTAACCTATGAATTAGTAATGTGTGAACAAATTGGCTGTAAAACCAAAGATAAGTATCACACAGAGAGAGCCTAGAACAAAGGACATGGCAAAACAATGGCGTGAAGTCTCACATCCAGATGTGACTTTAAAACAAAACCAAAACAATTAAAGATCACAAGAAAAAGATTAGTAGTGTCTGCAGACAGGCAGAGGCCTTGGGGGCAGCTCCCATTTTTTCCAGAAGGTTCAGGGTAATGCAGGGAACCCTAAATGACAGCCAATCAGATGTGCTGACTTGGAGGCGGCCCAGGGGAAAGTCCATGGGGTCATGTTCTGGGAATTTGTTTTCAGTTTGACTTTTACATCAATTACTTCACTGACAATATGGAAAAAAAAATTTCTATGAAATGTAATGTTGTCAGAAAGATGGGAGGAAGGAAGAGAGGATTCAAGCATCAACTAATGGAAACAAATTAAAAAATACACTGACTGACCAAGTCGGGGTGTATAAACTTACATGAAGGATGTAACGGTTTATGTGAGGTTCAAAAAGTCAGTTACATTAGTACAGGGTGGTGATCCAGTTCCTAGAAATTTATGTTGCCATTTATTTTTTTACGTGATTCTCAACTTACATAATTCAGGCACACAGACACACGCACATGCTATCAACTGAGTTTACATTTTAAAAAAATACAGTGCCCAAATTCAATACTGTTTTATTTAAACTGGTTCAGATTTTGTATGGTCTATTGTAGCTTATTCTGATTTCACCATGAAGGACCCTGAAGCAAAGAACTGGAAATGTTCACCCAGAGGAGAAATCAATTTAGGGTATCAGTGGTGTCCTCAGACAGCTGAAGGAATAACATGGAGGAAGATTTGACTAATTGTGTTATAACAGAATGCAGAAGAAAGACAATGGGCAAATATATAGGACTCGCTTCTGTTGTAATAGAATGAATCCTATTCTGTCAACCGAGCTGTTTTGCAATGGTCAGCCCGCCTCAGGGCGTGAGCCCTGCATCGCGGAAAGTAGTCTAGTAAACGCTGGTGACGACTGACAACAGAGGGGAGTGGATAAGATACTGTGTCCTTTTCTGCTCTAGGGTAAATAGTACAGATAATAGAAAAACTGTAGAGATGAAAAGCAGTTATCCACATACACACCATCTCTGTAACGTCAGCTCTTTAAACCTCCATGAAAACTATTTTCGAACCTACTTCACTGTTCTCTGGAAAATTAGGTTGAATAACCTGTGTAAGGCACCTGTCACATAGTGGATGCTAAATGAATCTTGGAAAAATATATAATTCTTATGATAATAATTATATTATTAGTTTCTGTAGGGTAAAACTGGCAAATTTCTTAAATATCTATCACTAGATAGAAGAAAAGAAAAACTGAGAAGTTAAGTCATGTCCCTGGTGCTTTCCGATTCTACCTCTGTAATGCAAGATTACAGGTCACCCTATGATTACCTTCTGACTGCTTAAACATGTGAACTTCCATCTGCAGAAAACACTGTACTTGAATTAAAACATTCATACTTTACAGATGAGTCAGTTTGCTGGTAGAAAGAAAAAGCAAAACCAATAAATTAATTAAGATTCAAAAATCTAGTTTCAGACAAGTACTTTAAATCTACTGATGTTAAAAAAAAATGCAATTTAGAGTGGGGATTCTTTTTTCTGGAAGTTTCTTTTTCCTTCAAATATTATCTGAAAAGGGGGTCCTTTCCAGAAAGAAAATTGTATCATTTAAAATATTCTTTAGAGGTTGACCTCTGAAAGGTGATGTTTGATCAATAACTTTGGAAATTGCTCTACCTTTTAGCTTTCTCTTTATGAAAAATGGACAGTCTTTAGATAGTTTAGATTATAGATTAATTTTAAGAATTTTATTGCAATGTCCTTTAAGTGTCAGTGAGTTAAGATTTGCAATTTAAAGTTTGTATCCTTAAGTGCAAGAGAAATTGTGTTGGAACTTAGCCAATAAATCATAACTAAAGTACTCATAATAAAAGCATTTGTTCTAGAGAGAAACTCACTTAAATACAGTGCTGGGGAAAAAAATAAAAGAAAAAAGATTGCTGTGAGGTAGACAGAGTGAGGAATATAGCTTTACTTAGAGAACTTCACAAAACAGCCCAAAATTATGCACAAAAATTATTTTGAAGATGGTTCATATAAATTTTTTTTTCCAATTTTGAAAGCAGATGAAAGACATTTGCTATACTAAAAGCAATAACTTTCACCTGATCTGTGAACTCTGCCAATTCCAAGGATCTGGGTAAAACCAGTGTTCTGAGAACTGGTACCTGGACAACAGGAGAAATGAAGCTTATGCAAAGATATTAGAAAGTTGATCCAAACAATGATCACCAGAGACAGGCGAATAGAAAGAAAATACAGAGGGAAGGTACAGGCAGGAGGGGGGCATGGGGGAGGAGGGGGGAAGAACAGTGACATTTGGTGATGAACCATATGTGCGTGGTTTGAAAGACATGACTGAATTGTTTTTGGTGCAGTATTATTCTGACATTTAGAATGAGGCAATTTTCCATTTCCATTAATGTACTGCCAAATAGAAGGGGAACTGTCGTGAATTAAAGACTAAAGAAAGCTGTTCCTCAAAGTTGTATTAAATCATTGCAGATGAACTCATTAAGATCAAATTAATGAGGTAAATTGTACTAGGCTTAATTAGCAAGAAAACCCAAGGAAGATTATACAACTTCACTAATTTTCAATGGCCCAACATTAAGCACCGCCGGCACGTGACTGTGAAAGTCAGAGATCTTCCTTACTCTCTACAAACCTCTCCGGCACCTCAGAAAGGACTCAGGATACCTTAGAGCATGAGAACAAATTTGAAGTAGTATCTCAACAGACCTTATGACAACCAGAAGACATTAGAGGAAATAGCCCCCCATACCCACCTATGCACCCCAATCTTCAAATAGAAAAACAAGCAAAACTTGACTCCTTTGTGCAAAATAAGATAAGAGGAAAAGACAGGTTGTCTGTGATCCTGGCTATGCACTCAGCACCCCCTTTCTAATCTCAGCATACATAGATTATTACAACTATACAAATAAGTCTCCCTATTCTACTTGAAGTCTAGTAGACATGCTATTTTTGCTTTGCTCAGATGAGGGTAGAAAATCCTCTCTGTGGTCTTCAGACCCCTCTAATGAATTTCATGTTTCTAACAGAGGACCTGAAAAGTTATCCTTAAGGTTCTCCTGATCTCAAGACTGCAGGATTCCCAGATCCTCCAAGGTGATCAGCTCCTATACAATCTGGTTACAGAGCAAGTTAGACTTGTCAGTTTCTATATTATTATTAGCATTGAAGCTCTAGAAATTGTAGACAAGCTGGAAATAACAAACAAACAAAAAGGCAGCAGCACAACACATATCACAACTTGCCCCTAATCTGTGCAATGGCCACACCCTACATTTTATCTTAAGTCCATACTCTCCAGCTCACCATTAAAGTTCTGGAAACTTTTTATATGATGATGCTCTGTCCTCTCATTACATGTTCATCACTGGTATTTTGATAAGTCTTCTTGCTGTCATGGAGAAATAGAGACCAGTCAGAGCTCCGTGATGGTCTGGATCTAAGCCCAAGATCATCTCTTTTTTCCTCCCTGTGGAATTCCCAGTGCCTAGCATGTTGCTTGGAACACAGGAGGTGCATAATAAGTGCTCTTTTTTTAAATGGAGGAGCTAATAACAACGTTGTGTATTTAAATTTCAGACTTATTCCTACATATCAAGAATCACTGGAAACTCCTAGAAATACTGGTTCTAATTTGAGAATAACAAAGCCATGTCTTAGATGACAATTAATCTACTGACTTTTCTTTTTTCATAGTCATTAAGTAAAGCTTAGCTTTCTAAAAGTGCTTCTTTCAGAGTATGTTGCTGTATTGTTTTAAAAAATTTCAATTAATTCATTTCATTTATAAAAACCCCTTTTAAAAGTATAATTTCAGTTGAGTTCATTTTAATTAATTTTGGATGACTCATATTTACACAGCATTTTTAATCTCATGATCTCTATGTCCATTTAAACTGTTATTTTTTTCTTACATAGGACAGGATGGAATTATTATTCCCATGTTATAGACACTTAAATGAACACTTATAAATACGTGGCCTTTAGTAAATCACTCAGTCATGGGAAATTTGAGACTCAGGATCAAATCCATTATTCTTCCAAGAAACCACAACATCTCCATTCTTTTGTTTCTTAAAAAATTATTTTTCTGTTGTAACTTAGTTTCCTTCATAAAGCATTAACTTCTGCTTACTAAACTCTAAGTGAAAATGTGCATATGACTTATTTCACCTACTTCCCTACAACTAATTTTCAAGGTCATTGGATATGGCCAGTTGCTGTCAAACCAGTGCTAAAATAAGTTCCTCTGGAATCAACAGGAACCCAAGACAGGAATCTGATGAAAAGTTTGAAGCCTGTACAGGGATGTAACATAGAAAAATTGTAGCCCCTTTCGAACGATTAAAAGGACTACTGAATCCTGACAAAGTCATGCCACCTAGCCATTTCCATTTGAAAGACTGCAACATGGAAAATTATTTTGTATAGACATGCTACCCCAACCTTGTTTATAAACATTAATTCAATATATCATAGTCAAAATGTATGAAGCCAACTTTGCTTGTTAATTCAGACAATTCCATTTGCTTTTGCAATGTTTGCTTTTTAATTTAGACAATTCCACTTACTTTTGCTGTGTTTCAGGGTTGCAGCTTACTGACCTCATAAGTATACCCACAAAAGAAGTGACCTTAGCAAAGGAGAAGGTTCTAGAGAAGAAACCTAAAAAATCTCTTTTGTTTTCTTTTGTTCGTTTGTTGTTATTTTTCAAACTATTTTTTTTAACTGTTTGTCTTATGAACCAAAAAATGTCTGCTGAAACAAAACCATTTAAATGGAAGAACCTAAGTCAACTTGTTTGAAAATATTCTGGTCTGAGGGGGCATTTTTCCAGCTTCATCCTTGTCTGCACAAGGTCGGGCCTCCTATTGAATGTTCTTTCCTGAAATCAGGATGTTTCGTTTGTAATCTAAGTAAAGTCACAGAGGACCATAAATAGTTTCCTGACCTCAATGGGGCTGCGCTCCACGCTCTGTTAGCTGGCTAAGCAGAGCGTAGTGAAGGCCCATCTAACTCTGGACACAGACATTTCCAGTGGTTACGGCCGGCAGTCACGCTTGCCAGGAGACTTACCAAGATACCTCTTCTGTCCTCTGACTTTAGAAACAGCATCTTCATCAGCTGCAGTACTACTTAGAACCTTTTCTAATGACTCCTTTATGCTTTCCTCCCTGAGGTACACTGATAGTTTCTTTATCATAAGAACATTCACAATTTTAACAAAAATAAAGATACTAGAATTTGATTATTTTTCTTTAAAAATACATTTTTGCTTCTAAATAATATGAGATGGACAGCTTCATTTCCACACGATCATTTCTTTATTTGCCGTATGAAGGCAGAAAGACTGTCCCTCTAACTCTGGACTTGACTTCTCTGAATTTAAGAATTAAAAATTTTACTTTACTCTTCATGGTAGTTTAACAATGATACATTTCCTAATGCAGTGTATTAGTAAAAATTATCCAAGGAGAAACTTATGTCAACTCAATTTGTCCCTGATCACTTTGGTCTCTCCTAAGCCCTTCAAGCCTATTGCCAAACCTTACTTTCCAACATAATAATGTCCTACAGGTTTTTATGCTTTGACATAATAAATCTTACCTTCTACTTTTTCAAAATATTCTTCAGTCTTCTCACTAGTTATTAGAATCCCCAGAGACCTTTTCTTCCTCTGTAGTTTTCTTTGGCAAGTCATAGCTCTGTCCATCATATCTGATTATCACATTTGATGGGATCTAAATTTGAACTTCTTCACTGAAAAATAAATTTTCTCTAATTTCATGCTGGGGGAATTTTGTTTCATTTGCTGCATAAGTTACTATAAACCTAAGGTAACTTCAGTGCATGGATTCCCTTCTGGCACCTCTCCAAGTATAAACATTCCCATTGGGAGGCATTCCCTGGGATGTGACTGCACTGCATCTTGACACCTCACCACCTGAGACTGATGAATCTCTTTCCAGACATTTGATTTATGTCTCTTGATAACCACCACTAAATTCTTTTTTTTCAGCCTTGGCTTGTCTTCCATCATAAAGACAACTCCACACCCAGTTCTCTAGCTGCAGCCTCTATGTCTTCTAATCAGTACATACTATCTCTGCTAAAATAAATCTTTCAGATTTAACGTTTAGTTCCTTCCCCAAATGCTTGCATTATCTTTCCCGAGTTTCCCCAATTGGCAAAACCAAGTGAGGTGTGGTTACTTCTCACTTTGTATCTGCAACCCACTGTCATGTACTATTTTCCCAAGTGCCATCCGTGCACTTGGGTGTTTCTGTGTCTGTCATATTTGCCCCGTTGCCATAGAGATATGAAAGTATCTTAAAGAAAGATAGGAAAACTGACCCCACTAGTTGTTTACTATTGCTAAGCATAGTGATAATCAACTACAGCATCTCCCCTCTCTCAGCGCCTCTGAAAGTCAGAGCTTTGTCCTTTAAATAACATTTTCATTGCATCTCTCATTTAGATCTCTTTAGATGAATAACACGTTCAATTAAGAACCCAAGCCCATTTCCTCAGCACACACTAATGACGGACATGGGAAGCTCGCCATGCATCCAGAAGTTGTCTGAAAGGAAGGAGGGCAGAATGGTGAACCTGTGGTTGTTGGGATCAGAGAAACTTGACTTTGAATCTCAGTTTTGTTACTTATTAACTACATGACATGGTACAAGTGACTTAGACTTTCTGAGTTTCAATTTCTCCATCTATAAAGTGAAGACAATGATAAAGGTACCTTATTGACATTTACAACAACATGGAAAGTCTTGAGGGCATTATGCTAAGTGAAATAAGTCAGACAGAGAAAGACAAACACCGTTTGATCTCTCTTCTAAATGGAATCTGAAAAAACAACAACAAAAACAAGCTCACAGATACAGAGAACAGATTGAGAAGAAAGTTTCAATAAATAAATAAATAAAGCTAGCTTGTATACTGACATTTTGCAGATGAAGCATATTTAGCATAATATCTTCCATAAAATAAGTACCAACAAATACTATTTATTGATAAAATTTCACACACTACATTTGACCATCTACTGTGGATCTAAAATCAGGTTATAATTTAGAGCAATATAAAATATTATGACCAAGGATATTCTCAAAGGAATATTTTTAATATGTCTATGTGAATAATCAGAATATCATGGAAAATTTCACAGTTGGAAGAGGTTCAGAGAAATTAATTTTTTAAGGTTGGAGGCTTCACAGTCGGTTTGTTGCAGCGTCTTGGACGAGAACTCAAAGACTCCTGATTAAGTGCTCTTTTGTTATACAGAACTGGAGGTGATCACCTCTTCTCTGAAAATTATTAATAGTTTTCATTTCAGGAAAAAAGTTCCTTTTTTGGAAATAGAAGTCATTCCATATGCTTAACTTGGAAAACCAACTGAGTTGCTTTAAGAAGAAAAAATGGTCAAGTTTTAAGGTAAAATATCTATCAGCTTCCAAGGCAACTTCAAATGTCTGTGGTCTGGAAAAGGCTCTTCCTTCACTCAGCAACAGACCCCTGTCTCATAATAGAGTCATTTCTTCTTACTGAACTTTTCCTTTGTTGTTATTACTGAGTATTGTAATTAAACATTCTTCCTGAGTCTGTTTGGCAGCTGCCACTGTGTTCTAAGGAACCATTCATAGCCCTGTGTATTATTATCCTAATCCTCTATTACAAAGAAAACCACTTTATGCCAAAAATCAGATACAAATACTAAAAAGACTTTACATTTTGTTTTGTTAGAATGAGTATTAATTGACATATTGGGAGTGGGACTGGATCCAATTCTTTAAGACACTAGGACCTCTGTTAGGTTAAAATAAGTATGCAATTTTGAGTTCTCCTTGAGTTATATTCAGCATATGTGTTAACTTCAACATAGCTTAGGAAGCATTCACTGCACTGAATATTCATATGGTGTGCATGATACAGACACTGAACCCAATTTAGTAAATGAATACTTGTAATTTCACCAATTCCTCGCTGCGAGATTATTATGCAGATTTATGAAGGAATATCACTGAAGTGGTTCTTGGCTATGTCTTCCGTCACCAAGGACTCAAAGTATGTAAACCTCAAAAAACTTCCAATGTATTTACTGCTACCGGTTTCATCTTCTGAACTTTTCTGACATTATCCCTCACTCTCTCTTTCATCTCTAATTTTCCCTTCGATACTCTTGCCCTTGAGCAAAGAGGCAGCATCATAACACCTACAAGCACTGCCAAGTTCCTCCTGACAATATCCTGGCTGCCATAATGCCAGCAATCTGTTCCAATCCTGTCACTGCAAAATCTCATTAAAAGCAAAAGGATGCCTGAGCACAAGCTATAGGTACACAGTGAGAGCAGGCTCACATTTCCAGGAGTGGCTATGCCCTGTGCTGGGGCCTCCTGATGTCTTCCAAGAAGTCACATATTGGCTAAGAGTTGGGCTCAGAGAGCCAAAGTTGTACAAGATGCAGGGTAGAGACCTAACATACCCATTCCCTTGAGGCATGTTCAACAGGTTATGGAGACCAGGTTCTGAACCAGCACGTCTTCCCAAAGACACGTGATATGGGAGATACAATATAGGCTGGTTGAATAAAACCTGGAGCACACACCAGGAGCCTTGGTTCTGATCAAGTTAACCTCCTGATCACCCTGGAATAGTCACTTAAACTCCCTGTCCCTCACATTCCCAGGCCATTGGGATATCCAGGTCTTCAATTTTATGATGATTTTCTGTAATTTACAAGTGGGAAAAACCCCATAGTTTTATAAGTGACAAACCCTAACTCATACTACAAATTAGCAGGAGAACCAGAAGTGTGTGTCATCTCATGAAATGCCAAACACTTAAGTGCATTCAATAGTTCAGTTCAGATCTAAAAAATCATCATGACATCTCAGTGAATATGTGTCAGAAGTTTATAGAAAACTCCAAATAGTTGGGGGGCAACTAGAATAATCTCTCTTTTTCTGGGATTAAAACCAAAAAGATATTTCTGTAGCAATATATACCATGACAAGGGTTATAGTTAACAGCTTGGGCTTTGCACTGAAGCTCGTTATAGTTCTAATCTCAGCTCTATGCTTTCTTAACTTCTTTGAGTCTAAATTATACTAGTACCTTCCTTTTTGGGTAGATGTGAAAATTAACAAGATATTGCAGGTAGAGTCCTCTGCACTGGGTCTGGAATTAGTGATGCTTAACCAGTTGTTGTTGTTGTTGTTGTTGTTGTTATTATTATTATTATTATTATTATTATTATTATTATTAACAAATTCCACAGTAGTTTTTGGGAAAATTGGACCAGGCTGTGAGACACTGTTGAACTAGCAATAACCCTTGGGGAAAAGGGTTGAGAGAAATTAGACAGAACTCTTTTTTTGTTGGGTTTTTTTTTGTTTGTTTTTGATATATGTATACGTATATATATAGCTATGAGAGTTTGAATGAGTTATTCAACTTCTCAAAGCTTCAGTTTCTTCATTGGTAAAACTAGAGATAATGACACTAATGTTTATGTGACGATGAAATAAAGTAATACATGTGAAAGAAGATAATGAGGGAGATTTTTGGGTCAACTGAAGTCAACAACAGAGCCTTAGTCCAAGGATCAAGACTTAGAACCACATATTTGCAGGTGTGCAGTCAGCAATCAGGGCCACAAGGTCCTCCAGGGCCTTCCAAAAAGGAGCAAAAACAGCCTGGCCACAATCAACCATAACAGCTAGACCTTTGCTAATCAACTTGTGATTCATGGATCAGTAGCATCAGTCTCACCTGGGAGCCTGCTAGAAATGCAGAATCTCAGGCCCCACCCCAGCACTATAGAATTATAATCTTCATTTTAATAAGTACCTGAGGTGACTGAGCTCATGGGATTAATAAGGTTTGAGAAACATTTACCCAGACCATCTATATAAACTGTAGTCTATACAAGCAAAAGACAGGTAAGGGAAAAGAGGAAAAGATCTTCAAAGTAATGTGCTGTCAACTCATTGGGGATAAGAGTAGGGGCATGACTCTGGGGTTTTTTATTCCCCTAGGGGGCTTTAACTAAATTGGGGAGGGGTTAGGTGGGTGGGGCCCTGCTGCTAACTGAATGTTTGTGTTCCCCCAAAATTCATATGTTGAAACCCAATCCTCAATACAATGTTATTTGGAGTTAGAGCCCTTGAGAGGTGATAAGATCATGAGAGCAGAGCTCTCATGAGTGGAGTTAGTGTCCTTATAAAAGAAGACCCAGAGAGCTGCTTCTCCCCTTCCATCATGTGAGGACACAGTGAGATGATGCCATCTATAAACCAGGAAGTAAACCCTCACCAGACACCAAGTCCATCTTGATCTTGGTTTTCTTAGCTTCCAGAACTGTGAGAAATCAAACTCTATTGTTTATAAGCCACCAATATGTGGTACTTTGTTACAGCAGCCCAAGCAGACTAAAGCAGTACCAAATGAATCACTTGAAAAGATTATGGATTTCTTCAAGTAGGGGAAGTTGTCATTTGGGTAGTTAACTGTTTGATCAATTTGTGACTACCTGACACAAGAAAGAAGAAATTGGAGGGAGCAGAGTAGAAAGAGAGGTGGCAGGCAACAGGGCAACCTGCATACCCTAATTGTGGGGGGCCAATGCCTGAGTGTCTGTGTGCCAAGCAACAATGCTGGAGATAGTCAAGCTTGAGCCGCCATCTTGCCAGTGGCCCACACTCTGGAGCAAAGACTCTAGGACGTGGGGCTGAGGGGTTGGGGGCTGCTCATCCAGATTCAATCTCTTGCTTTTCCAGAGCAGGTACCTCCATCCTGGAGTGATCCCCACAAGGCCCTCAGAAGAATTCTCCTGGACTCAAGTTTGAGTTTTGAACTGGGCAGTGGTTTAATAATTAAAAATCATGAGAAAGTTATGAAATTTTCTTTAGATGTCACCCATGAAACTGCTTTGCAGCAAAGAACAAAGATCTAAAATTGCAAGCCTGGTGGGGAGTGACTGCAGAAAAATAAATTTGTTCCAGGTCAAGACCCAATGAGCTGAGACTGCTCAATAAACTTATTACTGAATAAGGTGCATGGGGGATACTGAACATCTAACACATTGTAGATATTATTATATCTATATAAAAAGAAATGTTTGAAAACTATAGAAATATACATGGATGGAACTAGAGATTATCATACTATGTGAAGTAAGTCAAACAGAGAAAGATAAATATCACATGATTACTTATATGTGAAATCTAAAAAAAAAAAAATGTGACAAATGAACTTATTTATAAAACAGAAACAGACTCACAGACATAGAAAACAAAAACAAACCTGTGGTTACCAAAGGGGAAAGGGGGGTGGATAAATTAGGAGTTCAGGATTTGTAGATACTAACTACTATATATAAAGTAGATAAACAACAAGGTTCTACAATGTAGCATAGTGAACTATATTCAATACCTTGTAATAACCTATAAAGAAAAAGAATACAAAATAAGAATATATATATATATATATAAATATATAAAACTAATCACTATGCCATACACCAGAAAATAACACAATATTGTAAATCAACTATACTTCAATCAAAAAAACAACTACAGAAATATAACTTTAAATAATAAAGTATTGGATAAATAAATTATAATATGTCAACATAGTAGTATAATACACCAATAAATATTATCATGAAGATAGAGATAACATAGGTAGAAGAACAGAAAAAGACAGACAGACTGATGTATTATATCGTTAAATAAATGCTCCAATATTTCTATTAATACTTCCATATGTCTACACTTATCTGGGAGGACAAACCACATGGTATAACAAACAGGTAATCAGAGTGTTGGACTTTGTAAATGATTTTTATATTGTAACTTTGTTATCCGTACCTTGTAAACTTTCCTTAGTGTATGTTTTCAGTTTGTAATTAGAAATAATTGTTCTCTCAGTTCATTCTCAAATTTCTTGCTATAATTCTACCTTCATCTCATCTCTTAGAGTAACCTTGTTTAGACTCACAGCTGTTCATAATTTTGTCTGCATTTGCAAAGAGTTCCTGTGCTCCAGGAAGGGGCTGATAAGAAACAGTACGTAGGTCAGTGCAGGCATAGATGATGTCTTTACATCCTATTGTGTGAAAAATTTTCTGCTGATTTTGCCTTTTGTTCTAAAATGAATCCATTATGCAGGCAGGCCTATCATCATTGCTTCTCAGTATCTTTATATATAAAGATGTTTTATGTTTGTAAAACTTTATCTGATTTGCCTTAGATTTCCTAGTTCTAGAAACACCAACCTTGGGTTTGACCCCCATTTCCTGTTTCATCAAAAATACCTCTTCATCCCTCTTCTCTTTGCAGACGGAAAGACAGGCTGTGTGCGACCTACACAGTCCTGTGAGTATAAAGAGTGTTTCAGGCAAAGTGGGCCTTGGAAGGAGCTGGGAGCATTTTCCACTGGGTTTGCCTTGAATGTGAGGAAGTTAAAATGACCTCCCCTAAGTTTTCTTACTTTGTTACATTTGCTTGTTTCCAGGATCTCTGGATTGCTAGCCCTCTAACTAAAAGAGGACATGCTTAGAGCTGAGGCCATGTGTTGGTTCTCACTTTGTCCTCCACTACATGGAGCCCAGTATCTTAGGCATCCTAGAGGCTAAATGGGTGTGAATTGAATCCTTAAGTATGTGAAAACATTAAAACTTTGAAAATTCATAAGACCCTGCACTAAAACAGATAAAGATCAGTCTAAACATATAGAGGGTCCAGAATAAAAGAGGAAAGCAGTTATTATAGAGTAAGGGTTCAAATAACATATTTATTCATGTAAAAAATGTTTTCATGTTCCTCTTTTTATAACCATGATTTGGTTCTCTATCCACGGCCTTTAGCGGTTGAACATTTCAACATCATTGAGTTAATGTTACTGCTCTCTGTCTTATGTGCAGGCAAATACATCTAGCATGAGGACCTGAGGAACATAAATTAAGGGAACTTGCCTTTTCACGGGGCCTCCATCACTTACTTTTTGTATATCCTTCCAAATCATAGACCCTAAATTTTGAATTACCAATAAAAAGGAAGGCATAAAACTTGGCTCAACAGCAATAGTTATAATAACCTTTAGATAACAGCCCTTTCATCAACCCATGTCATGTGGACCTCCCCTCTGATACATCATCTCCAGAAGCAAGGATGCAGGAGTATGGGCATGAATCCGAGACAACCCACAAAACTCACTCTGCATGACACCACTTGGAAGCATTTCCAAGTCTGTGGGGGCAGAGGAAATGCACACTTCATTTTTAGCTACTGTATTTTTCCTACAGTTCCTACCCCCTTCTTTCTACAGCAAACTGTACCTTCCACAACCTGACTTTCCTTTCACTGTCTCTAATCAGCGTCCCATGATAACACAGGGGGAGCAGAATGGATGTATCTTCAGTCTGTTTTCTCCTGCCCTCCAGACGAGAGCGCCTCTTTCCTTTCTCCGGTAATTTCAGAATGTGCTTTTATTATTATTATTATTATTGAGGTATAGTCAGTTTACAACATTGTGTCAATTTCTGGTGTACAGCACAATGCTTCAGTCATCCACGAATATACATATATTCGTTTTCATATTCTTTTTCACCATAAGCTACTACAGGATATTGAATATAGTTGCCTGTGCTGTACAGTAGAAACTTGTTTATTTTATGTATACCAGTCAGTATCTGCAAATCTCAGAATGTGCTTTTGATAATTCCTCTCCCCACTCTGACCTTACTCTGCTGTGTGGGATGGGGTGTGTAGGATGGGTTGGTAGAGAGGAAGGGGACATGGAGAGCACCCAGGAAACTGCTGCCGAGCCCTCTCACAACCTTCAGCTCAGCGTTAAAAAGAAGCAGAAAGCGCTCCGCTTCCAAATGAGTGCAGCCTACTTGTTCCACTCGGCCCCCTCTGTCCGGCCCTGCTAATGACTCTCAGACATTCAGAGCTCGTTTCCAAGAGATCTTGTAATGCTTACACACTCCACTAAATACCACGTGGATTCATGCCCTTCAGGTCACTTCACTAAGCAAATGAGAAACAATCCCCCTAAACAGAAGAGTGTTTTCAACATGGCACAAAAGGGACTTAGAGAGCAGGTGCATAGGGAAAGGGAAAGTTTATACAGTTTATACATCTAGGGAAACCAGACACACAAAAACATTCTTGGAAATGTGCAAGAAACAAATGAGAAAGAAGACAAAGGGGCAAACACATTATGCTTCAAAAAGGAGAAAGTGGTGAGAAAATTTTAGGAGCAACAAAGCAGGATTTGTTAGTTAAAAAAAATGAGCACTTATGTATATAGTGTTTTTGGTCTAAAGAATATTGGTACTAAATGATGGAAAACAGTAAAACAGGGAAAGAAACAAACAAGCTTTTCATCTAATCTAGGATATTTATTTATTTATGCTTTTATTATTGACTTTCTTTTCAGTTCTAGAATTCAACCAGAATGAATCATCAGATGAGCCCAAAGTGAGAAGCAGTCTACAGAGTAACTGACTTGTAATCTTCAAAAGTGTCGAGGCCATCAAAGTCAAAGAAGGACTGAGAAACGTCCAGATTGAAGAAAAGTAGACAGACACGGCTCTTGAATGGAAAGCGTGATCTAGTCGCTTCTTTCGTTATAAATAATATTGGGACAACTGGCAAAAATCTAATAAGGTCTATTGCTTAGGAAATATTATTGCATCAATGTTAAATTCCTGAGTTTGATATTTGCACTATGGTTATGTGCTGATTTTTAGGAAGTAGCACACAGTAGAATTTTAGAGGTCAAAGAGAACCATATCAGCAACTTACTCTCATAAAGTTCAGAAAAAATATGCACTGGTCTGGACAGATACAGATATATCTGTATCTGTACATGTATAGAAAAAAAGAGAGGGGAGAAGAAAATGTTAACAATTGGATGAAATATATGTTGGAATTCTGTATATTATTTGGGTAACTTTTCTGAATGTCTGAAATTATATAAAAAGTTGAAAGTAAACATAGAAGAGAATTGAACATCTTAACCCTCCATTTTCAGTTTTCTAGAAGCTTCAGGAAGGACAGAGAAACTCCAAGTTCCTGTCTTACCTCCTACCCAGGACCTAAACTGCACAACTGCAGCAAAAGATGGAAGTTGACTGGCAACATGTACCGGAGACATGCAAAAATACCCTTTCCTCCAGTCGCCTCTCAGCTCCAGAAGGGGCAGGGGGCGGAGGTGGGAAGGGAGGGCCAGATAGGATGTCTCCTGTTCAGATCAGACTCATCCTGACTGCGCTACGGCTTTTCCCGATCTAATCTCTCCCAAAGAGGGAAAATTAGCCTCATTTGGTACGAGGCTAATTTCCATTTTAAACATTCCCCAGTTAAAAATCTACAGGTTTCACAGCAATGTACTCACTTAGCACTTTACAAAAGTGAGGCAGCTGTGGAAAAGGCAGAAGAAAGCCAGGCTTTGTTTCAGAAACCCTACGTTTGTGCCCGTTTTTTTCCCAACTCTCTGTTAATGAGCTGCCTTGCTCTGGGCACATCCTTTGACCTTTTAAACTCAGTTTCCATACCTGGGACAGAGACACTTGCAAACTTGTTGCCAAGATAAACTCTAGGTGTGCACATGAAGCCATTTATAGACTGTAATAGGCAGTCTGTTATCATTTTGTTATATGAGGGCACCAAGGAAAGAAAGCTCATCTTCTGAGTTGTTGTCTCTTCCTGTCCCTTCTTATGTAAAGGGAACGGCACTGCAAACTATTAACTCAGAATAATTACCTTGGGGCTTCAGTCGGTCTTTCCATGTCAAGAGCAAAAAAAAAAAAAAAAAAGCAAATCACAATGTACATGTAAGTTATAAGCAGTGTGTTCCTTGGGGACCAGCTGCTTCTCGCCTCTCCCCTCAAGAGCGGAGCAAGTCTTAGCAGCAACACAGCTACTGCTCAGAAGTGTCAGCCCCAGAGCTAACAGTGCCTTCGCTGGTCATCAGGGAGGCACTGCTGTGTAATGGCTCACCTGCCCGCCTTGTGAGGAACCTCAAGGTGGCCTCTGCCATCTGAGACAACTGAGGTTAGCCCAAGTTCAAGTCCACCAATAACTGAAGCTGCCTGGGAAAGATATCTTCAACTGGGAGGCCCAGCAGGCAATGGTGACCGCTTCTAACGACACTGATGTCATTCTCTGGTCTTCCCTCTGTCAACATCTGTACCATCGGGCCCTTGGGAAAAATGATTTTCCCCCAGATGACTTTCTTGCTTCTGCCTAAGAGTTTTCATACACAAAAAGCTGCAGTTTCCAGGCAAATAAATAAATAAAATCAAGACAGAAAACTGAGTAAGCTGGAGTTGGCAGAATCCTGTGACCTGAGAGAGCTCCAGCTTGGCTTGGTAGCTGGTCCTGTCTCAGTCTTTTTCTAAGTACATTTGCATGATCATAATGGTTGTCTAGTGAGGGTGAGGGTGGTGCCAAATCTTCCAAGCAGCTCAGTCTCTGGACTCCTGCCAGCCAGCCTGTCAGCCGGCAGTACCCAGGTCTTAGGACAAGGAGCTGGGCTGGGGATTTCAGTCCTAGGCAAAGTCACCTAAGGTGAAGTCAGATGATTCAGCTCTTTTCCTGGCTGCATTTCTCGAAGCTTTTCCATAGACACATGCCTCTGACAATGTTCTTCCCACCCGGGGCTTCTGCAGGCATAACTGTAAGCCCGCCCCTTCACGCCCGATAGTATGGGAATACGCATTTTCCCATATTGTTTACCATCCCTGGCTTCTGGGTTTCCACCCTAGCAAATCCTCCCAGCAGACTGTTTAAATGAACTGTCATCCCCATCACACTGCTCAGACAGGGAACCTCTACCCTCTGGAATGGAGATGCATGGGTGTTCCAAAGTTTGGCACAAAACCTTGTAAAATGAGGCCAAGTTTGTATCTCTTTGACTTTATATATTCTATTTGGATATCCTCCTCTCTCCCCCACTGACCCCCCAAATGGAATACTGCTGAAGAGACCATCTGCCGCAAAGGCCCGTACCCAGTGATCAAAATATTCTCACTTCTTTCCCAGCTTGGTGTCAGTGATAAAATATGTGAGGCTTGCAAACTGGCCTTTCAGGATTTAAGCCTCTTTAAAAGCCAGGTGACATCGCCATCGTGTTTGGCTCTGCCAGCCATACTCAGAAAATGGTGAATTTTATGGTAAATTTCTCCTAGTTAAACAAAAACCAAGTCTAAACACGAAAGGATTTGAGAAGAGGCACAGCTGTGGTCTTGTGTGTCACCATATTATCTCAGAAAGATGAAAACTGAACAAATGACAAACAATGGCCCTGGCAAACCCACAGAGCCTGGGAGGAAGGTGGATGTTGGTTGGGGAGAGACATCAGCTTTAGAAAGTCAACACCTGTCTCAGATGGCCAGCAAGTCACACATACCCACATAACGTCATGCTTAGAGACCCAACAGCAAATAGGCTACTCTCATGCCTGACAAACCCAGATGCACATTCGAAACTTTTCCACCCTTCTCAGTGGTCAGTCAGTGTCAAACTATGGCGTCAAGAACATCTCTAACTGGGCTCCTCTTTAATATTGCTCTCTTTTATTTTAAATATCTGGTTCCAGAATAAGAATTGTCATTATGAACTTTGACCCCAGGAACTGGTCATGTAGGGTCATGAAACAGCTCTGACAGACCCTAATTACCATTCAATGCATTCCACTCTGTAACATTTGAGGTTTCTCCAGGACCTTCTCATTCAGTCATAGGACAGGGCATAGAGATGGGCTTCAAAGAGTGTAATTTTTGACAGGGAAAGAATCTACAGAGCAACAAGTCAAATTATATTTACTACTTAACATCTGCACCAAACCTCAAGAGGTCGGATGTTCAACATTCTCTGCCTGTTCTACAGAGAGTCTCCTGACGTGTAAACCATCCTTTATGCTGTCTCTGATTCTTTTCCAATGACCTTTTTAGAGTAGTGACAATACAGCTCTCTCACCACAGAAATCTCCAACAGTATTTGAAGACAGGCCTTATAAAGTCAGCCTTTTACATTAACTGATCACCTTATTATGAGAGTAAATCAAAGCAGTTAAGCCCAGGCTTCCTGAAAGTTGCAGGTCAGGTGTGGAAGGGAGGATAACCTTATCCTAACAGAAAGTTCTGTGAAAAAAATTCTTTCAGATCTTTTTCCTTATGTCCACTAGCTTTAATGATACATATGTATGTACTATAACTGTGTCTCTCAATTTCCTGGGTCACTTTTCTTCCCATCACGGAAGAGATATTGGGGTGCCACACACGTCAGGCCATACATCCCGATGCTTAGACTAGAAACTGTGATTATTAAATGGGTTGTTGTAAGTGTGTGCTATCTTACACTTTCCAGAACAGTACATGCGGTAAGGAAGTAAACACAACAACCCCTTGGATTTCAGTTGCAACCATCAGCTCCTACATTTCCAGAACAATCTCCAAGGGTCCATGACATATAACAAATGATCACTTTGCTGAGGTTCAAATTTGAATCTTATGATGCAGAGAACTTGCTCGGGGACAAGTCACTCAGCTGATGTATGAACCTAGGGATTGTTCCACATCTCAGCTCTGAGAGGCTTCATATTGGAAGGCAGCTGAGAGCAATGGTTAAGAGCATGGATACCGGATGCAGACTAGATTGAAATCCATTGCTGCCACAAAGTTACTTGGTGACCTTGAGCAAGTCATTTAAGCCCCTTAGTTTCATCATCTTTGAAACAGGGAAGAGAAGTATCTATCTAATAGAGTTCTTGTTCTTGTGAGGACTAAATTAGTTGTGTGTTAGATCTCAGCTGGGGGCCTCTGGAAAGATGCAGAGGCAAATGTTATGGTGAGGCTAGTTCTTGGAGGTGTTATAAGGCTAAGATGGCAACAGTGAGGGTAAAAGGAAAATAAAACAAGAGAAGCTACAATGTGATTCAGCATGACTCCCGCCATACTGGCTCCTCCACAAACAGCCAGGAAGACACAGAATGTGGCTCAGCCAACATTCTTTCAACGAAGGGGACTGAAACTGGATTTCTGTGGAAGGGTTGCCAAAAGGAACTGTGCCGTGTGTAGTCCGCAAATAAGATAGCGGAGGGGGATTTATCTTTTTGGTTCCTTTCAGCTACTTTAATTCCAACTGGTTCACTCTGTAGAGAGCCAACTCCCTTATTCTACCAAAAGCCTCATCTGATCCCTTGGCAGACACCTTGGAAGCCACACCCCATGCCTCCGCCAGATCTCAAAATGGAGAGGTGCCTGATGCGAGCTGCACGTTGAAAGAGAAAGACGTGGTTGAGGGATATGGGAAGGCATGTTAAGCTTTGTACCCCAAGAACAGTGTGCAAAGCACTTAGAACAGAGCCTGGCACATGGCAGCCACAGTGAAGTTCTTCCTACTCTTGTTCACTGCTGCTTGTCCCTGAGAGTAAACCGTATGAGATTAGAGCTGTGTTTAATGAGAAAACAAGTTCTAAATAGACAGTCAACCAATACAAGAAAATTGAAATTAAGATCTAGGAAAATGACTCATTCTTGGTAAGTGGAAAAGAAATTCTTGGTAAGAGAACACAGAAATCAACAGCTGCCCAACACTCTGGTAGGAGCAAGTCCATCACATGCTTTATGTGGAAATAAAGAGAAGCTATCCATGAAATGCTGTGAGGATCTGTTCCTTCACACAGGGTTGTGCTGTGGTGGTATTCAGAGAAGTCTGCATCTGGGAGGAAGGTTAGGAGGAAGAAAAGTGGCAGGATGGCCAAAAGGAAGAAGGAAGCAGGCTGTAAATAAGGAAGAAACCCATATTCTTTCAACCCATCAATGAAAAAAGATTTGAAGATTCAAAAATTGAAAGAAAAAACTCTCCTCAAATTTTACTTTTTATTGTATAATTACTGGGAAATATCTTGAGCTGAATGTGGAGAATTCTTGTCTGGGGGACTGAAGGAGGAGTGGATGAAATATCTACTCACTGATCAAAGTAAAGCCCTTAGAACAATGCCTGGAACATACTAATGTCAAGGAAATACTGGCTACTGGTATTACTCTTAGTTTATTCTACCTTTTCTTGATAAAAATTCTCTTCCTAAACCAAAAACACATGTACTTAGATTCACAGGACTGTAAGAAGACAAGCAGGTTCTGTATGGTAATCAGTCAACTAACGTTCATATGAAGGGAATTTGGCAATACCTATCAAAATAAGTGCGCTTACTTGCAAAAAAAAAATCCCCTTTATACCATAACCTAGTGATTCTACTGCTAGGAATTTACCCAGTTGAAATACATTTTCACATACAAATAAAATAACCAATGTAGAGTGTTATTTCAACCTTTTGGTAATAACAACTGTTGAAAAGAACATCTAAGTTTTCACTAGTGGCAGACAGGTTAAACATACTTAATACAGCCAGACAATGGAATACTCTACAGCCATAATAAAAATAAGGAACTATTTTACATACTTCTAAGGAAAGAGTTCCAAGATAAAGTATAAAATGGAAAACTCAAGGTAACAAAATAGCACGTATAGAATGCAATCATTTTTGCACAAAGGGTGAATAAACGTAAGTATACGTATATGTACACACACACATGCACTTGTGTATGTATAAAATAACTTTGGAAGAATGTATAAGAAACTTAATCTGCCTACAGGGAGAACTGGTTGACAAAGAGAAAAAGGTGGAGGGAAATTTTTCCCTATATTCTCTCTCATTTATTTTTGAATGTCTTTGAACCATGCAAATGTATTGCTTATTCAAATACAATACAATACAATACAGTATAATACAATAAAAAAGGAAGTGACTTAAATTATTTATTTTTAAAGAATTAAAATAGAATGTGCTTACAGCTGCCTCTCCTCACATAGGATTCTAAGTTTCTGGGGAGTTCTGAGTAGGGCCATAGGGCACAGGAACCCCGTGACTGCTTTGCTCATGAAGATAGAATGGTAGATAAAGCATCCAAGACATGTCAGGAGTGGAACCAGCAAAGAGGGAACAATATATTTCATAAGATGGATAAAAACTTAATTGGCCCAGAAATAGTTTCAGGCTAATGTTCAAGCTGGGTGGAGGTCACCACTGAGCCTCATACCTGGGAAGTCATTTGGCCATGTTATGCGAGGCGAACATTGTTGATAACCATGGTCATATCTATGACAGAGTCTAGGGAACTCAGAAAACATAATAATGATGAGTACACTGTAAAATAAGAATGTCAAAAGAGATGTCACAGTTTTCTTAGATAACATCTTTATTCTGACGCTGTCTCTGAATCACAAGTGGACAGTCAAGTCCCAACTCAGCCCCTGAGTGACTGTGCCAGTCACTTGGCCACCCTCAGCCCAGCTTTCCTCTTCTGTTTAGTTGTGTTGCTGGGAACAAGTAAGGTCCTTGATTGTCAAAGAATCAATCACAGAAGCAATGGTATGTTTTTCCCATTAAACACAGTGAAGCCAAGCTTCTCTCCACCATTTGCCCAATGCTTGGTCAGAGTCAAGTGGTGACATTCTAGTAAGTCTTGAACGAACTAAGGGTCCTGGGCAGAGACTCCTAAAGCAAAGAGTGTCTCTCTCTCTCGAGTCTGCCCTAGACTCATGAGCTGACCCCAGCAAGTCACCCACTCTCCTTGACCTCAAGTCTTTTGTTTTAAAAATGAGAGAATCAGACTGTGTAAAGTTTCCCCCCATTTCTAAAATTCTAAATTTTTTGAGGTACTTTGATTTATTCCTTCAACCAGTACTTATTGAGGGCCTATGTGCGCAGCACTATTGCTTTATAAATCTCAACTCAAAGTGATTCAGAGTTCTAAAGACAGTTCAACTAGCAGCCATCTTAAATGTCAATATTTGATGTTACCTTCTTTTCCAAGTTCTTTTGAGAACAGAACACCACATAAATGAGATTAAATTATCAGTGAAAAAATATCAACTATTCCATTATGCAAAGAAATTACACTTATTTTAGGATATATTTATTATTATTGTTGTTATGGTTATGTTCCTTAGCTACTCATTTTAAATATCCTAAAAGATGTGCTCTCCCCTCATTTTGACCAATAGTCAGTCTCACTCCTGTTTCCAATCTGTAGGTAGGGCTGAAACAGCTGCTCTGTTGCCTGTGCTTTGCTCTCTGATTTAGTTAAATAAGCCCCACAGGTGACATGAGAGGCCTTGCTCTAGAATCATCCATCTATCCTGGGGACACAGTACAAGACATGCTGTGAGTGAGAGGAGATGGGGCAGCAACATGGTTATTAGACATATCTAGAGTTATGGAGTGTTTTATGGCTTTTATCTGCTTTTTACTCATCCTCTACCAAGAGATCACTTGTGACCTTAAATTTATGGCATAAACAGTATCAAGAGACAAATAGGAAACTAAAAAAAAAAACAAAACACAGATAGTAGAAAAATGTGCAACACCACCAGTAGACAGAGTTCCTATAAATTGATAAAGAAAATTCTAGCTTAGGGAGACGTTTTAATTATTCATTCAACCAGTATTTATTAAGACCCTAGGTACCCAGCTCTGTTGCTTTATGAAATGCATACGAACAACTAGCAAGTAAGAGAGGTAAAGGGCCAATAAATGCGTGAAAAGATGCTCAATCTCACTAAATTACAGAGAAATACAATCTAAAATAAAACAAGATGATATGTTTAATGTTACAGATTGATGAAATAATAAAAGAGTGATTAAATTCAATGCTGATGAAGGATGAGGGGGAAAAGTCACTCTCATTTTGGTGGGATTGTGAATTTCTATAAATCATTTTGGAAACTTTTCTGATAATATGTATTAAAAGCAAAAAAAAAAAACATGTAAAATATGTCAGAAGTAAAAATATAAATGACCTATGTCATTTTTTTCTAGTGCATATGTAAATATATACTATTGATATAAAATAAGTATATATATAACACAGAAATAATAATACCCATTAAATAATACCTATCTAAATAATAAATATATGTGAACAAGTGTGTTAACCACAGCATAACTTTCTAGCAGTTATTAAACTATATATAGGCTGAAAGGACATAATAAGTTGAACAATTGTATATGATGGTAGGATGACATGGAACCACTAAAAGAATACATTATTGGCCTTGAAAACTGTCATAATGATTTGTAAAGCTTTATTGATATACAACTGATATAGAATAACTTATATATATTTAAAGATTACAATTTGAAAAGTTTTGATACACACACACACACACAAATTGTGACTCCATCAATACAATCAAGATAACGAACGTATTTTTCCTAAGCCCCAAGTTTTCTCATGCCTCTTTGCAATCTCTCCCTGGGGAAAGTACCCACAATTTCCTCTCCACCTCCCTTCTCCCCATCTGCAGGCAACCACCATCTGCTTTCTGTCGCTATAAATTTGCTTACATTTTCTAGAGGGTTGCATAAATGGAAGAATTATGCACTCTTTTTAGTTTCTAATTTCTTTCACTAAGCATAATTGTTTTGAGATTCATCCGTGTTGTTTCATGTATCAATGGTTCATTCCCCTTTTAGTGATGCGTAGTATTCCACTGTATGGATACACCAACCTTGTTTATCTATTCACCCATTGGTGAACATCTGCATTGTTTCTAGTGTTTGGCTATTACAAATAAACATGAAAATGTGTGTACCAGTCTTCCTGGGGACACATGCTTTCTCTTGAATAAATCCTGGGGTGGAATGGCTGGATCATATGTAAGTGTATGTTTAACTTGATAAGAAACTGCCAAACTGTCTTCCAAAGTAGTTATAGCATTTTACATTCCCATCAGCAGTGTATGAGAGTTAGAGTTCTACTAAGTCCTTCCCAACACTTCATATGATTTAAAGTTCTAGCCACACTAATAGCTATGTAGTGGTATCTAACTGATGTTTTATTTTCAATTTTATAATTGAAATTATAATTATGTTGAGCATCTTTCCATGTGTTTATCTGATATCTAAATATCTTCCTTGGTGAACTATATATTTAAGTCTTTTGCTCACTTTTTTAAAAGTTGGGTTATTTGGGTTTTTTTTTTTTTTTTTTGCTCTTTATTTTTTATAGATTTCAATTCAAGTCCTTTATCAGTTATATACTTTGCAAATATTTTTCCCAGTCTGTGGCTTGTCTTTTCACTCTCTTAGCAATGGCTTTTGAAGAGTAAAAAAATTTAATTTTAGTAAAGTCTAATTTATCAATTGTTTCTTGGATCATGCTTTCAATAGCATGTCTATGACAACTTTGCCCAACTCAAGATCACAACCAACCATGGATCAAATTCAATGCATAGTTGGTTTAATCTGCAAATATGGATCCCACAAATGTGATTGGCTCACTGTACTGCAGCATTTTATATAAGGGATTTGTGTGTTGGTTGATTTTGGTATCCACGGAGGGTCCTGGAACAAATTCTCTGCAGATACTGAGGGATGACTGCATGAAATCTTCTTTGAATCTTTCTTAGAACTCACCAGTGAAACTCTCTGGTCCTAGGCTTTTGTCTTTTGGGAAGTTTTGTTGTTGTTGTTGTTGTTGTTGTTGTTGTTGTTGTTGTTGTTCATTTGTTTTTATCACTGATTTGATCTCTTTACTAGTACTTGGTCATTCAGATTTTCTATATCCACATAATTCAGTGTTGGAAGATTGCATGTTTCTAGGAATTTATCCATTTCTTCTAGGTTGCCCAGTTTGTTGATGTATTGTTCATAGCAATCTCTTTGATCTTTTACATTTATATGGTACCAGTTGTAACTTCTCCTCTTTCAATTCTGATTTTATATATTTGGGCCTCTACCTTTTTTCTTGTGATGAGTCAAGCAAAGGTTTGTCAGTTTTGTTTACCTTTACTTTAACAAGCTCTTAATTTCATTGATCTTTTCTATTGTGTTTTTACTCTTTATTTCCTCTCTGACCTTTATTATTTCCTTCCTTCTAACTTCGGGCTTTGTTCTAATTCCTTTAGGCATGAAGTTAGATTGCTTATCTGAGATTTCCCTGTTTCTTAAGGTAGGCCTATATCACTATGAACTTCCCTCTTAGAACTACTTTTGTGGCATAGCATAGATTTGGGAATGCTGTAGTTCCATTTTCATTTGTCTCTAGGTATTTTTAAATTTCCCTGTGATTTCTTCCTTGACCCATTGGTTGTTCAGTAGCACGTTGTTTAATCCCCACATATTTGTCATTTTTATAGTTTTATTCTTGTAACTCATTTCCAGTTTCCTATTTTTGTGGTTAAAAAAGATGCTTGATAGGATTTAAATCTTTTTAAATTTATTGAGATCTGTTTGTGGACTAACGTGATCTATCCTAGGAATGTTTCATGTGCACTTGAGAAGAATGTATATTATGCCACTTTTGGATGGAATGTTCAATATGTATTTGTTAAGTCTACCTGGTCTACTGTGTCATTTAAAGCCAATTTTTCTGTATTGATGTTCTTTCTGGGTGATCTATCCATTAACATAAATGGGATATTAAAGTCGCCTACTGTTACTGTATTGCTGTCAATTTCTCCCTTTAAATTTGTTAATATTTCCTTTATATATTTAGGTACTCTATGTTGGGCATGTAAATGTTTACAAATGTTATATCCTCTGTATTGATTCCTTTCTCACTATGTAATGTCCTTCTTTGTCTTTTATTACAATCTTTGCTTTAAAGTCTATTTTGCCTGACTATAAGAATAGCTATATCAGCTTTTTTTGTTGTTTCTATTTGCATGGAATATCTTTGCCATCCCTTCACTTTCAGTCTGTGTGTGTGTCCTTACATGTGAACTGGGTCTCCTGTAGGCAACGTATAAATGAGTCTTGTTTTTTTTTTTTTTAACCATCCAGCCACTCTATATCTTTTAATTGAATGTCTATTTCCTTCCCCAGTTAGGGAAGTTTTCAGCCATTATTTCTTCAGTTAAGTGTTCTGCCCATATCTATCTCTTTCTTCTCATTCTGGGACCCTTACAATGCAAAGATTATTCTGCTTGATGCTGTACCTTAAGTCCCTTAGGCCATCTCCATTTCTTTAATTTCTCTTTTCTGCTCTGTTTGGGTGATTTTCACTGCCCTGTCTCCAGGTTGCTGATTCAATTTTCTGTTTTATCTAATCTGCTGTTGAACCCCTCTAGTGTGTATTTTAGTTTGGTTACTGTATTCCTCAGCTCTGTGATTTCTGTTTGTTACTTTCTTATATTTTCTGTCTCTTTGTTGAAGTTCTCAATGTGTTCATACATTCTTCTCCTGAGTTCTACGATAATTTATATGACCATTACTTTGAACTCTTTATCAGGTAGGTTACTTATCTCCATTCATTAAGATCTTTTTTTCTAAGGCTTTGTCTTGTTTTTGTTTGGAGTATATTCTTCTGTTTTCTCATTTTGCTTGGCTTTCCATGTTTGTGTCTATGTACCATTAGGCAGAACAGCTTTAGTGAGGCTGCGAGAGCATGCTAAGGTTGGAGCAGGCTGTTGTTTTAGTGATGAAGGGGAAGAGCACTGAGGGCAGGGCAGGTGCATAGCCATTGCCTAGCAAGGCTGTGTTTGTATGTACCCCTTGGGGTCCCTGGACATTAGCCTTGTTGGTCTCCAAAGCCAGATATTTTGGAGATTATTTCTCCTGCACAGGTCCCAAAGATTAGGGTGCTCAATGTGGGGCACAAATCCCTCATTCCTCAGGGAGTAGCTCTATATGTGTGAGACCCTCCCCCCCACTGTAAGTCAATGTATTAGGGTTGGGGGTTTTGGCAAGATCACTTCTCTGTCTTTCCTACCTGTCTCGATGTGGCCCCTTTCTCACTTATTGTGGAGGGGCTGTTCAGCCAGTTACCAGTCCTTTCTGAATGGTAATTGTTCCATATGTAGCTGTAGATTTTGGTGCATTCATCAGAGGAGGTGAGTTCAGGAACCTTCTATGCCTCCATCCTGGCTGCTTACTGAATCCATAGTGATTTTTCAGAGCAACAAAAGTAGATTGCAGCAATGATGTGTTTAGTATAATCCAAGTTTCATAAAAGTCAAGACAGCCAAAAATGTACATGTGCATAAACACTTTGCTATACATTTAGATGTGATGCAGCATGAAGAGAAGACAGGCAAAGATGCACACAGGCTGTTAACATCACCACTTACTAGAAGCTGATAGAATATAGCCATCAAGAACTGGGGTGCAGAGTGAGTGGGTAGGAGAAGATGCTTCATTATTTTTCTTCATGTATACTTACATTGTTTTATTCATTGCAGGGAACCTGGATGACTCTTACAATGTTCAAGGGAAATTTGATAACATAAAAAATTTTTAAAGACCAAAAAAAAAAAAAAAATACACCGGACATCAGCAGAAGGGACAGCAAAATAGGAAAAAGCAAGAAGAAGGTGGGGTTAAAAGAGTCTAAGGCAGAAGGAAAGCAGACTGTCCCTCATGTGCATTGCCTTCATGCAAAAGATCAGCCAACACTCAGGTACTAACTTGAAGGAATAATGAGCAGAGAGCCTTGCCTTACCATATATGTATATATAGCTCTTGTGTAACCTGTCAAAAGGACCTCTAGAGTGTCAGCATGTGATTTAATAAAAGCCAAGGATTCCTCTCCTGCTGAAAGATTTCATGTAAATCCAGATCATGTAATTACCCCCATCATCATTCCCTGTTCCATCTACAAATATTTCCAACAGTATTATCTGTAAAGTTACAAACTGCTTTCATCACAGTCCTGTTTCTATAAGGTGTTAGGACACTGTGCTTACCATTTTATAAATAAAACTTAAGTTCTTTATTTTATGACCTATAAATAATAATTGAGTTACAATGAAAACATTGCCATTCTTTTCTCCTTTCTCCTTAAGGGCCAGGAAACACAGCTTTGCATTTCAAGCACCCAAGGATACTATGATTCTTACTACACAGGAAACATGATAGGATAAATTAAAGGATAAATATGGTGAAATCCATCAGGAAAGTCTGCCGGTTAAGGATGTTCAGATTAAAATTAATCACAGATCCTTTACTAACAGGTAGCTATTATTTTTCCCCCAAATATTACCTAGATGATTGCCTTAAATCTCTACTTCATTTTGTACATGCAGACATGGTCTCAAACACTCTGTAACAAAGATGGGAAGCAATCCTTCTCAAGTTAACATATTATTTCTGTGCAATTTCCACCATGAACAGAGCATATTAATGTATTCATTCACCATCTGTGTCTGTTGGTACCATGGCCAGTTACCCCAGAGGACTAAGACACCCTATTTTGTAATAGACATTTGGACAATCACAGGGACTCCCAAATGAACAATGTGAGGTCTCTATTATGTGCAGATGGAAGACAGATAAATAGGCAAACACGGCAGGTTCAGCAGTTTGCTTGGAATTCTCAGTCCTGGAGGATTAAGATAGGCACACAGAAATATGTCAAAGCCAGTCTCCATCCTTATAAAGCACTAAAAGTGAAGCTTAGAGGAGAATTTTTTGCTAGTTTTTCATTTGTATCAACAAAGAAAATTGTCAGTTCATTTAAGAAGCCCCCTTTCTTGGGAAAAGCCCCGTTAACCTGCCCATTCACAATGTCCTTCAAACATCCTATTTTGTTTTCTCTGTGGGCAGCTTCAGTTCAGGAAAAACCAAAAAAAAAAAAAAAAACATAAAACAAAAGCCATAGGCTTGAGGCATGAATGAGAGATGGGGAAAGAAAATGGCTGACCAGCTCTTCTTTTCTGTCATTTGGGAAACACAAGAGTATCTACTTTAAAAACCAATTATATTTAAACTTAAATAAGTCACTTTGAGGCACACTCACAATTTTTTAAAAAATGAGGATAATCATAATATTTGTATTATTTCTTTTGTTTGTAAATGGTTAACTTTTCTGCTCTAGAAACCAAATGTGGTCCTACTTAGTCATTCATCATTCTCATGGGCTCCCTAGAGAATTATGTACCAATAATTGAGACCTGAGGAGCCCTAAACATTTTTCTTTTAATCAGTATATGTGATTCACTGTTATATTACTTGGTCTATAGCTCTGAGATTTTTCTGTTATCTGGTTGCTATTTTAAGAATGTCACATAAGGTAAATTATTATTTTTAGCAAAACTGAAATACACCTTTCATATAAAAATGCTAAAGGAACTCCTTGAGATTTTTTCAGGTATCTGGATAGAATGTTATAGAGTTCATCTGCTGAATCCTCAGTCCAGAGCAATGATCCCTTCTTCCCAAAACATATATCTACTCCAAGTAGCTTATTCATTTATTCATTATTCATGTATTGAGTGCTTATTATGTGCCAGGCACTGTAAAATATACTGGGGACAAGTTGATAAATGACTCATTCCTTACTCTGGAGTATCGCATAGTCCAGAGGAGGACAAGGGAAGCATACAAGACAAATTACAACTCAGCCTGATAGGAAGCAAAATAGAGTTATATATAAAGTCTTATGAAAGCACTGAGAAAATGTGACCAACCCCCAGCCCTAACTCAGGGAGTCTAGGAAGACTTCATAGGAGTGACAAAATTTCACCTGAGTCTCCAAGAATGTATAGAGGTTGATCAGGTAAAGAATGGATAAATGGATGAAGTGTTTGACAGGATGCTGATAACTGAAGAGACAATTATCAGCATCTGCTGGGTTCTAGGCAGCCTTGAGAATGGTTCTCCTGATAAGAAGAACCACATTTGCAAATGCAGAGATGCATGGATAAAAACACAGCAAGCTTAAGGAATGACAAGATATTTAGGTTACCTGGACAAAAGGTCTGTGCAGAGGAAGATGTAAGGAAATGAGGTCGAAATTCAGGTTGAGATCAGCAAGTAAATTCTCTTAAATCCAACATCAAAGTGTTTGTACTTCGTTCTGGAAGACACAGAAAGGCAAGGTAGATTTTTAAGCGGAGGATTTCAAACATTCAAATTTATTTACTGAGCACCTAGTATATGCCAGGCCTTTTCTAGACTCAGCATTTAACAGTCATGAAGAAACAGACAAGAACTCCTGAATTCATGGGGCTTATAGTCAAATGGGAAAAGGCAGACAATAAGCAAAGTAAGTAAGAAAGAAAGTAAATTTAGTAAATGTAAAATAAAGTAAATATAGTAAATTTAAAGGTGGTAAGTGCTAGGGAGAAAAATAAAAACAGGAAAGAGTGAAGTGAAGTAATTAGATTTATGTTTTAGAACAACTCTCCTGGATTATTCAAAGAGATTAGAGATAGACTGCAGACAGATATACATGTTAAAATTTCATTAAAGTGTTCATGGCAGGTACGGTAATGCTAGGAACCACAATTACCCAATGGGAATGAAGAGAAAGAGACAGATTCAAAAGAATCAACAGGACTCTATTAGGGATGTATTGTATATAAGATTGAAGAAGAAAACGACGGATAAGAATTATGCTGTTTTCTCATCAAAGTTTGAGTAATCATTAGAAAAGGAAGATCGAGAGTCATGTTATTGTTGTATGATCTCATTAAGGTCATAAGTTGCTTAACCTCTCCTAGACCACTAGAAGATGTTACTCTCCTCATTCTTTGAAACAAGAAGCACTAAATCCATTCAACTTCTTGAGATAGTTCAGTATAGCCAACAATACTTCAGCACCTGGGAAATGGTTTCTTGGTATCTGAATAGTCATCCAATGGGTCATCTTGAGAGAAAATATTTGGAAAAATTCCTGTACTTTTTTCTGATTATACCATGAACTCTAGAGGTAGAGACATTGGCCACCAGAAGACATATTTCATCCTATTTTAGCTCCACAAGTCAGAAGAAGCACTGAAGTCTAGTGGTGTACAGAGAAAACTTACAGTGAATTTTTAGTGAATGGTAACTGATATTACATTTGTTAACATCTCTGGATGTGATGGACACATTTTGGGAGTCAGTGTCCGTCACTTGGCTCAGACTTTTTTAGACTGATATCATGATGCCTCCGGATATATCCCACCCTGATAATGAATGTGCTGGTCTTCTCCGAGTCTCCTTGGTGACACTCAATGCTCCCAACCACCTGTGTCGTCTGGCATCTGTGCCTGTTGCTGCAGTCCTGGCTGCCGCATCAACCACGACTCCATCCTTGTGTGGGCGAGCTGTGGAGACAGATGGTCCCTCGGTACAGGGTAGGGACTGTCAGTCATGGAGGAGAAACATGAGGCTGGAGCGTGGAGTGTAGATCAAGAGCACGCCTTGCATGGTTCCAATACCCGAAGTTAAAATGGAGCAGCTCCATATCTGTTCCCCCTCAGGGAGTTCCTGGACCCATCTGAAAGACTGCAGATTTTTTTTTTTTTTAATTAGAGGAAAATGAATAACCAGAGAGGGACTACTCCATTCACTGTGCCTCTCTTTTAGCCATTATCTAGTTTGGACAGTCCATTGATTGAGCACTGAAGAAATGTCATTTCTAATGTAAAAGGACATTCTGGATGGGCACCAAGGCTGGCTGCACTTCTTCTCAAGGAGAAGGGAACAGCCTCTCCCCTGAAGTGAGACCAGAGTCCAGGAAGGAGTCACTGATTTGCAGGAGAGAGAGTCCCCTTGAAGGTTAGTACAACGGCTCTCAGAGAGAATTCTGGAAGCTACAGCTGACTCCAGCAGTAGTCATTGATTCTTGAAAGGCAAGGGCAGCTTGTGATGGGAGACACAGCAACAACTCTGATTTCTTTTAGCTAGGAAGAGGGCTTTATCTGGACTTCCTTTTATTTTGACCATATGCTTTTTTACCGCCTTGATTTTCTGTATTAGTTTTGGGCATAAGGGAAAGAGAAGGATTGAGGGAAACCTAAGGACATCTCCTTCAGTGGGAGTTTAGAACTGCATCTGAGAAACTTCATTCTTGCTGCTGAGTCTTCTTGCAGCAAAATGAATAAATAAAACTCATCTCTGATCCATGGGAGATGAAATACCTTTTTGTTCAAGGAGGGTTTCTGTCACCTGCTGGCTGTCTAGCTGTTGGTCTAAAGAAAGGAGTGTCCAATGTAAGGTAGTTTTCCAGAGAGAGAGAGAGAGAGAGACAAGGATCTTGGAGACAATCCAATCATCAAAGTATCACAGTGTTGTCCTGTGGCTGGATTTCTAGTTTATCCTCATCTGAGCTTTATCATCCCTATTTTGACCTTTTCAATAGATACTCTTCTCTCTCACACAGACACCACCTACGGTGTGAGGATCTTTGCTTACCCTCACTTGCACAACTCATGCAAACAGCATGGGGAAGAGGAACCCAGAAAGAAATATACTGGGCGGGCACATAGCCACGTGGGCTGCAGAGGTGCTCGAGCTTCCACCAAGACCAGGAAAGCAATAGCCAACCTGCCAAAGGGCGCGCAAAGCCCTAGGCTTTACACCGCATTGCAGGTAAAGGCAGACACAGGAAAGGTGAGCCTAGAGGTACCCACATGAGTCTGGGGACTCCCTTCAGCCACCTCAAAATGTATTGCTGGTAAAATCCTAAAATGCAAGCTTAATTTCTTCCCTGAAAGGGGTGAAGAGAGAGATCAGATGCACATGGCATGAATCGCCCAGAGCAGGGCAAGAAAAGGAAAAAGGCAAATTTGGGACAATAAACATTGGCAAGGAAGAGGTGAAAGGGAAGAAGCCAGTGCGTGACTGATCCTAGGACTCTCAGTAGCAGTCTCCAAATCAGTAAAACAAGCTGAGGCCTCCATGGTTCCTCTTCTTGGGTTTATAAAGGTGCAGACCCCAGGGAACGACTGGCTGGGGGCGGGGGGAGGGCACGTATTATCAGTCTAGATGCAACAGAAAGGACAAAATAAAATACAACCCATTCAAATGCTAGCAAAAGGACCAACAAGAAGACTCCCTGAGATCCGTGGAGAAATTCATCCAGGACCTCAGATCCTGGCTGTGCTGTCCCCTGTCCCCTTCCACCCTGTAAATGACCAGATAGTCAAGAAATTCAAGGATCTGGGCAACTCCTAGGGACTCCTGCATTCTAATCCCGGAAAATACTCAGACTTCCATTGCTTCAAGTTGACAGAAGACAGTACTGATGAGTGTTATTTGGTTTGGGCATCCCTTCTGAAGAATCAAGTCCACATTCTGTACCAATGAGATTAAAACAGTACATTCCTAATTTCTGAAAATCATAGCCAGAAGCCCCATTTTCTGTGCCTGGGTGACTCTCTGGGTTGCCAGCCTGTCAAAGGTTTTTAAAAGGCAGGGAGCTGTGTATCATTTGATCCTGAGGTAACCTTTACGAGTCAATCTCTCACACAAGCCTCTCCCTCCTCGGTAGACAGATGCATCATGGAGAATTTGGCAAGGTTCAATCGATAACTGAAGTGATACAAGTAATGACACCAGTGTGAACACTGCTGGCTTAGACATTTCCTGTTTTTCAGAAGGAACAAGTACCCACTATTCCTGTCATTTTAAGGGAAAGAAACAAGGACCATTATTTCCTTGGCTTAATATTAAGTGGATGCCCACAGAATGTTGTCAATGAAAATCTGTGTCTAAGTGATAATATATTCTAGAATGCTTGGCCCACAGTTTTCTCAAGAAACAGCTCTTAAAATAACGAAGTTTATGACATTTCTGAATATCTTTGTGTTTTAGAATTCAGGGCTGTTGTTGCGGGGGTGGTTGCGGAGAAAGCCCCACAGGTTACCAGATAGGCTTTTAGTGTGACTACTGACAACGTAACAAATCCATGAAGTCCCAGTTCACGTCCGCATCATTCTCACTGATAAAATAGGACTCACAGATAGCTCACTGTTGAAAAGAAGTTGGGAAGGAAGAGTTCTTGTTATTATAAATGCTCAGCCTATGGATGACTGGCCATAATCACATGCCAATGTTACTTTAATAGTTTTCAGAGTCATAAGAATGGTTTTTTTTTTTCCATAAGGGCTTTTCACTTTCTTTGTAGTTAGGAAATCAACCTACAAGATGGCCAAAGGAAAAAAAAAAAGATTGAATTTGCAAAGAAGGCAAGTCTCATAAAAGGAGGTCATCATTGAAAACTGACACAAAGTTGTGAGTTTGTTTCTGTTGGCTTTTTTTTTTTTCCTTTAGAAAATAATTTTTGGAGATAAACAGCTAAAAATTTCCAAATTGGCAATAGGGTTTTCTTGGATCTGTTTGTATTTCAAACATGGCCAGGAAATGGAATACATACATAAACAAAACTAAACGAAAAACCAACTCTGCTTATTCTAATTGGATGGGCAGAAGAGATGGAGGAGGGGCAATAGTGGATGATTGACAAGGTGGCCTGGGATGTACCTGGACCTTTGCTACCTAAACTGAGGTTTGTGGATCAACAGTGTGAACACCATCAGGGTGCTTGTTAGAAACACCGAATCTCAGGCTCTACACCAGACCTACTAAATCAGACTCTGCACATTTAATAATGTCTTGTCTGCATGTTAAATTTGTAAGAGTTTAATTCTATAGTTAGTGCTGTCGACACAGAAGAGCAAAAATTTTCATGAGGTATATAAATTGGAGTCATTACTACCTAAAAAATGTCTAATGAGGAAAGCTAAAGAAAGGGAGAGAGAGAGAGAGAGGTGGCACATACCTAAGTAAGCTTATGATAATAGCAGATAGTTTGCAGAGCACACTTTGAAAGAAAGCTGATTTCTTCTTGCTTTGACTGTGTGAATCTGTGCAATAGCATTAGAGGCTGAGAGGATGATAGGCTTGGAGTTAATGCAGACATTTACATCTTGGTGGTATGTAAACATTTAACAACAAACAACAAAGAACCAGAGAATCTTTGTAAATTAGCATAAAAATCCAAGTCAGCTCAAGATGCAATGATCAGTAACTGACACAGAGGTAGAAAGAGAAGAATCAAATAAGCTAGGGAGCCAAGCTGTCCTGGTGTCGCTCTTTGGCCATATTTGGTTCTCAAGTCTCACCAGTCTGGGGCTGAGGATGGACTGTCAGTCAACATCAGCACCACATCACCTCTTAATCAAAAATGAATTAATAGATGTTGGGCATCTACTGTGAGCTGAGTCCATTGTTGGGCTCCAGAATGGATTTTGTTTTTTTCTTTTAAGTCTCATAGCAACCTAAAAGAGGAATGAATTCTCATTTCCATTTCCACTAATAATGAGGAAATTGTGGTTTAGCAAGGATAAAATAATTGCTCAAGGTCACAAAGCTAACAAATGAAAAGAGCTGGGATTTAAAATCAGTTTAGTCTGAGTCTGAAGGCTCTCCCAACCGAGCTGCGCTGCTAAGTATAGATGTCATAGAAGTAAGTTAAATATTTAGTAAAATATATACAGTTATTACGATGCTAGGATTTATGCTAAACCAAATGCTTCTTTTGTCTTTATATAGTCTTGAATTAAAAGAAACTTTTCGTGTATTGTTAAAAATAGATATCTGAACAGGGAGGGCCCCAAATGGTAATTTTAGTAAAAACTCCAGCACCCACAGTCAGTGGCACAGATAGATGACACCCATTATAGGATCCCGCCTGAATCAGGCTTGCCTGCAGTTGGCTGTGCCACTCTTTATTTGCAAGTGTGACTGCCAACACATTTTCAAAGGATCATCATCATTCACTACATCAATACGAACCCTCTTTCATCATAAATTGTCAGGGGACTTACCTTGGGGAAATAGAAGGTGGAAAACTAGACCACTGACATGCGTAACCCACAAGGAATATGTATTGGCCCAAGAAATAATTAATGATTTAAAGGTGCTGAAAAGCTTTGTGATTGCCTGTGCACGAGTGCATGGACGTGCACACGTTCCCACACACGCAGTGAGTGAAAGCTTGAATGGACGTCAAACTCCTGGCATAATAAACACAAAGGACCAGTGAAGGTAGTTCTGGACTTTCACTCCAATCAGAACAGTTTAGCTTCATCTGTTTAATGTATTGGGATTCCATGTAAAATTTGTTGGTGGTATTCAAAAGCTTCTACTGCTTCAAAAAAAAAAAATACTTGAAAATGATTGTGTTATAGATCAAATCCCTCACTTTGTGGGTGAGAAAGTGAGAAAGATTCAGAACCTATGACTACTTTGCGCGTGCCTGCTGGATGCTAGGCGCTGCGCCAGAGATGTCAAGGATGTCTCCATTCCTCGTCTACATGCTGACCAAGAAAGTTACGCTGAAAGAGATGAGTTAGCTTGCCTAGGGCACACAAATGCTCAAGACAGACTGAAGGCTAGAGTCCGGGACTATTAACTAGCAAGTTCTGTACTTTCCCCAGAATGCCTTATTGCTGGTGTGAAGACAAGACACTTTGGTCTTTCCATCCTATTCCCAGGTTGGGTCATCGAACTCTGTTTTCATACTCTTCTCTGTCTACATGAAGAATACAATCTTAATCCATAGGATCTGTGTACTAAGCGGTTTAGCAGATGATGCACAGATTCACACTAGTCTGTTTCTTCCCTTTCCGGCCAAGAACAACAACAAATGTTCAAGCTGCCATCTTGACTCTGGATTTTTTCTTTCACCCAAATATGTAAGTTTTACTATGGGGTAGAGACTTCTTACTGTTGCAGTAGACCCTCACTCACAATAAAATGGGCCATAAAATGTATCTTATCACTTAGTTTTACACTTAAGGAGAAATAGTATTCTCCTCCATATGGTTAAAACATTAAATGCTCACAAAGCCACTTTGCTCATTCACCTCACATATGGGAAATAAATCAATATATCATGTGAATGAACTTCAATATAGTCTTAAACTTGACCCATGTTTAAGTTTCACCCACTGAACTTGATGTTACAATGGATTAAATTTATTATTTTTCCATAATGTTATTCCCACTTAAATTGCAAGATAGGGCAAGATGTGGAAAAGAGAGAAAGTATCCTAGTTAACCACTATTTAAGGTAAAAATCGATAAATTCTGAGATACAAGTTAATGAGGAAGGGTGGTCCACTCAATGTTATTGAGTGAATAATGACTGAATAATCATAATTTAGTACATTCCTGGCACATTTTCCTTTGTTGCAGTGGTGCCTTGCAGTTTAAAGGGGTAGGATGTTGGGACAGAGAAATAGAAAGAGGAGCAATACAGAGTTCTGCAGCAGATAAAATATGTACTTGACATTTCGGGTTCCTTTTCTTTCAGATTCAGAAGACTGAGCACTTTTGGCTCCCCAACAAATATCTGGGTGGTGGACTAAAGTCTAACAGTTCAACCTATGTGATTTCACCAGGGTTAGAAGTGAATTTGTGAGCTAATAGTCCCCATGTTCAGGGGAAGAGAGTAAAACAGATATGAAAGGAAGGATCATGACAATCAATCAGTGAGATTTGGGAAAGTAAGCAATGATGAGCACTCTCTCTTTCCTGAAAAATATCCCATGCTCAGCACCTACAACTTGACCCTTTGTCTTTAATTTGACCCTTTGTCTGTGATGACAATGACAAAGCACGTTCCAGCTCACAGAAGCTTCCTGTGGCAGCAGTAATTGCTGTTTCAAAGAAGAAAATAGTTATAAAGAGAATTTCTTTCCTTTATTTTTTTTCTTATTCATATTTTCAGCAGGAGGAAATCTACATGAAAAGACAGATGATGTAGAAATATACGTTAACATAATAGATACCAAAACTGTCAATTCATTGGAATTTTATAAATTTGCCAACATTTGTCAGTGGGCTCCATTGCCCCAAGTGTCTGGTGTTTCCTGAATGAAAAATAGGTTCTTGAAGGACTGTCACTTATTCCTCAGCCACTTGGAAAATAGAGAATCACGGAATACTCCAGTAGGAAGGAAACTTTGACATCACTGAATTCAATTTCCTTATTATCACAGTTAAAGTAACTGAAACCCAGAGAAGGTAAGTAACTTGCCTGAAGCCAAACAGTATCAGTCTTCAAACTTCTCTCCCTCTTCTTTTTCTATCTTTGTCCTATGTCTTAGCTGTTATCAGATGAGTAATTTATAAAAGGTTAGAGTTGGAAGAAATGTTAAAGATGACCTGTGTTACCATTTTCTCCTTCCCAGTGTGTACCTACCCAGTATTTGCTTGAACAACTCCAGTGACAATAGATTCACTATAAAAAAAAAAAAATTCTAGGGCAGTTTTTACTAACACATAAACAATTTCTAAGAGATTTCTAATTTTCTTTAAATGTAAAGGTATTAGAAAAAGTAATGAGTTGACCAACTGCCAAATTCCTTTTAACCCTTTGATTACAGAACAGAAGCTGTAAACATTATGATTAATGCTGTGATATTGGAGACTCCAGTGAAACAGATCAAGTTCAGTTTTGCATTAAAAGGACCCTTATCAACTTGAAAGAGTTCATTTTCTCTCCTAAAGAGTGACTTGAGCCCCAGGGAAAATAGGGCTGTGTTAATAGGATTATTTAGTTTCCCCAATTTTTCTTATTTCTATTTAATATTACCAGTTTCTGTTTCTCTCCTAATTGAACTATGGAAGGAACAACTGCCTTGGCAATAGATCAATATCTCATTTTTGGAAGTTAATTTTTTTAAAAGAAACTTGGGTTCTTTTAGGGGAAAAGGGCATGATGATACATAATGAAAAATACCATAACCATCCTGGCAAATTCTCTATGTGAAATTTCAACAGAATCCATCAATTATAGTAAATGGCCAATAAAAATGTTCAATCAAAAACTCATTTTAAGATACATTGTTAATGAACTGTATATAATGATGCTTAATCAAAACTCGACATGATCTCATGGGAGAAAAGTTCCACAGGACCTCAGGAGCACTACTGTTCTGAACAAAAGATAACAATAAAAGTGTATAATTAATAGCCTACGGTCATGTGGCACTCTCTGGGGAAACTCATTTTCATAACAAACTCTATTGTTTTTCAAAACACAGAAACTGTTCCATAAGAGCACTAATGCCACAAGCAAGAAATCACCATTTTTCAGGCTGTTTTTACTTGACATGTGACTTTTTATGGTTGTACCACACTAAAGCATATCTAAGATGCAAAATCAGTGAATGAAGCTGCTGACCACAAAGATGGAAAAAATTCACTTCTGCCTGTATTTTACATCTTCACAATCTAGAAATGACACACCATTAAGGAAATGATTCCAATAGGATATCTGTATCAGATTAGTCTATATGGAGCATTTATCTCTTCTTGGAGTGACAGTGTAATAGTGATGGATAACACAGGCTACCGTAAGATCCTGAGATACAAATGAAAACACTCATGGAAAAGTTTAGAGTAAGAAATACAGTAAATCATGAAAGCCACTTTATTAAACATTACCTGAGCTGCTGTTTTAAAGCTAGTATGTGAGTTTAGATCATTGTCAACCCTCCAACTTCAGTGTATCTATTATTAGTAATAATATTTTGCATCTAATATATATGCAGCCCATATATAGACCCCCAAAATATAATTCTATGCCAATTTTATTGACAGGAAAATAAAATAATTAAGGTACACTTGCCAAGAACATATTGGAAGGCATGTGGTCCTTTTATGAAGGTTATCAATCAGAAACCAGTACTGCAATATTTTACTGTGATAAATTTGGGCTAAAGCCATTGGCTCAAATGCTGATATATAGTTTATTTTTCATAAATAGGCATATTAAGTATGAGACCTAGTTCTAACCGTGTAAACTAAAATATATTAATGTCCCCTATTTTAGCTGCATCCAAACTCAGAATTAAGGACATGGTAAAGCCGATGTATGTTTTCAAGCCCATCACTTTAGTTAGAGTCCTGTGATAGTTAATACTCAAAAACTCTGTAAATCAGATGGCCTCTTGACCCAACCAGCAAGAAAATCATAGCTGAAGAATGGAAAAAATCTTCCGTTTTTCCATTAAGCCTCATAAGCAATATGAGAATGGTTAGTTAATCATTCTCAGAATGGTTACTCATGAAAACATTAATACTGGACACATGCAAGCACTTATTCAAAAAGACTCTACATTGAGAGCAGAAAACCATGGACAAACAATTCCAGTGACTCTGTATTGTCAAAAACAAAATAAAATGGAACAAACTTAAAAAACAGAATCTGTGATTTCCTCCAGGGAAATCTTGATTATATATATGTATATAAATATATATATTATTTATACATTTAAAATTATTTATACATTTTTATATATATATATAGAAATTATTTATGCATTTAAATAATTTAGGCTTTCCCTGAGATTATCTATAGACAGATAGGTATCTATTATCTACAGATAGTTAATCTCAGGGAAAGCCTCAGGCTTAATCAAAGGTCTGCAGATAAGGTCCAAACAGATTGGCAGTAGTTATACTACAGTCAGAACCAGAGAAGGGGAGAGCATGTCTAGGCAAAGACCCAGAAAGACAAGCTGAAGTAACAAAGATTTACTGGTGAACACCACCTTTTAATGAACTCCTCATTACTTCCTAGAGGTTCCATTCAGAGAAGGCCATTTCTAACCTAGCTACAAGAAAATGGGTGTGGATCCTTATAAGAGCCCTATCTCTCCTATGGATGCCTTCTAAAAGCAGAGTAGGCTCAGGTTTTAGTATAACGTCTCTTCTGAACTGGAGGATGAACCAGTCAGGGTCCAATTAGGAGACAGAAACTACAGCAGTAATTTAAACAGAAAAATGTAACATACAGAGTTATTAAATAGACAAAAAGGATTAATACTAAGAGGAGTAAAGAGAATCCTAAAGATTACTGGAAGAGGAGATGATGGGAGTAGCTGCTACTCCTAAGAATGAGAGAGAATATTCAAGAAAGAAACAAACTTGGAAGTCCCCATCCCTCTCCCCTCAAGGCTAAGAATGAGACCTTGTTGCAGACGGTGTGGCCGCGGCCCACCAGATGACACTGAAGCTCACTGAGGTACCACAGGCTGGGACTGGCAAGCAGGAAAGAGCCTGCTGGAGTGCCAGAGAAACCTGCTGGGCGGGGGGGCACTGCCGTGGGTGAACGCTAGTGGGTCTCCCTGACTGCACTGTCCAGGAAGCTGCCCACTGGAGTGCTGGTAATCCTCACCGAGAAGTCACTTGCTGGGGTGCCTGCAAGACTCTCTGAGAAGATGCTGGTCAAAGTGCCAGTAAAACTTGCTGGAGAATGTGCATCACTTGGTCTCTCACATGAAGGTATCTGCCAGCCACTGCCCTACAGAAGCAAGAAGAAAAGCAACAGAAACAGGAGTGCTTGGAGAGTTCCTCCAGCATCTTCCACTGATAAAGCTTAACATGAAGCTAGATGGTGAAAGAGAAATCTGTATAGGATCCAGATTCAGTATCAGAAATCAGAACAAAGGAGAGTGGGTTTGGACTGAGAAAGCAACATATTGATAACTGGCACATGAAGATAATGAATCTGGCAAGAACATTCCAAATCTGATCTTCTGAACCATATCTTTCCTAATCTTCAGGTTACTGGAGTTATCTTCACTGGAGACAGGACACCAGGACCGCCCACCTTCATGAAATCAAAAGACTAGGGATTGAAACTAGGAAGATAGTGTAGGGAACAAAAAACACAGCATAAATCTAGAAACAATAGGAAAATTCGTTGTTACCCATAACCTTGATGATACAGAAATGACTCTAAAAGAAGACATGCCACTCACAGAATGGAGATACTAGGTCTCAGGCGAGAACTAGAGTCAGCATTTGCAGGAAGCTGAGAGAGTGTTTGCGCCCTAGGTAAGTTTTCTTGCCTCACTCTAAACCCAGTTCTGTTAAGTCTATAATTACATGGCTCCCAGTTTGCACATTGTCTCCCAGCAACTGACGCGCGCACGTGTGTGTGTATTCTATTTGTTGCCTTAATTGCTAAATAACAATCTATGAACTGAGATGCAGAATATAAATATGTGAAAGTGACTAAAAGTTATGCCCCAGTTCTAAATTTCAATAGTATTAAAATAGATGATCAAACAACAATTTAAAAAGGAAACTGGATATTAGGTATCAAAATAAGATAGGTAGATTAGCACTGCTGGTTCAGTATTCAAGTGTGTAAATTAATTCATTGAGAAGGAGTGTTAACCAATGTTATTGTACTCTGAACACCTAAAGACTGCTGGAAATGAGGCGAGTCATTGGTAAAAGATTGATAGACTTTCAGTGTTTCTCAGTGCCAGTTCACAGATTCTGAATTTCATAGAGTACAAAGTGTAATGTCAATTGAAGAAGGATGATAGTTTTAACTGAAGAATCAGCCTAGGCTTAATTTCAAATCCTACAAGCCAGGAAACATCAAAGTGGACAGACATTGAGTGGTCAATACCCATCTGAGCTATTTTTACAGGCTTGTTGACCCAAATTCCTCCTCCCCTCCCCAGCTCAGGCTCATTTTCTGGAATATTATTCTAGAGCGTCTTGAACACTGTTATAGCTTTAGTAACTCAGAACTGAGGGGACAGACGGCTGGAAAGAAGGGGGAAGGGCTCTTGAATCAACATAAATACCTGTGAGCAGCCTGAGGAATTTCCCAAAAGGTGGAAATTTATCCAGGAAAGGTTAGAAAGATATCTCAGTGAAAGATGGAGTTGATAACAGAGCAGAAAAAGTAGCAAGTGCGAGACATTTTCTAGGGCTGGGCTTCAAAACTTTAAGGCACACGTAAGGGGATCTTGTCAAAATGCAGATCCTGTTGAAGTACACGTGAGGCACAGCCAGAGTCTGCGTTTCTAACAAGGTCCCAGGTAATGATGATGCCACTTGCTTTGCTGACCATATTTTGAAGAGTAAGTCTAAAGGGCAGTGGTTCTCTACCAGAGGATTCTGGGTAGAGTCTGGAGACATTTTTGGTCATCATAACTGGGAAAGTGTTACTGGCATCCCCTGAATAGAAACAAGGATACTGCTGAACATCCTACCATGCACAGGACAGCCCCCACAACAAGGGATTATCTGGCCCAAAATATCAATGGTGTTGATTTTAAGAAGCCCTGTTAGAGAGAACTTTCTCCGAAAGGTTTAACTTTTGAGTGCTTCTCCCTTAGAAAATGGACAGGGTTTTGGTAAATGTCACATTTAAAGGAGAACTGCACATACTCTTTCTAAGTCACTGCCATATTCTTTAATTTCTCCAAGCTCTTCAGTAAACTTATATATTCCCCTGCAACTCTGTCTGGTGATCCACTAGAGGTTAGCAGAAAAAGGGACAATGAAGGAGGCAAGGGCATTCCATAGGTTAAAAAAAAATTAGCTCAGAGAAACCAACAAAATAAAACTGCTGGCAGTAACAATGAACAGTGGAGAAAGAAGAGCTTTACAAAGCAGACAGGAGTCCATGAGTTCCAGCTGAGTGAGAGGTGGCCCCCAGCAGAAAGGAAAGAGTTAAGGATGAGCAGGACAGTCCAGGAATTCTGGTCCCAAACTTTCCATTCTTACCAACAGGGAATACTAAGAAATACCTCCTTTTCCCCAGATATTTATGATTTGGAATGCTAAAACGAAATACTAATGAGCTAGGCTATTAGTCAGTCAATACTGTGTAGTTTGTTAATGTCAGTGACCATAATTCATGGTGTGCCAGGTTCAATATTTTGAATAGGTACACACACATATGTGGGGATATTTGGTGGTTTGATAAGAACGGTGAGAGGCTGCCTGGAAGCAGCCTAGTGTAGTAGAGAATAACCTTTGTTTTGTTGGAGGTTTACAGGGACACCGTGACCTAGCCCACGGGGATGGCTGCAAGAACAAGAATGCCTGCAGCAAGAAGATTACAACAATCAACCACACCCCCTCCCTTATTTTCCCTCCCCCTCCCTTATTTTTTGTATAAAAGGAGCCTGTATTCTGACTAGAGCAGGACGGTTCTCCAAGACATTAGTCTGCCATCCTCCGGGTCTGTCGGCTTTCTGAATGAAGTCGCTATTCCTTGCCCCGACACCTCGTCTCCTGATTTATTGGCCTGTCATGTGGCGAGCAGAATGAGTTTGGACTCGGCAACACTAGGAAATGGGGGGGGGGGGTTGATAATAGCAGAGCTGTCCGGTGTATAGAAGGTATCAGATCCTGAAAGCTACTTATGTCAAAGAGCAGTTAATTTTAGGGTTTCAAGTAGGAAAGACATAATTTTAGATGGGTCAAGGATGCATCAGGAAAAAAGTCCGCAGACTTTGCTGGAGAGCCAGAGTAGGGTGAAAAGCTTCTAACAAGAACATCCTTAGGAAGGAAATTCCATTCATGTTTCCACAAGAGAGGATTTCTCACTCTGCAAATGGTCCAGTTAATAAGTTAAGAACACCTCAACCATTTCCTTCAGAAACAGCCCATGTGACATTAAGTGCAACTTCTTCTCCCGTGATACCACACTGGACGGTGACCAAGCAGACAGCCCTCAGTCTCCTCCAAGAGAACCAAGAGTGAATTGCTTTTTAAATCTCATCTGGTGAACCAGGCAGGAAGTGCAATAAATATGAAATATTTTCATATAACATGTGAAAATGTGCTTCACTCCACTGAGGATATAAATTGGAAAAGAAATTTTCAATAAGAAGGTAAGATATAATTAATAAGGAGTGGAATTCTGCATGAAGAAAGAGCTACCAAATTCTGAACATGGTGTCTATAATGGCCACCCTTATCAAAGCTGGGTTTCAAAAATGAAGGTTTAGGCCAAAGATGGGGTAGCCCCAGCCCCTCACAAGTTCTAACTGGGCAGATAAAACCCACTCTGGGAAATCAGTCACTGACTGTCCAGCCGCACCCCCTGACAACACCAGTTCCAGAACCGTAACCATTTAAATGTTCTTATTCACTTGGTACTCCATTGTCTCAGATTTCCCCGTTTGACCTAGGCTGTCTCTTGTTCCTGCTTTGCAGAGAACCTATCTCTTGCCACATTTCCTTGACCTCCGTCAAATCTGGAGCAGTATTCCTTTCAGGATGACTCTAATCTGCTCACCAAGCAGGATCACACCCACAGCACTGAGGAGAAGCAGCTTCTGAAAGAGAGTAGTTGTATGGGAGCTTGAAAAAAAGATAACCCAGACTTCTCTTGTTTCTTTCTTATGTCACAAATGAAGTGTATCTTGCTACCTTCCTTACACTCATCCAATTCAAGTGTTCATGAAGATGAGAGGGGAAACAACAAATACAAAATAAAGTATTAGGACCCCGTCCCTAAACTTCTTCAAGTGCAAATCTATCTGCCTGAAACACCCTCTACTCGACTTCACTTGCCTCCATTTGTCTCAGGCTTTTGAGTCATCTAGACCTGGTGCAACGGGCTAGCTATGTTAGGCAAGTAGCTCACCCTTCTAAGCCTCACCTATAAACTGAGACTAACAGTGCCTGCCTCATAGAATTATTGAGATGATAACAAGAGTAACTAATGCAAAATGCTTAGCATTGTTCAGGGAACTTAGAAGGCATTGTAGAAATGGATGAATGAGAGAATAGCCAAGTAAATTGGCGAGAACTGACAGCATTTACCACCGCGTCTTTAATCTTAAGATTACCAACAAAAATGATGACAAACTACATGTCAAGCACTGTTCTAAATCCTTTCATCCTCACAACAATGCCAAGAGGTAAGTATTATTAGTATCTTTTAACAGATGAGAAAATAGAAGCACAGAACAGTTGATGATTTGCCCAAGGTCAAGTAATTAGTAGATGGTGTTGATAAGGAACATTTCTTTAGTATCTGCAGCACACTATACCCTGAGCTAGGTTTTGGGGATAATTCTTCCCTCCTAAGGCTTACAGTCAGCTTGTTGGATAGAACACAGATGCTCTGTTGTGTCTCTTCATGTCCCCTAGTGCAGAGCTGTTCAAACACTAAGCCACAACCAATTTAATATACAGAAGGAAGAGAAAGAGAGGGAGGGAGGAAGGAAGGATGGAAGCAAGCAATGGAATAAATTGGAATGGCATGGGATGGGAAAATTAAGATGTGCTGCACATAGTTAGAGTAATCATCGTTTCATGAAATCTTCCATGTGTGTGATGCATCTCCACGTAAAATGTGTTCAGTGTAGGTCAAAAAATGTGAAAGTCTCTTCCTTAACTCATCGCACACTGTCTACATTATCCTCCCTGAGGTCCCTGTGGCAACACTCTTCACACAAATGGTGCTCCATGTATCCAACAAGTAGCCTTTTGTGCTTAAAACACACCTTTACTGGGGGAAAACTAACATCTTGCCACATTTTGCCTTAGTTCCAAAATCCAAAGAGTCATCTAAAGTTGGCATTGCTGACCAGATGAAAAAGATGCATTGCCACCCTCTAGAAGCCTACCCTCAAGAGCAGATATCCACACAGAATGGCTTGAATTTTGAGGAGGCTATCAGATTGCTGGAACAGAAAGCAGTGGGCACTCTTTACTGGCCTGCGTGTCATACCCAAGCCTGCTGGGCTGACTCTTGATTTATTCTGTGCATGAACATGGACATGTCTTCCATAGATTATTTGTTCCCTATCAAGAGATGCAGGGAGGAAAAAAAAAACCCATATATTTTCAAGTGCTGTGGCTTTCACACGAGGCACATTTGTCATAGACATAGGTTTCATCTATAACTCATTGTGAGACCAGAACGTGTTTGTTGCAGCCACAGTTATATTCTCTAACAAATTCTCCCAAAGGGCCCCCCTTTTCTATTTTCTGGCATCAGTGTTCAGGGAGAGAGAGTGAAGTTGTCTCTCTTTTGTCCTAATTGTTTTTTGTAGCCCTATTTAGAGCCATGTCAGTGCTGCTACTTTCAGGCACTGCCTTTTTCCACACCACTCCCCACTCTCAAGGTGTTTATAGTATATTATTTACCCACAGTAACCAAGGGTGATGCTTATTTTCAATTCCAGGACTCATCGCTCCTGCTTCTCCATTTCCAGCCATTACTTTTTTATTCTTTTTGTACCCTGCAGGATCTTATGAAATATAAAGTATAATGAAACATTCAAACCGTTGGCATTCCCCGTATGGGTTTTCAGAGAAGCAGCAGCATTCGCTCCCTGTAGCTCTCATTTCGTTAGTTACCTGGGCGCTCAGATGACGCTGTCAGAACAGCAAAGCAGATCCACCTGAAACCTATTTTCATCCTTGTCGCCGTCAACGCCATCATCCTACTTCCACTTCCGGGACGGATTATACAAACGCCGGCCTAGCTGCACTAATAGCCCTTCATCCCGAAGCCTGCCTCCCTCACTCCTGGAAATGTCCTGGTTCCAGGTCAGCCTTAGAGGGCTGATGGGGGTGGGGGAGACAGAGACAGGACGTAGAAAGCCGGGGGTGGGCAGTGGCACAAGGACGGGGACTTAGCTCCCAGGGGCATGTCCTGCATTTATGTTCTCTCTTTGAAATCCCTGCTGTGACTTGTAGAATTTGCCCCAAAATGAATAAGTTCATAGCAAAATGAGGGTGCATGAACGTGACACTCAAACAACTGGTACAAAGATTAAAATGGAAAGTTCCTCCCGTGGGTGTCTTTGCAATGACCTCAAGAACTGGTGCTTGGGGACATTTGGCCTCTCTCTGAGAGCCAAGCCTGGGTCCTTCTCAAACCAAAAATGCCAGGAAGATAAGGTAGCGATAAGGTAATTTCTCAGAGGCAGGATGGTTTATAGAGTAGAAGAAATATCAGGGGCCAGGGGACTCCCATGTTCAAGACTTTTTCTACCACTGAATTGTTGTTGCACCTTGAGGACCTTCAGTTCTCCTGGGTGTAAAGGAAGCAGGGGCTTTTTTTTACTAAAACTCTTAAGATCTCAGCTCTGGTCCCACGGGTCCCAGGCCTCACGGGTCCCAGGCCTCACCCTTGGCTTTCAGTCACAACTCAAATGTCTGCACCCCTGCCCTGGCCTCACAGCTGCACCCTGCCCCCATCATTTCTCAGAAAAGAAAGCCTCACTTTATTTGCTGCATTCCTGGCCAGTCTGTGGGTAGCAGGGCTTTCCCGGCAGCCCCCAACTATGTTACAACATTTCATGTGGTGCGTCCGGGTGACCTTCCAGCATTTTCTCCTTCAGGGTGACTTGAGGTGGCCATGAAGGACTCTGCAGAGGACTATTTTCCTTCAGGACTGGCCCCTCACATCATTTCAGGCAGGACAGGGTCTCCATGCCCACCCCTGTCCTTCGCAGCATTTGAGCTGCCATCACAGGGTCCCTTGTTACCTGAGAGAGCTCACAACTGGACAGCTCCAGCCAATTTGTCCATCATCATTTTTCCCTGGCCGGAGATGACTGGTAACACAGGGCCTGTCTCCAGGATCTTTCAACCAAGCATCTTAAGATTCAGAAATAGTCAGCAGCTGTTTTGTTTTTGTTTTTGTTTTTGTTTTTTTCTAACCAGGCTGCTGCCAAATCAATGAGAAAAATTGAGGCCAGAGGTGGGGTGGGCAGAGTGAGAAAGAGAACACATCAAGTTGGAGAGGGGGCAGGGGAGAGAGAGGGGAGCGAGCGTGTGTGCTCTGTCCTACTTGAGTTTCAGTGTTCAGTCCTGCCACTGGTCACATGCAACAGTTCAAGAGAAGGTAGTAGTCTGGGTTTACTTCTTGCAACTCAAAGAATCCTAAACGAAACATTGTACAGAAGAGACCCTAAAGTCCTCTAGTCTAAAAAGCCACTCAGTGCTTAGAGTTCCTCTGCCAAGTGTTAGAGTGGATGCCGCTTGTGACAAGGAACTGGCTGCTTCCTAAGGCCACACTCTAATCAACTCCCGTCATTATGATTAAATTATTCGCCTAAACTGAAGCCTTCCCCACAGCACTTTCCTCTTATTAGCCCGAGAACTACCCCTTAGAAAAAACAAACATACCTTCCAAATGGGAGTTCTTTAAATATTCCAAGCAAGTTGAAATGACATCTCTTACTTAAGGTGTTAACAGTTTTTGTTTGTTTTTTTCCGCAAGCCTCAAATGTCCAATTTCTTCCTCTCTTCCTCAGAGACTGCCTGTTTTAAATCCTTTCATCTTCCTGACAAGAGTTTTCTGACTACCAAATGGTATGGAGCCCAGAACTGGACATGATGCTCCCAGGAGGGTCTGAGCAGGGCAGAAAACGGCAGACTTCAGTCTTCCCTGAGTCCAGGACTATGGCACTCACAAACTTATTGAACTTATTGTTGACTAAAATCCCCCAATTTTTTTTATACGTGTCACAGGTAAGTTGCTACCTCCTCAGCCATGTGCTTATGAAGTTGGCTTTTAGATCCATGTGTCAGATTATAGGCCCTGCCCCTACAAAGTTTCATATCAAATTCAGTGGATCAAGAATTGAGAATGATGAAGAAAATGTTCTAGAGAAGGATGGTGGTGATGGTTGCATGACAATGTGAATGTACTTAATGCCACCGAACTGTACACTTAAAATTAGCTAAAGGGTAATTAATAGTATTTGTATTATAAATATTTTACCACCATAAAAAATTAAAGAAATTTGAGTATGGACTGGATATCACAAACTTACGGAATTGCTATTAATTTTCTTAGATGTGATGGTTAGAATTTGAGTGACAGGAGACTATTTTTAGGAGATAAGGAAGTATTCAGCAGTCAAATTTTATGAAGTCTGCAGCTTGCTTTCAAATTGCTAAAAGAATAAATATTTAGAAAACCAAGTAAAGAAAACCGATAAAATACTAATGTTGTTCAACCTAAGTACTCCTTAGCTGAGCATTCATTACAGTATTCTTTCAACCTTTTTTAATAGTGTATGGAATTTTTCTTATTAATAAGTTGGAGAAAACTCAGCCCAGCATTTTAGTGGGTGAAGATCACTTTAAATTATGAGTCTGTCATTTTTGCTATCCTTCTGGTGTTCACGTGACTACAGATTAAATACATAATACTGACACATCTTCATTCCTGTCATAAACAGAATTGCTGTGGAGGGCGTGATTGAGGACTTAACAGTGGGTTGGCCACGAAGCGTCTTACTCCAAGCCCACATCAGCTCATCTGTCAGTGCCTTTATATATGGTCGTTCAACAAGTCAAGTATTCATTTAATTATCCTAGAACCGCATCGTATTTCTCCATCATTCCACAAGAACGTGGAAATGACACACACTGCTAGTTTCTTTGTTGAAGTTCATGTAACTTATGTCTCTGCAAGTGGCCCAGCATCACAGAATGACAAGCCTGAGCTTTGGAGTCTGACCCCCTCCCTTTCAGTCCTCACTGGGCCACTCAGCAAGCAAGCACAGATAAGCTTAATGATCTGTCTGGACTTTCATTTCAATTGGAACAGGATAGAATCGGTTGCAATGACTCATTAGATTTTTGTGCTGGTCTCATACTGCGTCCCAGGCAAGGCGCCACGTGCTAGACAAAGAGCAAAGACTGTGGCCCGGGGAAGGTGCAGAATAAGTTGAAGCTCACCTCCCCAGGGCCCTGGTGAGAAGATGATCCTCAGAAGGAGTATATGCTTCACCAGCTCTTCTTTAGCAGAGAACAAGGTCTTGAGACTGACCAGGGATCTGTGATGAGGAAAAGAAGGATGGAACAGGAAGACCAGACTATGTTGTGTGATGCCCCAGCGACAGGAGAGCACCCGAGTCCCAGGGCACAGCCTGCGAGTCTGGGAGTCTGCGATGGTCAGAAGTTACAACAGGAGGGCAGAGAGGTGGGAAGAGCTTTCAAAGAAGCCTGCACTCACTTCCTAACCAACTCTTAATCTGCCTGAAGCCATCCTTGCCTAAGCACAGCTTAAAAGATGTTATCACTTCTATGTGGAATCTAAAAAGTACAACAAATGAGTGAATATAACGGAGCAGAAACAGACTCACAAATAGAGAACGAACTTGTGGTTACCAGTGGGGAAAGGGAAGAAGGGGCAAGAGAGGGGTCGGGGTTAAGAGATACAAACATCAATGTATAAAATAAATAAGCAACAAGGATCTATTGTACAGCACAGGGAATATAACTATTACTTTGTAATAATTTTAAAGGGTGTATAATCTATAAAAATACTGAATCACTATGTTGTACATCTGAAACTAATATAATATTATAAATTCGCTCTAACCCTGTGCTCTGTTTCCTGTGCTGAGTCATGCTGGTTCTGCACCTTTTATAAAAGAATGTTGCCTAGAGCCTGAAATATACAGGAGAAGCCCATTCTCTAGGCTCTGATCTTTAAGGTTATAATGCTTTTTTATCCACATATAGATAAAATGTTGCAGAGCAGAGAATAACATTTGTCTTGCTGGAGGTTTACAGGGACACCATGACCTGACCTACGGAGACAGCTGCAAGAACAAAGAATTCTGACACCAAGAAGTTTGCAACAACCAACCACCCTCCCACCCTTTCTGGTATAAAAGGAGCCTGAATTCTGACTTGGGTAAGATGGTTCCCCAGGGCATTAGTCTGCCATCTTCTCGGTCTGCTGACTTTCAGAATAAAGTCGTTATTCCTTGCCCCAATACCTCGTCTCCTGATTTATTGGGATGTCATGCGGTGAGCAGAATGAGTTTGGACTCGGTAACACTCAGTCCCTCTGGAGCATCACTTTTTCCTTTAATACCTAAATAAGACGGCTCAGGAGGAAAGTCCTCAGAAGTCTCCCCTATTTGCTTGCATTTCCGAGGGGCTTCTGTCCTTGCCATCACTCCCTCTGATTTCCCACTCCCTTTCCTGCTCCTGCCTCTGAGAGCTACTACCTCTATTCTTTCCAGCATTTCTTCCCCCAGAACAGACATTTCCCATGTGTTCCTTTAATTTACTAGGAATATAAGGCTATTGTATGTAACAGATTTTTCAAAATAATGTCATAAATAATAAGGGATAATTATAGCCCAGGGCAGGAAATAACTTTATATCTCAGTTCCTCAAAACTGAACCCAGTGGCCTGCCTGCCGCCATATTGGATCCCTCTTCTTCCAAAATCCTTTCCCATCCTCCCCCTACTTTATTCCAAGTCCTGGGGACCAATATGAAAACCCCAAATTCCTGACATTTTATTATCCAGATCACTTTTGCTTTTCTGTCCAAATCTCTCCTATCCCACTACCCCTAAGAGACCTTATGTTTTACAATTAAAAACAGCCCATTCTAGAGTTTTCCTAAACATGAATTTTTTCTCCCTCAAAAAAAACTCTACCTTCACCAGCACTAGTTAATTTGTCATCTCTACCATGAAATTAGAAGATCTCTGAGGGCTGGAACTCTTGTCTGGATAACCAGCAGCCAGCACAGTGATGGATGGGTAATAGATTCTCAGTAAACCAAGGAAGGAAGCAAAGAAATACATCTCTAATGGTGGAATATCAAATTGTAGGCACTTTTCCTGCATTTCTGAAATTGTATAGTGTCACTTCCTAGTTAAAAATTCCTCCAGTGAACTCTTTGGAGTAGATAAGCTTCCAGCATGTTCTTTTTGCTTTCTTCCTCCCTGTCTTAGAGGAGAAGGTCCCCCACTTGTCCACAGATATAACCCACATTCTCCAATATTTGTTTTACTAATAATAAAGTAGATATTTTAGTCATATTCCAACAAATATCAACTTTATTAGTAGTAAAGTGATTTTTTGGTCACATTCTCTATTCCTTCTCACAGTAATATAGTAGATATTTTGGTCTTTATAAAAAAGTTGCTCTTCAGCAATGGTGTTCCACTACACTCAGAATAAAGTCCAAATTCTGTGCCATGTTTTGATCAACGAGGTCTTTCTCTGCAACTGTAACTCCCTCCACTCTTCCCTCCTGTACCACACTGTAGCCCCTCTCACCCTCTTCCTATTTCAGAGCCCTCATCAAACTCATTTCTGCTTTAGGGCTTTGCCTTTGGTTCTCCATCAGCCACCCTCCACCCCCCACTGCCAGCTGGCCTCTTTCTTGTCTTTTGGGTCTCAGCTCAAATGTTACCACCCCAGAGGAGTCCTTTGTGGTCACTCAAATCTCACACCACCTTCTGACTTTTTAATTACATCATCTTTTAAAAATTTTCTGTATCACACATATCATGACTTAACATCACCTTGTTGTATGTTCAATAATTTATTTCATCTTATTTTCTACTCCTTGTCCACCACCAGTGGAAATATCAACTCCAGTAGGGCAACACTTTATTTTTCTCTATATTCCCAACCCCTAGAATAGCATGTGGCACATAGCAGGCACTTCATAGAGATTTGTAAAATGGATTTAAGAATAAATTTATTAACACCATAGAAATTTAAAAATCTTTCACTTAATTAAATTTTTAAATTTTTCATAAAAAAGAAATACAGAAATATACCACAACTTGAGATAACAAATCTTAAAAAATAACATAAAATAAAGTAAATGAATAAAAAAATACAAGTGTTCATCTAATCTACTCATAGCTTAAGATATTAGGAAATTCAGAAGCAACCTTGAAGAACTATGTTTGCCTCAGAAACATTTATGTACATAATTCAAGTAATAACAGCTCATGAGTGCTCCACGATATACTTATAAAATCTGTCCAGCTACAGTTTCACATACTGCAGAATAATCTTAGATTTTCCTATAAACACACACTAATTGAGATCATCTTGGAAAATATGGCCACATTTTTATGCCAATTCTTCACAGTCTACATTTGAATGGAAGATGACATAGACAGGGAAAGATGAAAGGCTTCAAGAAGCAGACAGTGATTCTCAGATATCTCTAAAAGTAATTGATCTTTTCTAATATCTCCCAACATGGATTTATTTCCCACATCATCTGGTCCACTCTTCTTTGGACTCCTCTTTAGGACTTATTAGATGTTAGTCTTCACCCTGGTAAAAGCTTGGGTTGTTTTTTACATGGCCTATATTAAAGATATGTTCTCCAGATTCTCTGTCCAATGTCAAAGTCCAAACTAGACTGGCCCAAGGGTAGTTCCTGTACACTCCATAGACTCAGTGTTCAATCTGGGTCACACTATAAAAGGTTCCCATTTCCCATTTCCTTTGTCTGGTGGCCTCTGGTTATATTTTCAGGGTCTATTTGCTTCCCAGGCTTTATCCACATAACCTGTTCTCTGTTCTCTGTCTAAGCTTGTTACCCATCCCTTCCCTTTATCCTTCCCTCTGCCCCCCACCACATTCCTACAGCCCTGGTTGAGATCTGGTCCCTTCAGTTTTCCAGGAAGAACGTTTTTACTCATTGCCATCACCAAAGTATCTTCTCTGATTAGTTATACTTCTCCCAAGGGTTTAGAAGAGCCAAGTAAACCTTGAAGACACTACATTGAGTGAAATAAGCTAGTCCCCAAAAAGGACAATTAGTGTATGGTTTCACTTATAACAGCTACCAATAGTAGTCAAACTCATGGAAACAAAGTGGGTGGCCAGGGTGTTGGGGCAAGGGTGAAAGGGGCGGTTGTTGTTTAATGGGTGTAGAGCTTGCCCATTCTGCAAGATGGAAGAGTTCTGGAGATCTGCTTCACAACAATGTGAATATACCTAATGATACTGAAATGTACACTTAAAAATTTTAAGTTATACACGTTTTATGCCCAATTAAAACAAGACAAAACAAAGCAAGTAAGCAAGTAAATTGCTGTAATCCCAGGCAATATTCCCAGGAACTGGTACTCTCCAACCATGTGCAATATCCCATTTTTATCTTCCTTTCAATCTGTGGGAAGTAAACCTCTCTCACAATCCACCAAGGTACTGCTTGACTTCAGAAATCCCCTTCCCTCCACGGTGCCCATCATTTTAACAATGGAGCACACTATTTCATTTTGGAGTTATCTATTAGACTTTGGATTCAGATGACTATTTAATCACTGCTCCTTTATCCTTCCTTCCCCTTAGATCCCTTTACTCCTCTGTGGAGCTTCACTCTGCTTCCATGAGCACATGTGCAAACAGCCTTCTTCCTATTTGCATTTCACTTCCACCCACGGCCAAACCCTCTCCCAAGCTGCACTCTAAACTCAGAACATCCTCCCTATCTAAACTCATCTACTTTTCTCCCTCCCTTTACTTAAATGGCTCCTAAAAGCCTGTTTTCATAAAAAGTCTTTCTAGAACAATTAATATTATGTATTTATAGTTTATTTTCCAGTGGCTTCCAAAAAAGAATTTATGGCCTATATGATCAGTAGGGGAAAAATTACTCTTCTTATGTACAACATAAATTGTATCTCACAACCTACTATGCTTATCTCTCTGACTTAAGGAACTTAAAATTTTTACTTAATTATATTCTTAATATCAATTTATTTATTACCAGTACCACTATCATCCCATACTAAACATTCTGGAAGACACTGGAAATGATACATACCACCTATTATGAAATTTACAGTGTGTAAAGCACTTATACTAGAGCACTTTATAAAGGACCTCATTTTTATAATAACCCCTCAAATGTGGGGAAAAGAATTAAACTTTTAAATCGTGTATCTCCCAACCTGAAAAAAAATAAGTAATAAAACTTTATTCATATTTAAAATACAAGTTGGCAGCAGTCTCTGGATTAGACTTCTGGGGAATGTGGGTCTACTGTTTTGCCATCATCATCATCTTTTGTATCTAGCACAGTTGTGGGCACATGATGAACACTCATTATATATACTCATTCTGTATTTGGTGGATGAATGAATAAATGATTGCAGAAAGTTTTCTGAGATCACATCAAGGGTGGATCCTAAAATTGGGGTTTAATTCAGCCCTCTCAGACATTACTAATTTTTTTATTTTTATTTTTTCTTTTTATTCAGAAGTAAAGAACTTCTTAGCTCTTACCATAATCATATTCATTATTGCCAATATCCCTTTTCACGTTACTATTAATTACTATCTTTAATTTTATAGGTTATGAGTTGAATTTAATAATGACTCAAAAAGAGGGACCTACAAGATAGGTGAGCTTCCAAAAGGTGGCAGTAGAGTGTCAATCACATGACCCAAGCTGGAAGGCCTTCAACACCTGGTTAATTCGCTTGACATAGAGAAAGTATACTTTATCTCCTTTTAGTTCCAAAATTAATGTATTATTTTAAAAAAACTTAAACTATATTAACTATTATAGCAGAAAATATTTTGAATATACTTTTGAAAGAAAAAAACAAACTCCGAGGTCAAGTGCAAGGGCTTCTTCACTCGTTCTGCCTCTTGAGACAATCCAAATCACCTCTCAGTGGCTTGTTCTCCAGTATCAAGCTTGTTCCAACCAAATTTCCCTGAGCAGCTTATTTGTTGGAAGATTTTGTCTCCTCTTTTTCTCAGCCTATTCACCTTTCCCACACTTTGCAAACTAATGAAAGATATGCCCTCTGTCTACCTTTCAAAGAGTTGGATCGTTTCTGTGCACTGCAAAATCAAAAAGTAGAAGAAATAGGTGCAGCAGAGCACGATGTTGCTGAGACAGGTTTTACTCAATCAAAGAAAGTATTTACATTTTCTTCATGTTAGTTTTCTCCATCCCACTTGTCAAGATTCTATTTCCCCAACTCATAGCTCACTGAATGCATGTATGGGCAAAAGCCAAAACAGAGTTCCATACTGAAGGGGACACTGGAGGTTCAAAACAAGGGAGTAAACTTATTTATTAAGCAAAGTTCAAGATCCATTACAGAAATGGAGCAGAAAAAAAATCAACATCTAAAAGACACAGAGAAAAGATCAAGTCACTTTTAGGGAGCTGGAAGTCATTCAGAATGTCAAGATGAACGTATGATTTCCATCAGCACCTACTTGTCTGCAGGCCCCTATTAATGAAATTTCCATGCCTCGGGTTTCTTGCTCCCTAGTCAGCAATGTTTTCTATCATATAAATCTTTGACCACCTCCTCATTGACCAGAGCTGGTTAAACTAGGGTTGGCACTAACTCAGTAACAGCCAGTCTTCCTGCTGGCTAGTGACATATGATCCCTGGCTTGGCATCGAAAAATAAACTGGTCCAGTAAGTTTCCTTTCTCAGAAATTTGAACTAAGAACATTAAGAAAGGGAGTGAGATATGAGCAAGAATTGAAACTGAGATAGCTATAATGAGACATATACATGATAAAATGATGAAGAAATGGAAGTTTTTGGTAAGGATAAAAAAAAGCATAAATACAGAATAGAAATAGACTCATAGATATAGAATACAGACTTGTGGTTGCCAAGGGGGTGGGGGGTGGGAAGAGATAGACTGGGATTTCAAAATTGTAGAATAGATAAACAAGATTATACTGTATATCACAGGGAAATACATACAAGATCTTATGGTAGCTCACAGAGAAAGGAATGTGACAATGAATATATATATATGTTCATGTATAATTGAAAAATTGTGCTCTACAATGGAATTTGACACAACATTGTAAAATGATTATAAATCAATAAAAATTTTTATAAAAAAAAGTCAAGTAAGAAAGAAAAATGTAACAGATATGCAGAGATCAGCAAAGCATACTCCTCTAAGAGCTTTTTTAAAATGCACTTTTTTTCTTAATCTGTCCCACAACTTTACCATCATAAGCATTAACAACAAAGAGATGTGGCTAACCTGGCCATGGTCCACTGCACTACCTTTGTTTTTCCTACTACTATTGTAGCAAGCTTTCAAAGTGCCTCTGCATCTCTCTTCTCATTCTGTTGTCCAAAGCAGCCCATTTTACAGATTATAAAATTGAGGAACTGAGAAGATAAGTAACTGGGCCAAGTGAGTTTTTGGTGACCTTCAGCAAGGAACTTACTTTTTTTTTTTTTTTTTTTTTTTTTTACTTTTTTGACATTATTCACTTCACTGAACCATGACTATATTATAGGACTTACGTTAGCATCAGTCAGATCCTACTTTTTCACTGGCCAGAGGTATTTTGCCTCCATGCCCTGCTTCTCATTCAGATTATCAGTTACATACTATAAATTATTAAATGCCTAAAAGTATAAGGCAACATTTTTAATATTTAGCTTAATAACTTTCTAGAGTGTGCCATTATTCTGCTGCTGCCATTCCACTGAGCTTCGTGTAAATGACATTATTAAACTGCACCAGCAGCACAAACTTTCCTTCTTTAAATCATGCACTTCAGAATATTTTATTAATAAAGTCTTTGCAATAGAAGTCTTTCCATCACTTACTCTTTCTCACCAAACAAAACGAACAAAAAATAATTTGCTCTAGGCCTTTAATAAGGGCTAATTGGAAAATTAATCATAAAATTTCTATAGCAGTGACGAAGTTGCTTTGGAATGCTTCTAAGTATTTAATTGAGTATCCTTTGCTGTAAGTATCAAGTCCTAAAAGTATGATAGAAGGAGGAACAATCTAAGTAAATACATATCCTGGTAAATTTCAAAATGGCTAAGAATTGGTTAAAATAATTTGTAAAATTGTGTTAATTGCTCTGTTCGTCTCCAGTTGTTGCCATGGAAATAAGTACACAGTTAAAACACGTACATATGTGGACACAAACACAAGCTCACAGGATATTTTGTACTTATACATTTATCCACATTCTCATTATGTTCCACACAAATGAAAAATTCTCAGTAATCTCATTGCTGTTACTCTCAGAAATTTGTAAAAAGTAAAGTAAAACATGGAACTGGTAAACCATAGAGAAACTTTTCAAAATAGCATATCCCACAAAACCCAGATATTTAAAATAAGCATGTGTGAGTATATAATGTGAGATTCCACATAATGTTTTATTCAAACCTAATCAGAGTGAAGTCTTCGTGAGTAGGAGGGATTTCGCTCAGAGCAGCTGTGTCTTCGAGCTGCATCCTTGCTGAACTTGAAGGTTAACAGGTAGGTGTCAAAGACACCCAGGCCCCTCCAAGGCTGGCATTATGAGTTCTTTGTGATTGTGCGGGGGATGCATTAGCATGACCCTGTAGCTACAGGACTGCGGGGAACCAAAGCCCCACCCTTGGATATTATTGCATTACAGCTTTGGCTGACACTCCGAGGCAGGGAGCCACAGGATAACAAAATACGCTTTTAAATTTCCAAAACCTCATTCGCATTAAGAATCTCAGAGGAAGAAAGTTCTGATTGAAGAACCACAGCTGTCCCTTTCAGTCGTCCCTCTGGACTTTCAAGGAAGCAGCTGGTAACTGGCCTGTCCCCACACTTTCAGTTCTCAGGATCCTGGGTAACAGAGCAATTCAACTTATTACTGTTCGAGGAAAACCTGGCTACTGCAGCCCAGCTGATGGAGCCAGAGATGGTCTTCCTGATATGGCCTGAGAACCTCGGTAATATTTTAACCCAGGATTGCAAATAAACCACTTACATGCTACTGACTTAGGGGGTCGGTAATGATTTTTACTTGAAGAGTTAATTTCATTTTCCTTAGCACTAAAGCCTCTTGGCTGTCGGGGTGAGAGTCAGGAAGGGCGGGCAGAGGATGGCTTGTTCTAAGGGTCTGCAGCAAAGTTTATAAATTAAAGACACTATTAACCAAACATCTGCCTCTGTCAGTTTCTCTCTTTCCTTCTCCCTCTGTCTCCTTCCCTCCTTCTCTCACCAATTCTCTTAGAATCTAAGGCTCCTAAGAATTTTTAATTTTTTAAGAATTGACTACAGATTGAAGTCATGTGCCACCAAATTGTCCCCCAGAAAGACTGATGCCAAGTGACCTTCTCACCAGCAGGATCTGAGCTAGACCACCTCGCAGTAATCTCACCAGCTTTGTAACCAACACTTGCCCACCGTTGCCAATTTCATAAAGGAACATATTCCTCTCTTTTGTTTTACTAGAGTCCATTTTGCCAATAGTTTAACTGATCATTTTCGTAAATCTAGCCTTTGAAACTGTTTATGAGTATGTTTCATAGTAGTAAATCAATCTTGCATTCTTAGGATTAAATCTATAAGATGATAATGAATGATTCTGTAAATATCCTGCCAGCCTTCGTTTGATCTCTGTTATTTAGGATTTCAACAAGTTTATGAATCAGGGACATTGGTCTCTGACATCTCTCTGGTAGCTGAGGACTGGAGCAGTCACCAGTGCCTGGAACACCAGCAGGCCAAACACTGTGAGGAGTTTTTAGGTGCACAGTGTGGTAAAGAAAATATAAGGAAGAGTGTGTCTCATGGCCAAAATAAATTACAGAAGCTTATAACTCATTTTAGTATATTATTGATCCTAATATATCCTATCTTAAAGAACTCTGTTAAGATTTGTTTTATCTGTGGTTTATTACATTCATTTGGCTGAATATATGAAATGCTTTCTGTATAGAATAACTCAAATTCTGACAGGACATTTGAGTGTTTAATATTTTGAAGAGGGTATAGGTTTCTTTTGTTCTGTATTTGCCATAAGTATTATGCCAGTTTCAAAATACTGAACCATCTTTTCCTCAAAAAGGGCTTAAATGGAAAGCATATCATTTGTTCCTTGAAAGTTTGAAAGAATATTTCCATGAAATCAACTAGCCTCAGTGACTTTTGTTAACAATTATTTTACTGATTTTTCAATTTCTTTTCAGTTATTTATATATTTTGGTTTTCAACTCTTCACAGATACTTTCAGAAATTCTTTTTTCAAAAAAAGTCTATGTCATTAAATTTTCAAATTAATATGTAAATTGTATACACATACTTGATGTTTAAAAAATTTTGTCACTCCTTGCTATATTCACTTTTATTTACAATATTTTATTAGCATTTTCTCTCCTTTTTTTACTAAACCTTCCAAAGTGTTTATTTTTAATTGTTTTCCAGTTTTATTGAGATACAGTTAACATACAATACGGGGAGTCTTCCATCCTCTTCAATTTTTTGGAATAGTTTGAGGACGGGTATTAACTCTCTTTTATGTTTGGTAGAATTTCCCTGCTATGCTGTCTGGTCCTGGACTTTTGTTTGCTGGGAGCTTTTTATTACAAGTTCAATTTTGCAGTTCGAATCCAGTGATTGGCCTGTTCAGATTGTCGACTTCTTCCTGATTCAGTCTTGGGAGGTTGTATGTTTCTAGAAATTTGTCCATTTATTCTAGGTTGTCCAATTTGTTGGCATATGACTATTTGTAGTATCTTTTTATGAGTTTTTATATTCCTGTGATTTTTTTTTACTCTCCTTTCTCATGCTTTGTGTTTCTGATGTCATATTTTACATCTTCATGTTTATCCCTTTACTACTTATTGTAATTATAGTTGATTTTATAATTTTTTGTGTTTTGATCTTTGTACCAGCTTATTTAAAGTGGTTGATCACACACCTCACGAGTGGAGTCTCGGCTTCCCACAACCCTCCTGTCCGTCCCACCAGCCTTTTAACCAGACAAGGGAACTTGTCTTCCTTATGTTGGACCCCAGGGCTGGGGCACCCAATATGTTACTTGAACCACTCAATCCCCAGGGAGGATCTCCACCAGCGCAATTTTCATTTTCCTCTGAGTCCCCTCCTAGTGGCTCAAGTCCTGACTTGATCATTTCTCTTCCCTTCCTACCCAGTTCTGTGTGGATCTGTCTTACAGCTTTTGTTGTACAGGTAGCTTTTTGCCAGTCTCCAGTTAGTTTCCAGTGATAATAGTTACACATGAAGATGTATTTTTGATGTGTTTGTTGTAGGGGGGAGCTGAGTTCTGAATCTTCCTACTTTGCTATCTTGATTGACAACCCCCCATCTCGTTTAGATACAATAAATAGAAAAAGCAAATAAATCTTTTCTTCTTGTGAGAACTCTTAAGATTTACTCTCCTAAATGTTAGCTATAGTCATCATGTTGTCCATTACATGCCCAGTATCAATATATCTTTTGACCCTCTTCCTCCAATTTCTCCTGCCCACCCCCACCACTTCCCTCCTCTGATAACCACAAATCTGATCCTTTTTTATCTGACTTTCAGAGTTTTTTGTAGTTTTTCTTGTTTTTGTAGACACCACATACAAGTGAGAACATATAGTATTTGTCTTTCCCTGTTTGATTCTTTCACTTAGCATAATGCCTTCAAGGTTCATCCATTTTGTCACAAATGGCAGGATTTTCTCATTTTTATGGCCGAATAATATTCTATTGTGTATATATACCACAAATTCTTTATTCATCCATCAGTGGACACTTAGGACATTTCCATGTCTTGGCTACTGTAAATAATGCTACTGTGAACACAGGGGTGCAGGGATCTTTTGGGGTTAGTGTTTTCATTTCCTTCCACAGCACTTTTAAAATCTTTCCTTTTCTATGATTTTATTATTTAATCTTTACCACTTTACTTAGGTGTATCTATTTATAGTTTTCTTTATTTGAATGCTACAAAATTTCTTCATGTTCCCTCTTTATTCATTAATTAATATAAAAGTAAAGTCTCTGGATCTGTTTTTGAGTAAGATTGTCAATCTTTTATAAATTTTGGTATATAATGGTCTCTTATGTGTTCTTTTCCAAGTTGTTTATTAATGTATTATTGGTTTCTTTTACAGTTCAAGATTATTTAGAAGAATATCCATTGACAGGTGATTCAATAAAGAAATCATGGTGCAGCTATACAATGGAATACTACTCAGCAATAAAAAGGGCCAAGCTACTGATACATGTAACAATATAAATGAATCTCAAAAGCATTATGTTAAGTGAAAGAACCCAGACTCCATAGGCTAGATGATGTATAACTCCATTTATATGGTATTTGCTAAAATTAAAACTCTAGGGCCAGAAAACAGATTGTCCAGGGTGGGAGTGGAGAGAGGCATTTAACCTCAAAAGGGTGTGGAAATATCCTGTGTCTTTACTGTAGTGGTGCTTACACAACTCTATAAATTTGTCAAAAGTAATAGACTTGCACACTTAAAGGGTAAATTTTACTATATATAGACCAATCAACCAGACTAAAAAATAATTAATTTGTAATACAACCTATATAAATATAATCCACAAAAATAAAAACTCTCAGATCCTCAATAATATTTTAGAGGGTAAAAAGATCCTGAGATCAAAAAGTTAGAACCATTTTACAGATCATAATGAATAATATAATTTTTATTTATTTTTCATTTAGTTTATTATATTTGGTTAAAGCAGCATACTATTGGATTTTTAAAATCTAATCTGAATGTCTTCAGCTTTTAAGACTAGAAAGTGTAATTAGTATTAAAAATATTTTTCCTTACTCCAGTCTTCTTATTTTACCTTTTTTAAAACTCTACCTTTTGCTACGTGCAATTTAAATTTTCTCCCTTTAAATTGCACGTAGCAAAAGGTAAAGTTTGTGGCTATCTGAATTAAATTTTAAGTTTTTCAAACACAAGTATAGCTTTTCTAATTATCAGGGTAAAAAATAAAATAATGTTTTTTATCTTTCCCATATGCCTTGTGAAATCAGAAATTAATCCATTTATCCATCCTATCTTAGTCTAATCTCTGGTTTTGAGACATGGGCTATTATCATAATTCAGATTTTTTACATTATGTACATTAAAATCATGCATTCTGTTTTAAAATATATTAGGAATAATCATAAATATATAAATAAATATTTACTAAGCTACTTTCTTTCTTATTTATTCATCTTATCCCCTCCATTATCAAATGTTGCATGATTTACTTGTGTGTAGTGGGGGATCGTTGTGCATCCTCCATCTGTTTATCATGTCCTTTCTCCATGCTATTTACTCTGTCCTGAGGGGTTGGCCTGAATAACTTACACCACTGGGATCCCTGCTCTGAGTTTCCTGTTGGATTTGGCTTACAGGGCTAAGAGTTTGGAGGAGAAAGGGGAGCGAGATTAACATATATTTTCCCCTTGTGAGTTTGCATCAAGCTGGTATATTTTTTAGCAGAAAGTCATTGATCATCTCAAAGTGGCCTTATCTACATAACATACTCACATTTTGGATTCAATAATCTCTCTCTCCACCTCTTTTCCCCTTGGGCTCATAAGTAGTGACACACATCTCATCCACCCCTTTGTAATTAGTCTCTCTGTAAGTAAATTCTCATTTGAGCCTAATTTGAGTCTCCATCTATCTTGTGTACCGGTTATTCCTAAGTTTGCCCAGTTTCTTAAACTGGCATAGGATCTATTCATAATTTTGTTTGGAACATGATAAGCTTTTTCAATCCACCTTCACCAGTTTTTTTCTTGTTGTTGTTTGTTTGTTCAGTCCAAATATTATTGTTCAGTTTGCCTTTGCTTATTGTGGTGTTCCCATTGCTTGGCATTTTCCTTAAGTTCACATGTATTTTTTATGTTGGATCTTTGTTCTCTGTCTTCACTATCTGCTGTCTTCTCTCCCACTACTCTTGGTTCTCGTCCTGTGCCTCTGCATGCTGGAAGCACTCACACACTCACCCTTGACATTACCCATTTGGTGTTCTGCAACATACATTCTTCCCTTTACCGGCAGACACTCATTCTGTCGTTATGTGATTAGTTATCGGTTGTCTTTAAAAAAATTAACCCCACACCCAATGTTTATTTTCATAGCATTATTCTTCCAGATGGCTTTTGCTTCTGCTTCCTAAGAAATTTAACTTCTTACGACCTAGGTGTTCACCTAGTAAAGTAAAAGTATTAAGACTGAGTGTTTTTTAAATTAAATTTGTATTGAATTTTCTTTTCTTCCATGCAAAAATTCACTTTCTGGGTTCTATTCTTTTAATAATAAATCATTGAGATGGTATTCCACTTCCATATACTGTAATACTTAACATTTTTTTGTTTCCCTAAGGAATCATCCACTATCCAAATTTCCTCAGCTCCATTTCCTATTCATTTTTGGATGAACTGTCTCCTGGCTTATATATCCATCTGAAGAACAAGATTATGTAGACAACTTTTAGCTCCATTCCTCTGTCTTCTGAGCCATTATGTAGGCTAGATGTGCTGATCTTTCTACTCCCTGATTTTATATCACTTAGAGTAATTGGAATATATGGAATAATCTAATTTGCAGTTTTTCTTCCTATCAGGGCTTTTCCTGTTCTTCCATTTACAAGCTCTTTGCCTCTATGACATAATGGGCCACTCCCATTTTCATTTTATATCTGCCTATTTTGTGTTCTTTTTTCATTTTGCTTTTTAGTTCTAAAATATGTATAAAAAGAGCTACTGATAGTAAGAGAAAGTGGGGAATGGTGTCTCACCAAACCTCTAAGAGAATATCTCTATGCATGACAGCTGCTCATTTGAATGTTTGGGACAGAGCTGAGGGACTTGGAGCCAATGGCTGGACATTAATAGACCTTAAATATTTCTACCTTCTTGAAGATACTATATGAGTTCTATCTGAAAAAGCAAACCGTGTATAGACTACTAACCAGGGCAGAAATTCTAATGGCTTCATAGTTTATGGAAATTCTTCACAAATTATGGCCATCGATTGACATTTACTTCTACTTTTTAGTATCGTTGTGTGTTTTTCCACATTTCTATGTCTAGGCTGGGAGGAACTGCATAAGGAATTAATACACAGAAGGCTGGCAAGTACTTTGACACAAGTTTGTATATTCTAAAATGTAAGATAAACTTCTGAAAAAGTGAGGCTCAGATTGGAAATTCAGAGAATCTTTTTTCTGAGGTTGTTTTTGATGACATCAAGGTAAGATTACAAGGGCCACATTTAAAAGTCTTATTTCTCTTTAGATACCTTGACTATTATCGACTGTCAACTTATTGCTCAGATTCAAGAAACAGTCTAGATTTTGTATGGTTTGACGCTTATCAATTAGTGGGAATTCTTTTTAAGAAAAAGAATACAAATCATAATATGAAATTAGGTACAAAATGATTACTTATTTAAAATTTAAAAACATAATATAAGTTTTCAAAGCCTAACAAATAACACGAACATCACAAAATTCATAAAAATAACTTCTTATGAAGTTACCAACACAGTTATGTAACTCTTTTTTTTTCCTACACTTTTCTGGCTGCATACTTCTTAACCACTACTTCGTAGGACAACAATTTTATAATACAATTTTTATTAAAAGAAAAGAAATAATAATTCATTTCCTCTTGCATGATTGATCAAAATTAGTTTTACTAGAAAGTTTCAGCTTTGCAACTTATTAATGATATTGTCACATATATTTTTGCGTTGATATCAAACTTGGGAACAATTCTTTCAAGTTAATTTTTTATACAAACTATAAGATATAGAAATATTCTCCATAGCTCAGTATCTTGGCTCCATTCATTTGAAACTGTTTCTCCTCCAGTACTGACTGTACATGAGCAGTGCCCACCACTGGAGGACACATTCATATCCTGATACAGTCGTCTGTGATCCATTTCCTGCTAAGACCATTAAGCATCATCCTAGAGGCAGCAGTTGACCTGCACTTCTGCTAAATCACTTTGTGCTGTATAACATGTGGACTACATATGTACATAAAAATAGTGTGCACAAAACTTAAAGGAAATACGGTGTATTTCATGAAGTTCAGCAGTAATGAGATGACAATGTCTTGAACAACAGACTGATAAACAAGAATGGAAGCAGGTAAGGACCACTCCATATCATGGAATTACTGGAGATGGGATGGAAGTGGCTCCTACTGAACGTGTATTTCAGAGCAGGGAAAATCTTCCATTGGCTCAATAATGGACATGGAAGGCTGAGTTTAAAGATGTAATTGTGCCCTGGTCTGTAAGGAAAGTCTAATATATATGGAACAGTCTGGATTCAGGCTTCCCCAGATCATAAACCTTCCATTCTTTTGTCATTTCTGCTCTAGGTTTTGACCACAGGTTTTGACCTTGTGTTCTCTTAGGGGAAATAAAGGATAGATTTTATAGTCTACAAGCTCTAGGTTTAGAGTGCAGCTCTTACTCTTATTTGCTGTGACATCGGGAAAATTACTTTACCTGAACTTCAAATTTTTCATCTATAAATTAGGAATAGTAAAACCTCTTTCTTAGAAATCTGTAAAGATGAAATACAACATTGTACCTAAGGTCCTAAGACTTGATGTGCAATTCTCTTTTTTCCATAATCCTGTCATCTGATCCTTTTCAAATCGTAAATCCATATTACATAGATGAACTTGATAGGACTTTTTTAAATCATGCTACATTATATAGCATAAAAGTAAAGAAACACATCTCTAAAACTCCCTCCCAATTCAAAGATGGTCTCAGTGCTGCTTTTCTAGGGAAAAAAAAATCAAGGAATTGGGAACCATCAGAATGAGGATAAGATGCAGAAAAGGGACTAAGGTGACTTAAATATATGGAGGTCTTCAGGGGGCTAGGACAGCTTTCAATCCCCTGGAATTTCTTTCAAGGATCTGAACTCAGTCAAGCCATGATGAAACTCTCCATCCTAGGATAACAGCCTACTTTTCTATATTTGCTTTGACTGTTTTCCAAAAAGCTCAGATCTCTAGTTTCTAAAGACTCCTTCCATGTCCCTACCACCAACCTTTTGCTCACATGCTGTGTGCTCCATTCACTATTTTTTTTTTAATTGAAGTTTAGTTGATTTACAATGCTTTGTTAGTTTCTGGTGTACAGCATAATGATTCAGTTATACATAAATATATATTCTTTTTCATTATAGGTTATTACAAGCTACTGACTATAGTTCCTGTGCTATACAGTAGGACCCTGTTGTTTATCTGTTTTGTATATAGTAGTTTGTACCTGCTAATCCCAAGCTCCCAATTTATTCCCTCCCCTGCTTTTTCTTTTGGTAACCGTAAGTTTGTTTTCGATGTCTGTGAGTCTGTTCTGTTTTGTAAATAATTTCATGTGTGTCATTTTTTTTTTTAGCTTCCACATATAAGTCATGTCGTATGATATTTGTCTTTCTCTGTCTGACTTCCTTCACTTAGTATGATAATCTCTAGGTCCATCCATGTTGCTGTAAATAGAACTATTCTATTCGTTTTATGCCCTCCATTCTTGCACATTCCCTTTCCTCAGCTATGCATTTCCAGGTCAAACTAGTCTTTGGAGTTCTAATTGAATCACATTTCTTCCATGAAAAGCCTCGATGGCTGCTATGAAAAGAAGTGGGCAGAAGGCACTCTAAATGCTCTACTTCATTTGAATCACAGCAAATACGCTTCATCTATTTTCAATGTTGGGATCCCAATCTCAAATTTTTTTTTTCTGGTTTAAAAAAAAGTTGGTAATTTACAATTAACTTTGGTCAGATTCTTTCCATATATTTGTTTAACTTTTCTCAGCTACATGGTTGACTTCTAACTAAAAGACAAATTCTTAGTAGAAAGGGATCATTCATAACTTCCATTTTTAAGCAATGTCCAAAGTACCTAGAACCATATTTCACACATGTTGAACACTTAATATCCTTAAATCAAGATGTATTTGAGAGTTTGTCACTGTTATGGGTTGAATTGTGTCCCTAAAATATTCATATGCTGAAGTTTTAAATCTCATTACATCAGAATGTAACCTGATTTGGAAAAGAGTTGTTGAAGGGGTAATTAGTTAAGATGAGGTCAAGTTGAACTAAGGTGAGCCCTAATCCAATATGACTGGTGTCTTTATAAAAAGGGAAAATTTAGGTACAGACATGCACACAGGGAGAAAGAATGCCATGCAAAAATGAAGGCAGAGATTGGGGTGATTCAGCAGAAGCCAAGAACCCTAAGATGGCCAGCAAACCACAGGAAGCTAGGAGACAGACATGAGAGAGATTCTCCCTCACAGCCCTCAGAAGGAATCCCCTCTGCCAACCCCTTGATCTCAGACTTCCCGCTTCCAGCACTGTGAAACAATAAATTTCAAAGCCTCCCACTTGTGATACTTTGCTATGACAGTCCTAACAAACTATTACTGTCCCTAATGACAGAAATAGATGAAGGATGAAAACTGTGATTCTCCACCTTCTTGTGAAACTCTGGATTTGACTAGGAGGAAACTGTAAAAACTTGCAACTTCCGCTCAGCAGAATTCAGGTCTTTCTGTGAAGGAAAGCGGTCCGCAGCAGGACAACAGGTTACACGGTGAGAGCTGAGGCAGTGTTTATTGTGATTTTAGAAAAGCTAGAGGAATGAGAAGCCTCTGGGACTCAGCCCTGGGTTGTTCAGGTAGCACAGTTCAAATAGCAGGAAGCAGAGGTCTGGCTTCTGTTAGGATCACCATGGAAACCATGGCCACAGCCAAGGCCAAGGGGCTGGGCTTCTCTTTGGTCTCCTCCAAAACACAAACACTGCAGGATTAAATCCACATTGGCTGCAGGATACTTTGAGCAAGGTTTGGTGGTGGTTAAACCTGGAACAGGCTGACTGCCCAACCCACACCAATAATATAATCATGCCTCTGAAATTGTTCCTTCTCTTGGTTTGCTCCTTAGAACATTTCCAAGGCCTCAAAGTATAGATTGAGAAGAGGGTAGTGATTGCTCGGGGCCCTGAAAAAAGCAATAAGCAACCCTACAGAGGAAATTTGTAAAGGCTTATTTGTCATGAAATCATAAGACTGGAATAAAGACTCAGAGAGCCTAAGATCCATTCCTCTATTGCTAAGCCTCTTCTTAAAGATAAGAAGCTACTCTATAAAGAAAGGTGAGACGCCAGTTTTCGCTCTCTCTTCTCTGCTTTCTGTTACTTGGAATTGCAAGGAGGAGGGGAAAGATGTAAAGCATGAGGAAATACGTTGTTAATACTAAAAACCCACATTCATATGTACCCTACATGTTACAAAGTGATTTTTGTGCCGGTTATTTTATTTTTTCCTCTCAGCATGCCTATGAGATTGAAATCATTATCTTTCTTGTACAAATTAGGAGACATTTATTCTTTTTTTTATTAAAGTAAAACACAGAACTGGCTGAAGTTCATACATCTAGTCCTTGCTTGCTGAAACCTCATATTCAGAACTTTGAGCTCTAAGTCCTATTTCCACAGACATGCTGGAGAGAAGTAACAGCAGGGCAGGGACAATGTAAGAAAGAAAGAGCAGGAAAGATGGGTGTATGGGAAGAGGGCTTCCTCTTCAGGGCAGCAGAATTAAAGACCGTCAAAGAATGAGAGAGCTTTTTCCCGCCTTGTCTTCATCTGGCTTGGCCTTCACAGAAGACCACCATGCTGCACAGCTGAGTTTCAACTCTTTTTATGACTTTAGTATTGTTATTGTCCAACCTTCACTCCAGGCTTTATAATCACAGCCCTGCAAGCATTTCCTCCCAGGCTTCACTTTGCAGCCTCCTGGCATCTCTGTGTCTTTTCTCTGAGCCTTCCACCTACTGTCTGTATCCCAACTCAGTTGTAGAAGCCAGATTAGGCAGTCTTTCACTTCAGTTGTTACATTCTGTCTCCCACTTTGTGTTTCACAGTGCAAGTGTCCATCAAAAGAGCAGAACATGATTTAGTCCAGTGTACGTCGGTTTTTAAGTAAACTACATTTCCAGTAATGAGGCTTCTGCCTTAGGGCCAGTGTTTTACTTAGCTGGCTACCATCTTGGCTGTCTTTCCTTTCACTAATACCAACTGATAATTAGACAATGGAAGAGGAAGATAAATTATGTTGAGTTTAAACAATACTATACATTCCCATTTTCCTGGTCGCCACTCATCTTGGGGTATCATTTTCCAGTTCAGGCAACAATGAATCCTGGTAAAAAGTAAGTCAAAATTTTCCATCAAGTGATGATGGGGAAAAGAAAAAATAGCTGTCCTCTTCTAATGACTGTCATCTCTCACCACGTGGAAACCAGAGGAACATTAGTTGATCGTTTAGCATGTATAACTCACCATGTGCTGAGGACTTCATGCTCATTACCTCCTTCAATCCCCACAACCTTAGAAAGTGGATAGTGTCACCTCCATTGCAGAAAAGAGGAACATCTGTCTAGGTCTGTTTAACTCTAAAGCTTTTGGCCACTATGTTACAGCACCAGAAGACTGGTTGCCTAACCAACAGAGAGAAAGAGACAGAAAGAGAAGGAGAGAGAGAGGATATTGTAAGGAAAGGGGAAAACTATGTTTTACATATTTCTAAAGTAAATAATGCTAACATTTGTAAAATGACAGTAGAAAATTGGGAATGGAAATATTTTCCTTGGAGTATTGATGGCAAAACTTAAATGGATACTTGGGAGTCTGCTAATCTTACCAGATTAGTGCCTCTGTCATCCTATTTGTGCTGTCTCTGGTCCAGGAGAGCACCAGGTATACGTACGTCTCAGTTAACCAGAGCACAGTGGAGTCAGTCTGCCTATGTTGATTAACTCCAGTTGCTAAATGGTGGGTCAGTTCATTCACTAAAGGATCCAATTAATAGACGAGAGTAACAGACTGAATATACCATGGCTAATTTCATCTCTGCCTATTGATTTTTAGTAATTGATCTGATCCACCATGCAGCTCACCTGCTTGGTTGTTAAGATGCCTGAAATACTGTGTGGTGTTCAAGCTGTTTCTAATAGTACACTTATGACCTTCAAATGACTCTTCCTTAAAAAGAACCGGTCCTGGGATGAAAGCAAATACAACAAGCCTATCTAACGTTTAAACAGATATATTTTCTAATAAGGGACTAACTGAAATGTATTCTTTATCTTTGATATGTAAGTATAAAAATATGGAACAATAATAAAAATTACCGTTAAAAGTGATTACTTTGTGCACTAGAGTTCTTTGTCATACTGATAACTATCAAGTGATATTGGTTATTATTAAATAATAATTGACAGAGTTTTACTTGTTATTTTCAGGCAAAAGCATTCTAGTTGTGTACTGTTTTATTTTTCACTAAGACATAAACAATCCCCATTGCCAAAATTGTATTGATTGGAGCTTCTGTACAAATAAAAAATGTATTAATAAATAGAAAGTGACTAACCATGTTATCAGTAAAACTATATGATCTTATTGGAAAGACCACTAGTCTACATTCAGGGAATCTAGATTATAATCTCAGCTTCATCACAGAGTCACTGTGCTAAGAGAATCCAGAGTCAGAGAGAAAGGTATTTTATAGGCCATTTAGTTCAAACCCTCAGGAGAGGATCTGAAGACAGAGAAGTTCATTGCACACCTCCTGATTCTTCTCCCTGTATCACCTCCACCTCAGTTGTCTAAGAATTTACTAAGACAAACTTTTAAAAATAGAAAGTACAGTTTACAACTAATTACATTATGGAACTATCTCATGTCCTGATAACACTGAATGAATCTTCACAGGACAGCATGATTGTTAAAATTATATAGCTAATGTTAGCCTTCAAATTTTGAAATTTGAATGCAAAACTATCTTGTAAAGATTTCTTGAGTGTGACCAATTATAGCAAATCATTGAATTTTCACTCATATACCTTCATCACATATGCCACCAATTTTTTGGCCCTAATATTACTTTTTAGTATTAATAACTAAACAAGATGGAGTGAGTCAGTGTAGTGGAGGTGGGTGGAGAGCACGATGTGTGAATTCAGAGCTTTATATCCTTCTATCAATTATTCATTCATTCTCCTAATTAGTCAACACATATTGACTGCCTGCCTGAAGACTCTAGGATACAGAAATGAACAAGACATGGCTGCCTCCAGACCTACAATCCAGGATGAGACAGACATGTCAGCCTAGGATTACTGTGCAGAACAGGATGTGCTGTGAGCGAGGTAAGAACAAGGTACAGCAAGGACACAGGATGATGCAGATGCAAGCTGCTTAGCAAAGGACAGGCTACCAGGAGACAGCACCTGGACTTAACTGCTTAGAGGATTAATAAATATTAAACATTTTATTGACGCTTACAATGATAGATAATATTTTATCTCTTTCATATTTACAATAATGTATTTACATGTATGGTGTTTATAATACTTACAACGATAGATAATATTACTGTAGGTAATATTTTACTGATGCCAGGTGCCATTCTAAGCACTTTACATTTATTGACTTATTTAATCCTCACAACAACCCCTGGAAATAGGTCTTATTATTATCACCATTTGGTACATGAAAGAACCCAGATTCAAGGTCACAGTGGCCAAAGTGAAATTTGAACTCAAACAGACTCTGGGTCATGACAAAGAAAAAGGAGTGAGAGTGAACAAAAAGAGGATGAGATAAGGACACAGACGTCAGCAACAGCAAATCATAACAGCTGTGGGTGACATACGAACAACTGTGAGTTTATCCTAAAGCCTATAAATTATGCAAGGCTCTTCAGTGTGTGGGCAGTAGGACCCAGGCACACACAGTCTCACTTCATCCCTTTGCTCACACAGCTACCAGAAATGTCCTTCCTGCATCCCTGCTCTTCCTAAATTCTGTCCCATCCTTTAAAACCTCTCTCCTCTGTGACACTTTCAGCTCATAAAACCACCACCCAACTCTTCCAGCACAAAGAGCCCATATCACACAATTCAATAATTCTGTCCGTTACTGTGCAATACCTTTTCACGTGTATTTATCCGATCACCCCATATACATCACACACACTCTTAAACACGAGAAACCATGCCCTACTCCCCTTCTGTGCTCCCACAGCATCTAGTTCACCCAGTGAGCACCTAGACGTGACTCACACAATAAAACTTTCTTTAGAATAAAAACTGATAGATGGACCAAATGTAGGAACAGTGCAACCTGTTGTTATTACCTGTTGTTATCAGAACCGAAATTTCCCAACCTCTCCATCCGGTCTTTCTGGGCACTTGTATAATCAAGAGATTTAAATCTCAACAATAGATAATTATAACTTGCTTGGCAAATGCCCATACTGTTGCCCAGATCAATGGGGGGAAGAAAGATAAAATCATAAGAATAAAATACAACACATATATTAGCTCTCTCCAATTTTCTAATCTCTTCATAACTAGGGTTATTTTCAAGATCATCAATATATTTTAAGATTAGAAGGTCTCTTCAGGGTTCATGATGCCCTCCTCCACCTCCTAATTCATCAATCACCAGTCTTACTCTTTAGACAGGATTTAATTCTAAAATTAGCCTTGACACCTTGAGAGACTATTTTTTAAAGATCTCCCAAGTAGGAAATTCCATTTCCTTCCACAGTAATTCATTCCACTCAGCCAATTCTTCCCCAGGTGTAATCTAAACCCTACATACTGCAGTTGGGTCCCATTTCCTTTTGTTTTAACCCCTACGGTGTTAATGAAGAATAGTTTATTATCTTCAAGGATGACTAAACCATCCTTAAAAAAAAAAAAAAGTACTATTAAATAACCCAGCCTCTCTTGTTTAGTTGAATAATAAAAGTTATTTTAACCTATACTCATAGATCTTATTTCCTATTTATTTTTGTCTTCACTACTAAATAATTTCTAAGTCATCTACATTCTTTAGTGCAAAATCTAGAGCTTAAAAATGGGGCCCAGGGACTGTCTGCCCAGTGGTAGGCATAACTGGAGGATGAGCTCATGGTGCCTGACTTCTGCACTTCTATTCCTGCCTCTCATTGTGATGTCCCCACTCCTTACAGAGCTACTTTCTTATTTCATTGCCTGATAGTCATCTCTAAAATATCTGTCAACCAGACTGAAGAAGATTATAAAGCAAGGATACCTTGTTAGTAATTATCATTCTGTCCCAACCAGTTGACACTCTTAATCAAAATTCCCTTGTGAATCTTTTATGATTTCCTCACATTAGTTAGAAATCTACATTCATGATGCTGATCCTATCCTTTAAGATCTATGCTATTATTAGCAGCAAATTTAATGAGTATGTTTTTTTCTTTTCTAGATGACAATTTTGTCCCAACCTGCACCCCTCTCCCAAGTCAGTATGTATTTTCCTAACCATGCTCAGAGTTTGGTCCTCATTCCAGTGAGCCTCCCTAGGAAAGCTGTAATCTGATCCCCTGAGAGAATGATGAGTGTTTCTTATCGAACATAATTTTAAACAGGTTAATGTCAAAATAGACTTCGCCAAGTGTTCCAAACCCTAGGGTCATAATGAATGAGTCCAATGAGTCCCACAAAGTTCTTTTCTTCATGATGACTTAGTAATCTGTCCAAGTTTCTTTTTTTTTAAGCTTTAATTCAGGTCTACCATTTTTAACTTTAAAAATTGTATTAGTCTGCTAGGGTTGTCATAATAAAGTACCACAGACTGGACTGCTTAAACTGAAATTTATTTTCTCATAGTTCTGGAGGCTAGAAGTTCAAGACCTAGGTGTTGGCGGGGCCAGTTTCTTCTGAGGCCTCTCTCCTTGGCTTGTCGATGGCCGTTTTCTCCCTGCGTCTTCACATGGTTGCCTGTCTGTGCATGTCTGTGTCCTAATCTCTTTTTATAAGGACACCAGTCATATTGGATTAGGACCCATTCCAATGACCTCATTTAATCTTAATCACCTCTTTAAAGACCATACCTTCAAATACAATTACTTCTGAGGTACTGGGGGTTAGGATTTCATCAAATGAATTTGGGGCACAAATTCAGCTCGTAGCAAAACACATACTTATTCCTTACTACCTTCCCTCCTCCAGTAAATATAATATTGTTGATAGTTTGCCAGAAATGCATCTCGGCCTTGCTTTAGTGGAGTTGACTGGTCTATATTGCCAAGATCACTTAAGCCTTAAACATAGCCTTGGTAATATTCCTAATTATTTCCATTTCAAATGTAGTTCTGTATGCAGAAACTTCTCTCTCTCTTTTTATTTTCACCTGTCATTATGTTTTACTTTATTTTCCAAAAGTATGCTTAGCTCTTTTAGACAACTTGGCTCCTTAAGCCCTCTTAGTATAGAGAGTTTTAATTTTTTTTTTGTAAACTAGCTACCTAAGATTATTGAAACCTGATTTCTGAAACATATTAATTTTACTTAACTGAGAGAAAAGAATCTATGCAGTAGTTTACAATCACCAAAGACATGGATCATTGAATTAAGAGATGAAGAGTCAAGAGTTCCCAGTCTCAGATCCAAGTAGAACTGCTGGGTTAGGATGCTGGGCTGTGTTTCCCCAACATTGTCTTAGGTCCTCTTCTCCTTCTAACCAGTTCCTCGCATGAACCGTTCATTCCTTTAATACTCCCTCTGTGCAGATTATTTCCGGTCCATCTTGTATACCCGCCCACGTTCTTGGCTTCATATTAGGCACCTCTACCTTAATGTCCACCCACATCATTAATGACCCCTTCAAATCTGCTCCTTCTCCAGGTGTTTCCACTTCTCTTGATCCCTAGTCTCCTAGTTACCCAGGATGGAAATTATAAATAGACTTGTGGTTATTCTCTTCCTTCACTAAACCATCTTCCACTTTGCTTTCATTTCCATTGCCATCACCCTCCTTTAAGTCTTCATTACCTCTGACTTAAATCATTTGCTAGTCATATAACAAGCATCTTACTTAATGAATTTCTCTCCCACCACCCTCATCACCCATTCTATCCAAGCCCCTAGCTACTGCTAGACAGGTATTTCCAATAACAAGCTGCATAGAGAAGGGAATGCAGATAAGCAAAGAGCCACTTTCTTAGAGATAAAGAAGAGAGATTTTTTTAAATAAAGGAAAAGTTGCTTCCCTTAATTTAACACCTCCTGATTCAAATTTTATATATCTATATCTGTATCTATCTATCCTATATTTAATGCCTTCCAAAGCCTACTGAACAAAATTCAAATTTTTACACTAGGTAAGGTATTCAACACCATCTGTATTCTGGCACTAATTTCCACACAATTCTCTTCTTACTCTAAAATAACGGACATTTCATTATCCTTTCCATATAACTTGTGCTTCCGTAGCAGTATATCTGCCATTCACCCTTTCAAATGCTTTCTCTCCTCTAGTTTCTTCTCATCATTCAAATTTAAGTTATTGTGTGAAGCTTTCTCTAAGGTGTTCAGATATGAGGGACTTATACTCAAACCATCCTCTAACCTAGGAGTCTCCAGATTAGTATACACACACCCCCAAGAGAAGAGCAAATGATCCACTGGAGTATGGAAAGAAAATATTTGAACATCTATTACCGTTACTTTTAAAAATAAGAAAGAAATGAAAGGCTACTATTATTTAACAGACATATTGATACCAGGACCCTCACTAGGTCCATGCATCAGACATGGATGCCATGGAAAGTAGCCTTCAAAATTCTGGAGTTCCACAGCGAGGGAGCATTTGCTGTGACACATATCCATCACTCATTTTCAGCATATTATGACAAATTACATTTTATGTAGATTTTTAGATAGTCTTGTCTCATTTTTAATTAAACTAAGTCTCACAACATGCTTAATATTTTTTTCTACAAGACCCTGCAAATTAAAAATAATATTATAATGTAAGCACCAGCAAACAAGAATTAAATAGCAGACATAACGTTCCCCCTCTCCCAACATGAGCTTTACATCAACCACATTAGATGCAAAAACAATGTCTGCTAAATCAGATCTGACATATAAATCACATTCCTATTGCCAAGCAGTTTATTAATAGTATATTTAAGAAAGTAAGAAGAGTTTTTAATTGCACAATAAAATTAAAATCACTTCAAAAAATACTGCCTATCTCATCTTTACAATATTTTTCTAATTTCCAGTTTTGTATATGATTATAGTGTATGTCTATATTAGCATAAGAGTACATACATGTGATTTACATATAAATCTCATATACTTTCAGTAGGTATGCGAAAAAATTTTATTAATGGGCTACACAAATAGTGTGTGGAATCGCTCTTTTTTGAAATGACAAAGCACAGTTTATACCCCTTTTTTTGGCAGGTGTGGGCAGGTAAGTAGGTTTCTTTATCTATTTTTGTAAAAGAGGTACTGGAGATTGAGCCCAGGACCTCCTGCATGCTAAGCATGTGCTCTACTGCTTGAGCTATACCCTCCCCCCACTGTTTATACCTTTATTCATTACTTTCCATTTTTTAATTATTTTTAAAAATTTATACAATTTATACAATTTTTATACAGTTTTAAAGGTTACTTTCCATTTAGTTATTACAGAATATTGGCTATATTCTCCATGTTGTGCAATACATCCTTAAGCCTGTCTTATACCCAACAGTTTATGCCTCCTACTCTCTCACCATTATACTGCCCCTCACCCCCTCCCCACTGGTAACCACTAGTTCTTCATATCTGTGAGTCAGCTTCTTTTATGTTCTATTCACTAGTTTGTTGTATTTTTTTAGATTCCACATATAAGGATATCAGAGTGTTTGTCTTTTTCTGTCTTACTTATTTTACTTAGCATAATGCCCTCCAAGTCCATCCATCCATGTTGCTGCACATGGCAAAATTTTGTTCTTTTTATGGCTGAGTAGTATTCCAGTGTGTGTGTGTGTGTGTGTGTGTGTGTGTGTGTATCACATCTTCTTTATCCAGTCATCTGTTGATGGACACTTGGGTTGCTTCCATGCCTTGGCTATTGTAAATAGTGCTTCTATGAACATTGAGGTGCATTTATTACTTTCTTACTTTTATTATAGCTACTTATAAACAGACACTTTCTGGATCCTCATCTCTTCTAAACTATCTCATTCACATTTAATTGTCCACCACGTTTAACACACCTATTGAATACATTAGTGACTAATTGTTCTATAGATGTTCTATAGAAGGCTGGATGAATAAATAGGATGATGAATATGTTGTGGTTCAAAGTGCTATTTAAATGTGTCCCTAGTTGGATTATGAAGAAAGAACACTTATGATAGCACCCCTAAGGCAAGACGGGATAAAGAGCACCTTCAGTGGAGCTACAAGAACAAACACAGGAGTCCAGATTTCCCTGAGAAGAATGTCATGTTTCAGGAAGTAGAAAGAGGGCAGAGTCTAAGTTAGTGGTGGCAACAGTTTTCCCCTTTGAAGAGAACCAGGGCCCCTGACATATTCTCTCTCCAATCCCCCAAAGAAAAGTGCCCAGCTGCTCTCATCATCAGCAGAAGTTTTCTTCTGACATGTGTTCTCTGAATCGCCACCTCTGCTACACGCACTCTAACCCAGGGCCTGGTTTGTTACCTGAAATGAACTGACTCACCAGGAAATGCATTTTCACTGCTTTTTTTAGATGAGCATCACAGCTCCGTTCCCAGTATAAATGTTCATCACAGTAGCGACATTAAAACTATCATGCGGGACAACCACCGATGATGAAACATTTTAATCACAAAAGTCCTTCACAAGTCGAGCACTGTAATGATCAAGGTTTCAGCATCTCCTGCATTTAAGGAGACATGCCAGGCAGCAATAGGTGATAAAGCCTGAAAATGAAGTGTAGGAACAAGTTTGAAGGAATGGAGGTTGCTGAAGAAAAGGTGTCTGAATCTGATATGAAAACTGTAGCACATACTGCATTCAAAGCAAGGGATGAGGTAATAGGATGAACTCATGTAGGGAAACAAAATCCAACAGCAGCATCTACAGAGATGGAGGAAAAGGAAGGGAATGCACACCCCCAGTGCTGTGCACGTGCTATTTGGGTGCACAGATGTTTTATTGAATTTCACAACACTACAGTGTTTCAAACACCTTAGTCCCTTTGTTTCTGACAATTCCTAGCTAAACACAGAGCTCGTGAGTCCAGAGATCACAAAGACTAAAGCCAGGTTCAGACATGAAGTTGCCTCCCACTGCTGAGCCAGAAGGTGACTGGAAGAACAAAGGGGTCAAGTCAGCCAGCAAAGCTGCCCTGCCCACACACCCACTACTCAGCATCATGGCATCTCGTGGCTTGTAGAGGGTAAGGTGAGCTCTGAGATGACAAAGTCCCAGGGAGTCCCAGGAGGGGAACAGATGCCCCTGGAACGTACCAGATCCAGCTGCAGTTGGAAGTGTGATGACTCTGCGGAGTGTTAAGAATTGACTAGCTGCACAGTTGAGAAGGAGAAGGGAAATCTGAGGCATACCAGAGACTCTCAGAGTGAGAATGTAGGTATGTTATCACTTCACTGAAGCTCAGCTAAAAGCTGGATCAGCCTGTTCCAGGTGGTTCAGAGCTCCCTGTGTGCCTGCACACCAGTCCAACAATAGAGCTCTTTCTGTGGGGTATGCTCGCACAGTGGGGGAGGTCACAGAGCTCCTCATAGCTACAAAAGAAAGGTGTTAAAGTCCAGTTAAAAAAAAAAAACAGACTTGAGGTACACTTTGGCAAAAGATTTAGCAATTTCTTATAGTTGCATATAAAACCTATCCATGCCATGGCAACTCCCATTCTTACAATATCCAAGAGAAGTGAAAACATATGTCCACATGAAGACTTATACAAGAATGTTCATAGCAGCCTTATTTATAATAGCAAAAAGCTGGAAACATCCCAAGTGTCCATCAACAGGAGAATGGATAAACAAATTGTGGATACATATAATGAAACACTTCTCAGCAAAACAACAACAATAAAAAACTTTTGATACACAAAGAACATATGAATCTCACAGACATTATGTTGAGCAAAAGAATCCTGACACTAAACAACACACACTGTGTTATTCCATTATATAAAGCTGTAGAATCAGCAAAACTAATACATAATGAAAAAAATAGAACTGTAGTTGCTGGGGAGAGAGAGAAAGAATTGACTGGGAAAAGGAACTTGCTGGGATGATGGAAATGTTCAATATCTTTATAGAGATATGGATTACACTGGGTATGCATTTATCGAAACTCACTGAATTGTGTACTTTACATTTGTTTTACTGTATGTAAACTCTACCTTAAGAAATAGTAAACAAATGTTAAAGTCTAGTTAGTAGATTTGTTTTTTTTCCCCTCCCCAGTGGTATGCATTAGCAATTCTTAAACTCATTTCTGTGCATTTAAATCTTGAGCAACTGAATAAATGTATTAAGGAGAATGAGATTCAAGTTTCACACCACTGTAGAAGCAAGTTACAAATATGGAAAAGAGAAGATAAGAATGTACACTGCTATGTTAGATAGGAGTTGAAAGCACCAGTATGAACTCATAGTTTTAAATAGATGAATGGATATAAATGGAGATAGATAGATAGATAGATTGATAGATAGACAGACAAACAGACAGACAGATAGACAGAGTCCCAGCTCTTTCCATGTGAGAGGATCTAGAAGCAATGATCCTAGTAAAAATGAGTGTATGTAGTACTTATATTTGGCTTCTAAATAATAGTGGTTTCTCCACTAAAAAAAAAAAAAAAAAAAAAAAAGCTGGGGATCCATGGGAAAGGTTGATTATAGAGATGGAGCAGAGGAAGTTCAAGATGAGCCTGGATGTTATACAGAAATTAAGAAAGCGGTCAAAGAATGATGGGAGTCTCTCAGAAGGACACAAAGTCCTAATTTCTGCTTCCACTTTGACCTTAATATCAAAAACAAGCTAAATAGCCTACAGTCATAGTTTTTTTATTTTATTTTTTTTTGGTAAACTCATCAAATATTGAGGATAGAAGAAGCCAGAAGGAACTAAAATCTAGAAAGAGACAAGTTCCTCATGAGAAATGCCCTACAGCTTCTATCTTCTTTTGTAGGGAAGTGCAACTATGAAGAAGCCACCATTAATGGATTTAAGGAGAAAGTTACTGAACTTTGAAAGAATTTTGAAGACTAAGGGACAGTTGGTGCGATGTTTAGAACCCTGAAGAACTCTGTCTACACCTACTCATCAGATCTTTCCGATAGGCCCTCAATAAATACTCATGCAAACGAGAAGTGAGACAGAATGCCTAGAACACAGAGGAGGACAGGAGAAATGGGAGGAACTGTTCAAAGCACTGTAGGTCCTTATTCCATACTTCTCAGAGGCTTCCCACATCTGTAGGAAGAACAGGAGACCCAAGAGAGACCCCTTTGGGGAGCAAGCACCCAGGGCCTGAGAGTCTCTTTCAGCCCTTTGCCCTGCCTGTCAGAGACAAGTCATGCTGAATCCCTTACAGGCGCTCTAAGCATTCATGAGTACACTTCGCAGCACTCCAAACGTTCGGGCAAAGCAGGAGAGCAGGAAAAGACCTCTTGAACCACAGAAAGCCAGGAGGCAGGTCTGAATAGCAAAGGGAACTCCTTAGCGACAAAACACTGAAGCTAGTTTATAAAGCAGAACAAGATGCCAGTTAATTCAGAAAGCTAGAGATTGTTTGTACAAAGAGGTCTTGCCCTGCTGAAGGTAAAGTACTAACTCATCCCTGAATCTTTAACCTAATGGTGAACTAAGTCTAATTAAAACAACAGTAAATTCCAGTCCCAGCTTAACTATTGTCTAGATGGACTACTGTCAGAAAAAAGGGTGTTTCCTTTCCTGGGCAGAAATATTATTTACTGCCATCTCTATTGTTTTGTTTTCTATTACACACAATACACTGCATACAATCAAAAATTACAAAATGCATAAAGAAATGTTTTTTAATTCAAAGGAAATAGTAGCAGACACAGAGATGGCCCAGAAGTTAGAATGATATGACTGGGACTTTAAAATAACTTTGATAAAAGGATATAATGGAAGAGGTATATAACATATGTAAACAGATGGGTAATTTTGGCATAGAAATAGATACTATTACAAGAGGAGTGCCAAATGAAATTACTAGAAATTAAATATATGGTATCTGAGATAAAAAATTACATAATCAGCTTATCAGCAAGCAGGAAACAGTGAAAACAGTAAGTATAACAGATTAATATTGACAGCGGGTCAATAGAAATCATCTAAATTTTAGTGCAAAAATGTGAAAAAATGGAGTAGGATTATCCAATAGTCTAAAGCATATGTTATTAGAATATCATGACGTGAATAAAAATTTTATTAATTATAAAGGGGAAAATAATAAGTTACAGTAAAGAAACTTAGCAGACACCACCTTAACCAAGTGACCAGTGTTAGCATCACCAATATTGGGACAAAGCAATATTACGTGCCACCAACGAGACACTGAGAAGGACACCATACAACTTCAATGGTATAACTGCCCAGAAAGTGCTTAATATGAATCCCATTACAAGGAAACATCAGACACGCTGAATTTGAAGGACATTCTACAACTTAATTGACCTGTACTCTTCAAAAATGTTAAGATCAAGAACTGCAAAGGGCTAGGAGCCATTTCATATTTAAAGAGACATTACAGTTAACGGCAATTAGTGATTCTGGATTGGATCCTGGACAAGGGAAAATATCTATAAAGGACATTATTAGCATAATTAATTAAAATTCAATATGGACTGCATATTAGATTATCATATATATCAGTGCCAAATTTTTTGCTACTGATAATTGGATTACAGTAGGAGAATGCCTTGTGTTCTTAGGAATTATGCAGTAAACTATTTAAGGATAAAGGGTCACAATGTTTCAAACTTTCAAACTCTCAAGTGGTAGTCTATCTATGATTACATACAATATGTATAATACACATACATACACACACAGAGAGAATAAGCAAATGAACAAAATGTAAATAATTGATGAATCTGGAAAAAGTATTATTGGGATTTCTTATGCGATTCTTGCAACTTTTTCATAAGTCTGAAATTATATCAAAATACAAAATTATCCCCAAAGAGTACCCTTGAAAAATAAAAAAAAAAAGATAGTGCCAGAGAATACTATACTGCTTGAGAAGTGGTTTCTAGAGCAGGCAGCGAGATGCCATGGTCAGGCAAGCAATCTAGCATTTCCCTGGTAATCAAAGATATGTGTCAATTCTGTGCAAATTCTGAAATGACATTAGCTTGAAACCTTGGGACTTTAAAACAGGAAGGAACTGCCCTAGCCTATCCTCCTCCTTTTACAGATAAGGAAACTGAAGTTAGGTGTGAAGTCCAAGCGTCTCTGAGGAAGACCTATGCCTTCTGAGTCAGCCTCATTTCTCGTGCATCCATTCTTCATTCATTCATCATGTTTCCTTCTGAAAAATTTTAAGGCTCTCCCAGCAGCCTTGCCACAGCTACCTTCCCTGTAAGTCACTCTGCAGCAATCTCCATAATTCGACAGGGAGATGCGTGTCTCCATAACGTCATGGAATTCCTCGTAGAGGGAATTATTGGAGTTCCAAGCTCCATAACGTCATGGAATTCCTCGTAGAGGGAGTTATTGGAGTTCCTGGGTGCCTGAGGGCTTTGCTGACTCCTGGGGGCAGCATAACTCTTCACCACCTCTTCCTCCTCTCAGGTTACCTCTTCTGAGTACAGATTCATCTTAATTACCGTCCCTCCTATTTTTATTGACCGGCTGTTGAGATTTATTGAACAACCAATGTGTACTTATCACTCCCCTATCACATTGATACTATGACTTATTGCTCCCAATTTAGTGATTCCTTGATTAATCACTCTTGAACTAAATGACGGTGTGGTATATGTACAGAGAGGAGTAGGAAAAGTTGGCCCTTCCTTTCTCAAGAGGCATTCAGCAACATGTGACTATGTGACTTCTGGTGGACACACCAGGCTAATAAGGAGAAATTTTGGATTCCAAATTCATGTTGACCTATAACTAGCCTGATTATCCTCTGTGGCCACAGGGTAAGTCCTAAACTCACAGCCAAATCATAATGAGAATCAACAGAATTTCATCCTTCCCTAGAAAAATATTTTATAGCAATGATCCCACTGGAGACCTGATCATCTCTTCTTCTAGGTGAAGACCAGTTTGGCCACAGCTGTAATTATTATTTTGACCACTAGTTCCAGTAGCAGCAGTGTTTTCTTAGTGGATCATATATAATAGATATTAATATCTGTCTCCTGAAAAATGACTCATTGATAACAGTATCTTTGCAGTCACCCAGACACAATGGGCTGGGAATAAGGGGGCTTCCTCTGTTGCAAATCACTGTGACCCTGCACTTCCACCATCAGTAACTTTGCCCTTTTGCTCCTTATTACTGTTTCCTCTATCTTCCTCTACTATTGAATTCCTCCTGAGAACTCTCTGGTGTAGTCCTGCTAGCACTTGAACTTGGAAGAAAAAGAATTGCCCTGATGGAATTAAATAAGCTGATATTCAAAGGAAAAGCAGGACGGAAGTAATGAACAGAAATAATTAGGTGATAATAGAGATACTGAGATGAACATTTCCAACCACCAACTGGCACAAAGTTGAGCTGACCATTGGCTTTTATATTCTGTAATGTTTGTAGCACTATCTTTCACATAATCTCTAGAAGATATATTCTCAATAACATTTGTTAACTCAATGACTTCTAATATGTATGTGTCGAAGGGACAGCATTCAGCTTTTACTGGAACTAAAAGGGGAAACCACTTAGTATTTTTTTAATCTTAGTCAGCACACTTTTCACATACCCCCAACACACACATGCACATGCACACACATACGGTGATGTGTAAAGATCAAGGACTTTGGTATCAGACAAACTTGATTTCAAATCCAGTTCTGTCCTGATTGTATCTGTTACCTTGAGAAAGTCACTTAATCTCTGTAAGGTCCAGCTATCTTGTCCATAAACAAGATTAGGTGAGATAATGTAAAATTCACTTGCAAAAGTTAGATATTCTTCCACTTCTCTTTCTAGTATTTTTCTTTTGGTAACTATTTACATTTATATAAATTAGTCCCTCAGACTGTTAGTGTGATTTTATATGTGTCACATATAAAATATGTTATAAAACTTTCCAGAAGCTAGTGGTACTTTAAACACATGACCATGTGGAACATAGTTCTTTTGAGTAAGACCATGCCACTCTGTTCAAATCTTCTCACCCCAATTTTCAGCCATGACTGTCTGGACTCAGAGAAGCACACATACATGGAAAAAGTCATACTGCTCAAAGTTTTCCACAGTCAGGCATGCGTTCGTCTCCCTTAGATCACTTGGTGTATACGCCAGTGATCCAGGAAGAAATCACTACTGGAGGCTAATATCCTGCACCTAGTGTGTTGGGGCCAGCATCCACCCTTATTCAGAAGATGTCCACAGAGCCACTTTGGGGCTCATTCCCACTCCAGAGATCCATAAAGAGATGGTGAAATAAAGCAACTTCAAGACTCACTCTGCTCCCAATACGTTCCATCCCTTGGAGTGGTTAAGGAGAACCTGTCCAGAGCCAGATGCCCGAATTCAAAGCCTGGCACTGCTGATTACATCCTCCGTGACTTTGGGGGAAATTGTTTAGTCTCTCCGTGCCTTAGTTTCTCATTCCCAAAATGGGGATATTTATAGACTCTATCTCAAAGTGCATTGGAAGGATTACATAAACTAATATATTTAAAGCACATAGCCCACACCTGGCACCCTGGAAACTGTCATCATAAGGTATGGCAGGCTTGGTCCTGGGACAAACCAGGCTGTACCTGAAGAAATTTAAAATTCTCGTCCACTATTGACTCACAGCACTGGCTGGACATTTCTCAGCTCAAGAAATGTGTGTGTTAATAAGTCTATAAGTACATGTGTCCATACCAGAAAGCATGGCTGAGTCTACCTAATCTTCTCCTTTTTCATTAATGCATTTCTGGGTCACAGGGACCCATTGTGTGTGTCATGGATATTGGTTGCACCAAATACCCGTACAAGTTAATTCACTCCCACAGAGAACAGAGAAATACAAATAGTTTAGGTGAAAATAGGGGTCTCTGGGGCTGACCTAATTTTTCTTTTTTTTCAGAAGTTGTGTATTTAGGTTTTGATGTGTGGCCCTAGGGATGGCCATGCCCAAGGAAGCTGGTCATTGGTGTCCAGGGCCTGTCGGGAAGGTCTTGCCCACCATGACTCTCCTCCTGGCAAATGTGGCAGAAAATTGCTGTCTTGCCCTTCTTCTCAGCATCATGGCACTATCCTGAACACACTGAGGAGTAGTGGGGTGTGACTGCTCCCTCACCTCGTGAGAGCTGTTATGCAGGTATGACTCCCAGGCCAACAAGAGGTAGGTCCCAGCAGCACTCCTCTAGGACAGTGTTTGTTGGGGAGGGAAAGGTTTTTAAAGGTGAATTTGGGATTTTAAATATCCTCCCCACCAAAAGAAACTTTTTCCTTCCTTTACAGGTGAATGATAACTGTACTAATATTTGAATTCCTTTTTTGAATAGATAGACACTAGATAATAGATGGATAGATAGATAAGCAATAGATAGACAATTAATAGATAGCTAATAGATAAATGATAGAAAGATATACAAAAGATAAACAAAGATAGACATGCAAAATCTATACTTATATTTTTAGTATATATGTATGCATGTATGCATAGATCCCTGTATATTATGCATATGTTACTGTCATTTATAGCTGAGTATGTATTTCAGAATGGGAGAACCACACAGTTATGTAGGGTTTGGTTGATCCTTGGTCTATGTGGCCTTAGTTTTCAACAGTGTGGTGCTTCACAGAGAGGACCTGACCTGAATGAGGAAGAACATGAAAACAAAGAGAATAAAGCAGAAGCCAGCAGTGCAAAAGCAGGAGAATGTGATGGAGTCCACATTGCAAACAGGCAAGGTGAAGTGTTAACGGCAAAATCAAGGTCACACATATCCTACAAGGGCTTTGTGATGGTTCATTTCTCGTCGCCCACTTGTGAAGTGCAATCAGGAACAAAATAGCTTACGACTGGTATTGCAGGAAGTGAAATTGCCCAGAACATATTTTAATAAGAAAAAGGAGATGCCAATAGCAGAAAAATGTAAAGAGAAAATCCAAACCACTCAGTAACTAACCACAGTAAATAAGCTCCAGCCAATGTGGTTAATTATGGGCAATAAGGGGCAAAAGCTTAAAGAAAAACATACAAAGTTGTTCAAGAGAAAAATGCCATCCTTTGTTATTAGAAAAAGGGGTGGGTCATGGGAATCAAAAATTCAGAAAGTTCACTTGTCTATTTTTGTTGTTTTGATCCAGGGCAAAATAACTCCTTAGTTTAATGTAGTTCAACTAACAGATATCAAACAAGACATATAAAAGGCAAGAGGCTACAGCTTTTGATGAAATCATGAATAGATAAGAACTAGATACTTAACGAGACTCATGGGGAGAGGAAGTAACGACATCCTTCTTTGAAGGCAGCTTCTCCTTTTATTTCATTGAGTTAGTCATGTTGGAAGAAAACACCATAAAAACTTTAATGAAGCAATAAAACTCACTTTGAAACCTTTTGCATATGGTTTGTTTTTCTCACAGAGCAGCTCACAATTATTTTCATGTAAAAAAGGAACAGCCCTCGTAACTGACCTCTGGTTACTTATTAAACATTTACCTTAGCGACCACATATAAAACAGATATCAAAGGCACTTTCAATTTCGCCATTAATCTAGTACACAAATGGCAGCCCAATCTGCTATATGGGCCAGGGACCAACCAAGAAGTGTTCCCTGAGCCTTTGCAATCAAATGTCCCCTTGTCTTAAAAATGCTTTACAGGCAGCAACTGGCAGTGATCTACACATTGCCTGAGAGTTCTCTAGATTCTCTTTGTCCTCCAAGTCTATGTAGATCACCTTTGAGCATGGCTTCCACTCAAAGGTCTATGCTTCTCCCAAAGCCATGCTCCCCTAGGATACATTGCTCTCCACCTAGCTTCCCTTCTTGCTGCAAAGCACAGCTTCAATTCCGTCTCTTCTACAATGACCCACTTCGTTTAATCGAAAGGCAATGACATACAGATTGCCAGCAAGCTAACTTAAGCAAGAACTTTAAGCTGTCATCACCAATAAGATGACCCATGGGAGAAATTACTATTCTGTATTTGTTTACCCATCATGAGGACAGAAGCTATGTTTTCTTTTCAACTCTACAAAGAAGATATTATAGCACCATAGAGCCCTCAACACCAGATGATAATGTTAAATTTTTTTTGGTAACGAGTAATAAGAAGGAAAATAGATGGAGGGTGGGGGAATTGGACCTTTAATTGATTAAAATGGTAGAGATGATATATACATGACATAATGACACATATTTTATATATGCATATATATACACACATATATAAGTTTTCTAGCTATAATAGCTTGCAGTCTGTAAGTCATTTAATTTTCATGCCATAAAACCTCAATTATATTTCTAAGTGTAACTTAATATGTAAGTTTATAGTTTAATATTTTCACTTCAAGATAACTAAAAATTATCTTGATTATCATTATATTGTGTAAGTTCAAGTACTAAGGATACTGAAAGAGCCCACTGGTGGACTTTCCCCCGATTCTTGCAGTTCTGTTCACTATGGCGTCCTACTGGTTTAAAGTCACAAATGCCTCTCCTACCTGTTTCCTTTTTTACTGGCTATTTTCTTGTTTTAAACTTACCTCTGTCTTCTTTCTTCTCATTATGAAAGTGAGAGTCCCCTTTCCTGGTTACTGGGTATTCCAGATGAAAAACTGAATTTGGACCAGGAAAATGTGGGTTATAAATGGGGACTCATGGATTTCCCCCCTTAAAATTTAAGTTCTCCAGACAAAACACAGAAGGTCTTTATTTCCAAATTTTTAAAGGATTTTTCTCCTGGATTTATATCCTAAGCCTATATTTCCAAGACTCAAGAGTTGTGGTTCTTTTTGTCAAGTTCTATGAAATGATTGACTAATGTTATTTCCACCATTTACTTAAAGTGTTCTGTGAAAGTGTTAGGGCATCTCAAGTATCCAATGTTAGCTACTGATTTAGGGGAAATTTATAGCACTTTTTTCCTTTTGTGGTTCATTACCAAGTCAAATTTACAAACTAATTCCTTTGAATTTACCACACTTCTATCTTGGGAATTAATAACATTCCCTTCTATTTGAGAAAACATTTCTTCCAGCTACTTGGCAATTGCGGTTGCTACTGTGTCCAGTGGAATACTGCTAAACTAACAAAGAATGTTTCTATATCTAATTTAAAATTCTAAAAAAAATCCCACTTTAATCTATAAAGAAAGATAATAGAACTGAGAAACCCCAAACTTTTTTTTCTTTCTATATTCTGCTAAAGAATTTCTCATCCTTCACAATATTGTCAAGAGCACTGACACTATTTATAATAGCCAAGATATGGAAGCAACCTAAATGTTCATCAAAAGATGAATGGATAAAGAAGTTGTGGTATATATATGTAATGGAATACTACTTGGTCATAAAAAATGAAATAATGACATTTGCAGCAACATGGATGGACCTAGAGATCATCATACTAAGTGAAGTCAAGAGAAAGACAAATATCAAATAATATCACTTATATGTGGAATAAAAAAATGATACAAATGAACTTATTTACAAAATAGAAATAGACTAACAGACATAGAAAACAAACTTATGGTTCCCAAAAGAGAAAGGGTGAGGAAGAGGGACAAATTAGGAGTTTGGGATTAATAGATATACACTACTATATATAAAGTAAAAAGCAAGGACATACTATATAGCACAGGGAACTATATTCAATATCTTGTAATAACCTATAATGACAAAGAATCTGAGAAAGGATACATATATATATGTGTGTGTGTATACAACTGAATCACATTGCTGTACACCCAAAATTAACACAACATTGTAAATCAACTATATATCAATTAAAGAAAAAAAATTTAAAGAGCATTGGCAATGCTATGTGGGTCAACTTGTTTCTACTCTAGCTCTGTACTTGACTTTAGAAAAGAAATGAGCAATGGAGAAAGCCACTAGCTTTGTCTTTCAAAATGGTCAGTCTCTCTCTCAGAGTTGCAGCCACACCCAACACAAGACCAACTGTCTGAAAATGGCAGCTCTTTTGAAGTGAGATTCAGCTAAATATTCTCCTTTGAGATTTAATTATTAACAACAGTGTTATTTACGTATAGGAGGAGGAAAAGTGCAAGAGGAATTCTGCAGCATGTGAACTCTCAATCCTTTTATTTTACCTGACATATTTGCTCCATTTTGGGCTTCTTGGCTTGACCAAGAGCAACATCAATCAGTATCTGATTTTTTTCCAATTTCTCTGGTCATTTTCCTCAGTCTATCTTGTGTCCCATAAAACATCAGGTTCCCCATAGTGTCAGTACAAGTGTCAGTGGCAAGTAAAGTTGAGCATTCAAGAAACATACTAGGAAAAGTCAAGAGTGGAACTTCTAAAAATAATCTACAAGTTACTAGCAAACAGATCATTTTGGTTTGATAAGTTTTCAGAACATAGGAAAAAGTATAAATTCTATATGAAAGAACCCAGCATAGAGGAGGCTAACCATAAAGATCAAGAACTAATTTAATTAAGAAGTTCAAACCTCCAGTTACAAATGAATCATGGGGATGAAATGTATAGTATAGGGAATATAGTCAATTATATTGTAACACCTTTGTATAGTGACAGATGGTAGCTAGACTTATCATGGTGATCATTTTGTAATGTATAGAAATACTGAATCACTATGTTGTGCACCTGGAACTAACATAGTATTGTAAGTCAATTACACTTCAAATTTTTTTTTAAAAAGACATGTAGACAACTGGGAGGAAATGCATCAAAATGCTAATGGTGGTTATCTCTGGGGGTGGGGATTATAGGTGATTGCTATTTTTTATTTCATGCTTTATGAGGTTCTATTTGTCTGCAATGAACATATATTGCTTGTAAAAATAAAAAGAAACCAATATGTTATTAAAAATGAAAAAAGAACTAATTCAATTAGAAGGAAGCAAGTAAGGAAAGTGGAATCATTTACAGAAGCAGGTCCTAGTGAATGCCACTTGAGACATACACACTATGTGTGTGTGAAATCACAAATCACAGACTCATAAAAGAGAACTGTGGAGCCAGAATGTTCCTTTGAGTTCTTCTAGTCCCAACCTATTCAGGCACCAAGGAGTTACATGGCTTTTTTTTTTTTTTTTTAGCTATGTCTGGGAACTCTCAAATCATCTTTGATTATCTCTGTGATTCACAATCCCAGGGCAAAATATACTTTCCCTATTCTTCAATTAATGCATATTTAAGGATTTTCTGAAGAAAGTCATAAAAATAATAGATGCACTTAACTGAATATTGTGCCTTTCTTCTAAAGAATCCAAAAACTTTTCTCTTCATTTCTCTCTAAATAATGTGATTTAATATGTGAGAAAAAGGTACCACTATTTATATATATATAAATGTAGAGCTAAGGCCCAGGGAGATGCAGCAAAAATTATGCCTTCCCTTTTTTTTCAGAAAATGAATCTTCTCACATAAAGTTATACATGCACTTTGAGCATTTTCCTTAGTCATTGTCATGAGTTTACAGTGAATTTCATAATTATACCAACAGCCTCAACCTTACCAAATCCTTCTTGAATACTTTGGACCTATTTTGATGTGCTATTATTATATATACATACATACGCATACACACACACGTATAAATGGCCTTTTGGAATTTATACTGCTGTGTTCATACTGACCAATTTCATTAGCATTCTCATATTGAGCATTATAAATCCACATAATGACTGGCAAGGATTAGGGGTCCAGTCTGTGATCATGAAACAAAGAAAAGCTTACTCCACACTGAGATCAAATGGATAACTTAGTCTCATTAATGTCTTTATTAATAAAGCTAACTAATTGTCATAAAACAGAAATGCAACAAAAGGTAAGCTCAAGGCATCTGATATCTAACTAGTAGCTCTCAACTTTATCAAGTGGTACCATAAAATATACACTGAGTTTACCATTAATAATTACTATATTTTGTGAATCATTTTCAAGACTTCAATCTCTAAACAAGATTAATTTATGTTTTTGCTATAAATCTGCTACTTATAATTCTATTCATTGGTCTATTTCAGACTGAATTTCTCTGATTTGAAGACTTTCATTCTATAGACAGTGGTAACTAAGGCATTTAGAGAATGTTAAGTGCTTACTCAAAGTCAGACTTTAATAAAATGGTAAGCTGCTATCATTTGAATCCATTTAAGCTTGGTTTAATTTAAAGCTGTTAATTTTAGCCTGTATAAAATCACTTCCCAAGAAATTAGCAAATACTAATGAATGATTACTATGTGTTAAGCACAGACTAAGCTCTAAGTAATTTTATTATCTCATTTGAACTTCACAACAACCCCATGAAGATATCATCAGGAGATTGTCCCCATTTTATAGATGAGAAAATCAGTAACATAGAGTTAAAGATATGATTTAGCTTATGCCTATAACTAAATCTCCCCCTCTGTGTAGTCAGTTAGGGGATCATCTACAGAGTTTAAGGGCACTCTTTACACGCATGTGCTCACACACCCCGCTGCCTTACATGGGCACGCTACTCCATCATTAGAGGGTAAGTCCTTTGAGCTAAAGCATCATGTCTTCAGTAATCATAGCTAAAATATAAATGACTCTAAAACAGGTAACACACCACCTCAAGTCAGGCACACAAGAAGCAGAACCCAACAGGGATTTATGTGGAAGAGATGTACACACTTCCAGGGGATATCAGTAAGGATGAAGAGAACAGGAGAGGAACAGGGAAGAGGCCAAGCATTCTCTATGCCTGATTCAAAAGAGGAACCTTGAAGAGTAAGCTTTGTCTCAGCACTGTCCCTGACTCAAGGTAAGAGAGCCAGCCTTTCATAATCTTGCACTCCTCAGCGGTTCTTTAAAGCCTACTCTAGAAGGATGTAAATCTCTAGATTCTTGTGGGCAAAGAGATTCTGAAGTGACAGACACTGCTTACTGAAAGTGAAAGCACACAAAGCCAGGAGTCCCCCAAAATGGGATGAAGGGACTGATGGGATCCTGGGTGGAGCACCAATATTGTCTGCACACACATTGAGCCTATTCATTTATTAGCATCTCCAAAAGAAAAAACATATGTTCCTGAGGGAAGAAGAAATGGGCTGGGCGTTTCTGTTTGAAGGCAGAAAGAAGAATGGAAAGTCAGCCAGGGTTCATGGTTTGAGAAGGCGTAAAGACATTGAGGGAATGGTCCTTGGGGCCATTCCAACCTTGGGGGAGGACCAAGGCTGCGAATGGAAGTTAGAGAAGAAAGAGCACATGCAATGACCACCACAATTTGACTTAGTCTTCTGTGGTCTCTCTTTGGTGATTAAGTTTTCTAAAATCTCAGCAGCCTTCCAAGGAGAGTTGCTATTCACATTCATGGGACTTTGATTATCATCATAACTGCTAACTTGGTTTTTTATACTCAGAAGAAAACACGATAGTATTTATTTTAATATAAGCATACATTTAAAAATATTATAAGCCTACTAAATAAAGAAAAATAGCAAAATAGAGAATCCAGAAACAGAAACACATAAATATAGTTATCTGGTCTTTGACAAAGGAGCAAAGACAATACAAAAGAAAAAAGACAGCCTTTTCAAGAAATGATGCTGGAACAACTGGACATCCACATGCAAAACAAACGAATCTAAATACTGACTATACACTCTACACAAAAGTTAACTCAAAATGGATCACAGACTTAAATATAAAATACAAGATTATAAGACTTCTAGAAGATAACATAGGAGAAAATTTAGATGACCTTGGGTATGGCAGTGACTTTACAGACACAACAAAGGCACAATCCATGAAAGAAGTAACTGATAAGCTGGCCTTTAGTAAAATTAAAACTTCTGCTCTGTGAAAGGCAATGTCAAGAGAATGAGAAGACAAGCCATAAGACAGGGAGAAAATAGTTGCAAAAGACACATCTGATAAAGGACTGTCATATGAAACATACAAAGAACTCTATCTCAAAAAACTAAAACTAGAACTACCATATGGTCCAGCATTCCCACTTCTAAGAACAGATCCAAAGGAAACAAAAAACACTAATTGAAAAAGATATCTGCACTCCCATGTTCACAGCAACATTGTTTACAATAGTCAAGACATGGAAATAACAGTGCCCATCAATGGATGAATGGATAAAGAAGATGTTGTGTGTGTGTATCTGTGTGTGTGTGTGTGTGGAATACTATTCAGCCATAAAAATGAGGAAATTCTATCATTTACAACAACATGGATGGACCTTGAGGGCATTATGCAAAGCAAAGTAAGTCAGAGAAAGATAAATATTATATGATCTTACTTATATGTAGAATCTAAATGAAATAAGTAAAAAAGTAAATAAATAAATAAATAACAAGCTCATAGAAGAAGAGATCAGATTTGTAGTTGCCCGAGGTGGGGATTGAAGGGAGGGGGAATTGGGGGAAGATGGTAAAAAGGTATAAACTTCCAGTTCTGAGATAAATAAGTACTAGAGATGTAATATACAATTTGATGACTGTAGTTAACATGATACATAGAAAAGTTAAGAGAGTAGATCCTAAGAGTTCTCATCACAAGGAGAAATTTTTCTTTTCTTTTTATCATATTGATACGAGATGATGGATATTAATCAACTCTATTGTGGTAATCATTTCACAACATATGTAAATGAAACCATCACGCTGTACACCTTAAACCTATGCAGTGATGGATGTTAATTATTTCTCAATAAAACTGGGGGTGGGGGAGAGAGCCCTGCGAGGACTCCCCACAGCAAAATTCTATAATTAAAAAAAAAAACAAAAAACCTCACCAAAGAAGATATAGAAATGGCAAACAAGCATATGGAATGATGTTCCACGTCATATGTCATCAGGGAAATGCCAATTAAAACAACAACAAGATGTCACTGTATATTTATTAGAATGGCCAAAATCCAGAGTACTGACAACATCAAGTGCTGGTGAGAGTGTGGGGCAACAGGAACTCTCATTAATTGCTGGTGGGAATGCAAACTGGTACAGTCACTTAGGAAGATAGTTTAGCAGTTTCTTATAAACTAAACATTCTTTTACCATATGATCCAGCAATCATGTTCTTTGTTATCTACTAAAAGACACTGAAAATTAATGCTCACACAAAAACTTGCACATAGATATTCATAGCAACTTTATTTATAACTGCTAAAACTTGAAAGCAACCAAGACGTCCTACAGTAGGTAGATGGATAAATAAACTGTGGTACATCCAGACAATGGAATGTTGTTCAGGGCTAAAAAGAAATGAGCTGTCAAGCCATGAAAAGACAAGGCAAAAATATAAATGCATATCGCTAAGTGAAAGAAGTCAATCCAAAAGACTACATACTGTATGTTTCCAATTAAGTGACATTCTGGAAAAGAAAAATTATGGAGATAGTAAAAAAAAAAAAATCAATGTCTCTAATTGTTGGCCTAGGGTGTGGGAGGGATGAATAGGTGGAGAACAGGGGATGTTTAGGGTAGTGAAACCAGTGTATAGGATACTAGAATGGTGGAAAATACATCTGTAATGACTGCTCTTCAGAGAAGCCAACATTTAGAGCTATTCTCTTCTTATTCTTGAAATCTCAAATTATGGAAATATTACAGAGTTTACGTGATGGTGGAAAAATATATTTTGTACCTGCTTTCAGAAACTCTGTTATATGTACACATTAATCATGTATGGGATGATTTATTTCTGCATTCATGCTGGCCAATTTTATTAGTGTTTGGTTTGGCTGAATGGAAGAAAATCTGCTTTCTATTTCACCTCTGTAAAAAGAAGAGTTAGATTCGTGCTGACTTGTGTAAAGATTATATAGCCCTGCTTTCTCCCCAGTATGAGGCACTTCCTTCATTCACCCTTAGTCTAGGGTCTCTATACCCTCTACGAAATCTCTTAATCGAGGTCTATTCAAGTTAGACCTTTAGTTTGTTTTCCAAATTCATCAGAATCTTCAATGCCGATGACGGGAATATTTCATGATCACCATATGGTACTTGTCACCATTCCCCACTTTCTTACTTAGTGTTTGGTGCTGACCTCAAATAATTTTACCATTGAGACTGCTACCGTCGTTTCCGCCATCCTCTACACTGCTACCATTAGCCTAGCCCCATGCACAGCCCCAAAGCCGCCTTCCTTTGACCACTGACACATTACTGGCCCATTATTCCCAAATACAACCACGTTCCTTTAGCCCACAAAGCAAAAGCCCTTCCTCTTTGCAATTGTTGTTCAACTCCAAACATTCAGAAAGCTTTCTCAACGCCCTCTCCCAAAATATTGCCTCAAATTTTGCAAAATGGTCAACAAAGTATTTCTTTCATGACCACTACTACCCTGGCTTCCCTGAGGGCAGGGTTCACGTTCAGTAATTCCTAATACCAAATAAGAGTCCATCAACAAGAGCCCTAAATAATTCTGCTTGGCTTTACTATGTCATTTTGGCCACACTATTTTGATTTTCTTTTTCAAGTGGGAGTACTTCTGAGATAGAGTTTCAGAGTTTTTTCCCCTCCACTTCCAATGTTCAAACTTCCACCGTTTTCCAGCAGTTCTGCTCAAGAGCAAATAGTTTAGTGAAAATCCCATCTTTCTTCTATGTATTTATGTACCTACAATGTTTCAGCCTTGTGACATATATTTGGCTAACCACGCCGAGCACTGTTTTCTGTAGACTTGGTCCTGTGGTCCCTTTCTTACAGTAGATTCATGTGAATAATTAAAGGTAGGTCTAGCTTCAATTAACTCAAAATGTTCTAAGATTGCTGGCCAAGTTACTGATTTTAAATGGTTCAGACTATTTTAAAACATATGGATGAAGAGTAAGACATCAATCTGCTGGATATTTAGTCTACATGAGAGCAATGGTTGAGATTTTCAGCTCAATTTTTTATACTCTCTACAGATATTCCTGCTGCTATAGATACAACTGACTATGGAGATTTGAAGTTTCCAACAGCATGTTGAATAGAATGTTTTCCTTTTCTCATGCTCTTTTACACCCTACTTCATCTGGCAAATAAGCAGGGACGAGAACTTTGGTTCTGTGGCTGTGTGAGAAGCCGGTTCTTGTAGCATGAGTGAGAGGAGAGGGCCACAGGTTTTACTGTACTGGTTTGGATCTTAGACTTTGAAATTAGACATGGCCTAAAAGTCCGGGCTCTGTCAATCAACCATGAGCCCAGGGCAAGTTTTTTTTTTTTTTTTAAATCTTCATACTTATTTATACTCTTTGCTTATCTGTTAAATGAGGACAACGCCAATACCCATTTCCAGAATTTTTATAAGTATTAAATGAGGTCATGGATGTAAAGTATGTAACTTGGTGCTTAGATAAATCAATGATTAGTAAGTGTAAATTACTATTATTCTTGGCACCACCTTTATTCTCTATGCTCTACATATTCAAATCTCAGTGAAGCTCTAAGTAAAACATGGCAGAAAAAAAACTATGGAAACTGTTGTTGGAATACCATATGATATCACTTACATGTAGAATCTTAAAAAAAAAAAAGACAAATGAATTTATTTGCAAAACAAATAGACTCACAGATATAGAAAACAAACTTTTGGTTACAGCGGCGGGGAAGAGGGTGGGAAGGGATAAATTGAGAGTTCAAGACTTGCAGACACTAATAATATATAAAAAATAGATGAACAACAAGTTTATACTGTGTAGCACCAGGAACTATATTCAATATCTTGTAGTAACTTACGGTGTAAGAGAATATGAAAACGAATTATATGTATGTTCCTATATGACTGAAGCCCTGTGCTATACACCAGAAATTGACACAACATTGTAAACTGACTATACTTCAATAAGAATTTTTTAAAAATTTAACCCTAAGAAAAAAAACCAACTTATTTTTACAAAATAAAGATGCAGAAGCTTGATACATACTCATTAGGCAGGTTGACTGTATAATTTATCATTCTAACTGAGACCCTTTGGAGAATGAAGGGAAAGCTATTAGTAATTACTCCAGGACAAAAGCACTAACAAAGACCATCTCAGGGCTGAACCAGGAGTTAGGGTCACCCTCTCATTAGACCACTCTGCTTTCTGGTATTCTAAAATAACAGACACCAGAAAAGGAAAGCTTCAGCTCTGGCATTTCCTATATGATATAATCCTTGAATCCCTAGATAGTACAGAAAAAATAGTTGAAGCTCCCAAATTACCAAGATAACAGCTGAACATCTAGAAACACAGAATGAAATTCAAAATAATGAGTTTGTGGAAAGGACGCAATTTTAACCTCAAAATCCTGGGTCAAATTCTAGTTTTGGATTTAAATCTGCATGTAACCTGGGGAAGTCAGAGTGTCTGACCATTTGTTTCCTCACCTGCAGATAGTACCAATGATGATGATAATAATAAATCTACCCAATCATCACAATATATGAAAAGCTGCATTATACAGTATAAAGCAATAAACAATAATCTGTTACCCAAATTAGTTATTTGGGGGAATTTCTTGAAGATCCTATCATGATTCTGTTTCTTTGAGAAATGAAGAGAAAAACAAGAAGGTTTATGACCTGCAAAAACTATAATAGTAACAATGCAGTTACTTTGCAATGATTGCTGAAGTGATCCTGGAATCTTTTAGTTATTATTAAAACATGTCCTTCAGCAAAATGCGGAATTGACTCAATAAATATCACGGCTTCACTTTTTAAAGTGGGTCTTAAAAATAATTAAACCAGTATGAAATAAATCCTTTTTTAAGAGACTAGGTTTCCAGTGGTTTAACTCAAATAGAACCTGTGGGTTCTATTAGCAAAGGTAAAAATGTTTCCTCTGCCTCTATTTCTTCTAACTCCATGGTTTTCAGTTCTACAAAACATTTGAATTGCCTGAGGGGCTTTTAAACACTAGAGATGCCCTCCTCAACCAATTAAATCCTAATCTCTGAGGTGTGGGGCCTCTGTTGGTATTTTGTGAAAACTTCTGAGTGATTCTGACGGACAATGGGATTTGATGCCTTAATTCAGTAGCCAAATGTGAAAAGAAGAGCCTTTGAGCAACCATTTACCCCTACAACCCTCAAGGCATCACTCCTTTAACCAACCTCCATCAGCTCTTTCCTAACACTTCAGGCTCCAGAATCCCAGAACCTTAAACCTCTTTCTCTTTACTTTGTTCCTAATCAAAATCCCCTAAAAGGAAAGTTTCTGATAAATCCATTCATATCAAAGGGTAATCATTGATAAAACAAAGTATTAATCCTCTTAATGGTGCTTACATGTTACAAGAAACTGAACATTAAGGTAAAGTAAGAACATACTGAAGGTGAAAATAGACACCAGGCCAATATATCAGGAAGTGATTTCTGAGCATTTCTGGACCTTTCCAGTGTTCCAGACATCACACGAAGGCTGCGCTACTCCGTCTGCCTGGGTCCAGCCCTACAAAGTCGATGCAGGCATCAGTTCACGAATACGGCAAATAGTCCAAATTAATAAACTAATATAATATTTGATTCATACCTTTTATTTTCTAGACATTGTTAGGTGTTTTCACATTATCTTCAATCTCATACCCCTGATGGGAAGTTCAGAATTGTTATTCTCATTTTACTTAGTGAAAATATGAGGCCCAGAGAGTGAAGTCAATCCTGCAGATACAGATAAGGAGCTGTCGCTTCCATGTGGCTTCAACCCCAGCGCCTCCTGCTCCCCACACTTCTGCCCCACAGGTGATCACTTCTCTAGAAGTGACTAAGGCCACAGTAAAGCGAATTTAGAACAAAAAAGAGAAAACATGCTAGGGAGGTAGAGAAACCCTGTAGAAATTTAGAGCTTTTCCTTTTTTGTTGTTTTGTTTTGTTTTGCTTTCTATATTTTAAAGCCAGCTATCATGGGGAAATGCAAACAGGTTCCATCTAAAAAATGTTTATTAGCTTTTTCAACCTCTTCTGTTTCTGCTGTCACTTCAGATGTTGTGGGGACATCAGTAAGTCCCCACAAACTGCCCTTGGCAGAAAAACCCTTTATGGTGACATCATAAGCATCACATTTAGTGTAATCGTCTAAGGGCACAAGCAAGAATCCACATCATCTCAGGATAAAAAGGGAAACAAGTGATTTGTATATTCTATACCTAAGCCAATCTGTTAAAGAACATCCAGGTACACTTGATTATGTACTGGTCTAATGTTGTAGAGAAAAGATCATCCACTCACCCAGGTGAATGGTTTACACCAAACAAGTCAGCTAGAATCCTGGCATATGGATCATTTTTAAGGCTAACTCAGAGACTGGAAAATGAGTGCAAATAATTTGTTACATGATGAATTGTGTTTTTATTCTTTAATGCCGATTTAGAGTTTTGCATTTAGGCAATTGATACTGAATTTCTTAGTGTTTGTTGCTAAAGATTTAGATTTTAAAATTGCTTATGACATAAGAGGGACCACATTTAAGTGTCAGATTACATTATAAGGTAAATGTGCACGTAGGACAGACTTACCAGACAGAATTATTTTGAAGGAAGAGAAAAGAGAAAGAAGGAGGAATAAAAAAAGATATACCCGTTGGGCAAAGAATAAGAAGTTTCTCACATCATACATTCCTTTTGTCCGAGAAAGATCAAAGCTAAGTTTTAAGAGGAACAAATAGCTTTGGTCTTGCTTTCAGTAAGTAAAAGGAGGACAGACTGCCTAAATGGGAGACTCAGAGACAGAGTAAGCTTTACTGTGCAAGGAGAGACGAAAAAGATGGTACAGAAAATGGTAATATCTAAGCAGGCAATATAAGTAAATAGACATGCAGGGTGTGGCAAATCCAAGAGAGTTTTGAAACGAGCAGGAAAAACAACTTCGAATAGTATAAAGACATAAAAAGAAGTAAAGCGGACGTAGTGTTGACTTGGTGTCATGATATAGACTCACTGAGTGTGAGTCTGTTGCTGCAGCTAGAATAGGAAACTATGGAGTACGTGATGACAGAACTCTCAGTGACAGATCACAAAGCAAATGGCCTTAGGAAGGACGATGAGAACCAGACATCAGGGAGGGTGCTGGAATGAGCACGTGGCAGGGGGCCAGCCGCAAACATATTTAGTCTTGGTGGCAGTTGAACCTTCAGGGACGGCTCAACAATCCTTTTGTAGGGGCAAAACATAAGCCTGATGCCCTTAAAAGTCGATTAAGTTCTTCATCCCAAAGTAAAAAACAAACGTTACACAATGGGCAAACAATGCTGAACGTTCACTTCCTCTCACTCCGTAGTTAAGCTACTCACTCGGGATAACGTTACTCTACGGCCAGGCACTGAAGTCAGGAAGTAGTTTATTTTCACTGAAACTGAAGGGGGAAGTCAGAGAGAAAAACAGCTGCCACTAGATCAAGCCGGGAAAGCCAGGTACCAATACAGAGAGCGAGTTAAAGAGAAAGCCAGCCCAGATTTGCTGCCAGCTAAATTTTGCCCACCCATATAACACGAAGACCCCAGCAGTATTCATCTACACATGGTATAAAAGACGAAAGTTGAATTGATCACTGAGGCTTTCTGTGTCGGAGGGCAAAGTTAGCTGCAGGAGCAATGGGGTTCTGAGGGAGACCACTTGAAAAACCAAAGCAAAACAGACTGAGTCACTGGATTTCTCCAAGTAGGAGTGGGTGAGGACCAGGGCTGGGGTGGGAGGGTACTGATGGCCAGAACGGGGAGGAGAGAAGTGGGGAGCGAGGGTTTTTGAGATGGAAGGCAGGGAATGCGGACAAAGGGAGAAAAAACTGCTTGTTTTAAATCAGTATTTCTCAAAGAGGATGCCATGCTCCCCCAGGGATATCCCCGGGGATTCACAGGAACAGAGCTGCAACAGTCCTAAAGTCTGTCCAGCAAGGGCGGCTTTAGATTTGCAGCACAATCTCTTCCTTTGCATCACAGGCTTCCTTCTCTTTTTCTGGAACCGTAAGGCCTGAGTTCCTGCCCACCCTGCATTCCAGTCACTTCCTACCTTCCCCGGGGTGCTTTCCTCCCTTCTTCAGTGTCAGGAAAAGTAAAAACGTCACCTGCTTCTCCTCCCAACAGCGGAATTATTCTCCCACACTTTTATTTTGATAACCAAGTGGTTCAAGGTACGTTTCAGGGTTGTGGAAACCCTCAAAGGGAATAACAGAATGAAAAAGTTTTGAGAACTGTGCTCCAAGTAAAGAATTGGAGACGAAATCCTGTCACAATGAAAAATTAAACTAAACTGCCACAAATAAAGCAAAGGATCAACCACTGCCTTGGCGAGCAAGGAGAGAAAGGCAGATAATGTGGGGCTCGTAATGAGCCAGTTTCTTGCCAATGTCTGAGCCTCTTTCTACTTGGCATCTGCTAGGGAAATGCAAAGAGAGAATTTATAACCATGCAATAAAACATGCAAAATCAGAAAATAGAAGTTTGGATATGGTGATTCCTAAATTTGAAATTTTTTGTCAGTAACATCTCCCAGGGTTAAATATACCTACAGGAATAACAGGGTAGGATAAGCCATAGCTCAGTAGGCTACAAGGGCAGGATTTTCTCTTCTTGTGAAGGCTCTGAAGTGAGTCTTTTCGAATAATTAATACAGTATGATAGCGAAGGGCCTGGGACAAAACCACCATCACTTACCAGTTACATGATCCTGGGAAAGCCAGTCATTCTCTATGAGCGTTACTTACGTTGTTAAATGAAGATAATACCTACATCACAGAGATGTAGTGAGGATTATGATTAAAAAAACAGTCATTTTCTGGGTGCTTTCTATGTTTTAGGTAGTGTACTAAGTAATTGACATGCATTACCTCATCCCTACAGCTATCAATTACATGGATGTGTGAATGCAGGACAGATGGATGGATGCAAGGATGGAATGAATTATCAGCTCCCACTTTAGAGATGAGAAAATGAGACCTAGATTAAATACTTTATACAAGGTCCTATGGTTATCTGGTTATTGGAGGAAGGGACTGATTCCCCCTGACTCCAAAGTCTTGCGCTGTAGTATACTATTACTTTATTACTCTATTACTCGTATCTTGTAGTTCCCATCTCTTTTTATTCTCCCTCTATCCTGAAAGTCCTACCTGCTGACTCTTACCCCTAACCCCAGCAACTAGGATTTTCAGATTCTCTTTTTCTTTCTCTTCCTAAATCTTTTCTAGTAAAAAGACCTGAAAATCTCTCTTATTCAACTCATCAAACAATAATGGGATAGGAGCCATGCGCCAGGCACTGGGTTAGACGCTGGAGGAGTTGAATGAAACATGGTTCCTTTTCTCAAATGATTCACACATAATAAATGAAGCTTAAAGCCTTGGGTTCCATCCCATCTCTCCAGCTTCCCACCTCCCCAATCCTCAACCTCCAGTTTACTCTTCTCTCCCTCTCTCACCCAAAACCCTGCAACAATTTTTGCTTTTTCTGTAAGAAGTGAAGAAATGCAGTAGGGTGATGGTTCAACTTTGGTCGACATGTCTATTTCTTTCGACAGAGGGCCTTTTGGTTGTTCTGAAATCACACCCCTGAGTTGGGATCTTTTTCTGCCTCATGAGAAAAGATGTGATTTTCAAGGATAATGGCCTGTGTGCTTTTAACTATCTTTGAATCAGAGCAATCATATTCTTCTACCACCAAGTGTTCCCAAAAGTATTTAGAAGCATTGAGTTTTCTAAACGAGGACTAGACATATACTAGGAAATCATGGTCTTCAGTAGAAGTGTGGCTGCTTGGGACAGAAGACTTTGGATTCAGAAAGCCTGGTTTTTGAGAGTCAGCTCTGCCTCTAAGAGTAGGATCATGGGCAAACTGTTTAACATCTTTGAGCATCATTTCCCTGTCTTTGTAAAATAAACTTTATAATACCTTTGTTTCATGGTTGTTCCCCCAAATCCAGTAAGATTATGTACAACACTTAGACACATAAGTGGTCAATAAATGGCAGCTGTTATCACTAGTATTTTCTATGTGGAAATCAAGTACTCAAACTTCTGAAAAGAGATTTAAGATAAACCTGTTCCTTTTGTCTTTCCAAGTCCTTCTACACACGTGCCTCCTCTGCATTTTTACATGACACTTTTTTTTAAGCCCATGATGGACAACTAACCTCTGTTTTCTGACGTTGCCAGAATGTTTTTCTGCTTAGCGGACTTTAATCATTACTTCATTACACTAGGATTCCCATGGAATTAGTTATTATGGCAGCACAGTGCCAAAATGAGTTATCATGATTAAATCCATTAGAATGGCTACCAAGGAAACTACGTATGAGTTCCATCCTGCAAAGCACTGATCACATGAAACCAACATCCAGTGAGTGACATGAGTAACATCCCATGAGTAACATTATACAGCATCATAGACAGTGAATACGTAGTTTTACATATCAAATAGGAACCTAGGTGATAACACTAATTTAGGTCCTACAGTGAACTTTCTTTCTCAATAACTTAAAATTAAATTAAAAAATACAACATTTTATATATCTTTAATCATTCATATATATCTTTTAATTTGGGGGAAGCCATAGAATAAATGAATAACTAAAATTCATTGATATAATATATGATTATGTAGTCTTATATACCTATCCCAAAGTGATATGTGGTTAAAAATGTTATTCAGCCTAGTAATCTACACAGCAAACATTAAGTACCAAATCTACCATGTATTTCTGTGAAAAGCACTGAAATAATGAACAAAATATTATTCCATCTTCCAATGATTGGATTGTTTCTTAGAAAATTATTTTTCAATCAATAAATTTCTATAGGTCTGTTTTAAAGTTAGCATATAAATTAATTTTGCATCAATGGTTTCATATTTTGGGATTCAGAAAAAGTAACAAAAACTGTATGACACCACATATTGCTTGATTCCTTAAAGATGTCAAAGTATCTTTGCATTTCAATAATATTACTATATTGTAAGAGGCCATGATGTGGCCTCATACTTTCCTCTTGTCAGATTCCTTGAATTTGGTTCCTATCTACCTGTGCTGCACAATGAGAACAGACCCCTCCGAATCAGAGGCGGGGCAAGTAAGCATCCAGAGGCAGAAATGGGAGGGACTGGAAGGAACGGAAAGCAAACTCCATGGGAAATTAAGGTTTGTAGGGTCAAATGCTGGTGGATCCATTCTACAATTACATTCCATCTAAAAAATGTGTAACTTCAATGTGCTATTTAGAAACTACTATTTTGTGAAGTGGGTCAAGATCAGGCAACTCCTTGAATGTTTTGGTTTTGCATTTTTTGTTTTCTTGGAGCAACCCTCTTCCCAGAACTTATAGGATAGTACAAATATAGATTAAAACATTTCACACTTTTATGACTTCAGTTGGCTCTACACATCATTTACTCCATTTTTTTTCAACTTCACATACGAATGTTTATATAGCTGAAAGTCCTAAGCTTATTTTGTGTAACCATGACATATTATTCCTTGAAATATCATTAATATAATTTTTCTAATGTCACAACTTATTTATATTATTTATGAATGTGGAGGATATTATTTCCATTTATTTTAAATGTGACAGAAATTGAGGTTAAGCATTTACAACTTCAAGTGAACCGATGGCAGCTAAAAGCCCAGAAATCTTTCCTTTAATCCCTTTCCACTTCGTTATTAATGTAGGAAGAGGCTTCAGCCATTTTCAGCTTTCTTCCTTTTCCCCCACTTATGAATTGGGTGCACTTCTATTCTTACCTTTCTTACACTTTCTGCAACCCAATCAAATTTCAAAGCAGAAGGCAGGAGGGAAATATGCTAATAATTGGAGGAGGGGGACAGAAATTACACTCAATGGAGAGTGGATATACTGGGCATATTGGCATTTCTAGTAAGTTTCTCACTCTGTTCTCCCACTTACTTTCTATCAATGGGCTTAAGCAAATTTCCCTCCTTGAGGGAAACCCTAGGTCTCAGGAAAAAGAGCCTAGGTCTTCACGTTTGAGAGACCTGTCCTAGAGTCTCAGAGCCACCTACTTATCTTCCTTCCTCACCTTTAAAAATGAAGACAATGTACTTATTTCTAATAAGCACAATTAAATGCACTAAATAGCATAGCTATTCAGGCAGCAAAAGAACACCCAACCCTGACTCATAGTAAGAACCTAACAAATGTGGTTGTTACATGGTTCATAACTGTTTGTCTTCACCCCCCACCTCCACCACCCCCCACCCACCCTTACCCACCTGTTCTCCCCTCACAGAAGGCCACTCTCCTTACATCAACCAGGCCTCTCCAGTTCCATCACTCTTTCAACAAAGATTTGTCATACATTACTGTGTGCAAGGCACCAAGTAGAGAATTTCAGAAAATGCCACTGTGTATGGAACCTTCAAACAGTCAAGAGAGGAAACACACCTGTATACCAGGTCCCAGACCAGGAGCGAGCTGAGGTTAGGCAAGTCCCTTTACTTCCTGAGACGGATTCCACATATTTACGTTGATCTTAATACTATCTTTGTTTTAATATTATCTTTTAAATTTCATTACATTATTCTATACATCAGACTAAACAAATCATGAAATTACATTTTTCAAAATGGTAACAATTAAGCTATAAAATATGTTTGGTGTAAATGTAACAAACATACCACAATTGTGATCAGCCTGGGAGAGTCTTGCCCTCTCTATAGGAATATGTAGTTTGTGCTTCTGCAGTTTCATCTTTTTTCCCAAATTCTAATTCTTACTCAAAGAGGGCTTTTGAATAACTGACCCTGCCTCAAAATGTGGGACAATCTTCTCTCCTATTATCACCTCATTAGAGTCTACTGAGGGGAGGAGGGAAAAAAGGGTCACGTGTTGGTCTTTAAATCTGTTCAATACACATTGTTGGAAGCAGTGTTTTAAAACCAGTATGAAGATGAGCTTGCAAAATAAAGTCCATTTTTGAAAAATTCTTCAAAGAATATGGTTTCTTGGGATGAAATCTGAGTTTCCCTTTTTGTATGTCACAACATTTTCCTTCTGATTTTACCCAAGTGTTTTGCTGTTGGGATCCAGTTTGCATCTGAATCCAATGCTTTCCCTAGTCCATGTAGACTGGTTAAATTAGGTGATCTGAAGTTCCATCAAGGTAAAGGTGCCCTAAAGGGTACAAAAGGGCATTACAGAGAAGTCAGGTAAGCCATGAATGGAGTCTTCTGTGTGAAATAAATTAACTACAAAATGCCCCATGTAGCTTTTCCCATCTTCCAAGAATGAACAACATATCATTGTTAGTGAATAAACTTATGGAATTTTTTTTTTAATGACAGAATAAATGTTACATATACAATGTATAATTCATTCCATTCTGGCAGGAAGCGGCCTTCAGTTTTCTCTGGGGAACTGTGCAAACATCTGGATAATCTTGAAATCTTTTAATATGAAAAAGTGGTAATTACCCCCAAACTTACTATTTCCCACATTTATTTCCTCTTTTTCAATGATCAGGAATTTATTTCTTTCTCAATGAGGATTTAAAGACTGCGTATGAGGGAATTAATTTTGCAATGTGTCCACAAAGAACACAGTTCTCAGCCTGGTCCCACGGAAATTTACAGAGAGTTAATTTTTACCATTTTTCTTCAAGGCAGCCAAATTTCCTAATTTTACAGATGTTCTTTTTTTTTAATTAAAAAAATTGCCAACATAGTTTCCTTTGGATTTGAATGTTGAGCTGAAAAGCCTTTTTAATGTAATGAGCAGTATTCCATGGCTATTTATATTTAGCTCTGATTCTCATTCATCACTAGCCTATGGAAGAATTTTGACAAGCAATGTACAAATGTGACATGGGTACAAAAGCATATCTCAGAGGTCTGGAATCTCTGGGTGAATGCCATGCTCAGTATAGGGCTGCATAACTCTGGTGGAGAATTTCCAGTAAGTTACATGGGATATGAATCTCGTCTTGATGTACTCCATCGTATTTTTTTTTTCATTTCTCAGAAAGCAATGTGAGTCCTTTTCTCTCTCTCACTTTTTCCCGATACTCATTTTTTGTCATGTGTTCTTGAATGTTGGTTCTTTATTCTTTTACTCAATTCATTCTATTTTTTAATAGTTTAGTTGGTTCAATAATCTCAAGTTATTTTCTTTCTTCTATCCCCCCACCCCTCCTTGCTTTGTCTGAACATCTTTGGTTATGGCTTGTTTTATCTTCTTCTTAATAGTATACCTAGAGCTGTATTGTTTCCCTATATGGCCTACATTTGATATCTTTTATTTTCCTTGTGTTGCTTTTAGAATGCTCTATGCTGAATTACAAGGACCTTGAAGGGACAGGAAAAGCTGAGTAGTCCACTTGGTTGCTGAATCACCAGGCTACATTTTGTTAACAATGCGGTTTTTGATCTTTGGCAAGTCTAATAATCTTTTTGGACCCCAATTTCAATCTGGAATAAAAATTTATACATCTGTCAGTGGGTTCAGCATGGAGTAATTAGTTATTCCTTCTAAAGTTTTTGAAAGTGGAAATCGTATTTAATGTTTACTAGCTTAGAATATTTAATGATCCCAATACATGCCTAGTACCGTGCTGTGTGCCGGGGGTACAAGGTGAATTGGGGTCCCTTTCCTCCAGGACTGTTTTTTTTTTTTAAACATTTTTTATTGATTTATAATCATTTAACAATGTTGTGTCAAATTCCAGTGTTCAGCACAATTTTTCAGTCATTCATGGACATATACACTCATTGTCACATTTTTTTCTCTGTGAGTTATCATAACATTTTGTGTATATTTCCCTGTGCTATACAGTGTAATCTTGTTTATCTATTCTACAATTTTGAAATCCCAGTCTATCCCTTCCCACCCTCCACCCCCCCGGCAACCATAAGTCTGTATTCTCTGTCTATGAGTCTATTTCTGTCCTGTATTTATGCTTTGTTTTTGTTTGTTTGGTTGGTTGTTTTTGTTTTTGTTTTTTAGATTCCACATATGAGCGATCTCATATGGTATTTTTCTTTCTCTTTCTGGCTTACTTCACTTAGAATGACATTCTCCAGGAGCATCCATGTTGCTGCAAATGGCATTATGTTGTCGGTTTTTATTGCTGAGTAGTATTCCATTGTATAAATATACCACATCTTCTTTATCCAGTCACCTGTTGATGGACATTTAGGCTGTTTCCACATTTTGCCTATTGTAAATAGTGCTGCTATGAATTACCCAGGACATATTTCACAGAACTAGAACAAATCATAATAAAATTTGTATGGAACCATCAAAGACCTGGAATTGCCAAAGCATTACTGAAGAGAAAGAAAGAGGCAGGAGGAATAATTCTCCCAGACTTCAGACAGTACTATACAGCTACAGTCATCAAGACAGCATGGTATTGGTACCAAAACAGATATATAGACTAATGGAACAGAATAGAGAGCCCAGAAATGAACCCACAAGATTTTGGTCAACTCATCTTTGACAAAGGAGGCAAGAATATACAATGGAATAAAGACAGTCTCTTCAGCAAATGGTGCTGGGAAAACTGGACAGCAGCATGTAAAACAATGAAGCTAGAACACTCCCTTACACCATATACAAAAATCAACTCAAAATGGATCAAAGACTTAAACATAAGACAAGATACAATAAACCTCCTAGAGGAAAACATAGGCAAAACATTATCTGACATGCATTTCAAAAATGTTCTCCTAGAAGAAATAAAAGCAAGAATAAACAAATGGGACCTAATGAAACTTACAAGCTTCTGCACAGCAAAGGAAACCAGAAGTAAAACAAGAAGATAACATACAGAATGGGAGAAAATTTTTGCAAATGAAACCGACAAAGGCTTGATTTCCAGAATATAAAAGCAGCTCATACGACTCAATAAGAAAAAAATAAACAACCCAATCCAAAAATGGGCAGAAGACCTAAACAAGCAATTCTCCAAGGAAGACATACAAATGATCAAAAGGCACATGAAAAAATGCTCAATATCAGAGAAATGCAAATCAAAGCCACAATGAGGTATCACATCACACCAGTCAGAATGGCCATCATTCAAAAATCCACAAATGACAAATGCTGGAGAGGCTGTGGAGAAAGGGGAACCCTCCTACACTGCTGGTGGGAATGCAGTTTGGTGCAGCCACTATGGAAAACAGTGTGGAGATTCCTCAAAAGACTAGGAATAGACTTACCATATGACCCAGGAATCCCACTCCTGGGCTTGTATCCTCCAGGGCTGTTTTGAAAAACAGGTTCATAGAGAAGGATAATTTGAATAGACCATGGGAAAGACTTTACATTACAATTACAGTACATTACTAGTAAGTGCTAAATATGTTTTTGCATGACGTTATTTTTTAACATTCTATATTGAAGTAATGGTAAATTAGAAATGAACAATAAATTTCCAACATAAGCTAGTCTTCTTGGATTCAAGCACAATTATCCAGACAATTATGAACAAGTTTTACCCAGTCAATACCAATCATCAAATCTATATTTTTAAAAATTGTTTATTGATTTATAATCATTTTACAATGTTGTGTCAAATTCCACTGTAGAGCACAATTTTTCAGTCATACATGAACATATATATATTCATTGAGACATTTTTTTCTCTCTGAGCTACCATAAGATCTTGTGTGTATTTCCCTATGCTATACAGTATAATCTTGTTTATCTATTCTACAATTTTGAAATCCCAGTCTGTCCCTTCCCACCCTCTGCCCCCCTCGGCAACCACAAGTTTGTATTCTATGTCTATGAGTCTATTTCTGTTTTGTATTTATGCTTTGTTTTTGTTGTTTTTGTTTTTTGTTGTTTTTTAGATTCCAGATATGAGTGATCTCATATGGTATTTTTCTTTCTCTTTCTGGCTTACTTCACTTAGAATGACATTCTCCAGGTGCATCCATGTTATATTTTTTAAAAATTGTCCTATATCTAAATATTGACTATTGCTTCATTTTAATCCACATATTTCCTATCTTAAACAGAGAGAAGGGAAGAGGGAATTAACATGTGTTGAGCACCTATTACATGCCTACTACGATGTCAAGTGTTTTAAGAGCATTATTTCAATAAGCACCCAGAATAATTCTCCAAGGTAGGTACTGTTATCTCTAATTTAAGAATATGGGAAATTAGACTGAGAGATCAGGTGATCTGTCCAAGGTCATCCACCCAGAAAATATTGGTCAATATTCACACCCAGGTTCACTCACTCCAAAACCCATGCTAACTCTGCTACATCACATCCTTACCCCAAAGGAAATCCACAGAATGGGAGTTCAAATAGCTCTTTAAAGATACTGTAGGACACTGGTGGATCTCTGAACTAACTGCCTCATCATACAGATGAAGAATATGAGGCCTGGAAAGTTAAAATAACTTTCCAGAATTCATCCTACTAGCTGATGTTGGAGATTAGAGTAAGCATTATTTTTTTGTCTCTAGGACAAGTTCATATTCTGAAACATTCTGTCTAAAAAATGAAAGCATGAACTCCCTACTGCAAGAAATGCTTAAACAGAAATGTAATGATCAAAAATATTACAGAAGCACTTTTTAAAGGATGGAAGTTTAAATTAGAAGACCTGAAAGCTCCCTTTCGTCACTCTCATTCTTTGAGGCTGTATAATTGATGATGCTTTCCCATTATCTTTCCCTCAGTTAAAAATAAATGACTAAATAATTTTCCTATTTTACTCAAGGTTTATACTTTTAAAAATAGGCCTTACTTTTTAGAGCAGGTTTAAATTCACAGTTAATTTGAGCAGAAGGTACAGAGATTTCCCATATACCTTGGCTCCCATGTATGCAAAGCCTCTTATTAACAATATCCCCCATTGGAGTGATACAGCTGTTACAGCTGATGAACCTACATGACACATCATTATTACTTAAAGTCCATAGTTTACATTATAGTTCTCTCTTGATGTTGTGCAGTCTATGGGTTTTGACAAATGTGTAATGACATGTATCCACCAATACAGTATCATTCGGACTAGTTTTACTGCCCTAAAAATCCTCTCTGCTCTACCTATTTATTTCTCCACCTCCACTCCCAACCTCTAGCAACTACTGATCATTTTATTGTCTCCATAGTTACTCCTTTTCCAAAATGTCATACATTTAGAATCCTACAGTATACATACCTTTTCAGATTGGCTTCTTTCACTTAGTAATATACATGTAAGGTTTCTCCATGTCTTTTCATGGCTTGATAGCTCATTTCTTTTCAGTGCTGAATAATATTCTGTTGTCTTGATGTACCAGTGTATCAATCCATTCACCTACAGAAGGACATCTTGGTTGCTTCCAAGATTTGGCAGTTATGAATAAAACTGCTATAAACACCTGTGTGCAGGTTTTTGTGAAGATACAAGTTTTCAAATCCTTTGAGTAAATATCAAGGAGTGTGATTGATGAATATCATGGTAAGAGTATGTTTGGTTTTGTAAGAAATTGCCAAACTATCTTCCAAAGTGGACATACCATTTTGCATTCCCACCAGCCATGAATGACAGTTTCTGCTGCTCCACATCCTTACCAGCACTTGATGTCAGCACTCTGGATTTTGGCTCTTTAAATAGGTGTACAATGGTATTTCACTGTTTTGATTTTCATTTCCCTGATAACATACAGCGTGGAGCATATTTTTATGTACTTATTTGGCCATCTACCTATCTTCTTTGGTGATATTTCTGATAAGGTCTTTGGATCCTATTTAAATTGTGTTGTTTTCTTATTGATGAGTTTTAAGGATTCTTTGTATATTTGGATAAGTCCTTTATCAGATGCCTTTTTGCAAATGTTTGCTCCTAGTATATGGCTTGTCTTATTCTCTTGACATTGTCTTTTGCAGAGCAGCTGTTTTTGATTTTAATGAAGTTCAGCATATCAATGATTTCTTTCATAGATCATGCCTTTGGTGTTGGATCTAAATGTCATCATCACACCCAAAGTCATCTAGCTTTCCTCCTAGGTTATCTTCTAGTAGTTTTATAGTTTTGTGTTTTACATTTAGATCTGTAGACCATTTTGAGTTAATTATTTGTGAAGGGTATACAGTCAATGCTAAGATTCATTTATTTGCATGTGAATATCCAGAAGTTCCAGCACCATTTGTTGAAAATTTTATCTCTGCCTCATTGTATTCTCTTTGCTCCTTTGTATTATCTTTGCCTCTTTGTCAAAGACCAGAGAAATGTATTAAATGGTCTATTTCTGGGCTCTGTCCTATTCAATTGCTCTATTTATATATTCTTTTGCCAGTAACATACTGTCTTGATTACTGTAGTTTTATAGAAGTCTGAAGTCTGATAGTGTCAGTCCTCCAATTTTGTTCCTCTCCTTCAATATTGTGTTGCCTATACTGGGACTTCTGTCTTTCCATATAAACTTTAGAATCCATTTGCAGATATTCACAAAATAACTTGCTGGGATTTTGACTGTGATTGCAACAAACCTATAGATGAAATTGGGAAAAACTGACATCTTGACAATATTGAGTCTTCATATCCATGTACATGGGCTAGCGCTCCATTTATTTATTTCTTCTTTGATATTTTTCTTCAGAGTTTTCCTCATACGGTTCATGTACATATGTTGTTAGATTTATAACTAAGCATTACATTCTTGGGAGGATGCTAATTTAAATAGTATTGAGTTATGTATGTTCATGTATAACTGAAAAATTCTGCTCTACACTGGAATTTGACACAACATTATAAAATGACTGTAACTCAATAAAAAATGTAATAAATAAATTAATAAATAGTATTGAGTTTTTAATTTCAAATTTCATTTGTTCATTGTTGTTGTATAGAAAAGTGATTGATTTTTATATATTAACTTTGTATCCTGCAATCTTGATATAATCACTCTTCAGTTCCATAATTCTTTTGTTGATTCTTTCAGATTTTCTATATAGATGATCATGTCATCTGTGAACGAAGTACCATTTCTTCCTTCTCGATTTGTATACATTTTATTTCCTTTTATTTTCTTGTTACTGTAGCTAGGACTCACAGTATGATATTGACCAGCAGTAGTTAAAGAGGACATCCTTGCCTTCTACCTAACCTTAGTAGAAAAGCTTCAGGCTTCTCACCAGTAAGTATCATGTTGGCTGTCGTTTTTTTCATAGATATCTTCATCAAGTTAAGAAAGTTTCTCTCTATTTCTAGTTTAGTAAGAAGGTTTTATCATGAATGGGGTATTGGATTTTGTCACATGCTTTTTCTGCATTTTTGATATAATCATGAAACTTTTCTTTTTTAGTCTGTTGAAGTGATGAGTTACATTAATTGACCTTCAAATGTTGAAAATTTGCTAATATTTAGTTGAGGATTTTTGCATCTATGTTTAAGAAAGACATTGGTCTGTGGTTTTCTTTTCTTGTGTCCTTGTCTGGTTTTTGGTATTAGGGTAATACTGACCTCATAGAATGAGTTAACAAGTATTCCTTCAGCTTCTATCTTCTGAAAGAAAATGTAGACAAATAGTACAATTTCTTCCTTAAACACTTGATTTAATTCACCAGTGAATCCACCTGGGCCTGGTGCTTTCTGTTACGGAAAGTTATAAATTATTGATTAGATTCTTTAATGCAAACAGGCTTATTCAGATTGTCTCTCTCTCCTGTGTGAGCTTTGGCAGATTGTATCTTTGCAGGAATTGGCCCATTTCACCTAAGTTGCCAAATTTGTGGTCATAGAGTTGTTCATACTATTACTTTACAATCCGTTTACTGCCTGTGGAATCTGTAGTGATGTCCCTCTTTCATTTCTGACATTACAAATTTGTGTCGTCTTTTTTTTTTTCTTATTTAAGCTGACTGAGGAGGCTTATCCATTTTGTTAGTCTTTTCAAAGCCTTTGGTTTTCCTGTTCTTCTATACTGATTTCTGCTCCAATTTTTTTTCTTCTGCTTACTTTGGATTTAATTTGCTCTTCTTTTTCTAGTTCCTTAAGGTGGAAACTTTGATTATTGATTTCAGATTTTTCTTCCTTTCTAATATATGCATTCACTGCTATAAATCTCCTCAAGCACTGCTTTTGCTGTATCCCACAAATTTTGATATTGTGTTTTCATTCAGTTTAAAATATTTTATTTCATCTTGAGATTTCTTCTTGTCCTATTTATAAGTGTGCTGTTTAATCTCCCCATATGTTTGGGTTTTCCAGTTATTTTTCTGTTATTAATTTCTAGTTTAATTCCATTGTGGTCTGAGAGCATGGATTCTACAATTGCTAGTCTCTTAAATTTGCTAAGGTGTGTCTTATGGCCCCAAATGTGGTCTATCTTGGTTAATATTTCATGTAAGTTTGAGGGAAAAAAATGTGTATTCTGATGTTATTGGATGAAATAGTCTATAAATGTCAATTATAGCTAGCTAATTGATAGTGTCCTCAGCTTAACTATGTGCTTACTGATTTTCTGCTTGCTGAATTGGTCCATTTCTAATAGAGGGATATTGAAGTCTCCAACTGTAATAGTGAATTTATCTATTTCAACTTGCAGCTCTATCAGTTTTTGCCTCCTATGGTTTGATGCTCTATTGTTAGGAACATTCACATTAACGATTACTATGTCCTCTTGGAGAATTGACCCTGTTACCATTATGTAATATCCCTCTTTATTCCTGATAACTTTCTTTATTCTAAAGTCAGCTTGGTCTAAAGTTAATATAGCTACTCCTGCTTTCCTTGGATTAGTGATAGCATAATGTATCCTTCTCCACCTATTTACTTTTAATATATGTGTCTTTATATTTAAAGTGGATTTCTTGTAAACAATATATAATCAGGTCTGGCTTTTTGATCCTCTCTGATAATCACTGTCTTCTAATTGGTGCATTGAGACCACTGATGTTCGAAGTAATTATTGATAGAGTTGGAAGAATATCTACCATATTTGTTACTGGTTTTATATTTGTTGCCTTTGTCCTTTTGTTTCTATTTTTGTCTTCCATTCTTATTTGCCCATTGTGGTTTTGATTGAGCATTTTATATGATTCCATTTTCTCTCCTTTTTAGCATATTAATTATGCTTCTTTTTTTAGTGGTTGCCCTAGAGTTTGTAATATACATTAACAACTAATCCAAGTCTGCTATCAAATAACACTATACCACTTCACAGGCAATGCAAGTACCTTATAAGAAAGCAATTCCTCCTGTCTCTTGTATCATTGTTACCATTTATTCATTTCACTTATACATAAGTGTATATATACATATAAGTATACATACTCAAATACAGTGTTGCTGTTATTATTCTGAACAACCTATTATCTGTAGATCAATCAAGAATGAGAAAAGCAAAAGTTTCGATTTTACTCTCACTTACTCCTTCTCCAATGATCTTCCTTTCTTTCTGTAAATTTGAGTTTCTAACCCATATCATTTTTCTTCTGTATAAAGAATCTGTTGACATTTCTTACAAGTTAGGTCCACAGACTGTAAATTACCTCTATTTTTGTTGGTCTGACAAAGTATTTCTCCTATATTTTTGAAGGATAATTTCAGAGGGTTTAGAATTCTAGATTAGTGGGGTTTTTTCTCTCAACACCGAATATTTCACTCCACTCTCTTCTTACATGGTTTCTGAAGAAAAGTCAGATGTAACTCTTATCTTTGTTCCTCTGTAAGTAAGATTTCCACTCTCTCTAGATTCTTTCAGGATTTTTTTCTTTATCTTTGCTCTTCCACCATTTGAAAATGATATTCCTAGGTATAATTTTCTTTGCATTTATGCCGCTTGTCATTCTCTGAGTTTCCTGAATCTGTGGGTCAGTGTCTGACATTAATTTGGGGAAATTCTCACTCATTATTTTTTCAAATATTTCTTCTGTCTCTTTCTTTCTTTCTTTCTTCTCCTTCTGGTATTCCTCTTACAAATATGTCACAACTTTTGTAAATGTCTTGCAGTCTTTGGACATTCTGATTTTTCCCCCAGTGTTTATTCTCTTTGCTTTTTATTTTTAAAGGTTTCTATTGAGATATTCTCAAGATTAGAGAGTCTTTCCTCAGCTGTGTCCAGCCTGCTAATAAGCCCATTAAAGGCATTCTTCATTTTTGTTATGGTGGTTTTGATCTCTAGCATTTTTTTTTTCTTAGAATTTCCACCTTTCTGCTTACATTGCCCATCTGTTCTTGAATTCTGCTTAATTTATCCATTAGGGCCCTTAGCATATTTACCATAAACATTTTAAATTTGTGGTCTGGTAATCCCAGCATCACTGCCATATCTGTGTCTGGTTCTGATGTTTGCTCTTACTCTTTCAACTGTGTCTTTTTGCCTTTTAGTGTATCTTGTAATTTTTTCTTGATATCTGGGCATGATGTGTTGGGTAAAAGCAACTGTTATAAATAGGTCTTTAGCACAGTCAGCCCTCTGTAGCTACAGGTTTCAAATCCACAGATGCAATCAATTGCATATTGACATGTTTTTTTAATTCCAGAAAGTTCTAAAAAGCAAAACTTAAATTTGTCATGCGCTGGCAACTATTTATATAACATTTATATTGCATTAAATATTATAAGTAATCTAGAGATGATTTAAAGTATACAAGAGTATGTACAGATGTGTGTATATTAAATGCAAAAACCACACCATTTTATGTAAGAGATTTGAGGCATCTGAGGATTTTGGTGTTTGTGGAGGGTCCTGGAGCCAATCTGCCTCAGATACTTAGGGATGACTATAAAGTGGCAGTAAGGTAGAGGGGAAGGGTTTTGTCCCCCTGTGATTAGGTCTCAGGCTTTAAGTGAGCCTGTTCTTCTGGACTGTGCAGTTCACATGCGCTTTTCAGCTTTCCTTAGGTGGGAAAAGATGGCTAGAGTTGGGCACGGTTGGATATTTCCCTTCTCCCACATGGAAGGCTAGAAGGTACTGGAGTCAGTATCTCCTTTCCCTCGGGTCAGTTTAGGTGCTGATAAAATCCCAGCTGGTTAGGCTCTCATTAACTAGTTTCTCCTAATGGCAGACCTTATTAAGAACAGAAATCTCCAGCATATTTCAAAATGCTTCCTTTTCCATGCCCTCTGCCAGAATCACAAGGGGATTTTTCTCCCATAGTTACTCTGAGAACCTGGTAGGGCTCCAGGAGGTAGAACTCACAAAAGTGTGGGGCTCCCCCAGCCCATGACTGGGTCCCCGTGGAATTTTTACCTCTCAGTCTCGCCAACACTAAGCCTCCAGCTCTTCATCAATTACAGTTCAGGTTTGCCCACCCCAGGCTCTGGTTCTTAAGGAGGTTTCATGTGGTGAGTTTCTGTTCTAGCAAGGTGTGACTTTCTGTATTTGCCTGCCGGTCTCTCCAATTTGGGGGCAGCAGTTTGCTCTGTAACCTCATTTCTTTTATGGATTTAAGAAGAGTTGGTTTTTCAGTTTGTTCAGCTTTTTACTGGTTATTAGGATAAAGTGGCAACTCCCAAGCTTTTCATGTGCTAGATTAGAAACTGGAATCTCAGGCTCTTATTTTTTGATAATTTTTAAAAAATAACTTTCCATGTTTTAGGTTTTCTCAGAGTTTAACCTTCTCTAACTTTATAGCAGAATACAGGGCCCACAAGCAAGGAGGAGTTAACTCAGAGAGGTAAGGACAATCCCTTATCAATATCTCTCCCTATTTCTCTCTCTCTCTCTCTCTCCCCCCACCCCACTTCTCTCTGCTTCCTCCTCCTTCTCTCTTCTTCCTCCTCTCTCCTTCCTCCTCTCTCCTTCCTCTTTCTTTCCCTTAACACATACATACACAGTTAAAATAGTCTGTGTCTTTGTCCTTAGGCAATCCACGATTACGCTTATTAAAACAACAACAAAAAACATTTGGAAGCCTGATAATGATATGCTAGGTTTTCCATACCCTATTCCAATACTCAATTTACTTCTTGTACCCAGAGTTCTTTGTTATACAATGGGTTTCTGAGCTATTTCCCTTCAAACAAATATCCCTTTAAACCTTAAATACAGTGTAAGAAAAGATTTTCTCCTTATCTTTCTTTAAAAAAAGTTTTATGCGATACAAATTGATAACATCAGTTATTAAATTATTTAGTTACTATTTTAATCTTGTATATTAAAGTATAAATTAGTATCAAATTGAATCTATGGTTCCAGGGCCGTTACATTAATTTTTATCATCAGATTTCAGGATTATGGATGGGAGGAGGGATAGATGTGAAATATTTTCTCATTTTTTATTTTAAAAAAAATCAATAAGTGACATAATTAATGCAGATAAAGTAAAAACTTGGCTTTAACTTGATAAGTTTTATATTTCTTAATTATCATAAGATTTTGTGCTCAGTGTGAATTATTCAAACATCATAGAAGTGTATTAAATAAAAGTGAAAGTTTTACTCCTTCCATGCCCCAGCCCCACTGCTCCAGGATAATCACTATTAATAGTTTAATTACAAAAGTTGTAGACCTTTTAGGTTTGCACATATATACATATATATATACACTGATATACAAAAGAATGAATCATACTATACATAACATACTTAAATTTGCTTTCATCCACCCAACATTATAGAACATTTTTTATACAACTACATACAAATCTTCCTCATTTATTTCAAAGTCTGCCTAGTATTCCATCTTATGGATGTGTCGTCATTTATTTAACCATGCTCTGGTTGATAAACATTTTGTCTGTTTTCAATTTTTCACCGTCACAAATAATGCTGCAGTAAACATCCTTGTACATAAATTACTGTGACATGTTTATTTTTACCACTCACCCTACAACGTCTGACAAACACACAATCTAGCACTAGACAAAGGTTTCACTGTCTATTTTCAAGTTAGAGTTCACAGTTGGGCAAGTCCTACAGGAGAACAAAACAACACATGGCATGGACTTTAACACAGTGAACTACAGATGACTTCCAGATCCTGAAGATCAATGGATCTAATACATTCTCAGCAAGGAGAGAGCCCATTTAGATACAGGCTCAGATTCACAGTTCATGTTTATAAAGGGAGGGGATGAATGGGAGGAGAAAAATTCATGTCTCAAAGGGTAGTGCCTGAAATATTAGACTCACCAAAGGGCATCTGAGGTAAGATTCAGGGGAAAGGAAAAAAAAACTCTGACACTTTCCAAGCGCTTACAGGAAGCAAAGGTCAAAGCCCAGATAAGTTTACTGGTTCTTTAGGGGTTACACGCCCTCTAAATTGCTACAGTCATCACTTGTCATGAGGGTTAAACTACTGCTGTAGAATCTAATAGCAAGTACTGTATACAAAAGCAGCAAATACACAATGTCACGTGCAGGTGACACCTTGATCCCTGGCAGAACATTCAATCTCCTAGTTCCACTGCATTTTCTATCACGTGTTCGAAACTTTCCCCCAAACTTCATTACTCCTAGCTTCCATACCACATCTCTCTTTTTTTTTTCTAACATGACAGATCAACTACAACTTTTGAGCAATTACAAACTGCCCAGCACTATGCTGAGTACCTTTGGGCATTATCTCATGTAAACTTTGCATCAGTGCGACGAATGCCATGCTATCATTACTCCCATTGTGCAGACTCAGAGAGATCACCGTGCCGATACTTGGCAGAACCAGGGCTCATATTCAGGAAGGCACACTCTAGAGACCATGTGTCTACTCACTACAGGAGATCATCTATTTTGTTCTGAATGTTTAAGGAAGAAAATCATCGGATGGAAATGATGGTACGCTATTAATACATGGTAATGAGAGTAGAAACACTCAATTTCCTTTAGCTTCCATCTTAGTTGCCAGGGAACTTAATTATCAGATTATCAGAAGCAGAATACTGGTGAAAAGGTCCTAAAGCCCAAAGTAAGGAAGAAGAATTTGCCCTTCAAAATTGGTTTGAGATCCTTCCAAAAGTTTTAAGAGGATACCCAATAAGACTTTTGGAGCAAATTGGAAACCTTTGAGAAATCCTGGAGAATAAAATAAATACATGATACTAGGAAACAGACAAATACAGATTTAATGTTCAAGAGGAGAAGGTGGATTTTAGAAATTTATGCCTAAGTGTATTCATGAAACATGATCAAGATTCCACCGGTGATTATTAAAAGCATTTCTTATTTGAAAATAAAACAAAAATCTCTGGACAGAACTACAGATTTCAAAGGGAGAAAATGTTTTTCTTTCTTGCTTGCTGGCTTGCTCGCTCGCTCGCTCGCTCTCTCTTTCTTTCTTTCTATCTTTATGCACCAATGTATCTGGACTAAAGTCTCCAATTACTATTTTTCAGAAAAGTATTTATTAAAAGCTTTCATGATGGAAGCATACAAGACGGAAAAATACAAGGTCAATGACATGCAGTTTGGGGGAGAACTAATTACTTCAACCATTAAACCCAAGACTGTTAATTGGTCCAAATACATCCAAAATAAGAGTCTCTAATAGCAAGTTGCAGCAAGTACAGTAGGTAGCACAATCAGAACTTAAAAGTTTTTTGCAGGACGTTCAGGCCTAAATCTAGAAAGATAAAATTTAATGTGAATAAATAAAACTAAAATATCTGAAACAGTTTATTTCTCCAAGTAACTTTGGATAATACTTCCTAATAATGTGATTAAGCATTCCTGATAATGCCTGAAAACGGGACAGGCAAAACAAAGTTTTACTGCAAAGTTCAATTAAATAGCTAACGCTGCACTGGGCGTTAGAAAGCCTGAAGTAGATGGAGTCCATAGGGCAACAGCTGGGTAATCTTAAGCTGCACGACTCAGTCACCTTACAGCATTCAGTGTTGTTTCATTTCTTTCCTAGTCAGAAAAAGTTTTTACTGCTTTTTAGTTCATACTTGCTTCTTTCTCTATTAACCCCACATTACTGAAAACATACTACAAATACGGACTTCTGCCCCCACACAAAATCTCCAGCTATGACCTTTAGGGCAGACCGTGTGTATTACCAACCTAACAGCCACCCGGCTTCTTTTCATGCTGCCAGGGTCCCAGTCTGTTCTGGGGTTTACCCTTCCCCCTTCAACTCAGAAAAACTCTGAGGGGTCACAGTCAGTCACAGGGTCTCATCTTCCTTGTCTGTGACTGGTTTGGGGAAAGGGCACGCATGCAGTTCAGTTTGGACAATAGACATGTGCAGATATCCACATCCATTCATTCCACAAATATTTACTGAAGCACCTACTACATGGCAGACACAAGGGGAACCAGCAGCGGACAAAACAGAAATGTCTCTGCCCACACGAGCCCTAGATTCTAACTGGAGAAGGAATTTGGAGAAGGAATAAAATTAATAGAAAACATGAAAAGGGTTAAAAGGCTTTTAGAAAAAGATTCTTCATTTTTAATATTTTTTAATGTCAAAGAAAAGAACTTGATCTTAACCCTTCTCTGAAATCAATGTATAGAAAGTGATCCTTGGAGCTTCAGCAGTGTGGAGCTAGCCAACCTAGCTGGGACAGCAATGCAGAAAGATGGAAAGAACCACCACTGAGCTGCTAAACTAATCAACCTGGCCACCATCCTTAAGTTTTATTTCTGCTGAGTGTATCCTAACTGTTCGGATATGGTGTACAGGGTTGGTAGAAAAGATTCCAGAGCAATCTACTGGTCTCTCATCTTTTTTATAGGCAGAGTTGACTAGGAAATCCATCACTACCTTACGAATAGATGACATTAAACAAAAAAGTGAACAGATGCCCCATTTCCTGGCCATTGAGGTAGAAAAAAATATGTAGAATGAAGGCACACAGACCAACCAGCCCACTAACATAAGAATATACGTCCTTTATAAGTCTACTTCAGTAAAGGCTCAGATTGCTGCTTTCTGGCATCTGAAAGAGTAGGTATTCATCATCACAGAGAGATTAAGGTCATTTTGAGGCTTTCCTTATATGTGTGCTTGTTGTAACAATGACCCAGCCATAATCATTATCTATCTGGCTAGCTAGCTATGTGTATATTTAATATACTTAACCTGCAGAAGATGATTTAGAAATTCTAATTTGAGTCTTTAAAATATATTTAATGATGAGAATATTCAGTGAGAGAAAACCTTCATTTTTGTGCAGTTATGGAGATGGACAACATAGCTAACAGATATGCTCAAAAACTAGGTGAGAAGAAACTATGTCATTTTCCCAAATGTTAAGATGATGAGGCTACACTTCCTGCGATTACAGAGAGCAGAAATCCCTCATGGTCACTGAGAGGGAGGAACTTTAACTTAATGAATGAATGAATATTTCAGCATCTGCAATTTGGCCGTGCATATTCATGGCTTTTTTTTACCCAAAGACACAGTGAAAATTTACATTCCTGTTGAGACAAGAGATAAAACTCTCTTTCTCTCTTTCTCTCTCTCCTCCTCCATCCCCCATTCCTTTCCTCCCTCTCTTCTTTCTTTCCTTCCTTCCATTCTTTTCAGCAAACATTGAGCGCCTTCTATGGAGCAGGTACTGTGTGCACTACATAAATAAGACAGATAAGACAGAGTTTTTGCCCTTAAGAAACTTTTTATTCTAAGAAAAGAAAAAGATACATTTCAAGTTCTCATGTATTTGCCTGGTGAATGTTATCTAATAAACAGTGAACGCTACTGAAATCCAAAGTGAGGAGAGAGAGGGCTATGACTAGAATTCATGTGGAGATATTTCAAGCAAAAAATGACTTTTAAATCAGATTTAATAAGGTAATGAGAATTTATAAAGGGAAAGGAAAGGCAATGAAGGCCAGAGAAAATGTGAAACAGAAGTTGTATGTAGGTTGTTGAAGGGGCAGTGACTAGCTTGGTTGCTGGAAAGTACACAGTTCCTGTGGAAGTGTCATGAGAGTTAAGCTTGGAAGGTAGCATGAGATCATGTAATAGAGGTCTTTGAAGGACAGGCTAATCCTTGGTCTAAAGCTGTTGGCACTGAGAAGCTTATTTAAGCAAGGCAAGAAATACAGAACAGAACTTAAGAAAAGTTGTCTATCACTGTGTGTTGCAATGGAAAACAATACTTGTATCACTACTAGACTGTGATGTTTGAGTTGAAATCAAGGTTTCTAAAAGAGAGTAAACAATTGCAGGCCAGAGCACCTGTGATACTGTGATGAGGACAAAGATGTCCTTTGTTATGTTAATGAGGTGACTTTTGGAAAGCACCTAAGGGTAGAGGCTGGTCCTTAAATGGAGCCAGTCCTGCCATTGGAGGGTTAGAATTTTCAGCTCCCCCATCCCCCACCCCCACCTCCGGGGAGGAGAGAGGGGCTAAAGGTTGAGCTCAATCACCAACGGCCAATGAATCAATCAATCATGTTTATGTAATGCAGCCTCCATGAGACCCTAAAAGGCACCTGGAGAGGGTGTGGAAGCTCTGCATCCCTTCCCTGCACCTTTCCTTATGCTCTCGTCCATCTGGCTGTTCCTGAGTTTTATCCTCTTATAATAAACCAGTGATCTAGTAAGGAAAATGTTTCTGAGTTCTCTGAGGCGCACTAGCAAACTTATCAAACCTGAGGAGGTAGAGTCCTGGGAACCTCCCATCTATAGCTGGTCAGTCAGAAGCACAGGTGACAACCTAGGCTTATGTCTGGTATCTGAATTTGGGGCGGGGGTCAGTGCTGTAGGACTGAGCCCTTAACCTGTGGGATCTGACACTATCTCTGGGTAGCAAGAGTCAGAATTTAGTTAATTGCTTGGTGGTATTGGAAATCCCACACGTTGGAAAACAAGAAGGATAAGGAGAAAAGACAGTTTAGTGAATATAAGACTCTTGTAATAACAGAGACTAACAATATGAATATTTTCAACTGTTAAAGTCTGATTATAGCATGGATAAGAGGAGGAAATAATTTAAGTAACAGAATCACACCAAACCCATCATTACTTCAGAAAAAGTGAAGTTCTCAATTTCAAAACCATAATCAAAACGTTAGTTTAACAGTGCACACTCTATTTAACTCATTCATCAATTGTTTCAAAATATAATATTTTAAAGCTAATTTTAATAATAAAAATCCTATCAATGAATTGAGCTGTCTCCTAGAAAACCTTTTATTAATCCGATCACATTCTATAATCATTTTAAAAAAAAAGCCCAGGAATGCTAATAAGAGAAAAACTGTTTTAGGGAAATGAAACATCCTAGCATAGAACTACTCATATTATGCTACACAAGAGTCTCAGTGGAAAAATGCTAAATATTATCAAAGGTCTCTCTCTCCAAAGCCAGAGCCCTGGGGCATAACACACTCCTCCAAGAATTATGTTCTAAATTAGCTCATGTTCTCCTAGATCGTTTATTAGAACTTTATAAGCAGATCTGGAAATTAAAAACCATCCATATTATACACTTTGTCAATATTTTATGCATTATATGAAGAAGGAAGACTGCTACAGTTTAAATTTCTCATTGGCTCTCTGCCTCCAAAAACACCAGTTTGGAAGGTATGACTCAGATTCTCACCTGGCAGGTAGAACACAAAATGTTCTCTTTTTACTCCTGGAGACAAGCCTGGACTCATGCCAGGAAGACTCTCTCCAGCTAACAAATGAACGTCCATTGATGATATTTTAAACACAGGCTTTTGTATTGAGGTGAGGTTTTCTAGTATTTAGTGAAAATGAGTACTTACATGGGTTCAGCTTACTTTAAATGACCTCCTTCAATCTGAAACCTGAGTAAAAGTTTCTCAATTGCTAATGATCCCCATCCCAAAAGAAAGCTAAGGATGAAAGATGATGACACACTGAATTTTTCAAAGGTGAAAGAGTGTACCTATCATAGAGGTAAGATGATTGAAAAGAACTCACAAAGGAATATACTAATATATATAATCATTCTCTTATTAATAAGAGAACGATGGTACTCTTCTCTCTCTGCCCTGCCACATTTCTCTTCTAATGGGCTTACCCCTGGGTCAAGCAGAAAACTCTTCGGGTAGAATGAGCCATTAATGCAGCTTTGATACAATGCAAGTTTATGCCTACAAAATAATCTGCTGTACAAAGAGGGAATGGGCGAAGAGGGCACAGCCCTCTCCAGGTCTGGCCACTCCACCAATCACAGGTTGTGAATATACACAAGATGCAGGGTGCTGTCACTGCCAGTGGGGTTTCTTCTCCACTCTCCATTTCCTCCAGCATAAATGGTTTCATATGAGTCCCTTGTCCAAGTCTGGAGTGTAATTTTAAATTCATTCATAAATGTGAGCACCTTATGTCTCAGTTTTAGGCGTTACCTAAAACTGAACGTACCAGCTCAAGGGGCGATGTGGCATATATTACAGGACAAAGTGAGATGACTATTTGGGACAGAAACTACATCAAATCCTTCATTTTTAATATCCCCTTATTTTTTTTAAAAGCATGATCATGTTATCATCTCTTTTTCTTGTTTAAATTAAACTTGACGACTACTAGTTGGTCTTAAGGGAATTTTTAAGTACTGTGAAATTAAAGGCAAATTCAAAAAGAAAAATTTTCAGGTGGAAGTTAAAAATATGGAAGCATTCTCTCATTAATAGAGACATGAAATTTAATTCAAATTTTTTCTTGACTTGTTTTACCTTCTTTAACATTATAGTAGATTGCCCATAAGCTCAGACTCAGGATCTCAGAGAGCCTACACAAAAGGCTGTTTTGCAGTGCCCATAAAGCTGCAGGGAAGGAACAAGGAATAACTGAAGCTCCAATCTGGATACCTGCATGTCATGTTTTATGGGGGGCATCACAATACTCTGCACCAGGAACATCAGAGATGGCTAAACAGTGAGAGAATAAGAGCAATGGCCTAGTTGTGATGCTCGGAATAGGAGAAAGAAGGTAAGATAAAATTTTTCAGTGACGGATAGACACATAAAATCCCTTTGAAAAAATAACCATCTGATAAATAAAACCGTGTATAGCTTTTCCCAAAAACCAAGATTTGATAATATATTTAATCATTCATTTATTTGAGCCCTATCAGGAAGAAAGAGGTACGTCCCAATAATATTTATTTCAAAAAACCAGTTCAGCTTTTTACCCCCTGTAGGCATTATAACTCTTCTCTGTACGTGTTGCCTTTAGCATGGCAAGAAAAAAGTCTTCAATATCCTCATTTAAAAATATTTACATCTTGCTCTCTAGGATGCTGTCATTTTCATATACCCACCATTAAATGACCACCGCACCCCCAGTTCTTTTTTCATTTTCAAAGGAAGACTGGACTGGGCTTTGTTAGCATTTTAAATCTATTTTTTTAAAGATAAAAAGATACCAAAAATCAACAAAAATTTTCACTGTCATATTAAAAATCACTAGTTGGTCTTAAATTTCCTGCCTTTATTTGCTTCTTTCAGGTCAGGAACTTGAGACATATTTCGAATTGGCTTTTACCCAAAGAGAACTTGAGTTAGATCAAATTTGAACAAGCAAACTGTGGTTTCAGAAAGAAAGAAAAGAAGGAAGGAAGGGAGGAAGTAAGGAAGGGGGAGAGAGAGAGAGAGAGAAATAGAAAGAGAATGAAAGAAAGAAAGAAAAGAAAAGAAAAGAAAAGAAAAGAAAAGAAAAGAAAAGAAAAGAAAAGAAAAGAAAAAAGAAGAAAGAGAGAGAGAAAAGAAGGGAAAGGAAGGAAGGAAGGAAGGAAGGAGGAAGGAAGGAAGAAAGAAAGAAAGAAAGAAAGAAAGAAAGAAAGAAAGAAAGAAAGAAAGAAAGAAAGAAAGAAAGAAAGAAAAGAAAGAAAGAAAAGAAAAAAACTTTTCGTAACACTTTTACCTGACAATTCACCAAAAAAGAGTGTTCATTCAAATTACTATGCAAAGACAGTATGTTGCTTTCTTAACTTTATGTATAAAAAGGGCTGAGACTGAAAAATTTACTCAGAATCACACAAACAGACAAGATGAATAAACCAAATTGGAAGATGGTCTAAATTGGACAGATCAGTCAGTTAGAAAAATAATGACAAGAAATGTGAAAACCAGAGACTCATTCTATACGGCAGACCAGTTGGTTTCATCTAGTTTGCCACAGATAACTCTGTGTCAGCCAGCTGTCATATAAATTGGGAGTCTGTGACACCAGGGGCCTCCAAGTGAGAATGGGGACAGCCTAAAAAAACCCTTCATTGTCTGAAAAAAAACTCTAAGCACACATCTTACTAGGTCATTAGCTTTGAGTTTAAAGGAAGGTTTCTTCTCAAGATCATCTATACAAGATTCAGGAACACTGGTCCAATTATCTTTTTGATCCAGCACCGTATTCTTCATGGAAAACACTCATAGCAGTAAGTAAATTTGTTAGACTTGATATGGTGATTTAAATGTTAATTTCCTTTATCTGTACATGTTGTTCTAGTATCAGGTAACATAATATAATCATAACAAACCAAACAGTTCATTTGCTCTAAAATTGCTGTAGATTAAGTTGAGCATGGCTTAATGTATTGAAATGACTTTTATTTTTGTTGTCCTCAGTATTTCCCTTTAGGAACAGACTAAGAAACATGTACCTTTTGCAATCCTGTATTTATAAATAAAAGGCTTTGTTACCAAGCATTAGATGTATTCCTATAAAAAAATTACTTTTGAAATCTGTTTAAAAACAGACCTCCCAAAAGTAAAATCACATATCTAAAATATATTACATATTCATAGTATATGGATTTTTTTGTTCAGATTGAAAGTCCTGCTTAGAGGATATCTTATCTAAAATTCCGTTATGGGAGAGTTTGGGGTAATGAAAACAGGCACTGAATTCATCCAATCCTGGGTTTAAGTCCTAGTTGTGACTTTGAAATGTTTAATTAATCTTCAGTTTTATCATATGAAAATAAAGATAGTAATCTCTATTTTGGCAGGTTCTTATGAAGAGCTTATGCAGATAATTATAGCACCAATTACAGGGCTTAGTCATAGGCAGTGCAGCACAGCAATTAAGAACACACAAAGTCTAGAGCCAGACAGCCTGGGTTCAAATCCTAGCCCTGCCATTTGTAAGTTGTAACCGTGGGCAAGGTATTTGAATTCTTGTTGCTTCTCCTATCTGTAAAATGGGAATGAAGATAATATCTACCTCATAAAGTTGTTATGAAGATTGTTGAATAATGAATGCAGATTATTAAGTAATACATTTGGGACAATGCCCAGCACAGAATACATAATACACAAATATTAACTGCTAGTTTTTTTTAAGGTCTAATAAATTATAGCTATTATAATGATAAGGTGGAGGAGGAAGAGGAGGTCCAAAAAAGAAGCAGAATGTGAGAGGAGAAACAGATCAAACAACTCCATTTCCAGAGAGCTAGAATGATCAAAAATAGCTGGTGCCACAGTGACAATATTTTAAAAAAACTCTCTCGATCCAAGTGATTCCCAGTATCCAGAATCTGAAGAATTTTTTTTCAAATAAATCATAATTCTTCACATGCTTTGAAATTGCCCCTATTATATAACTCATGGTCTAATATGACATTTTGAAGCTTCTTAATTCCTTATTCAAATCAAGTTTTATACTTTTAATGATCCTTTCTTTGTTCATGTCTTTATTTTTATTACAGATATTTTCCCCCTCAACCACGTTATTATCAGTTTCTTTGATGATAAGAATTCTATGTTATTCATGTTTACAGCCTACTCTGTCCCAAGCCAGGAAGAATGTTGTTAAACATATCTGTTATTAAACTTATATATGTTATTAAGCCTAAACAATGAATCACCTCCATGGCTAATGTTTTAGATTCCTGAATGTGACACATATTTTTTAAACCACTATCAATCCTTCATAAATCAAAACTTTATCTAGTGCTTTAATTAAAATTTAACTCAAATTTAACTCAGATTTATAAATCAACCTAGATGAGATTTTAATCACCTGTGTTTAAACTTTCCTTGACTTTCACGCAAAGAAAATTAAAAAGCATCCTAACTATTCTAAAATTATAAATGATCTCTTCATGTATAACCAGTAATCCACATAAAATCTTAGGAATTTGTATTTAATTTTACAAGGTATACAAAGACAATAAGATATGATTGTTACAAGAAGAACTGGAAAATTGAAATAAGCAAGCTAAATGGTGTTTCTTTAGCTCAGAAATTTTTTTTTTCCAATACATCTTTCATTAGTGTTTCATTCCCATTTGTTTTGTTCTCTCCTTCAAGGATTATCCATTAACAAGGTTGGCTTTTTAATTTGTTATCTTGATCTCACTCTTTTTTTTTTTTTTGCATAAAAGCATGCACTGGGGGGAACTCCCACAATTTCCTCTGCATCACTGATTTGATTTTTCTCAGCATTAATTCTACATTTACTTAACTCTAGTGTGGATTTTAATTCACTTATTACATTCTCTTTAGTCTAACATATTATTTTAACATACGACCTCTACAACATATTATTTCCCTACAAATGTTGCCATGAGCTGAAATAAATGCTATTTTTGTTTTTTAGAATTCAAATACTAGTACTTTTAAATGAAGAAAAATTTTGTTTTTCAGAAATTTTGAAATGTGAAAAATACATAGATCTTATTCATTCACCAAACAAATTTGAGCCCCTAATATATGACAGACAATAGTAACTTAAATACAAATAAGACATGTTCTCTACATCAAGATGAAATTGACAGTGGGGGAAATAAAGGCATGAAAGAGCCTTTGGGTATAAATCTTTACTCTCACGGTCTTCAAGAATTTTGGAGGAACCACTTTCATAGTTTTACTGTGTCAAAAAGGTAGCTGTAAGTACTATTAGCGAAAAGCCAATGATTATGTAGTTTAAAAACAAAAATGAACACAATTCCCTACAACTCCAAAATGGAAAAGACATGGCAGGGAAAAGAAAGTACATCTGATAATGGAATTATGTGCCTTTAAAAAAAAAGGGTAATTGAAGCATCAAGGGAAGAAGTGCATGTGAAGGGGCTGAGAGACATGAATATTACAAAATGGACAATCCCACCAAATTAAAAATAATGTTCTGGAATACCCTTTCTCCATCCATCTATTAGCTCTAATTCTGTAACCCTTCAGAAGAAAATGGAACCACAAGAGAAAATTCCAATTACATCTCTGAGTCGAAGGCATATTCAAGTCTTAGAGATCCGACTGGAATAGCTTTATAATTAAAAGGTAATCTGGTGATGTCAGTCAGGGCGTTCTCATCATCCTGCCTTTTTCCTCCATCAAAGAAAGGAAAGAAAAATGCCTGAATGTGATACAGCTCTAACAAAGAGACGTCCAACACAGAGGAAATGCTATTTCCCCTTGACGCACTGTCATTGACCAACAAAGGGCCAACCGGAGAGGCAGGTGTTTCCTGGGGAATAGGGTAGATCAGCAAGGGGACAATCAGAGATTTAAACTGGATGATTTTACATAGAGGTATGCATTTTGGTTTTGGTTTTGTTTCTTTTATTCCCTTGAAGAGAACCTGAAAGAGTGGCATTCCATCTTATCATTTCCTGTCCGGGTTTCAATGAAAGTTAAGAAATGTCTTGGTCCATTTTTGTTTCCCACAGTACTTTGCAGACAGAGAAATGTTTGTGTAGAGAATTAAACTTTTGTGAAGAAGACACTCCATGGAGCATCAGACAGATCATTGAGAATATGGAAAGGTAAGCCTGTTATCTGGGGTTTGAGGAACAGGCTTCATTTCAGTCCAGGTCAAGGATGAGAGCCAACCTGCTCTTCTTCCATGGTGAGACTGCTTGAGATCAGTGTTCTCACCAGCAGGGAAAAAAGCTATGATTACAGTGTGCTGATGAACATGAATTTGGTTCCACTGAATCATGCTTAATTAAGGCATGTGTTTCTGTTGTGCTTTTTAAATTGCATCTTGGTCTTTCCCACCACTGTTTGGGTCGATGCCTCTTTGCATGAGGATAAAGGGAAAGGACAATTCCCCTCTGAGTGGACACTGAGGTTATGCCACTGCATGTCCCCATGAGAGCACCTGAGCCTTCCCAGCACTCAGGTTCCAGCAGTCAAGAAGGTGCTGAATAGCAGACATAGGGCTGGTGTAAAGCCTCATCCTTTTTCCTAGTAAACCGCTCCCTCCATGCCTTACTTCTTCCAGGGCCAGAAAAACCGCACAGCAAGACATTCCTCTCTTTGAAAACAGGCTTCAAGAAAAGCAAAAACTGTGGCTTGCTTTTCTACCACTCTGAGGCCCATTCTTCCAGATGTTTTTGGATGTAAAAATGGGAATTTTAACACTGATTGCTTAGTTCTTTTCTCTGAGGGTTAAAAGATATTTTAAAAAATGTAAAGCGTTATTAACTTTTTGATGTAAACCAGCTTTAACAACTAAAGTGCTTCCTTACTTTGAACTATGAAAAGTAGGTAAACATGTTTTTGATACTGTTTACCACTTTCCAAGAGATAGATTTAATATTATACGACCTTTAGCACTCAAGACAAATTGATCTCTTAGAGTATAACTATAATAGTATAGTATATTCCCAAAATAGCATGAAGATAAATCCAAATTGATATGGTTTTCATTAATCAGATAATTGCTGAGACATGAGTTGATGTTTACCTTTGTGCTATCTCTTGAAAAAAGGGCTAGCTAAGCAAATTACTATGGCATGGGCAAACCCATAAGGAGACTGCTTACCTAAGTGAATCCATTTATATACAAATTATGAAATTGCAATGCATGAGTTGGCTATTTTGATACATTACTTCCAAATCATTTGTCTTTTTAGTGTAGAGCTCCCCATAGACAATACTTGGTTAACATACTATTAGTGACTGTGAGAACTTGAATAATTTAATTTCTTGAGGAGAAAAGGATTCAGATAATATTTTCTCCTTGAAATGTGGAGCCAGGAGATTCAATTTAAATCCTTGGGCAAGGAAGCTCTGGCTTACTGATACTCACTTGCATCATCTGAAAAGAAAATAATAGTATTTTTTTACAGTATCACTGCGGGCATTAAACTGTATGAAAAATAAAGCAACTGCCAGAGTGCCTGGAACATGGTAGTCCTAAATCAACACTTTTTGAATAGGACTGTGAACTTTTAACTAAATCAGACTTTTTCCCAAGTATTGTAATCACTCAAGGTATTTTATTCTAGAAAACAGAAAGTTTCTCTTACTATCATCCTTTGAGAATCCTTTTAGTAAAATTCCCCTATTTACACTATTTTTCTAAAAAAAAAAAAACTCTACAGTACTCAATTAAAATATTATTTTCTAACATAGAGGGGGTTTTTTTTGTTATGAACACTACTTCAAGGGTCTTGTGACCATGAGGGGATTTACAAATACATACTCTAATTCCATTCCTTATACATTTACAATCCAGAACTATGAAGTTCAAGAGCATGCTGGCTTTGGAATTCCTGGGAAGGGAAGAAGAGCAATGAAAAGGTGGAGAGGATTCATTCCAGATGTCCACAAATTCCAAATGCTATGCACCATAGCCCTTCTAGAACTGTCTTCCTTTTAGTTGGGAGTAAATGACCTTTTCAATTCGAATTATTAAATGTGGAATTCTTGAAGGCTCTAGTTTAGCTGAATATAAAGTTAGTACTTTGGTCAGGGATGGAGAATTTTAATTACTATAATCAACACCCGTGGATTATAAGTTCCCAAACCATAAAATATTAAGAGTTTTTAAAAAATGGGGAAACATCTAGCACAACATGCTCATTTGTCGGAATGAGGTGATGGAGGCCTGGAAGTTTACCACTTTGTCAGACATCTAACGGTTTCAATTCTAGAATGTTTGCCTATTGACTAGAGTGGAAGTATCATTTAACGGCACCATGTTTCTTTCATGAATGTAGTTCCTTGAAGACCTAGCTCTTGAGAATAGCAACCTGAAAAGTAGGGCTCTGTCTTTTTGTCAAAATGACACCATTAAAATTAATTGGGATTCCGGTTTTACAAATGATTACAGAGGCAAGTGACACCAAAAAGCAAAGAATAAAGAAACAGTAAATACATAGAACAAGGAAGAAAAACCCTAGTTTGCATGGACATTTTATCAATTTTTAAGACCAAAAAAATTGAATTTATGAGGAGAAAGCTTCACAGCTACTCTGAGGATGTGGAAAGCGAGGAGTGAGGGTGGAGAAATGTTTGGTGGAAAACACGAAACAACCCCCTTTCCAACCAACAAACAGAGCAGGTCAGACTTCCTTTCATATTTGCCTGTTTGGGACTATTTCAGCTTCCTACTCTGAATCTTGGGATACCTTGCCAATGTCCACATTACAAATTGAGAGTCAGAAATAAAATCTCTGGAGAAAAACAAAATATTTAACAGAACCTGTAGAGGATGCAGCTGGTTGACCAGCCAGCACACCAAACCCATAATCTCCCTCAATTTGTTTGTTAGAGTGTTGGAGAGATTTCCGTATTCAGAGAAGGCATCTGAGTCCTCTGGGCCTGAGTGGTGAAAGAAGGAAGAAGAGATGCACTATTTCTGTTCTCATTTTAAAATCCAGCTCGGACACAGGTCCAGAGCCCATTTTGGAAATATATAACTCAGAGCTCTTAACACAGATTACTCTTGTGTTGATGTTTGGTGCCTGTTATATGCTATGTGATTATTCATTTTACATTAAATGTCACTTCATGGTGGCTTCAGTATCTAGCAAGTCATCATGCCTGATCTTCATCTATTTCCATAAACCTCCCGGAAAATGTTTTCCAAGGAGATTGAACATCTCTACAAAGCTCCCTTGGAAGTGAGTCTCTGCGCATTACTTTCTGTTCATGCGGCTTTCCAGGGGTAAATTTCATACGAGGTTGTTTTCTAAGAGGCTTGACATTACCGTGTGTGTGTGTGTGTGTGTGTGTGTGTGTGTGTGTGTGTGTGTGTGTGTGAAGGTGGGTCTCTAAAGCACAACTACATGCTGAGAGATTAATAGGCTTCTCAATATTCCTCTTTCTGAAGTCAATTAACACTTTCATAGTAATTATTCTCAATAAGCAAAGAGATTGACATAGTAAAATATCAGGACTCTAAATATTGCAATAAAAAGTAGTTTTGCAAAAACAAAAGTACTTGTAATAATTCAGCCCAAACTCTCACTATTCATAGAATTTCTCCATTCCATGAATGGGGGCACCTCCTTCATACACTGGCTCACGTCCATTTCTAAGTTAGTAGGTGTATTATTGTTGCAAGTAACACAGAAGTGCAGTCACTATGGCCTAAAATGCCAAAAAGAAAAAAAAAAAAGCAGGTTAATTTTATGCTGCACTTTCTCTTTTCACATCCTTCCAGAAAGTAAAGTAACCTAAATAATATCAGGATGAATTGAAGAGACAGAAGGATGCTTCTGAAATCAAAGGGGCAATCCTATCCGAGCAGCCTAGATACTGAACTGTGTGTTATTTTGGACAAAATAAAAACTATCCGACTTTGGCAAATGAAAGCAACTGGCATGAATATTGAACCTGCTGAAAATTCTTACATCAGCATTAAAATTCTCCTAGTTTGCTCTTTAAAAAACTCTGACTTCTGAAATGGAAGCTGAATTGTTGGAATAGGAATCCAGGTCTCAACAGTTTCTCTTCCTGTGCTGTCAGGACAACGAGATTTTTTGCCCATATTCAAGTCTGGAGATTGACATTCTGCTGGAGGTCTGACCAAACCTCTCTAAAACAACAGAAAGAGAATGAATACATCTCCACTGAGATCTGGTACTGACCAGTTTACCTAAAACCCTGAGCTTTCCTTGGATTGCTTCCTGCACCACAACAAAATCAGACTTAAAATATGTTTTGTACAAAACAGCAACCCTTGCCCAAAAGCTGGATTTGTAACCAAGAAATAAAACCTCTTCCTTCCAGAGAGTGAACCAGTCAGCTTAGTGCATGCCATTAATATCTGTCTTTTGCAAAGAAAAGTATGAACTCATTAGTTATGAATTACAACATTAACTTCCTGATTTCAATTCCAATTTCAACAGAGCTGCAATTACCAAGGGAATTATCTTAAAATAAGAGAGAGAGAGAGAGAAAGGGGGTTAAAAAATCATTTATAAATATAGTCAGGAGGACAAAAAGAGAATCTGGAGGGAAAATGAACTAAAGGCTAAGACACAAGGAAGCATGAGATATGGTTTAAAATATATAGAAAAATGTATAGAGTGAGAAATAGGATTCTAGCTCCAGCCTCTAAGATCACTGAAACATCTAGAGTTGACCATAGTCTCTCCCACCAGCAACCTTTCTCTTTACAAACAAAGAAAGCTGCTCTCAGCCATGGTCACGCTCTTCGGAAAACCTGAATAAAAAGTCTAAAGAAGTCTTCTCTGATAGCTTACTCTTTTTTTATTTTTTTCCCTCTTCTATTGAAATACAGTCAATTTACAATATGTTAATTTCTAGTGTACAGCATAGTGATTCATTTACACATATATATTCCTTTTTATGTTTGTTTTCATTATAGACCATTACAGGGTACTGAATATAGTTCCCTGTGCCATATAGTAGGACCTTGTTTATCTATTTTAGTATTTATAAATCCCAAGTTTCCGATTTATCCCTCCCCATCGCCTTTTCTCCCTGGCAACCAAAAGTTTATTTTCTATGTCTATGAGTCTGTCTCTGTTTTGTAAATAAGTTCATTTGAGTCTGCTTTGTTTGGGTTTTGTTTTCTTTAGATTTCACATATAAGTGATATCATATGGTATTTTTCTTTCTCTTTCTGGCTCATTTCACTTAGTATGGTGATCTCCAGGTCCAAACATGTTGCTGCAAATGGCATTATTTTATTCTTTTTATGGTTGTATAGTATTCCATTGTGTGTGTGTGTGTGTGTGTGTGTGTGTGTGTGTATACACACATACCACAACTTCTTTATCCAGTCATCTGTTGATGGACATTTAGGTTGCTTCCATGTCTTGGCTATTGTAAACAGAGCTGCTATGAACATTGGGGCCCATGTATCTTTTTTAATTATATTTTTCTCTAGATTTATGCCCAGGAGTGGGATTACTGGATCATAGGGTAAGTTGATTTTTAGTTTTTTAAGGAATCTCCGTACTGTTTTCCACAATGGCTGCACCAAACTAAATTCCCACCCCCAGTGTAGGAGGGTTCCCTTTTCTCCACACCCTCTGCAGCATTTATCATTTGTGGATTTTTTAACGATGGCCAGAACTCTTTCATTCTTGGAACGATAATAATCATCCGACTCAATTCCCCAAGAGGGAAGAGACTGATTCATCTTTGTATTTCCAGAACCTAGGAGAGCAGCTGGCATACAGCAGGCTCTCAATACATGCTAGCGAGATGAACCCAACTAAATAAGACTGAATGTAAGACCAGCTCTTCACCCAACAAAGCCTGAAGACCCAAATGCCCCATTAAGCCCTGAGGGGAGAGGCGTGGCCAAGGAAAGGCATGGGGGCTGTCAGTATCAGTGTTGTTGGAATGAGCTGTTGCAACATCGGAAGTCATAGGGCTCAGTTGTCTGGTACCAATGACAATACCAGTGCTTACCAAATATGTTATAATAATAAATATAACTTTACAAGTCTCACAGATTTCTTTGTACCTGCAACTCTAAACCAGCTTCTAACCCCAAAACTCCGGAAACCAATTTAGCCGGTCCTCTGGTGAAAAAAGCAGCAGGCGTCAGGGGTGTGCACTGGTGAGTGGGGCAGCAGAGTGGACTAGAACCTGGACCTTAATACGTCCCTCCTATGTTTTCCATAGAAGCCTGAGTCAGGGGTGCAGTTGTGAGAGAATTGTTCTCTGTGAAAAAAGGATAATGTTTACCTTAAACTACCCTCTTTTTTTACTTCCAGGAGATGTAACACAGATTGCCTGTAACCATAGCAATCAGTTCAGCTGTGAGCGCCCTCATTTATTCAAGGCACAGAGGCAGTATAGGAGAGAAAATACTATTACAAATAGGAACAATAGGTTTAATTTCTGATGCCAAAACACGATTGGTTTGGTATTGGATTCCCAGCCATAAGAAGCATATTATACTTTCTGGCTTTCATCTGCTTTCTCCTCGTCCTCAAGAGTAATATTAATTTCAATTTCTTCCAGAAAAAATGATTAACTTGTTTCCAGGACTATCTTGAGAGTGAAATAAAAATCTGGAAACACATATTCTCGGCAATGCACCATGTGCAGGAGAGCTGAGATAACCAGCCAAGGGCCATAAAACAACGTCGATGTACACTTTTTTTTACACTTTTGATGCTTTTTTTTTTTTTTCAGAGTAGTATCCAACTTCCCTTGGTTAAGTAATAAAGGATGTGCTGCATACTTACTGCTGCGTCTCCCTCATTTTAGTCTCTTTATATCCCTGGAATGAAAAAAAAAATCTAATGGAGGCTGCTTTATGTTATTTCAGTAAAGTGACAGAAAAAGTATTCTTGATTTTCAAAGCAATTACTTATATGATCCATTAATTAACCAAACCTCAGTGATACCCAAGTTTGTTAACTGTATACTGGTATTTCCACTGATAAAACTCAATAAATGTTATTTTCAAGGTATCTAGATATCCAACACTGGAGAAAAAAACTACCACAGAATTTCATCTATGAGGTAAGCTTTGCCACTTTCTCCACCATTCAGTTAGTTACTGGGTTCCTACCATATGCAAATAATGTGAGACTTACAAAGATGGGGCAGACACATACCTCCAGTTCCTACTATGTGAAAAGCAATAGAAACTATATAAGGATGAGACAAAGGTCTTTATTTCAAAATATTTCAGCCTAGAAGGGGAAAAGTCTTCGGGAGCCATGAATGAAATATTTTATCAAAACAAAGATGTTGGTAATAATCCATTTGATCAGAAAATTATACAAGTTGTTACCTTCAGCTTAGGGATAACTCAATCAGTTTTATTGAAAGTGTCTAAAATTTTCACTGCAAAATTTGAAGCTTCCTAAAGCTATAATCTGAAGACTGCTTCATTTCCCTAAAGCTCAACCCATCGACCACACTTTTAATTCGAGGAGGATTTAAAAATAATTGGAAATAATTTATTAAATATATTGCAGGTCCGGTTTGGGCTTTTTTCCTTCCTTTTGGCCCTGTGTCTCTCACTAAGACTCCTTTTCTCAAACTCCTTGGCCCAGAGTATAAGTGCCCACCATCCAATCCCAGCATCTAGTTTATAAGGTCTTGGAAGAAAACAAATTCAAGATAACTTTGCCCCGTGACCACCTGAAAGGATGAGACACATTTTAGGGTAACAATTAGAGTCATCTAGGATTGGCTTATACTCCAAACCACAACAAACCATCACTATTTTTAAATAATGGTGGTCACTGTTTCCATGCAACTGAAATCTACTATGGCAAGACTTTCTTGCTAATACTGGTTGTCAATTACCTATCAGGAGAATTAAGTGACGATCTTCAAACCAACCCCTTAAACTTGCAGTAAGCCAACACCAGCCAGGTCTAGGGACTCACTTGCTACTCCGCAAGAGTTTCTCCTTGTGTCAAAGGAGTCCAGTGGGGTTCTTTGGTTTGTGTTTTGGTTTTGTTTTCCTACTTGGGCATTTCCTGGTAGTAATTATTTTAATATCAAGTTTCTATATGCTAACCACTGTTTGGTAGCTAACCCTGTGAACTGAATACGTCCAGGCACCCTTCCTATAGTAATATTACTATCCAAACTATACCTGCTCTTTGCCCCATCTTCATAACTGTAGGACTCCCTCAACTTACCACCCAGTAATTTTCAGCTCATGATAGTTTCTCCCAAGTGCTTAGAAATATGTCTGCTCAACTCCTGTGTCCCCACATCCTCCTCCAGGCACCTTGACACTGCCTGTTCCTGATACCCTCTATGGAAACAGCAAAATCCATGCCAAGGGCATGAAGTTTTCAGAGCCACAGTCTTTGGCGCATCAGAGCCCCTGGCAGGTGTCCCCTACTCAGCTGTCCGTGGGGACTGAAGCAGGACCGTCCTCTCACAGTCCCTCCTAAAAACTGCTGCCTGCTGTTAGCCCTTTTCCTTCTCAAAGTGACCCCAGGCCCATCTTTCAGAACAAGAAGAGAGACCTTACACCAGCTCCATCTATTGTCTCTGTATGTGTCAAGCTCATCCTTACTGCTTTAGCTCAAGAAGACAAAACCAACTGATAATCTTATAATCTCCTGAAGGAAGGAATGTCAGCCCATCAGTCCTATAAAGTCAGTCACGAAAGACCAGTTTATTTATTTATATATTGTGTAATGTACACAGATACATATGTATGTGTATATATATGTATAAATATACAAACACACATATACATAGCTTAGGCATATGTGTTATATATAGGCTCATATTATTTATGCTAAGTCTCATATATAATAAAGCAGGGACTGGGTATGATAATTCAAAAAAATGAATAGCTCCAGATGAAAACACACTCATGGCCAAAACTGTTGATTAGACTCATTGCTGCCTTTAACCCAACCCTAAGAATAAGGCCAGCATCTATGGTTACGAGCAAATACATAAGAATATTGTAGCTACAAACATATGCCATTGGGTTGATGAACAGAGGCTAGAGCAAATTACCTACTAAATGCTCAGAAATAACATTTATGCAAAGAAGGTATTCATTTTAACAAAACCTTAAGCAAAGACAATAAAACCAAAAATGGATAAATGAAACTACATCAAAATTAAAACTCTTGTGCATCAAAGGACACAATCAATAGAGAGAAGAGGTAATCTGTGGAATGGGAGGAAATATTTGCAAAGTATATCTGATGATGAGTTAATATCCAGAATATATAAATAACTTCTATATCACGACAACAACAAAAAAGAAACAACTCAATACAAAAATGGGCAAAGGACTTGAATAGACGTTGCTCTGAAGATGATATAAAAATGGACAACAAGCTATTAAAAAATATTCAACATAACTATCAGAGAAATGCAAATCTAAACCACAAAGGTGATACCACTCACACTCATCAGGATGGCTACAATTGAAAAAAAAAAAAAAAAGAAAATAACAATGTCAGTGAGGATGTGGAGAATTGAAGCCATTGTGTACGGTTGGTGGGAATGAAAAATTGTGCAGCCTCTATGAAAACCACTATGATGTTTCCTCAAACAATCAAAAATGGTATTACCGTATCATCAAGCAATCCACTTCCAGGTATGTATCCAAAAGAACTGAATGCAAAGTCCCAGAGAGATATCTGTTCACTCATGTTCACTACAGCTTTATTCAAAATAGCCAAGAGGTGAAAGCAACCCAATGGCTACTGATGACTGAATGGATGAACAAAATGTGAAATACACACACACACACACACACACACACACACACACACACGGATATTATTCCTCCTTAAACAAAGGAAATCCTGTCACATGTTATACAATGGATGAGCCTTGAGGACATTAAGCTCAGTAAAGTAAGGCAATCACAGAAACACAAATACTGTGTGATTCCAATTATATGACATATCAAATTCATAGTAACAAAAAGCAGAATGGTGATGGCCAGGGTCTAGGAGAAGGGGAAAATGTGGAGTTGTTTCATGGGTGCAGTTTCAGATTTGCAAGATGAAAATTCCTGGAGATTTGTTGTCCAACAATGTGAAAGTACTTAACACTACTAAACTGTACAGTTAAAAAGGTTAAGATGTAAATTTTATTTGTTCTTTACCACAATTGAAACGTTATTATATATTTATATACACATATAAAAATTATTACATATTATATATGCATATATTAAAATTTTATATATATACATACATGAATCCAGTGGGTTAAGGGAAGCTGTTTCAGGGAGAAGAGGAACCTAGAGGAGGCATGGTGAACATTTACATGTGGTTCTGGGAGAAGAGAGAATCTTCTTCCTGGAAAAAGTGACTCATGAGCTGGTTTGAAGGATAGATAGGATTCTTCTAAGCATACAAGAAAGGAAGGAGACTCCAGGGAAAGTGAACAGCAAGTGCAAAGCAGACCTGTGTTCCTGGAACTACAAGTGGTTTGGTTTTAGAGAAGTGGAGGGAGGAGGGTGGAGTCGGGGGCAAAGAGCTTGGATTGCCGAGATGTGTAGTGACCCCTGGGCCACTACTCTTTCAGATGCGAAGGCAAAGGGCCAGAAGGCAAAGGCAGGCTTCTGGCAGGCTGCACTTCCGATGTAGGGTGAGCAGCTGGTCAAATGGTATTTCCTGGAGGGTAGGAGAAAAGGCACTGCAGTGCCACACACCTACCTATGGACAGGATCTGTGTCTCTGCTCTGGCTGGTCCCTGACCTCTCTCTTTTCTCTCTTTCTCTCTTCCTTCCTGACACACACACACACACACACACACACACAACTCCTCACTCCCAAAACCAGCCAACCCCAATAGGTAAGCCTTCAGATTTGACCAATCTGACTCTCTTTCTACAGCTTGGCAGTGGATAGGGAGACACCAGCCATGGCTCAGGAATGCAGCAGCCGACCTTACTGTTATCAGAAGGCCTTCCCGCTTATCAATGGCACTTGAGAACACAAAGTCAGCACCCAAAGGGAACTAGAAGAGCCTCTTGTTAGATGCCTGTCACGCACTATAAAACTTGCCTGGATTTAGAGGGAAGCTGCTGTTTCTCAGAAAAGGCCCCACTCTCGGTTTGTATGGATGCTGTAGCTTAAGAATCCATCTCATGGGTTTCAGGAGCAAAGACATGATCCCCTGATCTTTATGTATGAAACTTCCCATTGATACCAGCAGGACCTTTTCCTAAGACACCATTAGCCCTAAATAAGAGGTAGTCAATGAAGTCTGCACATTTTATTAGAAGATTGAAAAGCCATTATAGTCTTCACGTTCTCCCTCATTCCAACATCTCTCTGTCTCCAAGCTCTGGAACTTCTATAGCATATAATGTATGCTATGTAGTCATATAATATATAAGATCGCTCAATAGCACTCTGATTATCAGAATAAAGTGCCAAACCCTCAGTCTAGCATAAAGGTCCTTTGAGGATCAGGACGCTATTCCATCTCTAACCTCATCTCTCACCACTGGACCGTTTGGCATTTGTTGCTCCATCTTCCCTAAACTACCTACCAGACATTCCACATCAGGTCATGTTCTCTGATATGGCCCTGCCTTTTCAAGTGCTGGTCTCTTTGCTTGGATTCCTTTCCTTACAGGATTTTTTTCTACCCACCTTGGTCTGGATAACTCCCGATCTGCCTACAGCATCTTTTGGAATTCTGAGATGGGTATCCTGCACTCGTGCTCTCTCGGTCCCTGCAGCTTCCCCTGTAGGACGTACGGAAGGGTTTCAGCATTGTGTCTACCCCCGATCTCACTAACAGGGACCATCTCTTATTCTAGAAGGTTGTGGTTCAGTGTTGAGTGCAGCAGCTCAGCCATCCTTCTTCTCTGCCCTCCACAGTGTGTAGATCTTTATCCTCAGCTACATTACCCTATGAATTCAAGACAACTAGTATACTTCGAGGAATCACACCCTCCTTTCAGTATGACAAGTAGGAAGGAAGACGGCAGCAGGTGGAAGATGGCTACAATTTTTTATTTGGAGAAGGGGGAAAAAGCCCCTCAGAATTCCTCTTATGCCTCATTAGCCAGAACTGGTCATATGTCATCCCTTACACAAGGAAGTCTGGGACAGCAAGGATCTGACAAAGCAGAAAAGATTGTCACAAACAGTCTGATCACATTCACTTCCTGAAGACGGTCCATGGCCTACCTAAACAAACTTCGGATTTTGTTGGCCAGATAAAGGTTTTAGCTTTTGGATAATCATCTAATGGTATCTGCCACACTTAGATTTTGCAAGACAAATCCTGACTAAGACAATACACGGAAAAGATGGCAGCCTGGTTTCATAGAACCACATGCATAGAAAGCCCTGTTTATACAATATAAATCGGAAAGGATCCTTATGGGTTAACCAGTTAGTTTTGATATACGTGTTTAGAAGATTGGTATAGCCTTAGTGATAGGTTTTGGGAAAGAAAGAGTTGGAACTGTCATAATTGTTGTATCTATTAATCACATACTTAGAACATATTTGTTTCAGGTGTTTTGAGAGTGACTTCTCTGAAGATATTCAATCTCAAATTGCATGTCAAGTCATTTCAACTACAGTGCATAAAAGATGTGGTCAGATGTGACTCTTGTACATTTCTTTTATCCTTGTCGCTGCTAAAATGTTTTCACCGAATGTTAAAGTAGATCTAAGCTAGTTAACTCAGATGAGCGCACTGGATAAGTAAAGGTAGCATCACCAACACGGACAGACCTAGAGATTCTCACACTAAGTGAAGTAAGTCAGACAGAGAAAGACAAATATCACATGATATCACTTACATGTGGGATTTTAAAAAATGGCACAAATGAACCTTTTTATAAAACAGAAACAGACTCACAGACATAGAAAAAAAAACTTATGGTTATCAAAGGGGAAAAGGGTAGGGGAGAGGGATAAATTAGGAATTAAGGATTAACTATTATGCACAGTATTATATACAAAATAGATAAACAATAAGATTCTACTGTATAGCACAGGGAACTATAGTCAATGGTTTGTAAGAACTTATAATGAAAAAGAACATGTGTATGTATGTGTATATATATGACAAATCACTATGTTTTACACCAGAAACTAACACAACATTGTAAATCAACTATACCTCAATTAAAAAGGAACAGTGAGCCATGGTATAGGCGATAATGATGGATGTGAATTGTGAATAAATACTAAGTGAATGGTTAAAAAAAAAAAAAACAGATAGGTACATGACTTGGGTATCCATGAAATCAATGCACCCTGTTCCCCAAAAGCTAAGAGAAACTGACAGCTTCCTTACCTGCCTCTGTACTAAGCTTTCTCCATTTCCATTATCCTTAATTCATCCACCATGGTTGTTTCAAGAGACAAGAACACTTATTGGTCCCCAGGCTAATAATTTTCGCAAGGTTGAATAGGGGAGTTAAAATTTGAGTGTGCCAGAAGGTAAGGTTGGGGGAACATGGGGCTCCAGGACATGCACTTTCAGAAAGAACACAAACACTTCTCTCTTTGGATTTGCTTCCTCCCCACAGGAAGAGCAGAATCAGGCCCTGTCCTCACTGCAGAACAAGTGACTTCCTCTCTGCTCCCGTCTCCTTAGAAGCCAAGTGGGAACAAGAGAGAGGCAGAGGAAAAGGATGCAACGTGGGCAACATCTGGCCTGAGTGGGAGTTTAGAGGTTCTCCACAAGGTCCAGGTTAGATCCCAAGAAAATACACCAGACTGACATGCACAAAAAGCACAGGCATTAATCAAATGCTCCTGTTTGCCGGACCTGATCTTCCATACGTATATATCCACCAGAGTTCTTTCAGGTAAGTGTGGTAGGGCAAGGGCTGGACTTGGAAGTTCAGAGATCACCTAACTAATTACTATTTCTTTCTCAACCATTTATTCCCAACTCTCTTCTCCCCAGTCGTCAAGCATCTCGTAATGTTTGTCCTTGATTATATGGGGAAAGGTCACAGAGCACTCTAATTTAAAGGAGCATGTACAGCTAATGCAGTGAAAAGAACACAGTTTAGCAACCCACAGATCTGGGTTCAAATCTCAGCACAACTCCTTTCTCATTTCATTAATTCAGGTAACTTACTTAGCCTCTCTGAACCTCAGTTTCCTTACTAAGTTAGTAACGCTTACCTCAGGAAGTTATTATGAAGATTATATGTATAAATGAAGCAACTCATAGTTTATAAATGCACCAGGCATCGAATATATGTTCAACAAGTGTTAATCTCCCAAGTGAACATTATTACTAGAAAACTAACTCCAAACTCTATTGATGATAGGTCAACAGTAAGATATTCTTATTAAAATATATTTATTTTATTACTAAAAATAACAGGAAAAGCTATAGACAATGAGTGTGTGTTTCCAGGCTAGTTATATCATCATAATATAAGTTGACTGAAACAGAGATTAACAAGGTATTTATTATCTTTATTTCAGCATTTTAAAAAACAGCAAAATTAAGTTCTGCTTTGAAAGACTCTAGAATATTTGAAAGACTCTAGAATAGCACAGGATTGATTAGAGGTCTGTCACCACAGATTGGATGTGTTGATTTCATTTCCCCAAAAGTATCCACATAGCAATTTGGCAGTACACAAATATTCTGAAAATGCTAGCAGTTTTTTACAGCAAATAGTCATTGCACCCTTACCTACAATGTTAGGGTCCCATTTTCATTTTAAAGACTCACAATGCTTTTCAGAAGCTAACAATTTTTTTTCATCCCTACCTAGTCATTGTGAATTTGAGAGGAAGGCACAACAAATAGGTACTTAACTAAAGTAGGTGCTTTCTCTGTTGATTTCATGAATCTAAACCTATTGACTGAAGGGATATAATACAAAATTAGGAACTCACAGAAACTACTCTCAATTATACTATAATCACAGCTCATTTTTTTGATCTTCCTATTACAGTTAATTTAAGGTCACACTCTATGCCTTAAAATCTCTTGTATTCTTTGAGCCCTTGTCAAGATGCCTTGTATATAGTCAGTGCCCAACGAAAGTTTGCCACATTGCATGAGTTGATCATCCATCTTATTCACTAGATTTGACTTAGACTCACTTATGCCTTTTCTTTTTTTTCCCCCAAAAATGAAGTTCACCCACAAAGGAAAAAGGCAGAAAGATGTTGTGGCAAAAATGCTGTCCTGGAAAACAGATCTTGGTTCTGGTCTCAGCTTTCTGTGACTTTGGACAAGTCAATTAAACTTTCCAGAATCAAATTTCTCCATCAAACAAGGATGCTAGACAAGATGTATGTGCCAGACTGTAAGGTCACACGAAGACGTTCGAGGTAATGTATGTGGAACTGTTAATACTTGCAGCGAGACAATATAAAAATAGTTTTGAATAATTTCAGACTTATTGGGTTGAGTGCTAGCATTCTTGAATGACTGCTCCAAAGGACATAACGCAGATTTGCCTTTTTTTGGTATGTTGTGAGGGTATTGTGGGTTTTGTTTGTTTTTTCTTTTTTTTTAAGTTACATTACTTTGGAGGTTCATGTTACATAGGCATGAGGATACAATTCAAGAGAGCAAAGGTCAACCAAGTTCTGAAGTTGCTTGGCATTTTATCAATCATTATTTAGAGTTTCCTCTTTTATTTTTTTCCCCTCACATATCTGGCCGGGAACACAGACGTTTGTGTGATGTAATGAGAAAGGAAGTTTCATCTACTGCTCTTTCAACCTTATCTACTCAACACTTAGCTCGTGACAGACCCTGATGCTCTTAATGAATTCCTAAAGACCCTGGAAGGTCTCAGATCTCTACAAGGTGATTACAGAGGCTCACACTTTGCCAAGTCATATGCAGGTGGCTAAAGCCTGCTTTTCTCTACATCTCCTGTCCCACTTGTCCTTTTCTATGAACATTTTCCAGCAGCCATGCAAGCGCTCAGTAGGTAAGGCCCCAGCAAAATGGTCGTGACCCAAGTGACCGTGAAGCAACAGATTGTTGATGTCATCTCAGAGAAAGGCCCCAAGTGTATCTAATCCACGCTCCAGCAGCTGGTACACGGTTTTCCAAGTGTGGGTGGGCCTTTACATTGTAGGGGGTTTTGTTTTGTTTCGTTTCGTTTGTTTTTTTCACACTGCAGCGTTAAGTGCACTTCCCTTCCCTCTTGGACTGTAGAAGAGAAATGGAATTCTTAACTCGCTCACGCAGATCTCACCCGAGACCCAGTGAATGGCAGGGATCCGGCACAAACACCCACACACTTCCCTCAGTCACGGATCCCTGCTAAAGACCAGAAGCTGGCCATGGCAATGCTGAATATATGCTTCCGTTGGACTTCCATGGAATTTGGTTTCATTCGATTGTATGTTAAATGTGTTTTTAAAACAAAGAAAGAAAGAAAAGTAAGTTTCATTCTTCCTACCTCAAGGTTAGGGTGAGTCAGAGAGGTTTCAAAGGGGAGCGGAGCTGCCACCTTCATGTTCTGACACCAGAGAGGAGCCTCTGAAGCCACCTCAAAGCAGCCGAGCCCCAGCCTGCTCCGGATCCCTGTGGAGCAGAACCAATTTTTAAATGTCTTCATCTGGTCCCTCCTACTTTCATGGTTGCTCTGGGGGTGGTGAGAATCAGGACGCACTGAAAGCTGCCGGGACATCTGACTCTTTATTTTCTTGGCTCAAAGTGTCTTAACTCTGCACCAGCCCTGGCGGCTGTGCAGCATTTCACTTCTGAGAGCGGAGGCAAAGGGAGCCGTGCAGAGAGGGGCCGGAGCCCTGGCTGCAGTTCAGTGCGAGGAGAGAAGAGCCACCACCCATCCCCCACCATGCTTCAGGTGTCCTGCCGTCAGGGTCACCTTTCCCACAGGCTCTGACCTGAACTTCCCCTCCACGGTGATGGGGGCGAGAGGCGGGCACGCAGGGAGTGGTCCTAAGAGGAAACTGGTTTTAAGTATCCTTACATTTTTCTGAAAATACTTCCTAGTTTTCCCTCTCCTCAGAGTGCATTTGGATTTCATGAAGAAATCGGGTATTTGTGGGGCAGGGAGCGTGTGGAGAGGGAACTGACTCAAATATCTGAAAATCAGCTGCAAGACCGGACCTGCTCTTTGCCGCTGGACTGAAGAAGAACACGGAAGTCACGGGGCAGGCTGGGCTCCCTGTGAGAACTTCCTACCAGTCTGCCAGGAGCACCACGGACGGCTGGGGGGCAAGGTTCCGCCTCTGAGGGCACTCGAGCAAGTTCTGGGGAGTCCCTCGGCGTGGAAACCAGGCAGAGCACTGCACCGTGAGGCGGGAAGCACGGCGCTGGGAGAACGCCCCTCGCGCCCTCCCCTCACTCGCACCTTGGCGCGCGGAGGAGACCTGCGCAAGCTTCAGCCCCGCCCATCGCCCCGCCCTCCGCGCCGAGGGAGGAGGACGTTCCCATCTGATTGGACGGGAGGGAGCTGGGATCTTTCGCGCCACGTTTACCAGAGGACAGTGCTACTATACGCACTCGTGCCCGCCTCTTTGGGCTTCCAGGATTCGACTGTTCTCAAATCTTTTAAGAAAGCCCAACAACAGAGGTGTTTCTTTTTGCTCTGCCATTAACCGAGTTGGTTCTTCCTCTCCTACTTAGCTACTGTTTTTGTATGTACAATCAAAACCCCAGAAAAACCCCAGACAAACCCCATCCAACTCACAGATACAGTGGCGCACTTACTCAGAGTAGTGTAAATAGAACATAGGTTTTCCCCTAACCTTACTAAAGCATAAACAGAATTTTCTAAGTCTATACGCATTATCTTCAGAAAGAATCCAAGTGTTTCCATTGCAAATTGTGAGACAGACTAGATGGAAATTGAAGATCATCATACAATTCATAATGTCCTTAAACCCTAAAGCCTTAAGATTCAGAAAAATACGGTGTTTTCTACTTATCCTAACACTTCTTCAGTTCAGTCATCATCTATTAGGCGTAAAAATATAACTAAAATTTTTACAGATTCACGGGTAGAACTGATTGTATGTGTTGGGAACTTATACCTGTTTAAACCATCAATGAGAATTCTTTGAAACCTACTGTAGAAATTGTAAATACCGAATAATCCCCAGAAACAAGTCATCAGCACACCAATTAGACTGGCTTTGGTAAATACCTTCTCTGGCAGTTGCCAAGCATAGCAAGTAAACAAAACGGATGTTCTTTGTACCTTTTGACAGAAAGTGCTTCCTTACCTGAAGAAAATTATTCCTATAAAAATCTGTCTTGCAAGTATTTTTCTTGTGTTTCTGATACCAGTATAATCAGGAAGCAATGAAAGTGGTCGCTGAAACGCCAGTTTTCACAAAGCTCTGCGGGCCAATGGGAATGAGTATTAATTCAAATAAACTTCGGAATGCCAGCCAAACCCCTGAAACTTGTTAGCAATCCACCCAGTCAGTTGGTTCTGCTTTTTCAGTACTACCTTATCCTGAAATGACCTGATAGAAAAGCTAGTGTCTGATGACATATGACATCAAGTGTTCAACGAGAATTCTACTGGCATAACCTCCCGTGTGACTGCTTGTGTTCTCTGACCTTCCACAGCACTCAGGAAGGACTGAGTACTTTTTCAGCAAAACTTGCAAGACCAAAATTTAATTTCTTAGAGAAGTAACTCTCAACAGCATTCAGAAATTTGATTTTGGACTAGAAAATAGTAAAGTCCCTAACTGAGGTCCCTTTTTTCCCCATAAGGAGTCTTTTCTAGCATTAATTTCACTTACATACAATAGTCATTTTACATTTTATTTTGTTACTGAAGGTATAAAATGGTCTATATTTCATTTAAAACAGAAACTAGAAGTGTTTGGTCAACTTCTTTTTTGCAACAAATATTAACCCAGTGTTTTATCTTGCTTGACTTTTCAAATATGGTGTTTTATAGCACCTTGATTTCTAGCTGGGTAAATGTAAAGGTTATGTCAGCATTTGCATTATAAGTCCATGTTTTGGGGGTTTGTAACTAAGTCATAAAAAATAATTCTGACTAAAACTTGGAATGCCAAAGGTCCACCCTGAAACACAGGTTTGTTCCTAGATGTACTATACACATGTACACACACTCACGTGCAAACACACACACACACACATCAGAATTCAACAACTACTGTTTTGTAAAATACATTCATTCAATACGTTGCCTTGATGAGAATGAATTGAAAGAACGTCAAGGCTACAAAGTGAAATAAAACACGCAGTCATCCAATGGGAGCCAATTATATCCTAAGATATATGTAGTAGATTTGAAAGATAATTTAAGGACAATAGGAATTAATAGTTAAAGATTAACGGATAGAAAGATGAAGACAGACCTCCACAAAAAAATAAAAAAAGAAAAGAAAAAGAAAAATAGCTCTTTCTTAACCAGAACTGTTTGAGCCTCCTTTCACACTGTCTAGTAGATGGTCTCTGAATCTCTTTGCAGATGTGATCTAATGTCCTTGAACACACTTATTACAATTCATCATCTACATAGCAACAGACAGGGCTGTGCTCATAAACCAGAGTGGCGCTGGACCTGGTAAGTCATTAAGCAAATATATTCCTAAGTCATATGACACTTGCGTGCCCACTGCTTGCCTATAAGAAGAAAATAGGATTTCTCATATACATTTCTAAGACTTGTAAAGTGGTTTCCTTCAAGTCATATCTTGCCATTTTAGCATTATTTGGCTATTTTCAAATGCTAAAACATTTCTGAATACTTTTTTCATTGTTGTCTTTAAAATTACTATATTTTTCATTGCATGGTCGTAAAATTTGTTAGCAAGTAGGGAACAAAAGTATTTTTACTGAGACATTAAAAAAAAATTAAGAACTGGGGGAGGAAAATCTGAGATAACTTCAACACCAGAATCTAATCTTATCAAAAAGATAAGGCAGTCGGTGTGTCTGAAAAATCACTTATTTACCACTTAATCATAGAACGTATACACTCCAAGATGACTCAAGAAAGAATAAAGTGACTTAATAGAGACTAGCAGTAGTTGTAGTGCATGAATCTGTTTTAGTTGGTGAAAAAAGTTGTAACTCAGAGGTTAAGAGCAAAGACTAAGATGCTGGATTGCCTGGTTCAGATCCTGGCTCTAGCAGTGGTACTTGGCTGCATGACCTTGAACTAGTTACTCAGCCTCTCTATGACTCTGCTTCCTCATCTAGAAAGTGGGTTTAAAGTAGTATTTTGTACTTGTAGATATGTTTTTAAGATTAAATGAATAAACTGAAAACCCATTCAATGCTTGGTACATCGTAAGTGCTACTTAAGTATTTATTATTATTATTATTATTATTATTATTATTATTATTATTATTATTACTATTTGACTAAACTCAGAAGAAAAATTCTGTAGGAAAGTAGTAACATTGTTTCATGTATCAAAATCATATATCATCCGCTCATCCTGGTTCTTTTCATTTCAGACATTTTAACAAATAGAAAATCTATGTACTCAGGAGAAAATGAATAAGAATGAAGGCAATATTGGCTTACTCGTTACGATGACCATAGTAAAATAAAACTGCTTGAAGAAATATACCAAACTGTGCATGACTGGCTCTGCCGGGAAGAAATATAATAATTATGTCTATCACTTCGTGAGTTTTGCATGTGAAAATGTGGAGGAACTGATTTGTCTCGACCTCTGATGTTGCTTAAAGGAGCAAATAAAAGTAAAATCTTGTGTATCCTCTAAACTGAGGAACCTGTTTCATGATTAGAGAGGCAAGAAAGGCTGAGGGTATTGTATCCTCAAAGGAAGTTCCCAAGGTGTTGAAAGCCGTCCTAGTTATCTTAGAAGGTGGAGAACATTCCACTCTCTCCTCTGGGCAGAGAGATGGGAGGAATTTGAGACTGCACGATTCAGTGAAGGGAGAAATTCAGGATGATTTTGGTGCCACCCAACCTCGAAGCAGGTATGGAGGTTCTATCTTACCTCTCTCTTTACCCAACTTGGTCTGATACTAGCTTTTGATTGGCACAAAAGTATGTTCCAGAAATTAGGAGGAAGTCAAAACAAAGAGTAATTTGATTAAAGTGTTTCTGGCTGAATTAAAACAAAAAACCAAAAACCTCTTCTTTTGACAAGTTTCAGAGTCAGATGGAGCTATATTTGAATTAATGACCCCCTTTAGAATACCAGTAATGGAGCTTCCTGGACACAGAAATACAAATCTTACCCAGCTATCCTCACCTATTTTCCTGTCTATCCAGAGTCAAGCTGAGAAGAGGTTTCTCGGTGCTGTCTATAACCCCTACCAAAGAAGTTTTAGTATGACTACTTCAAACAAACAGAGCTCCTTCCAGGGAGGAGCCCAGGGGCAGATGTTTATCCAACAGAATTACTGCCACAATATTGGTCACCCCACCCTTGAGCTCCACTCCACCTGCAAAACTGAGTCTTAAGTGTGCAAAGTCACTTGAATACACTCAAGTTTCTCTGAGCCGTGCTGTGTGAAGCAATGACAAAAAGAACGCAGTCTGGGTTATTTTTCTGTGCAATCCCTAAGCTTGTGTTAAAAATTAAATCTGTGGTTGTTTTTCCCATCCCCAACCCCTTATTCAGTCTTACTGCATTCTTTAGGCATTAAAGTGTCCATTTCTCTTCACTGTTCTGCCGTTATTAGAAAATAAGAGCATTGCAGTTTTAAAATACTAGAGTTTTGAAAACCTTCGTTGGAGGCAAGGATATGGCAATGAAATCAGTTCTACTCATAGAGAAGGGTCAGGATGCCTCACTACAACTCTTTGGATGTCAGATGCACAGAATGCCTGTGAGTCCATTCTCTCCAAGCTGATGTGATGTTTGTAACAGCAAGCATATATTTCATTCCTGCACTAAATGACAACAATTGTTTCATATATCAATGAAGCTTCTTCTGGAGAGAATGTCTCTCCTATTTCAAGTTCATTTGACCCCCTAACAGTAATATTAGGAGAAGGTAGATTCACTAGGAATTTTGGCTCCACTTCAGTTTCAGCCTTCTAGGTGTGAAAAAATCTCAGGTCCTGCCCCAGACCTTTTGAATCAGAATCTGCATTTTAATAAGACCTGGGGTGATTTATCTGCATATTAAAGTTCAGGATGCACTGGTTAAAACAATCAGAAATTCTACTAGAAATCATACCAAGGCAGCTCCCCAAGTGCTGATTTTGGCAACAAATCAAGATCACTTTAACTCAAAAAATTTTTGATGACTTTCTCTTTATGTAATAAGAAGCTACTCTATAATATATGTTAATTCATTTGAAGATGTTTTAATGATTTTGATACCTATGATATACAACTTCCACTGAATATGTAAACTCAGAATTTTAAGCATTTATTTGCACATAAATTATAATTAGTTTTGAGCATTGTTGCTAAAAAATTGAAATCTGCAGAGAATTCTTAATTTGGCATCCTTTTAAAAACCTTTCATCCTTCCCCCCAAATTTGGATATATGTTACAGGCTGTTAGTAATTAAGGTAAATATGATATTATATTGCAAATTAACTAATGAATATGAACTTTTAAATTATTTCTATGTCATCTGTATAATTTTATATATACATAATTTTACATATAAATAAAGTATAATATATATAATGCTATATAGTCTTATTCTATATTTTTAAACACTGATTTTTCACTCATTCAAAAGTGATCAGCCCCGCCAGGGTCCCAGTGCCGGGGCTGTGGCTGCTTGTTCAAGTGAATAGCTTGAGCATCCACCAAGGACCGTTATCCCCTCAGCATCAGCATCTCAGCCTCTGGTCTGCTCTGTGTTGGCAGCCATAGTGATTCTAGGAAGCAGGTCCAACGTGAATGGAACCATGAAGGCTGTAACTCATCTGACATTCCCAAGGTCAAATGATGCACCACACTCTGGTATGTGGAATCTGTTTCCTCAGTTATCACCTGATGGGGCAGGTGACAAAGTTCAGAAGTATTACCATCCCAAGGGGTGAACTTTGACCACTGAGAGATGAGCGATGAGAGAAAAAGGTCAAGTAAGTTCCTCTCCCTTTTCCAAGACAGGGATTGTCAATAAACAGTCAAAGGGCCAATCTGGCCTGCCTCCTAGTTTGGTAAATAAAGTTTTATTGGAACATAGCCATGCCCATTCATTTGTTTATTGTCTAGGACAACCTTCACAGTACAACAGAGTTGAATAATTATTACAGAGACCATGTACCTTGCAAAATCTGAAATATTTACTATGTGGCCCTTTACAGAAAAAGTCTGCGAACCCCTGAACTAAAAGTTTGCTCTGAGGCAGGACTTGCTTGGAAAATACTGTGAACCAAGATATCAGTTAGGCTTCTGATGAAGCTCTGGCCAGCCTGGTTATGTATCTCTTCGTGTTTGCATTCCTTCCTCCCTTGTCTCACTTACCTTTGTGCCTCAGACCTGCTGCTCTGGGATTGCACCTGTCAGTAAAGCCCGAGCATGTCAGTTTTATCACAGACTCAATTTTCTAGAGAACCTGAAATAAAGACAGCTACAAATCTAAGACCCAGATTCATGAATTTTGTTCTTCCTAGATGTATTGGCTTTCTCATAAGTTGCATTAATCTATCAAACAGGATATAATCATTTTCTAATTCTTCCATATTAATTTAAACTAGTTTTACAAAGCCATCATGCCTGTAAGATCTCTAGTGAGGATGTATGGAAAATTCAGATCAATTTTCCTCGTGGTGTATATTTGGGGAGTGGTTTTGCAATGCAGGATTTCTCTTGACTCTAGTATCATTTCACTTGGTAGCACACAATTGGAAGTCACTAGTGTTTTCCAAGGTCATATTTAATGAGTATTATGGATGACAACTTGCATCTGTTATGGCTGGTCAACACCATCCCTCCTGCTTTGTATTTTGATTCCCCCTATAACTAAGTCTACCCACTTCTCTAAGTTCATGTCTGCTATATTTTTTCTATCCAATTTTAAAGATGTAATTTGCAAGTTCTATTAAACTACCAACAAAGCATTCATTTTCAGGCTAAAGAAAGACATTAAATGCTGAGACGGATGAGAAATGGAGCACAATTTATAGAAAACTGGCATAATGCCAGGGAGCTTTCAGAAGTGTGCATTGTAGCTTGCACTGTCTCTCCCTATGCCCTGCTTACTAAGGTGCTTTCCTTGAGGAAGGAGTAGTACAAAAGGTAACACCAACCTGAATTTGATCAAGGCTGTTGGCCTACCAAAGATAAAAGGGAAAACTGCTCTAGGTATACCAGAGATTTAGCCCAGATTCTCTTTCATCCCCTCTCTGTATCTCTGGTTAAGGTGGACTAGACTATGTCTGGTCAGAGAGTGAGTGACTGACCTTATTGGGAACCATGTGTTGAGTCCACCTTGGAAAGTACCAGTGTTGACCAGGACTTCTCATTCAAGTTCAGTCTTGACTGATCTTGGAACCAAATTGTGGAGAAGGAATTGCCTTGGTTCCATGTTCTTCCATGCTTGGTTCCACACTTGGTTCCAGTCCCTTAAGTCAAAATGGGTTATCTGCCATCCAGCTATGGGAAGAAAAACGTAACAGTTCTTTGTTATCAGTTCAATGTTTTTAATTGCTGACACCCACAAAAGAAATCATGATCAGACTTCGGAAATAAAGATTAAAATGGAATGCTGGTGGGTATACAGAAACCAGGGACTGTGCTTCACTTTACACTAACTACATTCTTTCCAAATGTCTCATATCTTGCTGTTCATGCTTGGGGAAACTCATTTGCCAATTTGGAAAACGAAACAAAATCTAAACTTCTCTAAAATGATGTAATGCTTTAATTTAGTCAGAGAAGTTTCTCTTTCAGTTACACCCTATTTATTCATAACAATTCTACCTTTGAAAATAGAAACGAATTCATAGATCACTGTCTTAGCTTGCATTTAGGTACCAGCCTTGAAGAAGCCATAAACATTCTAATTAATAAATTAAAACATTCCTTTGGTGTTACTATCAATGCCGTTTATCGGCTTCAGTTACGAAAGAAAACTATTGATAATTATTTGGAACATTAGGAAAAGCCTAGAAATGTGTAAACTAAACATAAGCCCTTAAAATTCAGTTAGCTTTGCTCTGATTGTATAAATAAAATCCAATAAAGATCAGATAAGACTTGGCCAAAAAAAATGAGTATTGGCTTTCCTCATGTACAATCTAGAGAAGTAAAAACCCATGCAAATCAAGCAAGCAAAATCAAGTGCCTATTTTAATTGTGCTATTACAATAATTTCCTCTATAGTTCCTGGACTTTAGAACCATCTTTTAGCGGTCTACTTTGACATCTAAATACCCAGGTAACTGCAGACAAAATACTGCTAAGGTTTCCAAATAAAATCATTTTTATCCAGATACGTGAATGGGTGTTAATATAATCACAGGAGTACCTCCCTCAAACTAAAATAAAACAAAAAAAACAAACCAAAAAATCCTAGTTTCAATTCCCCCTAAACTTCATTTTAAACCCTCTTGTTTACATAAATCTGAACCCTTTCTTGTATATCCCAATCTCTTGTAAGTTTTAGAAATAGTAGTCTCCTTAAAAGTAATATTAAATGTAACAGGGAAATTTTTGTCATTCCAATTAAGAATGTACTATTAATTATAAAATTTCCCAAAGCACCTGGATTGTAATAGCCATAGGTATTTATGCAATTAGCAACAACCCTTTATAAAAGATCTTAAAAGACATATTGTTTTATCTATAAAGCTGGCTCCATTTATTTGGGAAAAAAGATGTGTATAATAGTGAGCAGGGCCATCTCTAATATTTCACAATGCTTTATTTCTAACTGTGAAAGATCTTTAAGGAGCTCAGCTTCCCAGAAGCTCAGAGATCTCGTCCCACTCTACTGTTGTACCCTGTGCGTGAAAATAAACTATGTCTTGTCAACATGGAAATGCTGGGGCTCAAGTCTCTTTAAGGCCCCTCTAAGATCAAGACTCCTGACAAGGAAAGAGGTTCTGCTTGGGGGTAGCAATCGAGCCAGGTCCACTCGTCAACAACCCTGTGATACTGTGTTTCAATCTGCAAAGAAACCCGACTCCTTTGAAAACTAAAAGAGCCAACTGTGGTGGCATATTTGACTAACCATCTCCTTGGCTTGCTGGCCCATGAGCAGTGTGAATTGATTGTGCATCACGGCTCTTTTTTTGCCTGAGCTTTCTCACTGAACAATCCAAGAGGTATCGCCTTGGCTCCAGACACCTGATATTTGAGGGAACCTTCATTCATTGTTTGCTCAGTGTTTCTCAAGCTTTGTGTTGGAGAGAAGCTATCCTGAAATAATGGAGAAAACTGAAGATAATAAAGACCCCAATGATGAGGAGAGATTCACACTTCCCCTTTTATTGAAATGCTTCTTTCTTCTGCTCAGCCACATTGAACATGTATCTCTAAAGCCTTAAGAGCTTTTTCCCATGCAAGTATATTGGGTTAGACAACATGCACAGATTTAATGTCCATGGTTTCACCAACAGTGAGTAACCTTGAAGAATTTGAGTTGGACATGCTACAAGCCAGAAGCTTACTGACTTCATCCTCCACTAACCAAGATCTGTTATTCTCTACATGTATGTTGCCATGTACACAGTAAAGATCATGAGGGGATACAAATTTGTTTCCCTGTGAAAAGACATTCCTCAAATGAGAGGGAATTACTACTGCTGACAGCAAAAATGAAAGAGAATGTGAAACAATCTAAGAAAAATCATGGGGCTGAGAATATAAAAAGTTTCATGGGGAAAATACTTTGTTATTGTGATATTTATACATTTGAATATTTATGAAGCTTTGAGATGGCTCTCTCTTGAATTCAAAGTGTCTGTTGTAAATCTAAGATTTTAAAAAATCATAACATCATACCATGAGCAAACTATTTATGAGACAGAAAATTTAAGAAACCAAGCATAACCAATTCAGTCACCAAGTCAGCAAAGAGAACAAGTCACAAAAATAAATGTTTTACGAGGAAACCATATAAAGATGGAATAACAATTCAGTTTCCGTTCAGCATTGGCTTGATTTTCACTCACCACAAGGTTCTGGAATCTGGTGTGTCAATACAAGTTCTACTTTGCTGGCTCTCTCAGAAGGGTTTCTTGTAACTAAAATGATAAAGCAGAAGGAGTTGCTTCCTAAAATTTTCCTTTGGTTATTATTAGCAGAATCAACTCTATCTAGTGCATAGAGAACATACCCTCCTGTATAGTCATTGTCTGGGAGAGTTGTCATTAGTTTCATATCCACTTAGGGAAACCATTGCTTTACCCCATCACATTGCTATCCTTTAAAATTACTGGTGATCTAAACAGAGAATCGTGCCCAAAATACATTAAATATTTCTAAACTACACTAATAGTCTATTAATTCACTTCTAGGAAGCAATGATATATGTCATACAAATTAAATACACACACAAGCAAAAACTCACCCATACTTACACACATGAGCCACAAATAATATTTAAAATATAAAATTCTCATTCTGTACAAGTGAAATAGTTTCCAAGTTCAGACCAAGGAATTAAAAAGGATGATGATTTAATCTCTTGTTTCAGAAGCAAAATTTTTTAAAAAATGAGATTTCTTTTCTCCATTATCTCACAAATTTCTCTGTGAATTTGGAAAATGAAATAAAATTTCTATAGTTTAATTCTCTGTAAAATCACAATATTACAGGTAAGCATGATACAATTTTTAAAATCTTAAAAAAAATGCCATGGAAAAAGAAAGGGATTTTAGTTACAAAGTACACGTCAAATTAGCCGTGGAAAGAGCTTTAAACATAGATTTAGAACCTGTCTTCTAACCTTGATTGTTCAGCCCATGAGCTGTCCAAATTTGGTCATTTTACCTCTCAACATTTTATATAATAAGAATACAAATTATAACACACATTAGTTGTGAAGATTAAATGAAATAATGCTTATGGACAAGACAAGCATAATGGAAGGCACATTGTAGATACTCAGTAAATTTAGTACCTTTTCCCGTTTATCTCAGGCTTTACACCCTTAAGGATACAGTTACACACTTTAGGTTATAGTTGCTGTAAAGCCTTCTAAAAGCAATGGATAAAAGCCAATCTAGACCTGAAGACCTTAAATAGAAGTTAATTTCAAAAATAAAAATAAGGGGTAAAATTGTCCCCGGTTTACTATTAAAAAACAATCATTTACTTTAATTACTATAGAGAAGGGAAAAAAGAAGCATTCATTTCAGGTTTGGGGGATTTCAACAAAGGTTCCCACCATTTTGCATGTAATTATCCAAGAGAATAAGGAGATTCCTTTCCACTCAACGGTGGCTCAAGGCAGATCTGAACTCTAACAATTCAAGATGGGTCAACATCTCTCTCCAAAAGCAGAAATACCTCTGTACCTTGAATCTCTTGATGTGAAATTTTGATAGGAACACTAGGTTAAATCCAAACAAAAAAATTGTCTAATTCACTTATTTCCCAAGTTACCTTTCACCAAAATAAGGTAATCTTCATATGAAGAAGGTCACTGTCAAATGACCACTTTGGTGTCAGGTATAAACTGATGAGTTTACTTTTCTGGGCAAGTCCTGTAATTCTTTTACTTTGTAAAGAGAAGGATGATGTTGCAGGTCAGGTGTTTGGGAAGCAGGCTGTAAGAGGACTGAGATTTGCATGCACAAAGTTTATGGCAGAGTACCCCCGGTGTTACCACCTGTGGGATAGTAAAAGAAGGAGGACTTGGCAGAGGGAGAACGTGGGCACAACAAAGACCTCCATCAATCTCATGGGGAGCTCTGGTGCTAGGAGTGTTAATAGCACAGTTGTCAGAAATTGGGAAAAGGATCTAGCCTTGCTGTTCTCCTTATGAACCTATCAGACTCAGGCTTTTCTGGGAAGGAGGCACGTTCCAATCACCAAAGAAACAGAAACTCAGCTTTGCACTATTGGACTTCAATACACCCAGAAGGTGGGAGAATGAGAAATTTAGTCCCAGGAAGAAAAGATGGGGCTGGGAGACTGTTTCCAAGGTTTTTCCTTTCCTCATTGTGATTGCTCTTACCTGCAGGTTTAGGCTTAGGAACAAATGTGTGATCTTTCTACTACGTTGGATTATATTTTGGGGGACTGAGGAAACAATCATTGGGTGGGTCTCTGAATCCCTTGAGCCAAACCTGGGCCAGGACTTATTTATTATCTATTCCCTGTTGGTTCTGTGTCCTTCATTCCTAAAAAATGTTTGAGTATTCTCAGTATATGGTTATTAAGTAAATGCCCATAGGTTCTTTTGTGGAAGAACTTGGGAATGTATCACTAGATACGTTTGTCAAATTCTTGCTGTGTCCTTCCTTCCGGGGATCTGGTTTCCCCTGTGGTGCATGGGTTATGGATCGGTAATCTGGCTCAGATTTAGAAAAACGGACTGTAAGGGATTTTGACATTTGTTGGGGAAGTGGTCTAGCTTATGGATGATCTACTCTTGATTGATTTTCATTGTGTAGATTGAGCAATTCTTTTGCAAACTTCCCATCTATCTCACCTATAAGGATGCCATATTCTATTAACCATCTCCAGAGCTCTCCACACTTCAGTTCTCCCAGCTATCACTCCAGACTTGTTGCTGTTTATACTAAGTGTGTCCAACTGACTTTTGACATTTAATAATTGCAGTCTGTTATTTTAGGGTCCTGTCATTCTTCCTTGCTGTTGGAGTCCAGTTCTGTTAAGGCAACTTCTACCATCAGCTCTGGCCTCTGGAGCCACCAGGGAGCTTCTCTATGATGTTGGTGCCATGCTGCTTTGATAAATGGAGTCTCCTTGGGGACTTCCTTTAAAATACAGACATCAGTCAGGTTTTCCATCCTTATCTAGTGTAGTTATTTCCCTGAGCCTTCCCACCCATTCTTCATTGCCTGTCCCATTGTGTTGACATTCTACTTCACTGAACATGGCCATCATTTTCCTCTTAAGAGCAATTTCCAGCTGTATGATAGCATCAACCCTCAGGATCTTTTATCCATGGAGTTTTCCCATATGGATAAATCCCCCGTCAAGCTACTTTATTTACCTATCTCTTTGGGCAACACAACACAATATCATTTTTTAAAAATTTGAGTGCAACCAAGAAACAGAGGATCCTGTGCTATCAGAAAATTCCCCCAAATTCCATGGCTTTTCACAAAGGAGATTAGAATTCTTAAGGTGAAATAGTATTGTGAGAAAAGCATTCTGAGTTTTCAAACCATAAAATCATTTGTAAATCTAACATTGTCTCACAGAGATGGGTGAGATGAAGGAGAAAAATACAATTGGTTGATACATTTTTTTTCTGTGATTTTCCCATCTTTCAAATATTTTTTTTCTCTTTCTTTCATTCAAAGGGACACGAGAGAGAATCTGGTCTGACAACAGTTTGCAGATGGAATAGCTAAAACGTGTAACCACTTGACAAATACCAGTCTGTGGACGTCTTTTAGAGCATTTTCCAACTGAATATCCCTCCAAAGAATATAAAAAGGCAGGTGTAAAATGTGGTTATCTGAGGTGGAAAGTAAGCATCTTCCTGAATTTTCCAAGTGTGAAAAAGAAGGGGTCATTTTCAAGAAGACAAATCTGCATTGATCATACCTGAGACAGCCATTCACAACTGTAATTACTTCTTAATTGTGTCCTGAGCATTCCCATAATTCTGTTCTCTTGATGCCAGTGCCCTACTGCCCCAAAGCCCGACCACCATCACAGCTAGGCCATGGTCTTTCCCATATGCTAGAATTAGAATGTGAATAGGGTTGCTGGAATATACAGTGGGGAAAAAAGGAGGTTTTCTAAAGGCCAACAATATCAAAATTAGTTTATCTGAACTCACTGAGTAAACCAGACAGTTTCTCTGTGAGCAACTCCACTTAGCAGTGACTAAACCACTAGAACTAAATTGACCTCCTGGATGCATATTTATTAACATATAACCAAAGTAAATTAGATTTAATTTGTCTCTTAGATCACAGAGAGGCCCTTTCCTTCCCTTTTAACCTTGGGACAAGTAGACACAACTGAGATCAGGACCTTCTGCATATTAATCAGAGATATTTTGAAATGTTTAGTAAGAACAATATATCGAGGCTCATTACATATTTCTTTTTTTTTTTTTTTTTTTTTTTTTGCTGAGAAATATGTTGGGAAATTCCATCTATAGGCTTTTGTATCACTTACACTTAGATGATTAAAAAAATGTTTGTAAGATCTATTTGACATCTAGAAGCTTTGGAGGTATTTCTTTTCTCTTCAAGTTCGTTATTAAAAGACACACACAGAGGAAACTATGATTTGCCAAGTGTAAACAACCACAGGCACCAAATGTTTCAAGCAGACTTGGAAACCTGACTCTGAGAGTAAAATTTGTCTTTATGTTAAAGATGTACCTACACCCACTCCTGCCCCGTCCCTCCAATGGTTTCTGTGACATAATTGCTGCTTTTTTAAAAAATTAATTAATTTATTTTTAATGCCTTTATTGTGGTATGGTTCCTGTACAGTAAACTACATATATTTCAAATGTACAATTTGATGAATTTTGATAGATGTATGCACCAATGAATCCACTATCACAATCAAGATACCTAACATTTCCATCACTCCCCAAGAGGTGCAATTTTCAAATTCCCAATTTATCTCTTCCCACCTCCTTTAACCCCTAGTAACCATAAGTTTGTTCTCTATGTCTGTTTTGTAGATAAGCTCATTTGTGTCCTTTTTTTTTTTAGATTCCACATATAAGTGATATCATATGGCATGTTTCTTTCTCTTTCTAGCTTACTTCACTTGCTGCTTTTTATCATGGACACTTTTCAGCTCCTAAGACTACCCCATAGATAGCTCCAGTTTGGCTCTTTGGGTTGCCTTACTCTTCCACAAAAAAGTAGCCCCGCCATCACAGCTGGAGAAAGGGAGCTACGCACGTGGGAACCTCTGGAAATTAGTTGGAAATGCCAGCTGATCATGGACAGCCCTCCCTGCATGTTCACCCTTTTTTTCTCATTCTTATTTGTCACAGACTCTCTACTTCCCACATTCCCTTCCTTTTCTCTTATTTGCTTAGATTTTCTTACCCTCTCTCTCTCTCTTTTTTTTTTTTTTTTTTTTTTTTTTTTTAGCATACTCTCTTTCTTATGACTAGGTCTTATGAAAGTTACTCAGAACATTTGGGTTTAGGGCCCCAGATCTACAAAATGATTTAAGGATGGTTGAAGAGAAGCGTCACAAAATCAGTTGAAATCATATCACCTTGGCTCTTAGGAGCAAGACAAAGCACTGAGGCCTCTAGAGTCATCCCCTGAGGGCAGGAACATAGTCCCTGTCTTTTCTCAGAGAAGAAACTCCTTCTGGGGTGGTCCTGTCCCCGGGTGTTCAAAAACGGCCCACACATTTCTAAGAACAAGTGCAGCCCAAACCTCATCTGCAGTTTCTCGGCCTGAGGTTGACTATGGAGTCTTTGACAACTTTACCAAGAGCACATTGTAAGCATCTCAGTTCAAACCATCACTAACATCACCCGGAAAACCACAGGAGCCTCTTAGCTGTGTGTCCATATTCAGTCCGTGCTCCCTCCATGCCTCATTCTCTATAGCATTTAGGGTCTCATTTTCAGGATGTGAGTTTGATCTCTTCCCCCTCATAAATCTCATCAAGCCTTTGAATAGGTCTCAGTATAGAGATCTAAGTCCAGCCCCACTGGGCCTCAGACTCCCTCATTCTCACCCCTCAGCTCTCTGTGCTCCCTCCCATTGCAGGGTCTCTGAATTTGTGGTGCCTCCTTCAAGGACAATACATCTCCCATCCCCCAGCCTCCATTCCCCTCCGCCTGCCCCACTCCTTACACCCTGAACTCTTCCTCACCTTCCAGCTCTCAACTCAGGCATTATTTCCTAAAAGGAATTTCAGTTCCTCTGTTAAATGTTCTCATCATACAATATCCCATTACTTTGGAGTTCTTACCTCAATTTTAGTTATACATTCTTGAGTTTAAATTGCCATGGCCAGGGGAAGGGTATAGCTCAAGTGGCAGAGTGCATGCTTAGCATGCATGAGGTTCTGGCTTCATTCCCCAGTACTTCCTCGAAGAATAAATAAGTAAGCCTAATTACCTCCCCACCTCAAAAAAAGAACACCCAGGCATCATCAGCATAGGGCTTAACACATAAGGCTCACTTAATAATTATTTATTGAATGAGAAAATGAATTCATAGAGGGTTATTTATCACAACGTGCCTTCAAATATATTTTGCCACCAGCTGTTATGATCTGTATATTTTAATAGATATAGGACTTTGGTTTCTATAGACTGCAGTTTAATTTACATCTTGATGATGGTATTTAAATAACAGACACCAATGTTTTCCCTCTGGACCCGTTCATGACATTGTTAAAATGATATCCAGAAATTAAAAACGTTTGCTCTCTGAAGGTAAGAATGAAAAGTATGAAAAGACAAGCTATGTACTGGGGGAAAATATTTACAAACAACATAGCCAACCAAGGACTAGTATCCATAATGTGTAGAGAAGTTCTAAAACTCAACAATGAAAAAACAAAACAATCTGATTAGAAAATGGGCAAAAGATATGAACAGATAATTCACTGAAGAGTGTGTTTAGATGGAAAATTAGCACAAGAAAAGATGTTCAGTAACACTAGGGAAAGGCAAATTAATGAACTATCATTTTACACCTGTGAGAGTGGCTTAAATAAAAAATAGTTGACAAAACCGAAGGCTGGCAGGGATATGGAGAAACTGGAGAAAAGGGATCACTCATGCGTGGCTGGTAGGGATGTAAGATGGCACAGACCTTCTGGATCACAACATGACAGTTTCCTTAAAAACTCAAGATGCATCTCCCATACAACCCAGTAACTGAACTACTGGGCTTTTATCCCAGAGACATGTAAACTTATGTTAACACAAAAACCTTTGCACAAACGAACATAGCAGCTTTCTTTGTTGTTTTTTTAAATTGAAATATAGTTGATTTACAATGTTGTGTTAGTTTCTGGTATACAGCATAGTGATTCAGTTACACATATATATTCTTTTTCACATTCTTTTTCACTATAGATTATTACAAGATACTAAATATAGTTCCCTGTGCTGTACAGTAGGACCTTGTTGTTTATCTATTTTATATATAGTAGTTTGTATCTGCTAATCCCAAACTCCAAATTTATCCCTCCCCTTCTTTTCCCCCTTTGATAACCATAAGTTTGTTTTCTGCCTGAGTCTATTTCTGTTTTGTAAATGAGTTCATTTGTCTTTTTTTTAGATTCCACATATAAGTGATATCATATGATATTTGTCTTTGTCTGACTTATTTCACTTAATATGATAATCTCTAGGTCCATCCATGTTGCTGCAAATGGCATTATTTTATTCTTTTTTATGGCTAAGTAGTATTCCATTGTATATATAGACCACAATTTCTTTATCCAGTCATCTGTCAATGGACATTTAGGTTGCTTCCATGTCTTGGCCATTGTAAATAATGTTCAGAGCAGCTTTATTTATAACAGCCAAAAATAAAATCAGCGCAGATGTTCTTCAATAAATGAACAGTCAAACCACTATATTACATACTTACTAAGGAATACTACTCAGAAATGGAAAGGAACAAATTCTCAATACACAAAAATTAAGATGAATCTCCAGGGAATTATACTAAGTGGAAAAAAAAAAACTCAGTCCTCAAAAGCCTCATATTATATCACCTATTTACATAACATTTTTTAAAACACAGAATTTTAGAAATGGAGGATAGTTTAGTTGTTGCCAGGAGCTACAGATGGGGCATGAGGAGGAAGAGGGGAGGTGGATATGATTATAAAAGGATAAGAGTCCGTATCTTGACCATGGGTGGATACACATACCTGTACAGGTCATCAATTATATAAAACTTAATGAACACGTATGAGGATAAACAAAACTGAGGAACTCTAAGATCGGTGGCTTACATCAGTATCAATACCCTGATTGTAATATTGTAGTTTTACAAATGTTACCATTGGGGGAATCTGGACAAAGGGTACAATGGACCTCTCTGGATTACTTCTTATAACTGCATGTGAATCTACATTTAGCTCAATAAAAATTTCCATTAAGAATGATATTCAGGAATTCTTATCACTTTCCTTGCTTCATCAACAAGTAAAACCCCCTATGGATAAAGCATCAGTTGGCACTGGAGACCCAGTAGAACGTGGGCAGAACACCCCCCTAGTGTTATATGTATATTACTTGTGCAAGTGTGAAGGAAGAATCAACTTTCAGAAGCTGGTTCCATGTCTAGTGGTTTGGACTTATGGGTAGGCGGGGTTACTGCTGCCCCAGCCCTCTTGATAGCAGGTTTTATAGCCTTGTGACTTCAAACATAGGGAAGAGCAGTTCTAGGAGTTATGGCGGGGACAGGGCAGGACTTCTGATATCAAAGAAAATAGTAGCAGGAGGGACAAACCAATCAGAGGTGAGAATACTGATGGTGGGAGGGTTATCAAGGACCTGTGAAGAAAAGGAAATGGGAGGAAAGGGGAGGGAGGCATGGAGAAAGGATTGATTTATACATAATACTCGATGGCGTGGTAGATATAAACTTCATCAACCTCTATCTTCATTTCAAGGCAAATTTCATCTGCTGCAAGTGTGTATATGTCTGTGTATGTGTGTATATCTAGATGTGTGTGTAAATTTATAATTTATGTAATAGCAGTCGTATCTGTTTTGGCTTTGCTAACTGTCTCAGCATTTTCATAAAATGTGGTTGCAGCTGTTGACATTACAGTTGAGAATTTCTTCCCCTCCGTTAAAAGCAGGCTGGTGGGGCTTAATTATACTACAGGGAATTTTAATAAGGTATCACCAAAATTATCGTGAGATCTCATTAGGTTTACCACAAAACTTTAAAATATCTGTGATAACACTTTTCATGGGCTAGATTCTAGAATGATGCTCAAGGAAATTCTGAGATTTTACCCGATAATAAATCAGCAATCAAACAGCCACATTTAATTACTGGAAGATGACTGATATTTTCTTTCCAGATGCAGTTACATGAAATGAAATTTGATGGTGTGGTCATAAGATACAAAAAAAAAAAAAAAGTGTATTGCAGATAAGCTGAAAGCAAGACTAAGACCATCCAACAGGACGCAGAGAAAACACACTGATTAGCAACTCGCTCACGAGATCTCACTGAAGTGCTCTCCGAAAGCTGCACCTTTTTTTTTTTCCACAGAGCATCTGTAGCTCTGTGGGTACAGACTGTCAAAAGGAGGTTAAGGAAGTTGGCAATGGGCATACCACAATTATGACTATGATCTCATATCCATAAATATATAACAACAACAACAACAACAACAACACTAAAACAGTAAGATGATAGAACCAGGACAGGCATTGATTTCTCAAGAGCCAGATGGGAAAAATGCCCAGCCCTAGAGAAAAAGGCAATAATGAAAAGAAGGTACTGTTATTATACTGAGAGAAGCTTTTCGAGTCGCACCATACGTTCATGGTAGGTCACTTCAGGAAGGGGGCCTGGGATGAAACTTAGAGAGCTGCAGTAGGAAATGGATTTAATAACTGTTGATTGTAACCCTGGTGGATGCTTCAAGCGCTCTCTGTGATAAACCTAGCATGTACCTAGTGGTACATCCTGTCCCAAGAAACCAGTACTCCATTACTTAACCTACAGCACCTGTTGCATAAAAACCTACCTTTATTTTCGCCACAGAACCTCTGCCAATTTCCCTCAGCTCACCTGGATTATAGCACTGATCCTAGAAGAAGAATCTAAGCAACTAGAGGCCCACGTTTCTTTTCAAAGATTAGCCCCAGTTTACAGATAGAAAGGGGGTCCAGCTAGATTTATCAAGCATCCAATTATCCAGTTAGACTCCTGGCTTTGTCACGCCTTAGACTCTTTTATGGCCCTGATCACATTTCCCTGGCTTGAAACTGACAATTTTAGGATGATTCTTTCCTTTGTTTTTCCTTCCCTATCTCTCACACCCATAACTTTGTTTGAGTGTTTGCTTCATTTTTTCTTGTTTGACTCTAACCCGCCGTGGACTTATCCACAAAAGGGCTAAAGTTTAATAAAATTTCTATCTGTTTCATTGGAGTGTTATCACTCAGTGACAACTAGCATGGTCTTTGCATTTTATGTGCTGTTTCTTTCTGAGAAATCGTGCACATGCACACCAATGCACAGACGCAAGCTCACAGACATGGGAATACAGACGTGAGAGCACACACACACACTCACACTCACGCCCAAGGACACACATATTTAGAGTTTCCTCAAGAAGGAAGAAAAATTCTCAAAGTGTTCTTGCTCTTTGATTTGCCACTAATTTCATAATTCATACTTTGGGTCCTGAGGCTTGCAAGAATAATAAAGTTCTTCTGTGGAGCCTGGTGGGGATTCCATCATTTTACCCACGACTGAGGAAACTGTGATTTCTTTTTCCAGGCCCCCAAATTGAAGTTCTTGCATGCACCTGTGATTCTCAGTCTCAGTATCTCAAAGAATTCCAGATTCTTATGCATTCGGGAGCCCCCAGGGCTTTATCCTAAAATAAGCTATTGTTCTTATTTATATAATGGCATTAAAACTTCTTGGGTTTTTGTCTTTGATGTTGCTTAAATATTCATAAAATGCAAATGGCCAATATCATCTTCTTTCTTTAGAGCAGGTATTCATAGGGCAAGGATTTAGGAAAGAATGGAGAATAAAGGAGACTGGAAAGACCCAAGATAAACAGCGACAACTTTGCCAAGAACCAACCCCATGCTTCGCGCAAGTTGAGATACATTTCCATTTGGCTTTTCATTTCTCCATCAGTTTGGACTGTGTTTTGTGAAAATGAGATAATATATGTGAAAGTACCTAGCTGAATTCCTGGGACATGGCAGACACCCAATAAATATAAGTTTTTACTACTATATTAAGCATCTTCTTGTCATAAGCAGAATTTACCTAGTTGGTATAGAAAAGTTACAACTTGGTTGAGCCAGTTAAAATAAAACACTTCAAGCTGAGAACACACACTTAATGTTACCATAAAAATTCTAAACCTCACCTTCTTCATCCAAGAATATCAAAATCATTGAATTCAATTCTGAAAAAAACTAAGAATTCCTATTTCCCATCTCTAACTCTCCCTAAGCTATCATTCCAAAAGAAGCAAGGCAAATTTCCAAGTCATTCCACTTTTATTTGTTCCACATGATCTTCCAGTTGAGACTAATAATTGTCACACCAATCCCACATATGATAATCTCTTAACAAATGATACATATTTACAGGGAATCTTAGCAAAGGAGATTGGCGATTATTATTTCTTAAAAGTAAATTTTCAATTGGAAAAATACATGTCTGTTGTTTGTAAATACCATTCATTGGCTATTGACAAGTATGATGACAACCATGTATCTTCAGTGTCACCACTGGCAGAATGGCAATAATTGCCCATCTTTGAGGGGTTCTGTGCACTGACTGTTTTGGATATTGTAATGCAACAAGTGAATGACAAATAAAATAAAAATGGAACCCAAGACTCTTACTCTCGGCCCATTGCCAATTCATGTGTTCTAACAGTTTGTTTAGAAGTTAAAGCATGGAGTAGTGCTATAATAAATTAGCTAGCAATATAATTGGGAGGTCTCAAATATTTTATTTATTATAATGCTTGTATATTTCTTACATTTTTATTTTTTATATTCCTTATGCTACATTAGAAACTTTCATCTTATTAAATCCAATCTCTGTTCTATTTAATTCTGGTGTGTTTTAAGGTCATTCTTAAGGGTCTGTCTCTAGGCATCGTTACACATATAAATTCAGTAACTGTTATACAAAATATTAAATACATCTAAAATATATAAAGAACTCTATCAGCAACTCATCATTTCTTTATCTTTCAAATGCCTTGAGGGAGTCATTTTTCATTTTCCATTGATTGATTCCACTTTCAGCCAAGTGAATCTTAAGTGACCCATTATGTAGAGATTACAGAAGGAATTAACCATCCTAATCACTATGGAAAGAAAAAGAAAAGTGACAAATCCTAAAACCTACAAAGATGCAAACAAAATCTGTAGGAAGTACTTCATTCGTTTCCTATGTGGCTTTTCTCTGCAGCACTAATTTTATCCACACAATATACTACAGCAGGTTAAACATTCATTTTTTTTAATTAACTAAATTGAGATCCCAATATCATACATTATTTATTCAAAGAAGTTATTTTTGTGTCTAATAAAAACAATCTCAGTTCCCAATCCAGACACACAGCTCTATCCATTACAGGAGACCACGTAACTTCTGAGTATCCCCTGGAACATTTAGGTCACAGGGTCAATCTCTGCCTTGTTCACAAGTGATTTAAAGTCATTAGCAGCTAATGATTATTTGTGTTGAACAAGAGTCCAGTCAGGCCACAAGCTGTCATAGCTGGTACCAATTAACAGCCTTCGTAGCAGGAGCAAGTTTGGAAATTGAATAATCCTATGAAGGGCTGTCTCATTAGTAGGAAGTTGCCTTCTCCATCACTACCTGTTCTGAGAAGGGAACACAGATGTCTGCAAGACTGACCACCATGCAGTTTCAATACACCTCCAGTCATTTTTACAAGACAAGGACAAATGTAAAAGAACCTGAGAGAAAGAAGAGAAAGGTTGTTGCTCTTAATATTCAAAAGTATGACTCAAGGAAATATTATCCAAGAAGAATTGAAGGCTTGGTTTAATCAAAAGCAGATTAAGCACATCACTGGAAGCACAGCTCCAATATGCAGTTATTAATAGGTAGCGTCAGCAATAATAATAGCGTACCTTGATGTTTACAATAGGGTCATGCCCTGTAGGTGAACCAGTAAGTAAAGATGGAAAGCCCCTGTATAAGTTAGATGTGCTAACATTTCCATGAATAATAAATAATTGATTCCTATGACTCTGTAGAGAAAATAATTTACTTGAAGAATTTTATCTCTTATTCCAATTTATAACTCTTCTTGACATTTTGTTCTGAGATTCAAAATCATGTCAGAGCAAATGAACTATTATAGGAAAAGTTGTATTAATTTTACCCGTTGATAGAAGCAAAACATATTGCTTTTGATTTTTATGAATAGGTAATTTTGTTTTTCATAAATACATAATGAACTCTGGGTTTTTTTTTCCCCCATGAATGGAAAGAGGCTTTTGAATACGTAAGGTATAGCAACAAGGATGTCAATCTCTTTTTGTTTATGTCTGTTCACCCAACACATTTGAAATGTTCTAAAGCTGTTTTTCCTTTTTACGTGTAATGAAGTCTGTAACCAGCACCATGTTGACAAGACCCACAACTGACCCACTCTTCATACTACAACTCTGCAACCTTCACTGAAGCATCAGTAAAAAGTTTGTGATTAATATCAGATTTGAGGCATTTTTGTAGATGCGTATTGCATTTAGCAGTAGCACCAATCATTTCTTGCCCTTGTAATTGCACAAGTCTAACTGAATAGGAGAGGTAAGAATACAAACTACTACATCATTTTAGATCCTTCCTTGTCCCAGCCTTGTGAAAGTGGAAATGGTACTTGAGCTGTATTCTCTCAAGGTGAGACGTGCTTGTGAATCTGTGACATAAAGCATCTTGGGAAGGGGGAGGAATGGTACCTTTTAAGAAGTTTTTCTCCATCTGGTCACTCTGCTCTCATTCCACTCAGTCAAACCCAGGAAAGTTATTTTTTGTAGCAAATTATTTCAGGATGAAATGTGATAGGCTGTCCAGATTGGGTCATTTGGATATATTGCAAAAGCAGTGTAAGAAAGGAGGTGTAATTATATATTATATTTGAAATACGAAGTATAATTATAGTATATAATTGAAATAAGCTAAGAGAGTAGATCTTATTCTACACACACGCACATGCACACGCACACACACTAACACGAAGAAAAGAGATAGTGACCACCTATCTGGTGGTCAAGGTGCACTTATTTTGTTTACAGTTGAATATTCTTTACTGAGTTTTTGTGATAAATAACTTGGTGAAGGTGGAATTTTTTTGAACTCAATACAACCCATTTTCTCCACGGAAGTTCAGTTAGGTGAATACAGTTTGTTTTTTTCAGTATATGTATACAAAAGAATTTTTGTTTGTATACTTGTGTATTAATTTTTTATTGTGCTAACATTGGTTTATAACATTATATGTTTCATGTGTACAGCATTACATTTCTACTTCTGTATACATTACAACGTCCTCACCAACCCCCAGCCACCCCTTCTCCCTGGTAACGTCTGCTCTCTTCTCTGGGTCTCTGTTTTTGTTTGACTTGGTTAGTTTATTTTGGTTTTCTGCTTGTTTGTTCCACATATTCCACATATGAGTGAAATCATATGGTATATTTGTTTTCTCCATCTGACTTATTCCACTTAGCATAATAACCTGGAGTTCCATTCATGTTGCTGCAAATGGGAAAAATTCATCCTTTTTATGGCTGAGTAGAATTCCATTGTATATATTTACTACACCTTCTTTACCTGTTTATCTGCTGATGGTCACATAGATTGTGTCCATATTAGCTATTGTAAATCATGCTGCAATGAACATAGGGGTGCATATCTCTTTTCAAATTAGTGTTTTCATAGTCTTTGAATAAATACCCAGAAGTAGGACAGCTGGATCATATGTATGGTAGTTCTAGTCTTAATTTTTTGAGGAATCTCCATACTGTTTTCCGTAGTGGCTGCACCAATTTACATCCCCACCAGCAGTGTATGAGCATTCCCTTTTATATATATCCTCACCAACACTTGTTATTTCTTGCTTTTTTTTTTTTTGATAATATCCATTCTAACAGGTATGAGATGTTATCTCATTGTGGTTTTGATTTGCATTTCCCTAATATTTAGTAATGTTGAACATCTTTTCACGTGCCTGTTGGTCATCAGTATGTCTATTCAGCTCCTCTACCCATTTTTTAATTGGTCGTTTGATTTTTTTGTTGTTGTTGAGTTGTATGAGTTCTATATATATTTCAGATATTAACTCAAAAAGGCACCCTTTTAGATAATGACTTCTGAATGGAACTGCCCACAGTCAGAAAAATAATTTTTAAAAATTTACATTGATAGATCTAGAGATTGAGCCACTCAACAATTTTTTAAAATTATGTTGAACACTTACTAAGTGCCTAGTACTGGGCTTAATGCTGGAAAGGCACAAAGGGAAAGACAAACGTTCTAAGGAGCTCAGCTTAGAGGAAGAGATGGTCAAATAGACCAGCAACTCCCAGTCAGTGGGACTCTTGCTGTGATAGAAATCTAACTAATTAACCAAATGATATTTGCTACAACTGGAATTTTATTTAAAGTGACTTACATAGGCATTTAATTTTCAAAAGAGCATGGAAGAAAGCTCATTATTTCTTTAATATTTTAAGTGGCCTTTTCTAGATATCTCTTCTATTTCCTTATATAACTACTAGTACACATGCTATTCATAGTTGTCTGCTGCACAAAGCATTTTTTGCCAACCTTTATGTCTGCTAAATCCAGTGAAACATCTATTGCCTTTTACATACTACGTACTTCGAGAGCACGCAGCTATCCATTCAAGGTACAGCATTGTTTAACGCTCATGACCTCATAGGCACCATAATTCTGAAGCCCTAAGAAAAACTGAATAAACAGAAACATCAATAAGATCAACCCCATTACAAAACAATGCATAGGACTCACATAGAAACATATACTGTATCGCTCAAATGTGGATAACAGTAAGTCCACAGGATTGTTTGGAGGATTAAAAGGCAACCCAGTATTGCCAATATAGTTGGTGCTCTGTAAATATTAAATAAATAAGTTGAGTAAGTGAGTGAATGAATGAGGGAGACATTATATGGAAGCCACTGTAATCTTTGTCTGTGCAAGCTGTTCCAATTTGGGGTGATTGATTTTAAGCCTTAATAATTTCCAAACGTGCCAGGCGGCAGGCATGGGGAAGACACCACGGTCATGGCAGTGCTTGGACCTGGCTGGGTGAAGAGCACAGTACAGGCTGCCCTGTGCAGGGCAGGGCACTGAGGAGCGTTTTCTCCTTGCCCCACTGGCCTGTCTACCCTATGGGTGTGCAACCATGAGAAAGGCTACAACTATTATCCAGTTCATTGAAAAATGTTGACTAAAGAGAGGAATCATACAGATTTACTGCTGTACCTCAAATGTACTATTAATTACAAATATACACAGGTGCATTTATTAACAAATTTAATCATCCTCAACCCTCTTTTAAGTTGTTATATAATTACTTTCTTGTACTACAAAAAGACAACATTCATTTTCTACATGAAGGTAAAAAATACATCTTCCTCTAACAAGGAAGTACTCCATAGTACCATCAGTTTATCTACCAAGTCCATTAGCAGAGTGGCTTTCCTCAGATGTTCCATTATAGTAAAATATGAAAGGTACCAGGCTTTGGAAGAAAAATACATTCTTTAGGCTTCAAATTCCAAGTCATATGTGATGAAAGATTAAGTTCAAGGTGTGGTAAAGAAATGAATTCTACTTCATTCCTTGCATATAAATCAGGTTTTATCAGGTATGGATTATGAGTTAGAGAGAATGGACTACTCAACCCCTGAACTCATTTGTCATCCAGTTTTTCTCTAAAAGCCATGGACCCAAACGTAAAGCCAAATGAGGCTGGTATTCATAACAGCTTTCTGGTAGTGCTGCATCCAGACTCGAATCAACTCGGAAGACAACCAGGTCAAAATGAAAAGAACTGAAGAATCTCCTTCTTGGGAATAGCATGCTATTGTGTAGCCAGAACCAATCAACTAACAAGGCCAGTTATCATTAGAGATTATTATTTTATTATCTCTAGCTACTTTTGAATATTCAGATACAGATGATCCTATTTTTGTTCTAATTTGGTGTTTAGCTTTATAAACGTGCCAGAGGTTTATTTGACTGGGCATATGACATAAATGTAAAATAATGGCACTACCCTAGTAAACAGCTTATTAAATAATGGATGGATATTCTCACACAGGCTTTAGAAGAGAACAAATAACGTTTTCCTCCATTAGGAATTCTATCTACAAGTCACAATTATTTTAAGTACTACATGCCAATCTTTTTCAGAAACGTTACCATTTTCCTCTGGTGTAAGATACCTCCCTTCAGCTCTCTGGAGTATAGAAAAGGACTTATTTAGAGAATTATAAATTCTGCCACCTCCATGGAAAGCCTGAATCCCTTAGTAGTCAAGCCAAGTTACTGATATCAGCAGAAAGTCACTCAGAACTCTTTCTGATTATCAAAGCTAGAGAGCCCGAAACAGTGTGGATCCAGGGAAGCGTGGTCCACAGGGTCCCACAAAAAATCAGAAAGTCACTTTAAAGCTCAAAGTGCCCAGACACATCCTACTCAGTCTAGTCAGTAATTAACAAAACACTTACACCCCCCCACCCGAAGCGTGAGATGACCATATATGGTTGGGTTGCTCTGAGTTCACATTGCTTCCCTGATGAGTCCTTGGCCCTCAAGGACAGTGGGGCTTTTGTCTGTGATTTTTTTCCGTAATTATATAATTCACTTTGTCATTTATTTACCAGCATTGCTTAGTATCCTCTGGATACACTATTTAACCGGGAGCTGTTTTAACATAGTAAGGCCATCTGTCTTCACTTGTAAACCCTGAGAGATTAGGGATATGACCCCAAGGCTGAGCTACTTTGCTCCCAAAAGCAGGCTTGGCAAATTACCATGATCTTGGATCAAAGTGAAATGGTATATCCAACCAATGCAAGCTTCCAAGTTTAAAAAAAGCATAAAATGCTTAAATTACACATGAAAATCATAACAAATTCATATATTTTATATATTTGATCTAGGCTTCTGAATTATTGACATAAACCAGTGTTCATAATTCATAGTTCAATGTTCTGAACACTGGTTTTAAGTTTCTGCTTCTACTAGTTATTTGCCACTTGTTTCCTTTTTATACCTTTTATGTTGGTATTGCTTTTGCTATTTCCCATTTTATTGATTTCTTCCCTTGTCTATTGCTTCTTTCTTTTTTCTTTGGATTTATTTTGACACTCATTTCAACCAGCTTGAGTTGAATATTTAGTTCCTTTGCTTTTGTTTTTTTGTTGTCATTGTTATCTGCTTTTTGATAAATATATGTAATGTCAGAAAAGTTGCTTCTCATAATAATTTAACTGCATTTCACAAATCTTGATACATGTTCTTTTCATATCTATATAATTAATAATTTTGCATATGATTTTGTCTTTGAGTTATGTAATGTATAAATTATGTTTATAGTTTCAAATACACAAAACATTTTAGCTATATTTTCGTTATAAAGTTTAAATTTTATTCTTCTCTAAGTATATTATATGCATAGTATTAACTATCTGGCAGGCATTAAGTTTAATTTTTGGATTAATACTGGTCAATTTTTGTGAGCTCAAAAACAACATATACTCTTTTTTGGGGTGAAATATTATATAAATATATGTAAATTCACATACAATATGATATTATTATTCCAGTCTTCTATGCTGTTCTTTTCCCCCCATCTGGTTCTATCAATTAAATTCTCCAATGAAAATTATTGACATAACCATATTTATACTTTTCATTTTGTTGCTTTTTGTATTCTGAGGCTATATTAATAGATGTATACATATTTATTATTGTTTTGTCTTCTGCATATAACCTCCCTCTTATTTCCCTTTACATTTTAACCTTTAAGTTATATTTGCCATTTCTAAAATTGCTACTCAACTTTCTTTTTATTCATATTTGCCTTTATATTTGTTTATATTCAAATTTTCTGTACCCTATTTAATTTTTTGTTTTTTTTTTTCTTTTTTAGGTAATGTATTGGTAGATCTTGGTATATTTTGATAAGTTAATCTGAATCTTAGTTTTTGAATGGTGAATGGTAATTTTAAACCACATACATTTATTGTTAATTACAGATACATTAGGTCTGTTTTGTGCCATCTTATTTTATATTTTATTTTACAATAATTTTACACTTTTTTTCTATTATTTTTGATAGTTTTATAACCTATTTTTATTCTTCTGTTGGGTACTCATTATGTAAAACTCATGGAGGTTTTTTTTTCCCCTCAGTTCTGCTGAAGTTTATAAATAATTTTCCCCTCAGTTCTGCTGAAGTTTATAAATAATTTCATCTACAACCTCACACCTCCCTCTGACCTATTACCAGTAACACACTCATTTCTCTCCTGTTAACTAGAATTTTATTTTTAGATTTTTGTGGCTATATATTTTTTGTGTTGCTTATCTTTATATCATAAACTTGTCCTTATTTTCCATGTATTACCTATCACTTCCATATTCACATCTTTCTGATTAAAGTATGCTCTTCTAGTTTTTTAAAAGTGTCCCTATGAGGTGAACTACCTAAAACCATACATGTCTGGAGATATGTTTATTTCATCTTGGTATTTAAATAATAGTTTATTTGACTATAGAAGTCTAATATTCAAAATGCCTTTCCTTCAAGATATTATCTTTCTGTTTCCAGTAATCCTGCTGGGAAGTCTGCTATCAATGTGACACTTACTACTTTGTAGCTGATCTGCTCTGTTTCTCGGAAACTTTAAGTTTGTCTTTGAGTTTTATGGTATAAAAGTTCACTATAATATGTAGGATTTTTTTCCCTATATCTTTTCTTCTTAGCACCCTTTTCTATCTGAAGTTTTATAATTTGCTTTATTTCTAGGTAAATAATGGTCATTATTTTTCAGTTATTCTCTTCTTTATTCTTTTTTCCTTCTGATGTATGTAGACAATTTTATCTTCCACATTTGTTAACTTTCTCTTGTTCTACTATTTCTTCATTCTTTATGGATGCTTTAAGTATCAACATTGTATTATGATTTGTTTATATCCACTCTTTTATTCAAATCATCCTGTGTGTTACGTTGACAATTAAATATTTTATATCAGACATCCCCATTTGTTTCTTTTACACAACTCTTTTTCCTGAATTTGCTCTGCTTTTCTGTCCCTCTCAGGATATTTATTAAGTTCATTTTCTGTATTTTTATTTCATATATTCTATAATTTTTATTTCTTCTGTTTTAAGTTGCTCTGTGTGTTGCCTTTTTTAAAATAATGCTTGCTCTCCACATAAGCCTTATTATTTTTTTCTCTACATTCATCCCTTATTTCCTTGGGACAAGCAGCTATGGTGGCTAATAGAAAAGACAACATCAGTTTAAACAAACACCTAAAGAAAATTGACTCCAGCTGTTTTCTCTGAAAAGTTAACAGGTACCCACAACATACTGAATGCTCTGAACTAGGAGGCTACTCCCCTGCCAATGAACTGCCACTCCCAGCAACTGAGTACAACTACTCAGATTAGTTTGATTTGTCCCCAGACCTATTCATGTCACTTGCTATTATTATTGAACATAATTAAGTTAAATATTATGCAAATTAATACAAATGACAAAGGGAGAAAAACTTATTCCTATGAAAATAAGATTGGGGGAAAAGAAAACAATAGTTCTGAGGTTTTTTCAAAAATAATTCACCCAAATTATAGGTGACATAACTATTTTTTTTAATAACAGGGAGGAATCGCAAAAATCTGGGAGTCTCTTTCAGATTGCTTCTCAAATGTCTTAACACTTTAATTTCCATTTAAAGAATCAAATCTTGAAATGATAGACATTCATAGGAGTGTGGTTTATGCAAGAAAGATGATAGAACTCTAATCTGGAGACCTATATTCAGAGGAAAAGCTTTAGCCTCGTATGATTATAATGCACCTGTGTATGTTTGTAATTAATAGTACATTTGAGGTACAGCAGTAAATTTGTATGATTCCTCTCTTTAGTCAACATTTTTCAATGAACTGGATAATAGTTGTAGCCTTTCTCATGGTTGCACACCCATAGGGTAGACAGGCCAGTGGGGCAAGGAGAAAATGCTCCTCAGTGCCCTGCCCTGCACAGGGCAGCCTGTACTGTGCTCTTCACCCAGCCAGGTCCAAGCACTGCCATGACCGTGGTGTCGTCCCCATGCCTGCCGCCTGGCACGGTGGCTCTCCTGTCCCACAGTTAGAACAGGCAAGACAGTGACTTGCCCAGGGACACATGAAGAACAGGAAAGGGCACCACCAGAGAGCTCTTTCTCAGCCAGTTCCCCTCGAGAGCCCTGAGTATCTCTCCCACGAGGTCTATATCTTCCCCCTTCACACCAAGACCCAATTGTCTTCTGCCTCCCCACAGGTTTCTTAAAGATTTTATTTTAGTGTCTGATGAGAGCTGTGAGCTCCATAAATCTCCTTATATCTCCTCTGGAATCTGGGGGCTTGTCTGATGGAGGAATCCAAGAACATGTGCTGGCTTACCCTCTTGTCTAACCATATAATACTTGTTTAGTTAAATAAAATTCTAGGCAATTTTTTTTTAAAGGACACTCCTTACCTACAAATTTTTTAACATTCATAGCAATTATAGTTTTCCAAAGATTAAAAGAGTTCAGCAGCACAATTGTTTGGTTTCTGCAATACATAAATCATTAGATTTACCAGACAGAATATATTGGTGGTTTTTTTTTTGTTTTGTTTTGTTTTTCAGAAAGACCCTTTGGATTCCTAGTAACCGCTCCTATCCACCTGCCTCCCTACTCAGCCCAGTTGATTCTGCTCACCAAACCCTCCATCTATACTCTTCAATCACCAACCTTTGTACCGTATACAACATTTCAGCATGCCTCCTAATTTTGAACTTTTAAAATGAGTCCCACTAACGGAAGGTTAAAAATTGTGGCCCAGAGAAAGATATTTTACAGAAAATTTTAGTATAGAAACAGGATCTTTGTGCTGCTGAACTATGAAGACAAATGTTGCAAGATGTGGAGCTATCATTAATTTCTCTTCCCTGCAGACAAAGCACTTGTACCTAACGAGGCGTTACTGAGCTTGATACCTCTCTGCCTGAAAACCCTTCTGCCTTTACCAGCGCTTCCTTCCAGTGAGACCAGATGTTCCAACAAATCAACTCTTTCAATGCTGAATTCGCTTACATTATGTGATATAAATTATGGACCTTATCTCCTATATTTCTGTAGTATATGAAATCTTTCACAGTCACCAAAACTAACATACTGGAGCCGAGGTATTTCCAAATTATCCTATTATTCGAATCAGGCAGTTAGGAGGAATTGCTCAAAGTAGTAAAAGATGAATCAATTTATTATTTTACATACAGTTTGAGAAAGTACTAAGAAGTCAAGTTATCTTGTCTCTTCAAATAAATCTTCAGCTTAAAATGAAATTTAAGGGGGGAGGGTATAGCTCAGTGGTAGAGTGCATGCTTAGCATGCACAAGGTCCTGGGTTCAATCCCCAGTACCTCCATAGAAAAGTAAACAAGTAAATAAATAAAACTAATTACCTCCCCCCAAAACAAAAACAAACAAAAATTAATTTTTTTTTAAGGGGAAGGAGGGTGTAGCTCTAGCAGTAGAGCACATGCCTAGCATGCAGAAGTTCCTGAGTTCAATCCCAGCACCTCCATTAAAAAAAAATTAATAGAGATTCTAATTTGGACTTTCTTATATGGAACATCCAAGGTCTTCTATCTCCATGGAGGCCAAATACTTCACAAACAGCAGGACATCAACTGAGAAAAACAATCTATTAACTTAGGAGATGACTTATTAGAATTGGAGATTTGATGACTATTAACAATTTCACTTGTTTTCATAATCCGTAACTCATATACATCAAAACATTAGTCTCAGGCTACCACAGGAGACTGTTGGTCATTATTTGACGGCTTGATGGTAATCTGCTTTTTTCCCCCAAAATAGATGGAAAGAAAGATAGGAACAAGTGACTCCCATGGACCTCTGGGTGATTTGATCAGAGTGCTGGCAGAGGTTGTCCAGCCCTCAACATGACCATACCCAACGTTAATACCCTTCTTTGGCTCCCTGTCCCTCTCTGAATTAAATCTAAATTCATAACCCTTTTACATTCCTTTGAGGAATAGTGAAGTATTTATCATGTGACAGACACTCTTGATATCCTGATAATTAAGATATGAGTATAACATAATCAAATGTGAATGTTCAGGATTAGTAAGGGAAAAAATTGTTTATTCTAGAAGCAACATACAGTCTTAATACAGAGCCAGCCTCATTGCCAACTATAGGAAAACTCAAACCCTAGTAAATTTCTAGGGTGCCCAAGACCTTTGATAGCAGGCTGCAGTGGTTCTACATGCATCCATTCTCCATGGGGCTCGTGTTACTAGATCAATTCTGCATCTAACAATTCTGAAGATTTAAGACTACAATATCCATCTCACTTGGCACCAACTTTTTCTACAAAACTCCAGTGTGTCAGCCGTCAATGACAAATGCGGTCCATATGGTCTTTCTAGAGGGTCTTCTCAGTTTGTTTTTCAGGTTCATACTTTCCTGACAGTGGCTGTCCAATAACCAAAAGTAACCGAAAATCCGGAATATCATGACACACCCAGGACCTACTGATGGTGACGCAGGGTGTCCAAACCCACTGAGGGGAAGCAGCAGTCCAAAACACCCTCATGCCTTCTACGATTAGCCCCCCAAATGTTCTTATCTGTTTGTAGTTATTTCCAGGAAAGGTCATTTCATCACCCTCCTGTTTCACTTAGCCGGCAACAGGAAGACCCCAAAATAATATTGTCCCAGGTGACACTCAGCTTGCCCAGCTGTCCCCTCCCCCATGCCCACCTTGCCCTATCCCACCAGTGAAAAGAAAACTGTCAACAAAGGGAAATAAGCACCTCAGATCTTTGGCCTGGCTTCCAATTTTGCTCTTTCACAAAAGCCAGTTAGGGTAAGAAGAGAATCATGGGTCACGAAATAGGCACTGGGAGGGAATTAGGTGACTGACTTTCTGCTGAAGCCAGGTGTGACCTTGAGCCAGCTACTTAATCTCCCTTGGCCTCAGTCTCTTCATATGTAAAATCCGGAGTTAAAGAAAATGATCACTAAATTTCCTTCCAGCTCTAAAATGCCATGGTTTTAAGTAAGACACTGGTTATCTCTCTTAAGAGATTTCCTGGCTATTAACATACTCATTTACTAAATGACATTTTAATTTCGGCCCCAAGTGTCAGAGATTTTTACATGTTCAACAAATGGTACAATTCACTAGCTAAATGCTTTAGGCTTGATCATAAATTGCCCAAAGTCAGTGATAGCCCTGAGTCTGTGATGAGAAGACTGGGGATTTGTAATTGAAACAGACAGCAAGGCTTCTGGAATACCACTGGGGGAAAGGAATCTATTCCAAAATGAAACAGGAATTACTGGGTTTCTCAGAGAAATATCCCAAGCCACAGTGGTTAGCCTATTAGGAATTCGACTCACTCTTGCCAATTTTCCCAGTGACTGCTTTGTGTTATCATGGTCTAAAAAATAGGGCTATATTTTCTTTCTTTCTTTCTTTTTTCCCCCCTTTTAACCAAGAGAAAACAAGATGCATTTGGTCATCAAAAGCAACCCTTTCAGAAAAGGCAGTTTAGAATGCTGTGGAGAGCAAATGCATGCCTGTTCAAGCCACAGTTATTCCGTCACTTCCCCGGCTCCGTTATTCCAGAAACAGCTGCTCTGAAGGTTGGCTGAGGTCTTGTTTAGAGAATCAATTAGCCAAAGAAGTTTGGGCCAGTGAAGAATGTCACTCAAGTATAGAAAGATTTGGAAAACACTTCTACTTTTGTGTTTCCTGCAAGAAAAACTGGCCCATGTTCTGCACCACTCAAATGCTGTATCACTTAACCAAGAAGTGGCTCCAGCTAACATGGGTTTCCCTGATGACTCTCTTAGCAAAGAAGATGCCAACCAAACCCAACCCAGAGCCCAGTGATGAGCAAAAATCCACAGAGTTATAAGAGCATGTCATGTTCCTCAGGATGGGTTTCAGTTTTATTTCTACTTTCTTTAAAAGAATGAGATGTTTGAAAGTTCTAGTTGCAACATGATGAAGTGTCTTTTAAACAATGGAAATATAACATAGCATTCTTTGAAATGTCTCCTTACCACGGTTAGTTAACTCATATAGGAAATAGATATTTGTCTTTGAGGAAAAGAAAAAGGCTCATTTCCAGTTTCAAAAAATTTGATTCTATACCTTGATCATCATTATCACTTTGATCAACCTCCTCTATAGGAAACCAAAGAAATACACTTAAATGTGTGTGATATGCTTACACTGGCGGCTACATGAAGAAAAGACAGGAGTTACAGATAACAACTAAGAGGCTATTCTAATAAGCCAAGCAAACATGATGAGAGATCGAGAAAAGCTGTTGGTAGTAGGAATAAGTCCCAAATGGTAATGACCAACAACTTGAAACAACATTTTATTTCTATGTTGCCTGGCTCTTTTTCTCAATAGAAGCAGATGGCTCTAATATATATGTTATGTTGCAATCATTTTTAAACAAGTTTCAGATTGTACTTCTTGGGGTCCTTCAAGCCGTGTAACTGGGGAGATTATCAAAAGAATTAATCTAGACCAAAAAGAAAAAAGAGGAAAGGAGGGGAGGGGAGAGGAGAGAGGAGGGCAGGAGAGGGAAGAGAGAAGGGAAGACCCACAGTCATTCAACAAATAACTTCAATACTTAAAATTCTAGGGGATAGGACCTATTGGAGAACAATAACCAAAAAAAAAAAAAAAAAAAAAAATTCCAGCCTTCCTGGAACTTTCATCCTGCATCACACATAAGCAAAATATATAGTATGCCACATGTTCATAAGTATTTTGGAGAAAAATTAAGCAGGAAAGTGAGATAAGGAATGTGGAGGTGGCTGTGATTTTAAATATGGTAAGAGATGGAAAGTCTCTCTGAGAAGCTCATTTGATGGAAGCGAGGGAGTGATATCTGGGGAGGGGTGTTTCATGCAGAGGAGACAGAAAGTTCAGAAATCCTGAGCATACAGCCAGGAGGCCAGTAGGACCAGGAGAGAAAAGAATAACAAGAAATGAGGTTGCCCGATCATCTTGGCTCTTGCAGGCCCTATGTTAGGACTTCAGATTTTGCTGTGAGTGTGCTGGAAAGCCAATGAAGGGTTTTTAGTAGAAGAGTAACATGATCTGGCTTATTCTCTAAGAGGACCACTCTGGCTGCTGTATTGAGAAAGGACCATAGGCAGGCAAGGGTGAAGCAGAGAGGCTCTGGTCAGGAGACAATGGCAACCATCTAAGTGAGAGATGATGTTAGCGGTGAAACTGGTGAGAGATGGTTAAGTTCTGAAGACATTTTTAAGATAGAGCCATAGGATTTGCTGATAGATTGGATGCAGTGTGTAAAAGAGAGAAATTAAAGATGAGATTCTGGTCTGGGTCTGAGATAAGAAGGAATCCACGAGAAACAAGTTTGCAGGGAAAGATCAGGAGAAGTTTGGGAGAAGAGAGAGGTGGGTTTGGACACATAAATGTGGATGTGCCTGTTAGATACCCATGAAAGATGTTGACTATGCAGCTGGACCTGGGAGTCTTGGCAGAGGAGAGCCTGAGACTGTGAGTTTGAGGGTCATCAACATACAGAAGGTAATGCAGGCCATGAGACTGAGGAGATGATGTAGACAGAGAGGAAAAAAGGTAAGAATTGGTTCTGGGCCCCCCAACACCCCTAAGGTGTCTGAGGGATGAGGGGGAATCAGCACAAAACCCGAGAAGGAGAAGGGCAGAGGAATGTTCTGAAGAGCATGTGCTAGAAGCTAAGCCCAGAACTTCAAAAAAGAGAGACTCGTCAGTTTTGTCAAATGGTAAGTCAGCAGGAGGCCTGAGATGTGTGGCCCCTGAAGGTGAGTTTTGGTACAGCAGGTTTGGTGCAGGCAAAAGGTAGGGTAGGGAGGGTCTGAGGGAGCATGGGGAAGAGAAATTAGATCCAAGTAGAATGGATAAGCTTTTCAAGTTTTGTTGGAAAGGTTGAGAACTAAAGGAAGAGATGAGATCAAGAATTTTATAAGATTTTTTCATGTGCTTTTCCTACTTCTCTCATGATCTCTTGACCATTTTCTACAAGAAAACTAGTCAATCCCTTTGATTATTTCTGTTGATCTTCTGTTTCTTCAAGATGAAAAAAACCAGAACACGCTGTAGCATCCCAGGTGTTGACAATCAAGGCTTTATTTAGATTTGTTCTGTTTATTCTTGCTTTAGAAGATTAGGCAATGGTCAGGAACTCTAAATCTTTTGGAGGATAAACAGTATTCAGCCTCAAAAATTACATAATTTGCTCTAATTTTAGTGGGTCAATACTTAAAAGTGAATGATGGTTATTCTTTTTAATCCATGAAACATGTACTGATTGAGCCTCCTGGGCACTTGGGGGCAACACTAAACCCTATTGGGAAGGTATCTTTCCCTCAAGGAGTCTTTGGTGTATTTGTGAAGACATGAACCTGTACAACTGTGATGTAAGTGCACACGCTTTATCAACGTGGACATCCTCAACAGCCAGCTCCATCTGATTTTGTTCTCATCACCACCCTGAGAGCTAGAATGGCCAAGCTATTTAAAAAGAGGTTTTCATTCTCCTGATCCCTTTCATAATTTCTCATGTCACCAAATCAAACACCATGACATTTTTTTTTATCACCTAAAGGATTTGGGGAGTGTGTCTATTTAGATCTGAGTAGTGCCCTCCAAGTGAAGCATCAGATTGAGTGCTCAATTGACCAAGAGAAAGGATGCTATAATGGGTGTCTTGGATATTCCTGGCGAGAGGAGGCTGTACTTAAGAAAGTGGACACAGGAATGTTAGAGTATTTTCCTGGCTTCATTTCCTAAGGATTCATCTTTCAATAAACCCTTTCTGCATATGGAGGCCCTATTTCCCACCACTCAGGTGGAGTTTTTGTACTGCATGTTCTGAAATGATGCTAGTTACACAAGAATCTTCTGATATTTATTTAATTTGAAAATGTACAAGTGGGAAATTATTGTGAGTCAATTTGCCACTGAGGAGTTGTGGATTGATTGCATATGTGACACCAGGAAACAGCAGCAGGAGCCTAGAGGAGCTTCGCAAATTTGGTGAAGTGCTACCAATAATCGATCTTGTAAATATCAACAATAAGAACGTCGTCTTATGTTGTGTATCATGGAAGGTCCCTTTTCTGCAAAGAAATTGATCTATGTGTCTCCATAGAAAAGCTGGAGTATTCAGTAAGGCCACTACAATTGGCTTGGAGTTTGAAATGAAACAGATTTCCATTTTATGCAAGTAATTTTAGGGAATTAATTATTAAGTAATGTGAGGATATTACTAAATATGCTCTGCTTTGTAGACTTAACTTTCTTTATTCATCTGAGTAGAGTTCATAATACACATTTAAAAAGAAAAAAAACCTCTCTGGTGACTAAGACTTAAAGGTAGTAAAAAACCAAAAAAAAAAAAAAAGAAAGAAAGAAAGAAAAAAACTCATTATTGCTCTAAATTTTAGTTGAGTTCTAACAAAACAGCAGCCTCTGAGCAATGAGATTGTCTCTTTATTCAAGACCTCACCTAAGGTTTCAAGATAATGACATCCATCCTTAAACCAAATTTACTTAACTATACTTAAAATCTTATGCCTCATATCTGGCCTATGCACTTAGAAGTCAGGACACTGGTTATGCTTGGCGGGGGAAGGGAGATTGTCATGATGACAAGGAACACTAAGGCATCTTCCTATGTGCAGATTATGTTGTTTCTTGATCTGGGTGTTGGTTACAGAAATGCATTCAGTTTGATATGTGTTCTCCATGTGTGTACATGTAATACTTTAATAAAAAGTTAAAAAAAAAAACATGTCAAATGCTTCAATTCTTCTGAAAATAAGCAGCGTTGTTTAAGCTATTTAAGTAAAAAAGTCCTGGGCTAGTGAAACTGGTACTTTGTATTTTATATCATACTTGAGATGAAGAGTATATCAATCTGGATTCTACCAGAGAAAGAGACAGAACCAGTGATTGATGGATAGATGGATTGATGATAGATAGATAGATAGATAGATAGATAGATAGATAGATAGATAGATAGATAGATTTCAAGGAACTGTCTTCTGAGATGATGGGGTTTGGTTGGGCAAAGTCTGAAATCAGAAAGACAGGCCTATTAAGGTGGAAACTCTAGGGTAGGAACAGACAGAGCAGTTCTCACATGGAATTTTACCTTCAGGGCATCCTCAGTTTTAAAATTTTCAGCCAATTAGATAAGCCCCACCAACATTATCAAGGACAGTCTTCTTTACTAAAAGACAACTGATTGCAGATGCTAACCACTTCTACAAAATAACTCTACAGCAACACCTAGATGAGTGTGTGGTTGCAAAGTGGGAAACAGAGCCTACCCAACTTGTCAACAAAACTATCCATCATAACGTGTTATGTGAGGATTATAGGGTGCGACTGAAACTCATCCTTCATTTTGCCAAGGCTCTGTTGTCTCATTGGGAGTTTTGAAAAGAGGAATAGATAAAATAAAATAACCAGTTTTGGATGAGAGGAAATTTTTCCATATGTTATGTGCGCAAACTCAGTCCTTTCTGAGCCTCCCCAGCATGACCCATGAGGAAGAAATTCTGCATCCTTATTGTCTTCTCAGAAATGAATTACATTTAGAAAGGCTGAGGAAATCTGTTCAATCGTTTGGAGTGATAATAGCATTCCAACAAGCAAAAACGTGTTTTGTTTTTTTTTTAACCATCATTGAAATTTGCCAGGATTTATGTGTATGCAAAAAAAATTAAAGGAGTTTGAATTTTAAAATTTCAAACTTGGCACATGTATTTCTCAAATGAGGCATGTGGGTTTTGCAAGTTTGCGGGGGCAGGGAGGGGGAGACGAGGGATTTATATGGGAACGAATTTTACCAATAAGAAAAGAACTGAAGGTTCCAGTTAGATGGCCAACATTTTAGGGATACAGTGATACACTCCTCCTCCTCTTGGTTTTCCAAGATTGACTCCCAAGAGGCGGCATCGCTTGGTAGAGTCCATCAGCAATGTACTCCTCCTTCCCTAAATCCCTACAGCATCCAAAGCACCAGGCAAAGAGCCTAATCTTTTCCTTTTTATTGGTCATCATCTTCATATTATAAGAATCCTCTCTGAGCTGATAATAAAAATAATAGTTTATAAATATTGAGCACTAACCAGGTGTCCAGAACACTTCATGTATTTACTAATATAATGCTCTCAGCTATAAGATAGCTACTATTATTTTTCCCATTTTATCCTTAGGGAAACTGAGGCACAGCAAAGGAAAGCAGTATGTTTCAAGTCATATAGTTACTATTGGGCCGAGCCACGGATTCAAACCCAGGTAGCCTGACTGCAAAGACCGGCTCTGAACCACTCACTAGGCTAATTCCCTGGCATCAAAGGAATGTACTGGACACAGAGACACTACCTGGAAAGTGACTCTCAAAACCGCAACTGTTAAAACGTCTTTTTTTTTTTTACAACAGAACTGAAATGGAATCTCTGAAAGATAACACACCCCCAAATTTAAATTTGATAATGAAACCCACAGTGCTGAGTGGGCACTAATTAATAACATCTACTAGTCAGAAGTGGGGCCAGTGTGTTTTGAGTTTTGAATATGTATAGCTTCGTGTATACAGTGGGTCTGCAGCGGGTAAGCCTTTCATTTGGACTTCAGCCCAAGGAGAGCTTACCTAGGGTTGAAACTAGGTAAATAATGATCAGTTTCTTTATTCCAAAATACTTTGTGGCAAATAAGTAGGGATTTTTTCCCTGAATCTATTAATTTTTATTGGTTTATAAAAAAAAAAAACTGTAGGATAAGATTCAGTAGAAGAGAACTCATAACTTGCTTTTGGTAAAATTCCATTTTCTCCAATATTTTGTCTCCAGACCAACAAAAAGAGCAGTGATAATATCTTTTCAGAGGCAAATTGGTGTGGATTTTTCCCTCTTAGCAGAACTTTAGACTCTGAAGAAGTATTTTGGTTTGCTTATTTAAAGAACAGCTAGGTTTACTGCCAAACAGCTCTTCATGAAAGACATATGTAAATACAGCAGAGTAAACGAGATAATTCTATTTCATGTGAAAAACACTTTCTTAATTATGTGAACTTGTTTGAAAGACTATGAAATGCTCTGTATTTAGTTCTGTAAGAAGTTTGGCTGTGATATTTATGATGTAATCACAGCCAGGAGTTGAAAATTATATTAATATTGAATGCAAAACTATTTTCTTTTCTCTCTTCTTGTATTTTTAATAAAGAAAAATGCTAATTAAAAAATTGATGGCCAAAAATATCCTCTCTGGTGCGAAGTACTGCCATTTAGCTTTATTTTATTTTTAATGTGTCATAATTCACATTTGCAATGCCCTAGTCTCCAAACTATGGTGTTAAAAAATGAATTAAATATATTCTTTTGTCAAGGGTAGCACTAAAATGCACAGAAGCCTAGTCTTATTTATATGATAGGGTAGTCCACCAGAAAATGTTTGCCCCTAATGCAAATTTCCAACAAATACCTAATATTTTGCTTCTCAACATTCCAGATATGAAACTAGCATATGGAAGCAATTTCCATATCAACTATCTGGTTCAAATCTTAAGACTGTGAAATAATTTGAAAGATGATATCATCTATCTTTTACAAACAGGGAACTGAGGAACCAAATGACTAAGTGCCTTGCCCCAAATCCTACTGTTAATGAGTAAACTCAGTTCAAGGATATTAATTTCCTGTTTTCCTAAGCTAAGCTCCTTCTCACTCCCTCATGCTGCCAACTCAACCCTGATTTGAATACTGATCTTGCTGGTTAATTTCTTCCCTTTCATTGGCCTTAACAAGAACATACCATCACCCAAATAGTTTAACTAGGCAGTACGTGCATGCTAAAAATTCAGTTCATTTTGTCCTTGGAGACAATTTTGTTTGTTTGCGCCACTGACGTTGAAGTAATCATTGCCCATGTAGAAAATTATCTATATGAAATCACTAATGAAATTCCAAATTGAACTCATTACCACATCATACTGCGGCTCCAACAAGCCAGTTTATTTTGGAGAATGTCACACTCGCTGACCCTGGGACATGAACCAAATGCGTTAAGGATCGTTCTGGATTCTTCCCTTTCCCTTGCCTTCTATTCCAATCACAGTCTTTCATTATCCCTCCCGGCTGTTACCTTTTTCTTGCCTGGACCATTGCAACGACTTCCCATGTGCTCTCTCCATCAGAGGTCTTCTCCTGTTCCAGTCAAGTTATTGCAAAAGAGCTCTTTCTGTCCCACCATGTCATACATCTGCTTTAAACGTTTCAATATGTTCTTCAATATAAACACTACACAGTGATGAATTCATCTCCTCTGACCCTTTTCTATATACAGTCCATTCGTACAGTCTGCTCACAGTGCCAGGCTCTCCCACCTATTGACCTATATACATGTTCTGTCTTCTGAGGACACTGGCCTCACCCTCACACCACACATAGAGATGCATAGTTGCACCAGTAATATTTTGAGTATTAATTGATGTTCACATCAATCTTCCTTCCTAGCACCCAAGAGACTTCCCCATTTCTGCTCATCCCTCTCTCACACTAATTCTTCCTGCTTTTCTTCTATTAAGGAACAACAATTTCAGGAATGCGTAGCAATGGTCAGATTTAAATGAAGAGGTAATGGCACATTGGGATATAAGGTGGTCTTAAGAGAGACAGAGACAGTGACATCTCTCAGAGCAGCTCAGGGGACTGAAGTTTTAAATACACTGTTTTCAACAGAGGAAGAAACATATAAGGAACAATTACCTTCCATAAGTTTGGCACAGCACTAAAAGATTCCTCTACAGACCAATAGAGTTGATGCTGTTCAAATTACCACAACCCTCCAAAACAAGGCTTATGGTTGTGCACATCATCCAACTACTAGCTTAAGGTCTAACAAGAGACATCTAAACACAATTAGCTAAGTGGCTTCATGACAAACATTGGGCTTGAAATTATCTTTTATTCAAGAATGGGTAATTATAAATTTAAAATATTAGAAAATTTTGAAGAGGTTCTATACAGGAAAGATGAAAAAGATACACTCAAGGTACAGAAGACTTATAGTTATAAGAAAGCATCACCTGATGTTATCAGAAGTTTCCTGAAAGCACACTCTCCATTAAATTAGAGGAACAAATTAAATAATGTACTGAAATAAAACTGAACATGACTGAAATGCAGAATAGAAAGAAGGTCCAGGTACAAGCCTTGAGTTGGAATGAAGTAAGGGAATAATGCAAGAAAAATAGCATTTCAATAAAATAATTAAAATCTTAATTAAAGTCAGTATAGAGTACAATGAAGAGCACAGAAAAATCAAATCAGTGATGAGATGTACAAACCTGGAAAATCACTCACAATGTAGTGACTGCAAAACAAAAATTCCAAGAAAAAAACCAGACCATTAAAATCAAGGATATAATTGTAGAAAACCTTTTGAAACTGCAGTACAAGCACACTAAGTATGTGGGACCTGCTGCAGGGGGGTTTACCGAAAAGATGCCAACTACCTAAACTCTCTTAAAGAAAAATTTTAATTATCAAAACAAAGAACAAGTTTATAGGCAGAAAAAATAGTATGCTACATAAAAAAAAATAGGAAAGTCTCAGATATATACTCAGGAACACAGAATGTGAAAGACAATGGAGTAATTAATAGTTGTAAATGTATCAAAATGGTCATTTTACATGAGAATAACAAAGTGATCATCTAAGATATACAATTGGTCAAATACTAAAATACAGTTCTCCAGGACGAAATAAGCAGTATTCTAGAGCCATCTGAATAATAAATCAAAGTTAAGAATTATACTAAAAAGTAACATCTACAGAGATTTTTAAGGAAAAAAATTATATATCCCCAAAAGTCTATACCCATCTAAAATATGAACTTACTAGCAACAGGGATAGAACTTTAGATATATACCTACGTGTGTTTATGTTCACTTACGTGTCTGTGTATAAGCTAATAAAGGATACTATTGATGGACCCATGGAAAACAAAATATTATTCCAAATCTAATTGAAACTCACTAAAAAGGGAATCAAAACAAAGACCTGGGAAATATAGAATATGTTATCTACTAGAGGCAACATAATGACTTGAAACCAGTTAAACATTGTTAAAACTAAGAAAACTGTAGCTAATATAGTTTTGGAGATGAATACATGTGTTATAAATAATTTAGGAATATAATACTAATTCAAGACAACTTGATAGCAGTATCTTAGGAATAAAACTCCAGATTAAACAGTTTTGACAAATGGAATAATTTAGAAATTATTTCCTGTTTGAGAACAATATGCTCTTACCAAATAAAGTCAAATTAAGAGCTAAACATAATGTATAAAATGTTTTAAAATCTGCAATAATCAAAACATCATAGAGGCAAGGAATCAAACCAATGAAAACAAACAGGCTAAGAACCAGCACATTTAAGAATTCAGTATGGCATAAGATAGTGCTTTAAATCAGGAGAAAAGGGACAGTTTGTTTAATAAATTTAGCAGGGGACTTACTGAGGAGAAAAACTGGATCAGTAACCTCAAAATATACCCCAGAACACATTACAGATTGAATAAAAATTTTATTGAAGTAATAAACAAAATGTTTTATTAGAAATTATAGGGGAACATTTACACAAATTTAGCATAAAGAGTTTCTACGCATGCTATCAATGCATCTAGGAAAAAAATTAAGAAAAATATTAATATACTCATTACATATATACTTAAAACATGTATTTCTTTTAATTAGAGCCATATTAAAAACTAGAGAATATGATTTAGATATAAATAATAATAATAAATGTTTTCAATATTCTTAATATATAAAAAGTTCTTAGAAATAAATAAGACAAAAACTTCAATATACAGAATGGCAAAAAGTATTATAAGAAACCTAACAAATATGTGATTTGTGCATTTTTAAAAAGGAGATAACATCTTTTATCTAACAAATTGTCAAAGATTGTGTTTATTTATAATATCTACGTTTAGCAAAGTTATAAAGAAGTAAGTTCTTTGCACACTTATTGGTAGAATTATAAATTAATTCATCTTTTCTTGGGTCAAGTTTGCTCCAACCCCTTGTGAACATGTACCCTTTTGACCCAGAAATTTCACTTATAAAAATTAATCCTGAAATAATCATAGTCATGTGCAGGTATGTATCTATAAACATAATATAAAGTGATCTAATGCTCACCAATCAGATATTCCTCATAACATTTCATGTCTATGTCCTATAGTAATATTTGCACTTAACTGGAATTTAAAATATTTTAAATATGGCATTCCCTAAGTATTATTTCTTAATAATTAAGAAGTTTCCATGCAGCAACATGGATGAACCTGGAGATTGTCATACTACATAAAATAAACCAGAAAGAGAAAGAAAAATACCATATGATATCAGTTATATGTGGAATCTAAGAAAATGACACAAAGGAACTTATTTACAAAACAGAAACAGATTCACAGACATAGAAAACAAACCTATAGTTAACAGGGAAGTAAACGAGGGGTGGAAGGATAAATTGGGAGTTTGGGATTTGCAGATACTAACTACTATATATAAAACAGATAAACAACAAGGTCCTACTGTATAGCACAGGGAACTATATTCAATATCTTATAATAACCTATAATGAAAAAGAATATGAAAAGGAATATATATTATATATCATTGAAACATTATGCTGTACACCAGAAATTGACTCATTGTAAACCAACTATACTTAAATAAAAAAATTTTTAATGTTTTAAATATAGCACTCCCTGAGTGTTATTTCTTAAAAAATTAAAAGCTATGCTTATGTAATTATCCTTGGAATGTCTTCAGGGAAATGTGTATGAAGAAAGATACACAAATTCCAGAAGACTGGATTGGGCAAACAAGAAAAAAGATGGAGAATTTGTTGCATAAGCAGGAAAGAGTAGGCAGGGAATTTTTAATAAAGGATGAACAAACTGACAATTCTGGCACTATTTCCCCACCTCTGCTGAGACAAGGAATTGACCACGTTGAAACTGCCCCCTCTTCTGTCATTAAAAAGCAGAGAAAAGCATGATAGATTCCGTGCAGTGGGGGCCTCTTTGCCCCCAGGACAAATGACCATGGGAGCCTAGTGCTGATCAGAAAATCTGAACTTGCCCTCAAAGAAAAACATTCACATTCTTCCACACCAGAACAAGACAAACCAAAAATTTTGGAGGCTGTCTTGCCACAGGGTCAAGGCTTGGTAAAGTGACTACAAGAAGTCCATGGGGTTTCATATTTGAATGATGCACTTCATTAATGGTCTTCTTTTTAAGAGCCTGGTTGTCAAGTGTACTTGTAGTGCTCACCCTCGCTCAAATCACTAAGCGCTTTGAGTTGTTAATCTTCCTTGATTGCAAATTCAGACCTAACAGGATTCATTCATTATTGTAGCAGACACTTGTCACTCTCCTGAGACTGCTACCTATGGGAAATTCCACATCTTATGAGTCTTGATTAGAGATAAGTTGGACTCTACAGAAGCAGATTCTCTCACCACCTTACAGACATTATTCTGGTTCTTGGGAAGTAGTAAGAACCCTAGGTAAGATATACCTGGGTAAAAATACACGTTTGCCAGAAAACAGGAGATAGAAGCACAAAAATACAGAGGTTCCAGGGCAACACTGGCTCTCCCAGACAAAGTGAATGATAAAGTACAATATTTTACATCTCCTAAAAAAGAGCATGACATTTGCACCATTGCTGTTTTAGGAGAGAAAAACATAACCACTTTTGCATATGCCATCTGAGCGTTTATGAGATATATTAGAGACCGCCAGTTTCAAGTAAGATCTTAGAGGAGAAGAAGGTTCTTCAGCTGACCAGGCTCTACTGGAGATAGCTTCACTACTTTGCTCCTATCCCCAGGAAACCCAGTGGTTCAGAGGGTGGCCAGCCCCAGTGGGAGAATCGTACCAGGAATCTTTAAGATCTGTGGGCAGAGCCCATTACCCTTTTCTCAAGTGCTTGTGCTTATTTTGAATAATAGATCCTGGTTTGTCTCTGATACCAGTTTACAACTAAACATGTGACCGCTGGGACATGCCACTCCACATGATGAATTTTTGTATTACGCGACTTGTCTGTAAAGTCAGGTATGCTCCAACATGTTCCATCATCAAATGGGAACGGATATATAGAATTGGGCTTGGTTAGGTTCTGAAGGCACAAGTAAGGGTTAGCGCCACACTACTAAACCCTACTTCTATTATTCTTGTCTAAGCTATCATGGAGAGGTGTCTGTGATTAACTGACAAAAAAGGATTTAAAAAAACAAAAAAAAAGGCCTAGATTTCAGAAGGTCCTGTACAAAATACAGGCATTCTCAAGATTTAGATTTCCATCCATGAAACTCTGGGTGCTGTTAGTTTGGTGGTCTCAGTGCTTCAGAAGATACAACAATGGACTCATTCATCGGTAAATAGACAATACCACCTGGCCCATGCTGGCTCTTCGTGCACTAAGTAAACAGGCAATAAAGGGAATTACGGTGTGGACTTCTGAGATTGATCCTGACTGTCATGAGGGATTTGAATTGCCGCTGCACAATTGGGAAAGTAAGAAATATTGATAGAACCCAAACATGTCCTGGGGTCCTTCCTGGTCTGATTTGTCCATTGATCAAATTAATTGGGAGACCACAGTGTCTATGAAGGTGAGAATCAAAGGCATTGATTTCTCAAGAATGAAGGTTTGGGACACCACATAAGGTAAAGACTCTTGAACATTTGAGGTCCTGGCTAAATACTTTAAAAATATGTGAAATGAGGAGTGGAAGAGAAAAGGCTTACTTGCCAACCTTAAGCATCATGACTAGTTATACAAAGAGGACTACCTTTCCTGTGTTTTCTCCCTTTCCTGTGTTTATATAGTTAGACTTCCCTCTTCTTTCCTATCCCTCCCTCCAACTATTTTGTGGAGGATATGTTGGTGGCAAAGAACTTTTCCATTTGACCTATAGGATCATATGGATTGTAAATCAACTCAATTTACATTATTTATTAAAATCCATAATATTATAATACATTTACATAAATGGATTGTAAATCAACTAGAAGAAAAGTGGATTTGTCAGAATGCAGTCAGGAATGAGACTTTGCAGTGTTCCCCTTTGAGGGAGGAGGTGAATGCCTTTTAGATACATGAAGGTGACTTGCATTAATTTGGAAGAATTATTTTTTTTCAACGTTGGAGGAAGAATGTAAGTCAAGGTTGCACGTGCCAACGTGGGTCTCAGGGGGCGTTTGGTACCCTTTTTCACTTCTCAGCATCTAAACTCCCTTCTCAGTGAGAGACTCAACCTGTCTCCCAGTACAGAAACTAAAATTGCCAAGTTGTTGTTTTTCCCTTCTCCCTCAGAGGACAGGGGCCTGTGACAAAGGCCCCACCGGTCACGGCCGCCAACCCCAGATTCAGTAGGCAGCATCAGAAAGAAGCAGAGACCGAGAGAACCCTCCCCGGGCAGTGGTGGCAGCGGGAACAAGGAGAGCTCCCGGGGAAGAGTGGCAGGGCTGACAGCAGGACCAGGGGGTGTTGCTGAAGTGGGACTAGCAGTTAAGATTTTGAGGTGGTTTCACTTTCACTCTCCTCGTGGGACAGTTTCTATGGTATTATTTATATGTTCTGCAGCTGTTCAGACTCCATAGAGCTATACACTGTTATTTTTCTATGTCCTAATATCTTTTCTTTTGTTTTGTTTTTCAGGGTTTATTTTTACCTTTAATTTTGAAGTAATTTCAGGCCTAATACCTTTTTAATAAATCTTTTTTCTGTTTAAATCTGCAAGAAAACGTTTGTTGCATGCAATTAAGAATCCTGACTACACAGTTGTATAGTTCGTAACAGGACTGTTAATTCGGAATCATTAGAAATTAATTAAATATCCAAAATTTGGTATTGTGGTGTTGAAGGAATTATATTTATATCACAGAACTGCTAGCGATTATTTTTAAATGATGTAATAGGATAAAATTTAAAGTCATACAATAGTATTCAGGATATACCGAGTGGTAAAGCAAGTTGCAAGCTGAGTACTAGGTCACAAGTTTGTATTTTATAACTTCTTTATAACTTATCTATCTGCCTATCATTGATCTATCTATCTATCATCTACCTATCCTGTGTTAGTTATCTTTTACTGTATAACCAGTCACCCCCAAAACTAAGCAGCTTAAAAAATAGTCATTTTTACTCTCAAATTTTCCTTGAGTCAGTTTCGAGAGAGTGGAGAGCAGTGTAGGGGGTGCAGGGCTTGAGAGGGGTTCACAGTCTTTTATAATCTAGTATTACACGTGGTGTCCTACCACTAGAAGCAAGTCACTGAGCTCAGCCCGCATTCAAGGGGAGGGTAATTAGGCTACACGTCTTTTTTCTTTTTTCTTTTTTAATTGAAGTACAGTCAGTTACAATGTGTCAGTTTCTGGTGTGCAGCACAATGTCCCAGTCATGCATATACATACATACATTCATTTTCATATTCTTTTTCATTAAAGGTTACTACAAGACATTAAATACAGTTCCCTGTGCTGCAGAGAAGAAATTTGTTCTTCACCTATTTTTATATATAGTGTTAACATCTACAAATCTCAAACTCCCAAATTTATCCCCTCCCACCTGGTAACTGTAAGATTGTTTACTGTGTCTGCAAGTCTGTTTCTGTTTTGGAGAGAGTTCATTAGTGTCCTCTTTTTTTTCTTATCTTTTTTAGATTCTATATATAAGTGATATCATATGGTATTTTTCTTTCTCTTTCTGGCTTCTTTTGCTTAAATGATAATCTCCAGGTCCATCTATGTTGCTGCAAATGGAATTATTTTATTCCTTTTTTATGGCTGATTAGTATTCCATTGTATAAATATTACTACAGCTTCTTTATCCAGTCATCTGTCGATGGACATTTAGGTTGCTTCCATGTCTTGGCTATTGTAAATAGTGCTGCTATGAACACCGGGGGACATGTATCTTTTCAAATTAGACTTCCCTCCAGGTATATGCCCAGGAGTGGGATTGCTGGATCATATGGTAAATCTATTTTTAGTTTTCTGAGGAATCTCCTTACTGTTTTCCATAATGGCTTCACCAAACTACATTTCTGCCAACAGAGTGGGAGGATTCCCTTTTCTCCACATCCTCTCCAGTATTTATCATTTGTGGACTTTTGAATGATGGCCATTCTGACTGGTGTGAGTTGATACCTAATTAGTTTTGATCTGCATTTCTCTGGTAATTAGTGATATTGAGCATTTTTTCGTGTTAGGCTGCACCTCTTGAGTAGAGGTGTGTCAAAGGATCTGTACACACATTTTTAAAACCATCTTGTACACATACATATACAGATAACAATATTTAAATCTATAAAGTGTTTTATAATAAACATACCCAGAAAAGCACATGGTATAAAATATAATGTGTTTTATAAAAATTATCTTGTATGTGTAACCAAGTATTACCAGTGTCAATTTCCCCCTAACAACTCTCATGAATTACAGCGGGGCTGAAGCAAACCCTCAGAAGGGGTGATTTTTTCAATTGTATCCACAATTAAATTGCACATAAAGGCAGACATAACTCTCAGACCATGGGAGGTGGAAGGGTGATAGCACAGAGGCCAGACTTCAGGGCAGAACTATGAGGTCCCTGAAGAGAATCCTGGGGAGAACAGGAGTAAAACTAGATTGAGCTCCCAGGTGAGCAAAAAGGTGTAGTTCTGGGTCCTAGAGCACGTGGCTCGCACCACACCCACCCGCCAGTTTCTCTCATCTCAACATCACAGTCACCAGTGGATAAATGAGCAGTAGAAGTGGAATGATTAGCAATCTAATGTGAGGAGAGCCATAAAGAAGTGGCGAGGGTGGGGACAGGAGAGAGAACTTTGCAGAAGACTAATGTGTTCTAGAGCTACTGAGATTTGCATAGTCAGGTTATCACGACCTCGTTTCTATCAGAAAGCTATTTGATAGATTCAGAATGATAAATACCAAAAAGTTAAAATTATTGTGACTACTTTCTTTTTCGCTCATCTATTTCTTCTAAATTTTCTGTAATTAATATATATGATTTTATGGTAATAAAAAGGTAGCTGTTTAAATCATTTCAAATATGAAGATCAAAATATAATAGAAAGTAAAAACATGATACAAAACTAGATACAGTAGAAACCCTATTTATTTTTAAATGCAGATGTATGGTAATACAAACTATTAAGACATTAAAACTGCATACATACACATAGGTATATGTGCATATATATTCATAGATATCTCTATATATTCATATATCTATCTGTCTCTATCTTTTCAGGGGGAGAAAGCCTAGAAGGTGACATACAACAATGTAGGTAGTTCTTTTTCATGGGAATACAAATGATATTGTTGTCTTCTAGGTACTTTTCTGTATTTTCCAAATATCTTTAATGAAGAGGTATTACTGTTATGATCAAATAGAAAGACAAAACATTTTAAACAACTAAAAAGGAAAATAAATTATGATACTTTTATTAGATGAAATAATATGAAACTGTTAATACTTCACTTTCAAAGAAAGGTAATGACATGATTAAATGCACATGATATAAGTTTTAAAAAGTTAAAAAGCACTGCATAAGCAATGTGAAGCCAAATTTGCATCTGTGTATATATATATATACACACATATATAACAGGCATTTGAATGGGACTCTTCCTGTTGTCTTAGAGTTTTGGCTGAAGCCCCAAACCTGAGAACAATGGTTTATAAATAACTGCACATTCTAAAGAGAGACGCTAGACCTATCCGTGGAGGTTCAGTGATAAGGGTAGGACAGGTCCAGCAACTATCAAATTCAGCTACCACCTCTAACCTACTTAAGTGAAGTCTAAAGTTCAAAAGCAAATTAAAGAGCAGCTTTAAGAGAGAAGATTCATCAAACTCACAGAGAGTAGTGGCATTTTCCCTTCCCTTCAAACCCTCCCTCAAATGCTCTAAAAGGAAATTGCCACAGAGGAACAGGGCATCCACAAGATAGAGAGACTGGCATCACACATGAGCCCCAGCCCTGTGGAATGGTAGGTCCTAACGCTGCACAGGACTGGAAATAGAGCGAGACTCTTGATGGGGTTGTTGTCTCTCTCTCAGAATCTGGGGGGACTGGAAACTGCTTCTCAGTCTGAAAGTGGGCAATGGTCTGGAGTCACCTGAGTTAGCAAGGCAAGAACAAAGGACAGTTGGAAGGAGCAGCTGGCACTTCCACCATTTAGCAAGGCAAGGATGCACAAGATTCCTGAGGGCTGAGTGGAATGATGGATGTGGCCCATCTGAGAGGAACAGTGGGAGGTTGTTGGGTGTTCTTCTGATCAGGAGCTTTTGGTGCAGGGAGGAAGGATGTGTTAAGAAGTTAGATGTTTGAGGAAGCACTGTAGAGCACAACTTTGTGTGTGTGTGTGTGTGTGTGTGTGTGTGTGTGTGTGTTACATACGCAGATGTGCACTGACTTTAAAGAACTAGAAATCCATCCCAATCAGTGTAAATATTTGGACACTTTCTTAAATGATGGGCATGGCTCACCATCAGAGAGAACTAAAATAATACTAGTCATTTAAGATTTTGTCTCTTTTCCTCTAATTCCCCGTCCCTTGCCCGAACAGTGGGGAGTCCAAGAGCAGGCTGAGGAAGGAAGTTTGATAAAATCATGCTCACCTTCCTCGCTGTGGACCCTTGAGCCACATGGGTAAGAAACTGCTCGAATAGAGAGAAGCAGCTTTGATTGACTGGGAAATTGAGGTTTTGATCTAAGACATTACACGACTTCAAGGACCTTAATGTGAATCATTTTTCAAAAAGGAATGATTTAAATGTACATAAAGATGTAGACTATCCAACAATACTCTTTGTATTCCTTTAATTTTATTCATTTAACAAAATGGTTGTGTATGTGTGTTTCTGTGTGCACCTGTGTGATGAGGAATAAATGGATGAATAGATGACAAATAGATGGGTAAAGGTATACAGGCATTGACACATAGATCTCCACAACTTCAAAAAAGAATTTGAGAGCAATCTGTCTGCACTTTAACAATTGTTATCTGCAAGAGGTGGGAATAAGAGATACCATTTTCCATCTATTCTGTTCATCCTTATCTTTTCCTGCATTTTGCATTAACACTATATATTAATTTTATGCACAATATAAAAACTTACCCAAAAAATTCTGATAAGGGGACATTGTACTGTTCTACCAAAGTCCACTAGACTGAAAACTTCATAATGACAGGGACCATTATTATCTTATTCACCCCCTCATCCCTAGTACGGTATCTGGTACAGAACATGCGGTCAGTAAATGCACAGTGAACCCATTAATGAATTAACTAGGTAATTAGGTTCAAACACCTACCAGTAAAATTAAAATGGAAGAAAGGTTTCTGTCAAAGATTGTCAAAAAAGATGGCCAAATATAATCTGAACCCAAGCAGTACACTGAACACAGCCCAGGGATATTTTGAATGACTTCCCAACAATCAAACTAGCTATACAGAGGCATGGATAATTATTTAAACAGCTAGCAATCTCAGTAAAAAAAAAAATCATTTTTGCAAAAACAGAATCTGAATCATAAATATTTGCACTTCAATTTGTTTAGTATTCCTATTTTATTCTGTTACAGGCTGATGTGACTTTTAAAATTGTATTTCACCCAGTTCCAGAACAAAAAAGCTTTCTAACCACGTTCTAATCCCAAATGTACTTCTAGCACTCTTGGGTTGATGAACATATTTAATTACCATACTCCTTATCACCCCTCATGTTTCCATCCGTAGAGATTCCTTTGTTGATCTGCTTCAGTCTGTTTCTGAGAAAAGGCTTTTTCCTCCCAAGGGAAGAAGAAGGACCAGATGTAGAAAGATCTACAGGCAGAGCTCAGAAGTTGCCCTTGATGTATCAAGAAACAAAAACAAGCCATGAAACAAAAGCTAAACTGTTGGACTTGACACCCCTTGTTCTCCGTTTCTTCATCTGAGTCTCCCTTTCATACTTTCACACGCTAGTCCCCTGAAATCCCATATTAGTTTTACTACCCAGATGTGCATTTCTGATGCTTTAGCACGTGCGTTTAAGTACAAAATTTGTATGTATATAATAAGTATTTTTGTAAAGAAAATTATACCATACACGTCCTGAAAACGTCATTTTTTTCCCACTCGAAATGATGTCTTATATATATTTTCTAAATCCTTTTAAAATGTGGCAGAATATCCATTACATAAAGCTGATATTTAACCATTTCATTATTGATTTACATTTAGGCTAGTCTTAATTATTCTCAATTACAAGCTCTGCTTAGGTGAATATCTAAGTACATATATCTGCACCTGTGTGCACAGAGGTTAAAACTTGGTTCAAATGTTAAATTTGGGTTTTTTTTAATTTGATAAAGATGTTCAAAGTTTCTTCAAGAGGCTTAACCAATTCGTACTCCCACAAACAGTGTGTTCAGGGTCACCGTTTCCCAACAAATTCACCAGTCCTGGATATTATCACACTTGTTCCCTTTTTTCTCCTTTGGGGGAGACGTTACATACATCACAGCTGTTCTAATTCATTTCCCTGACTTTCATAGCAGAGTTAGTATTATTTCAAAAGTTCATACATTTATTTGTGTTTTATATGTTTTACTCTTCTCTTTATCGAGCGATTTAAATTCTTATTAGTTTTTATATACTCTTTGTTATACACACATACATATTTTTATTTAAGCAATAATTTTATTATATACACGTATCTACATATTTTTAATTCTAGGCTACTGCTTGTCTTTTAAATTTGTTTACCTTTTAACATGTTTTTTTTTGTTTTGTTTATTGATTTATAAAAATCAAACTTCTCTTTTTTTTCCTTTTTAGATTCTAGATTTTTCTGCCTTATTTAGGAAGGCATTCCTCAGATAAACTCAAAGGCCACCTTTATTATATATATTAAATGTTTATATATGCATGAATTAATCTGAAGAATATATTTGAGTGCCATTAGTCTATTCATTTCTTTTGCATCAATGGCATTATATTTGTATTTATTACATATATTATATTTATATTCTATAGAAAGATTTATATATATTTATATAATCATGTACTACATAACATGAAAACTATCATATGTAGTGTAACATATATAAATAATATGATAAAAGGATAAATCTTATGTGATTTATACATAGAATGAAATTTTTAATTTATTGAATTAAACAGGATTTCTCATCTAGTGTGGAATACTACCACTTGTAGTGAATGTTTTTGCCTTGTGCTTGGCTGTAATATGAACATTTCTAGTATTTTGCCATTAAGTAAAGCATGTACTTATGGTCTTTTATAAATACACATTGATTAAAGGATTTTCTCTGTATTTCCATATTGCTAAGAGATGTTATCAGGGATATGAATTTTTCAGTATTTATTGAGTGATCTCCTCCATACACACACTTTTAATTTGTTGATAGAATGAATCACACTGGGAACTTTCCTAATGTTGAACCATAGCTGCAAACCTGGGAATGAACCTCCTTGATTATGACATATGATGATTTAAATACTGATGCTTCAGTTTGCTGTTATTTTACTTTGGACTTTTGCATCTGAATCCATAAATAAACTTATCTTTCATTATCATTCTTGCATTTATCTTTTTCTGGAATCAGTAGTAGGACTTTTCCATCTTATAGAATGAGTTGGAAGCTAACCAATTCTAAGCCCTGGGATAAGTATTATAGAATAATAGCACTCAAAACATATAGGGAAAGCTGTAAAGTTCACGATACATTTAATTCAAACACATAAAACAGATATTTAGTTTATGCCATTTGCCATCCAACCCTACTTCTAAGGATTAACAAAAAAGTTAATCAGGCATGACTAAAGGTTATGCCATAGACCCAAGAGATTTATAAACAAACCTATGACTACAGAATTTCTGGGACTTGAACTTCATTTTTGCAGCCTCATGGAGTCACAGGATCGAAAACAAAGCACAAGGTTAATCCAATTTACAACATCAATAAGAGATTCTTGTCAACCAATAATCTGGGACCTCAAGTGGCCACATCCTCAGTAAGAGTGAGTTAGCAGTAAGCTCATCCCTCCCTCCCCACCTCCAAGAGGCTACAAGAAAATCTGCCTTGGTATTAAGGGAAGCAAAAAGGATAAATCTTCCCTGAGAAGTTGTAATACATTTGTAGCTCAAATTTGTATCACTTGTGTGGTCCAAAAGACTTAAGACTATAAATTTAGTTTAAAATGGTCCCCAGACATAGTTCTCTCAGGTATATGGCAGAAACAAACAAATATACTTTCCAGATTTTTAGAGGAATTTGTCTTCATCCATGGACTCGAAAATTCCCATAAATAATTTCCCAAAGAAAATAAACAACTCAAGATTAAACCTTACTATGTACACATCAAATCAAGGCATTATGAGAAAAACAACAACCAAAAAAAGCCAAAACAAACTCAGATTTCAGATCTTTGAATAATTAGCTCTAAATTACTAAATGCCTTTTGAAGAGAAGAATTAACTTATCTGTGGGTGCTATAAAAAGTGACCCACAGACCTAAAAAAAAGAATAAAACAGATACTTTAGAAATAAAAAATATATTTGCTTTAATTTTAAAACTCAACTGATGTGTTTGTGAGCAGATTAAACATAGCTGAAAAAAATTAAGAACTGGAAGACAGGTCAGGAAGAATAAACTGTCTGCAATGCAATATAAAGAAGTAAAGAAGAGAGAGGAAATGAAAGAAAATTCAAGAGAGATTGAGGACACAGCATGTCAACATATTTTCTATCAAAGCTTCAGAAGGAAAGAGGGGGAGAATGAGGCAGAGACAATATCTGGGAAAATAATGGCTGAAAATATTCTAGAAATGATAAGAGACGTCAATCTACAGATTTAAAAAGCCGAACACATCCTCATCAGAAGAAATTTCACATTATTGAAAAGCAGCACAACACCAAAGACAGAGATGATGTTAAAAAAAAAAAAAAAGCCAGAGGAAAAAAATTCTTTCAAGAAAGCAACAGACTGACATCTAATTTCTCAACAACTTCAATGAAACCAAAGCCAATGGAATGGTACTTTCAATGGGCAGAAAGCAAGTGACTGCCAATTGAGAACTCTGTGTCCAGAGAAAATATTTTTCAAAAGGGAAAAATAATGGCATTTTTCTCATAAATAAAAACTGAGAAAGTTTTTCACTAGCAGACATTCAGTAATAACATTCTAGAAGATATTCCTCAGGTATGAGGAAAGTGATCCCAAACAGGTCTGAGATACAAGAAAGAATAAACAGCAAAGAAATGAATATTTCAGCAAATCTAAGTGAGTTTTGACTATATAAAATCAACAATAGTAGTAATGTACTGTGCAGTATAGAGAGATATAATTAAAATTCCTAGCAAAATAATACAAATCAAAAGGTGAGTAAAATGGAATTATAGGTTTTTAAGAGTTGTATTGTCTAGGAGAGAGATAAAGGTTTTGTTTGACATTAGACTTTTATGTATTAATTATTCACATTATAATTTCTGGGGAAACCGCTAAAGGAAAGGAAACATAATATAGTATACAATTTCCAAAGTAGGAAAAGACAAGAAAAGAAAAGAAAATGCAGGACAGCTTGAAATATTAGTAATTACCCTAAGCCTAAATGCATAACATATTTCAGTTAAAGGACAAAAAACTGTAGACTACATTTTTTAAAATTCTAACTGTATATTAATTATAAGAGTTACAACATAACAGAAAGAACCCAGAAATACTGAAAATTAAAGTATGGGTAAAGATATGTCATAAAACACTAATCAAAGCTAAGTTGGTGTATTTTCATTCATTACCTTCCCAGGTGTTGCCTCTGCCTCATTCTCTCTCCTTTCCTTCTAAGATCTCTGATAAAAAGTAAATAAATATATGATATAGAAACAAACAAGAAGTATAAATATACAGAGGATTTGAATAAAATGGACAAAATGGGGGATCATTCTTTTTTACCTATATGGGTCTGTACCGTTTCAAATTTTTAAATAAAAATAAAAATATTCTTATAATTTGATTTTTGTTTCATTACAAGAGCTGTCACCAACTACTCTAGCACTTATGTGTTCAAGCAAACATTTAGCTCCTTCCTACGCCAGAGCACACAAGAGCTGTTTTTATTCACACTTCGCAGGTTCAAGAGCAGGGTTCCCTGCCGCCCCATGCCAAATATAAGGGACACTCAGCCTCATCAGTGACAGCAGAGGCAAAGCCTTGAGGGCATGAGAACTGGGGAGCAACTCTAAGTCTGTGAAGTTTGGACTGGACCGACTAAAGGAAGACCTACAGCCAGGCAAATCTTATGAACACAAGTCAACATCCCTGGAAATTTCTGGAAGTAGGAAAAGGAATTCAAGGAAAGGAACTTCCTGATTTAAGGAAATGTATATTCGGATTTATCAAGATTTGGCTAAATATGTTAATGAAATAACATCTGTGTTCACCATCCTACAACGCCTTCACCCACTTCCCTGGAATGTATCTGGAGAAATCTCAAATTCTAAAACTTAAAATGATGGGATGAAAATGTAGCTCAGTCTGCTTGAGCAAATAAGGTATTGGATTTCATTTTGTAATTGAGATAAAACATTTGCAATAAGATATTAAGGCGTTTTAAGGTTTTTTTTTCCCCCTTAAATTATATTCCCTTTACATCTTTTCACTCCCAAGCTGGAGCAAAGAGGCTGAATAGCAAAAGCACATGATAGGACTAGGGAGACAGAGTAAGAAGCTGTAACCTCTGCAGGTAGGCAAGAAATGACACTGGACATTTAGAATAACATATAGTTTCAAGGGCTTACCACATATGGCAAAGTATGACCGGAAAGAAATCAAGCCGCAAACATAGGAAAAATCAGCCAAGTGTGGCAGTTTTTAGCGTGGACTTTGCTAAACTATTATGTTTTGGTCATAAGAGAACCACTACAGAAAGTAAGACTGGTCCTCACCCTCATTTTGTCTAAACAGATGGTCCATCTATGTGGAATTTCATTTAAGAAAGCATGCATTGTTTTTTAAGTGATCATTTTTAATTTTAAAACCACTTAGGAAAAGTAAATAGGCATAGACAATTTTTAATTGCCCCACTGAGTGTGGAAGCTCAGTTCAATAAAATTACATTGAACTCTCAGCATCACCATTTTTTTCATACCCTAGAAAATGTAATTCCCCATGACCATGATCTCTTGCTACATGCTAGAGCCCTTACAAGTACTTTATGTGCATAATTGCAGCTGACACTCACAATAGCCTTTGGGTAGCAATACCATTTTTATATTCACTTTATAGACAATGAACCTTAGGCTTAGAGTGTTTTCAAAATTACATGAAGTAAAAAAAAAAATAGTAACTGTCAGAATCAGAAATAGGGTGCAGTTTCTCTCCCTTCAAAGCCCAGGTTGTTACAAAGTCACAATACTTGAAAACAATTAATAGTTGGTTTATCACATTTAAAGCATCTGGGCTACAAATAAGACATCTATTATCTGTCCTGTCATTTGTACAGGATCGTGAACATAAATCTCACTGAGAAAACAGTAATATTATAGGGTCAAGAGAAATTGGAGCCAAAAAAATTAAAATCTTCACCAAAATTCTAGATTGCTTACTAGTATTACTAGTTTGTTTTCTTAAAAGATTACCATGTCCTTTGAAAAAAAAAGCTATGGTTTCCAAAGGGGAAAGGGTGGGGAGGGATAAATTAGAGGTTGGGGATTAACAGACACATTACTGTACAGAAAGTAGATAAAAAACAAGGACCTATTGTAGAGCACAGGGAACTATATTTAATTCCTTATAATAACATATAAAGAAAAAGAATCTGAAAAGAAAAAAACATTTATAATATGTATATGTATAACTGAATTACTTTGTTGTATACCTGAAATTTACATTGTAAATCAACTACATTTCAATAAAAAAATTTTTTAAAAGATTACCATGTCCTTATGTATATAAAATATTTTTTTCCTTCAACTTAAGGGTTTTTTTTATTCTTTTTTCACTTTCCAAACACTCAAAGAAACTAACAATCTCAAAAAAATGGTCAAAAGAATGGAAGAAAGAAAACTGAAGAGAACACCAAATGAAAACCCCACATGAAATTTGAACACCGTGTTTTATTGTCTTCAGAGGGAAAAGGGAGGGTCTTCCAAAATGCTAATATTGGCACAGCTTTCTGACTCATCCCTCTATCCCCCACAGCACCTGGCATATTGCTTTGCATAATCAATATTTAAATGAATAGATGGATGCATATGAAGCTCAGAGCTCCAAAATGCTATATTTCAATTCTCCCCCTCAAATCTAACACCATACACTCACTATGTTTCTTGAAGCTTGATTACACTGAAATCAAAAACAGGATTTGGGCCTGATAAAGGGCGAAAATTACTTACTATTTTGAGGTTTCATATGATAGATACCCCATCTTCAAGTGAATGTATTTGTTTGAGTACCATGTTATTTGCTTATGCTGTTCTGGTTATCTATATTGTTACTTAACAAACTACTCAGAATGTGGTGGCTTAAAACAATTTACTGTTTTTTCTTATGGTTCTATAGGTTGATTGGTTTAACTTGGGGTTTCTTATGTGGTTGCACTCCAGTGGCCACTGGGACTAGAGCCATATGAAGCCTTGACTGGGCTGGACATCCAAGATGGCTCATTCTCATGGATGGTCACTGGATAATGGCTAACAACTGGGGCTAAGCCAGGATGTCAACTGGACTTCCTACACATCTTCTCCATGTGTCTTGGACTTCTCACAGCAAGGCAGATTGATTCTGAGAGGAAGCATCTGAAAAGATCATGAAACTTCTTATAGCCTAGGCTCAGGGGCTGCAGAGCATCACTCTTGGCCCATTTTATTGGCCACACTCATCACTAAGCCCAGCCCAGACTCAGGGAGGTGGAAATTAGACTCCATCTCTTGACACAAGGAGCAGCATCCATGTGCAAAGAAGGAAGGAACTGGTGGTGGCCATCAGCGGACGCTATCTAGGACAAATGCCTAAAACTCACAGAATTTTTAAAAGTTTTGCTGTAAACTGCTACATCTGGGAGTTGTGTTATATTAAAATTCATCAGGAAGTTCTTCTGGCATAACTGTGAACTGAGTATTTGCATGGTTAAAAAAAAAAAAGGATTTTGGTTGTATACAGACTTTCCCAAAAAACACAAAATTTCAAAACAACATTCATTGAAATAATTTGTCAAACTATAGAATAGTTTCTATGGTGAATAAAATTTCAAATGAGTATATTTCAGTTACTTCTAAGAAAACACATGAAACAATACCATGGTTATCTCCCAGCACTGAATCCCGTTCCTTCTTACAGGCAACTTTATACATTAAAAGTAAAATAAAGTCTTACCATTTCTCCTAGCTCTTAATGGGGAAAAAGTAAAGAATGGGTTGCTTTGCCCTGCTAATATATTCAACAATTAGCAATAAGAAGAAAAGAGTGGGTACTTTTTATTGCCCACAATTTGTCAGGATTTGTTTTGTACATTAACTGAATCTTCATAAAACCCCAAAAAGGTAGATATGATTGACTCCATTTTGCAAATAAAGAGACCGAAGTTCATTGAGGTTTAGAAACTTACCCAAGAAAATGGAAAGAACAGTGCTTGGGTCTTGAATTTTTTTCCTAAGTATCTTTTCTCATGGGCCAATGTGAGTGTACGTGTGTGTGCATATGTGTGTCTGTCTGTGTGTGTGTGTGTGTGTGTGAGTGTGTGTGGAGAGAGAAGAGGGTATGTATGTAAAACAAGCTCTCCATAAAGAAGGAGGAAGTTCAGCAAAAATATATACCCATACAAAGGAGGGGAAAACAGAAAAGGAAAATGTGTTTACACTCCACTGGTTCATCTGACATACAAAAAGTGAAAAAGAAATATCTATATTCATATAGAAATCCTAGAAATATTGCTTCACTTTCACTGATTTGGGGAACAAAGTAATTCAAATGAGTGAGGAAAGACATGAAACAAATTTCTGTATAGGTGCACATTTGATGATGTGGCCATTCTATACTTCTATCAATATACTAAAAGAATATTACAAGTAACATTGCTTTATATTACTTGCCTTTGTGACTAAGCCTTGATCTAACCTGGTAAAATAAATAACTCAGTGGATAAATCTGAAATAAGGTTTGAACAATTTTTTTTTTTACTTGAACAAGGTTTAGAGCAATACTCTCACCTTTCTGGAAAAGAGGTTTAAATAAATTTAGAGCTTTCAGCAAAAGCCTAAAACCAAAGAAGACCAAAACATGGAACCTGAGTCTCAAAGATAGATGTATTGTGTTACTTAAATATTAGCACAGATGCATTCTTGAATGTGAAGCATTAAAATTTAAGTTGTTTATCTCTCAGACAGATTTAATTTAATATCATGCAAGGCAAATAGACCTTTGCTTATTCTGGTAAAGCAGTGCTGAATCAAATGTAGCCACTGCCTGCTAAAGGACAAAAAAAGAAAAGAAAAAAATGTAACAGCAAACATTTGTGTGTATCTGGAGAACAAAGAAGATTTTAAGTATTTATGAAACAGTTTTTTAATTTCTTATGATTGTAACCTAAAACTATGCCAGTCTCTTGGATCTTTTCTGATGGACCAATGTCTTGTAGAATAGACAATGGTAGCCGACATGGCTACCAAGGTCAAATCACTCGACGTTGTGTTGCACAATCTGTCTCGATAGCAATGTTGGCTTTAGTAAATGTTCTTTTTTAAAAGGAGGGTTGTTTTTCCCCATATCTAATCCATAGTCACATCTGCAATGCCTGACATAAAATAAGGACTCAGTAGATGTCGTGTGAAAAAACTGACTGTACCCTGTATCATAGGGAGGCCAACATTAGACCACGTCCAAGGCTTCCTACTAATTTCTGAATGTTTTAGGAATTATATGTATACATATTGTCAACTGGAAAAAATGCACAACCTAAAAGTTGAGAATTATGTCTTATTCAGGGCACATTTCTGAGGACTTAAGCCCAGGATGCTGCCTCTCAGATAGCTCTGTGTGACAGCTTCAAAGAGGTAAGGGAGGAGCCACAATATATATGAATTTTTGCAACAAAGACCAGGTAGACAGAACATTAAAAGATTGCTGTTAATTAAAGAAAACCAGATATCTCAAGTTAAGTAATTTAGCACTTTTTTGTGTACGGGAAGGTGCAAAAGTCTGGGCTTTAATCATTCCTTTGATATGCACCTGGCTCTCTAGGGCCAGTATCCTCTGCTTTCCCATACTGAGTTCCCTCAGGGGGCACTGTTGTGGGTGGCAGCAGAGGCTGGGCTGCCTGCTTATCTCCATCCTGAGTTCCCTCCACTCACTGTCAGGGGTGGCAGGAACAACTGATGACTTGATGGCCACAGCATCTTTGTTTACTGATATGGCAGGCAATATTTTTCATTCACAATATAATCACTAGATATATCAACACAGGTAATTTACACACATACTTTGGCCATTTTGACTCACTAGATCAAGCAAATCCTTCTAAACAAACTGGCTCATTAATGAACAATGCAGACTTATAGATGATTTTAACATTGCCTGTTTCCCTGAACAACTTACATTAGATACGTCATCTTACTGCACCTGTTTATAAGATTTTTCCTGGAAAGCTGGCTTATAGATAAAATCACAAAGTGTGTGGAAGAATACATCCTTCTCTTCCTACGTTTAAAACTCACACAGCTCTATCTGATTGTCATGTTTCATGAGCAGCCAGTGGTTTGAGACACAAGTCTTGCCTTTAACATAAATCTCTGATCTTAATGCCCAGCGCCACGGTCTCTAAAATTGGAGTCATTTAAAGGTTTGCCCACACCCTCTGTAAGATAAGAGACTGGCAGTATTAAATTCGTAGATAACCATTATGGTAGTAATCCCAAAACACTGTGTTTCTTAGCAACCTCTATTAAAGTAGGGTGGCATTTGCTGTACTTGAACTAGTCCACCTAATCAAATGTCCTGCCCCTTAATAGTAATCAACAAACAGGTATTTCTGAGGAAGAGAATTTTCTTTTTTTTTTTTTTTTACTGCTTAAAAAATAATATAGCATAAAAAAAAGCACTACCTGGAAAAGACTCTCAGTCCTAATTCTCATAGGCAATAAATCCATATTTAGAAGCATTAAATAACCTTCCTCTTCTACCTCCACTGACTAGGCTGCAAGTGCCTAGTGGTGATCATAAAATTTTCCAGTACGTTTGAAGACTTAGACACAATAACTGCCTCAATAAACCTCACACAGGTCACCCAGCTTGCTCTCCAAGAACATTTCTTTCTCTTCTTTTAATCCAGTTTTGCTTTCTAAAAGATATTCTGGGCTACAAGATGTGGCTTCTCAGGCCAATAGGGTGCCAATTCTGTTCCTCGGCTTGGTTTATGCCTTGTTCTTGTGTAAGTCCACAACCTTTTCTTAAAGGCCATCAGTCAATCCCGTACGCCCTCGTTCAGATTTCATAAGTAGATACTAGTGTGAGTGAAAATGCTTTAATCTCAGAAGAGGTTGCCAACACTCTTTGGCTTTGACCGTGGGACTCCATGAAAGAATTCTCAAATGCTGGTGACTGAAGATCCCTAACATGGGAGAGCAAACATACTGTTGATAGTATTGACTGTTTGCCAATCTCAATTATTATAGGAGCATTTAAGGTTTCTACTCAAAATGCTTTCCTTTTACCATCTGTTAATATACCTACTGCATTTTAAAGAAAGCTTTGTAACGACAGTCGTACTCATCCTAGCACCATGCTGTATACAAAGAGTCTACTCAGGAAGCTTTTTTTGTTTGCTTTTTTCTGTTTTTTGTAAAAAAACAAAAACAAAAAAGAATACAACCCAATCAAAAGATGGGCAGAAGACCTAAATAGACATTTCTCCAAAGAAGACATCCAGATGGCCAACAGGCACATGAAACGATGCTCAACATCACTAATTATCAGAGAAATGAAATCAAAACTACAATAAGGTGTCACCTCACACCAGTCAGAATGACCATCATTAAAAAGTCTACAAGTAATATATGCTGAAGAGGGTGTGGAGAAAAAGGAAACTTCCTATACTGTTGGTGGGAATGTAAATTGGTACAGCCACTGTGGAGGACAGTATGGAGGTTCCTTAAAAAACTAAAAGCAGAGTTACCATATGATCCAGCAATCCCACTCCTGGGTATATATCTGCAGAAAACTATAATTCAAAAAGACACACGCATCCCAATGTTCATAGAAGCACTGTTTACAATAGCCAAGACATGGAAACAACCTAAATGTCCATCAACAGATGATTGGATAAAGAAGATGTGATGTGTGTGTGTGTGTATCCACACACACACACACACACACACACACATATATATATATGTGATGGAATATTATTCAGCCATAAAAAGAGTGAAGCAATTGAGTTCACTTATGTGGGCATTAACATCCTATAGGAAGCCCAAACAATAAGACACCAACTAAATTATCTAAAGGTTTAAAACTAAGCAATGTTTATCACATTTTCTTTTCAAAAGCCAGAATAGTCTAAAATTCTTTCATTAAACTTTCCCACGTATAGATTTTCCAAAAGTAGTAGTAACACTAACAGAAAAAGCACAGGTGGTTTTTTGGTTTACATGAAATCGACGTATATGTACTTAATCTATTCTTCCTTAGCAGGAGATGTTTTAAAGGAAAGAACTTAGTGAAACTGAATAAAATTCAAATCCCACATTTTCCACTGACAAGAATAGTCCCTAGTTTTTACGAAGATGACAACACCTTGCATCAAGATTATAGGATTAAATGAGAAGATGTACTAAAAGTCCCTAATAAAATGCCTAGCACACAGTAGATCTCAGTAGATGTTTATTGGTCTGTACTTAACCAAATTTGAAGATGGAAGAAATATTAGACAGAGATTCCGTATCCCACTCAGGTGGTTAGGCCAAGGCCTTAGAGAACTTGCCAAAAGATTTGCACCGAGATGTGGGTGGGCATAAACCCTATTCATCCTGAAGAAATATCTTTAGATTTACATCAATCTGAGGAAACATATTAAAATTTCGTATTTCTTTCTGAAGTCTGATTCCCACCGAGTTAGTGAGCTTGTCATCCACAGATAAAGACTCACTCTCAAGTAGAATGAAAAATGTTTCTCTTCTATAATCAGAGACTCACCTCTGTATCCCCCCTAGTAACATCAGCCATCATGACTGTGGCTCCCTAGCAACCGTGTCTTTCTCTATCAGACAGCTTTATTTGAAACAATCTTCACTGGAGAAAAGGGAGTAGAAAAGAGTCTGCATAAAAAATTTTTTTTTGAAAACATGAAATATCCTGGATGTATCTAGAGATAATCATACTAAGTGATGTAAGTCAGGCAGAGAAAGACAAATACCATATGAGATCACTTATATGTGGATCTAAAAAAAAAGTGACACAAATGAACTTATTTACAGAACAGAAACAGACTCACAGACATAGAAAACAAACTTATGGTTACCAAAGGGGAAAGGAGGGAGAAGAGGGATAAATTAGGAGTTTGGGATTAACAGATACACGCTACTGGATATAAAATAGATAAACAAGAACCTACTGTACGGTACAAGGAACTATATTCAATTTCTTCTAATAACATATAATGGAAAAGAATCTGAAAATGAATATATGTGTGTGTGTGTGTGTGTGTGTATAACTGAATCACTATGCTGTACACCTGAAACTAACACAGCATTGTAAATCAACTATACTTCAAGAAAAAAAAGGAAAAAACCCATGAAATATCCATGAGACTCAGTAGTCAATGCTTCCTTGGGATGCTAAGCAATTTTCCTTGTATAATTTTAATAAAAAATTAAAATTAAGAGCACAGATTTGTTAGAGAGCTGAATATATAAATACATGTATATTTCATCAGGTAAGTACTTTGTCCCAAACGTTATGCTAAAAGAGCACTAATGAAAGCAGTGGCAACTCTGTTCAAACGAGAAAGTTTTAAAAAGCAACATACAAGTACTTCATGAGAGTTTTGTGTTACTAAACACAATTTTGATGCAACAGTCTGTACTTTGACTCTTTCTGCCCTACAGCCTCTGGGTGAGCTAATTTCTAAATTGGGTTGGTTCTCAGCACCCAAGGTCTGATGGAACATAGGCAAGTATAAGCAAACAGTTCACTTTATTTGATACGGATTTCCTACTGACATCGGGAACACTGTGTCCCTCCCTGCCTTGTTTTATGGCCCGTGCACCTGATGGGCTGGTTCCTGACAAACTCAGTCCTCATTAGCACTCCCTGACTGCCTCAGCCTTCCCCACCGGCCCTCTGTACCACCTGTACTGGGTTTCTCACCTCAAATCCACTATTTTCTCAGCCAAAAGCTGTGATCACAAGTAGCCAAACTGATTGCCAATGGAGTAACTTATGTTCCTATCCAAATGAAGAAGTTACCAAAAAAAAAAATCATGCTTTACAAAAATGATTGATATTATCAACCAGGAAATATTTCATATCGATATTAAGTAAATAGTATCACCTAAAAAAATTATACCCTTTGCCTTGAAATCTTGTTCTACACATAACGATATGGTATCTTAGGGAGAGTATTTAAAAAAAATAAAAGCTTCAATAATAATAATAACAATGTTTCTATGAATATATAGCATCTTAAACTTTTAAAAGTATTTTAATATGTCTCATATAGGATTATGTTGAAAAACTGTGAGATTTTAAAAAAAAGCAAACTATCATTACCCCCATGTGATAGCCAATGAACGTAAGATGGTGATTTGTTCCATGTCACATAGTAAATTAGTGACAGAACAGATCTAGAACCAAAGTCTCAGAAGCATAAGCTCAGGACACTGAGGGAAATCCTGGGCCCCTCTGAGTCAGGACAGACTAGAACAGAAAGCCCTCTTGGTTGTGCAACTTTCTTTCCCGATCACAGGTCAGTCCCACCTGAACCGATGCTCTTTCTCTCCTTTCAGGCCAATGTCCATTGTAATTGCTCCCAACTCACGAAAAACAAGAGAGACTGCTGAGTTAAGTACTTGGCTTTGCAGTTCTACTTGCAAGGGAAGGAAAATGACAGAACCACACAACAGGTGCCACCAACCAAGATATTTAACAAGGGATCCAACAATTTAGATGGCACTTAGTTACTCAATACTTCCTAACCCCCAGTCACTTTCGTAAGCCTTTGGAAAACAAAACAAAGAGAAGAGACAATAATCTGTCCTCATGGGGTTCACATTCCAGGGGAAGGAGACAAATAATAACTTAAACATAATATGTAAGTGAATTATAGACCATGTTAGATCATGATAAACTCAAGGGAATCAAAATGGAGCAGGGTAGAGGGTTTAGGAATGCTGGATAGAGGATGGGGTGGGGGTGCAATTGTAAGTGGTGTGGTCAGGGTATAAAACAATGGACATCGTATAGTCCCTCCTCAAAAGAATCCAGCAGAATCCAGCGAGGGAGAGGAGGACAGACCAGGAAGGACTGAACATAGACAGAACATGAACAAATAACATGCCATAATGAACGTTTCATACACACTAGATAGAATGTGTCTAGACAGGAAAAGTCCTGGGACCATCTAACACATCAAACTCATTTTACACCCACCATGACCTCTGGGGTTATGTCCATCCCTGGGCTAGCCTATGAGATCTTAATTTATGTTTGCTCCTCTGTTCAGGTTGAACAGATTCCCATGTTTCCTCATACTCTGTATGTATCATTTCCTGACTCCTTCTCAAGAGAGAGTCTGGATGCAAGAAATTCCCTCTTTAAGGGATGTTTTTGTATTTAGTTCAACTTGATTCCAGATAAACTGCCGTCTTTCCTTTCCACAATCAGGGCTCCTGGGCTGATAGACTTTCATTTCATTTATTCTCTATTCAAGGTTATTTTACCTCAAATCACGCTCCTTTCAAGAGGGAGCATGAGTTTTTAGCAGTTTGGGGCTTGTTTTTCTCTCTCCAGGATATTCCACACTATCTTATCCAGAATATCATTTCCTTCCTCTTTTGGTCTTTGTTTCTTTCTTCCAACCAATCTGTAGACTCTATTTCCCAAGATCATTTACAAATTTCTGCTTTCTCTTCCAGATTTATCCAAATTGATCAGCACTGCAAAATGCTTCTACTCATGGTATTTGAAACATGATCGTTCTTGGATACAAATTGCTGCCCGGTAGGAATTATTTTTCCATAATAAGAATGCTCTCTGCCACCATGATAAAATAGAAGGTTGGGTTCCAAGGTAGCCAATTAACTTGAGCTCAAAATTCAGCTTCTGGAAAATTAATGAAAACAACTGGAGAATCTAAATATAGTTTAAACCTCTACTGTCCTTTGATTGTACAGTCACAAACAAGAAAGGCAGAGCCTGACTGGGTAAGTCAAGTGTAACTATCATAAATAAAATATGGGAAAATAAAAACCACAAATGGAAAAAAAATACAATGAGCTGTTACATATGTTTAATTCTTGAAAGGTCTGATTTTAAATATATGAAGAACAAGCAGATATATTTAGACAAGTACTCTTTTTACAAAAGGAATCAGAGAAAGAAAGGAGAAATATTCATTAAGCTTATTTTAATATGTTTTTTCTAAACATCAAAAATAACAAATGACATTCTAAACATGACAGAATATATCCTGTAAGGATAAAAATCAGACCCTAGTCTAAATTATTATATTTATAATATATATTATATTTATTTTATGTTATATATGTATGATGAATTTTTTTAATTTTTATGTTTTATAAAATTAAGTTTTTATTGAAAAATAGTGTACGCTCATTATAAAAAAATCTGGAAGATGCTTAAAATCGTATATCACATATTATATACATAAAGGTGTTTCTTGGGTGCCAAAAGGGCAAGTTTATGTCCCAGAGCAGAATTTATGCCATTCCACACTAGCCTGGCTTCTTGGTTATCTTTTGGTATTAGACACAACAGAATTTATATTCCAATAATAACAGCAATCATAAAATTAAACTGAAATTAAAAAGGAAAGAAATATATAAGGCAAGCTACATAGTAGATTGGGGGAAAGTTCTGCCCTGGGGTTCTAGTGCTCACTCTGCCGTTAGCTGGCTGTGTGATGGGGAACCTTTGGGCAAATCATTTGATGTCTCTTAGTCAAAGTTCCCTCAAACTGTATTACTCAAAACTAAGTGTCTGGGATTCAGATATTTTAATCAAGCCCATTAAAAAAACTCAATCCTTCTGGAAATAATAAAACAGTAATAATTCTTAGCTGTGAAAATTCAACTTTTACATCTCACAAACTATATGATTTATCCTATAAATAGTAGCCTTTTATCTTACCTGAAAAGAAAATGAAATATCTTATGAATTTTTTCTCATTATTATTATTTTTATTCTCATGTTCCGAGAAATTTTTGAAAGAAAACTAATTAAATGTATTTCCTTGCTTGGAGATAGAAATAAGTACAAAACTGTCTAATCCTGGCTCCTACAGCTAGGTTGGGTTAGATTAAGCAGAAAGAATTGAATCATCCACATTTACTGAGAGTGTCATCAGGATCAAAGCTGGGCTCTTTGAATAAAGCAATTGTACTGAATTACAAGAACAGCACAATATAAACCTGATTTTTCTCAAGTCCATAGTGAATATCTTTGCCTACATCCTTCAGTTCTAAAAATGTTACATACAAAAGATCTATCAAAGATTAGGTTTCAGTAAGATTAGAGACCATTCTTCCAGTCTTTAGAATTCATTTCCCTTACAGGACAGCCTCAGAAACCAACCTAAGCCATTTCGTTCTGACTTTAAAAGCAAAATCCTAGCAATCTGGGACAGTTCTAAATTGGAGAGTCAGCAAGAGATTCCCTGATACTGGGTACTTTCAGCTGCATTTCAGCAATAAAAATAGCTAACTCAAGAATCTCTTACGGTATTTGCTCATAGCTTATTTCATCATTTATTCACAATTGTTTCTTGAGTGTCATCTACGGAGACCCTTGGGTCAAAGATCCTTGTCCTCGTGCCTTTGAGAAGCTTACATTCTGATCTGGGGAGACAGACAATAGGCGATACACAGTATAAATGAGTAAGTCATGGTGTGTGTTAGAAGCTGGTAAGTTCTGTGAGGAAAATTAAAAATCAAGCACAGTAAGTGGGACAAGGTAGACCAGGATGGGGTGGTTCAAATGGCGTGAGGTTTGCTCCAAGGTTTTTGTCCTAAGTAAGTAGGATGATGTGGCATTATACCAGGAAGGTGGAGGGAAGAGTCAGTTACAAGACGGGAGTTTCATGGGGCACGTGGTCTGGAGTTTGGGGATCAGGAGTTCAGCTTCGAAACGCCAAGACTGAGGTGTCTATTGGAAATGAGCATCTGATAATATATTTCTTTTTATATCATATTAAGATGAAATGGGGGAATGATTTTTGTCACACTCATTCAGAGGTTGAGGGGGGAATTGGAAACACCTAAAGAAAAACAAAGATACAGATGTCCTCATGAACCATTAGCCTTCTAAGGAAAAGAGCCTAGGTTCTAACTGAAATGAAGTTAAAAATCTTCCCACCTAGTCATGACACGTCCACATCAGAAGAGTTGCACCAGGTTTCACTTTCAGAAATGTAATAAACTTCATGGGAAATAGAACTCTTGGTCTTAAAAGAGAGAGAAGTAAAGTATAAGCCACATGGAGCGGTTTCAGGAAGAGAAGAAATGGACTTCCTTTGGGATATGGAAATCTAACACAAGCTATCTTTCCTTCTCTGGTTACGTTCCCATTGCCCAGAGACCCAGATTCTGAAAGAAAGGATGCTCTAAATAAGGAATGTCAGCAGTGCACAGTGACATCTCCTGCTGCAGAGCAAATGGCATTGAACTTAGGAGGAGAAAGTTGTTGATTTTTTTTTGAAAGTTGTTGATTTTTAACAATTGCTTCCTAAGAATTTCTGATTTTATGAAACCCACCTAATATCTAGGGAAAAAAAATGGCTGTATAATATTTTAACTAAATGTTTTTAATTTACCTAACAAAATTGACTATATATTGACATTAAATAAAATGATCTCCCAGTAAACTGAGTTGAAGACCTCTAAGAAGTGAAGTACACGATTGCTGCTCCCATGAATACACTGCACCTTTGTTCGCTAGAGGATCTCTTCCCCGTGTTACTTTCAGAACTTCTCAACTCGGATCTCCATCATTTCCATCTCAGTCTTTGCCCCTGATCGAGTACCTGAAGGTCACACAACACAAAATAATCTTCTCACATCATATCTGGACTTTATGCTGCTAAAGTACTAGATCCATATTAAGCAGCTTATAAAATCACAGTGGGTTGGAAAGTATAAATGTAGCATATATACACACAATATATACACACACATTACTTTGTATCTTGTCAGATCCATAGCATCCTTATCTAGATGCATTAGTAGAGAATCAGTAAATGTTGCCAATCTATTGATTGTCCCTAAGGGTGTCTGAAGTCCAGCTGCACTATTGAGACAACATTTGAGCTAATTTATCCCCATTTCACTTTTCTCCACAGGAAAATGACCAACATGTTGAAGGTGATGGAAAAGATTAATTTTAAAGTATTTTAAAAATTATTTCTGTCTGTTCTTCAGTAACCATAAATGGATTTTTTAAAGATAAAAAATATAATTAGAAAAGAAAATTCCATTTGCTTCATCTCTATAGCAGATCATTTGGATTTGGTCAAGATTTCTTCTTGATTAACATTTTATGATTCATTTAAAATGTCATATAAATTGTAGAGCATCACTGAGCCATGCCAGATTTGATCTGTTTGCATTTTCGTATATTTGACAAAACTTAATTTGGTTTGTTTTCATTTCTGTAGGGTTTAATGCAAAAAAAAATTACATGTAAATGATGATTAAAAACTTTTTATCAAAAGAGTCACCAACCTGTTGCTTTAAGCCTATTTATTGGAGGATAACCCTCTTTGCTAGCTTTTAAGGAAAAGAGGCAAATATCTCAGTTAATTACTGTTTCATTGCTAGTACCCCAGAGCAAGCACAGTTAAGTGTTCAATGTTCCAAAGTAATTGGCAAGGACTTAGAAGAAACAGGACATATAAATTTGCACTAACAACTTAAGCTAATTGGCAAAATGGAAATAAATACAAGAATTTAGTGATGATCCGGCCCTGAAATTAAAAGAATGGCTGACATTGAGCACAACCCAAGAACACAAGTTCAACTAAACCTGTGATGGTTATGAGTCACTTTAATTGGGATTTCAAATGAACTCATGTGCTTGGATCACTTCTCTTTAATCACTGTACACACGCACCTGAGAGGGAAACATCCATAATGCACAAAGGGTCACAGAAAGTTAACACTCTTATGTCTACACTTTCTATACAAGATCCACCAGGAAAGGAGAGGAATCTCTTTGTGAATGCAGAAAATGCCTCAAAGCATTATTTGTCACACCAATTGGAAATACTGTCTCAGTTACATTGCAAAAGCCCCAAAATGCAACACAAGACCTGAGTGACGTTCCTTATAGGGAGATGCTTCTACCTACGTGATGACCAACCGTACACATGCCAACCAAAGGGTGAAAAACCATGGATCATGAGCATTCCTCTGAACATCATCGGTTATTATTAGTGTGTTCTTAGCTAGATTGTCTGAAGTCATTAACTAGAGCACGCACTCTCCAGAACACTGCTGGGGGAGGAGGATTTTTTTTTCCTTCCTTCAAAGTTCAACCATAGCAACTCATTAAAAAAAAAAAAAACAGTTGATGGTTGAAAGCTTTGAGGTGGAGTCCAGTAATAAACTGAAACAGATGCTCCACAGGGAGGGAAGGACCATACAGTGAGGTGGTAAGTGTTTACAGGGTAAACACTGCATCAGGATGGTGGGTGCGGTCTGCTCCTTTGACAGTAGCCCTGTGGTACCATTATACATGTGGCAAACAGGAGCAAGGAATTCATGCACCATGCTGGTATCTTTACTTTATATGTTCCTTATTCAAATACACATCAATCGTATACTTTACCCTTAACTTCAATCTCACCCGCAACCCCTTTACTTCTCTCCAGTCCCAGTGATACGGGAGAGCTGGCCAGTACCAGAGACAATGGTGGCTGTGATGTCCTCAGGAGGTGGTCCCCATTCTACCTTTCCAGACTCATCTGCCCCCGACACCCTGTGCTTCCATGTTTTGATGTCCCCATCTCAGCAAGTAGCTGCCCACTCCAAGATCCCCTGCGTGCTTTTATGATTCTCCCCTCCAAGAACACCCCTGCCTGGCTACAGTCCACTCATCCTAGACACAGTTCCGTTGCCAACTCCTCTGTGAAGGCCCCCCAGTTTCTCTTGCCAAGGAGTGACCCAGAATCAGGAGAGATAGGCTTGGAAACCCAATTCTGCCACTTACTAGGGGTCTAACTCCTGCTTATGGGATGAACCGTGCTTTCTCATTTATAGAACAAGAATAGAACACGTGTCCATCACCGTCAGCTGCCTCTCGGGGGTAGTACCAAAATTAAATCTTTAGCACAGTGCCTGGCACAAAGAAAGTGCCCAGAAACTGCTGCTGTAATTCTTATTGCCTGTTCCCCTAGGACACTTTGTCATGATTCTGTAACAGTGTTTGTCAGATCATATACTCATTGTTCCCCTGCTATATAATCTACATATTGTGGAGATTCTATTTAATCCTTGCATAAAGTTTGGGAGATAGATATTATCATACTTATTTCCTAGATGAGGATGCAGGCTCACAGTGAGCACGAGTTCAAATCTCCCAACTAGATAAGCTCCACTCAGCTCTGTGTCTCCAGTGACCAGAAGGGGCCTGGTACCTAGTATGTAATAAACACAAGCGTGCTTGATCAGTGTCTTTACGACAGTGATTTAAAGTGTTCTTAACCAAAGCTTTCAAATATGGCTTTTTCTTTTCCACAGCTATATGGACGAAATGCAAATAGAAGAATACAGCTCTACAGTGCAGTTGTTCAGAAATGGGTGGCAGGAGGCGTCTCTGGAATTAAAGGAGACGGCAGATCTGAAGAGAGGAAGGCACCAGAGAGAGTCTGTCTTGGGGAAACGGAGCCCCACCGAGTGAGTGCCCAGTCCCTCAGCCAGGGCGTGTGGTGGACTTCGCACGGAAGAGGCGGTCACAGTCAAAAATTAGAAGTGGAAGGGAATAAGGCATCACAGAAAAGAATCTCCACAAACAGCATCATTCACAACCTAAGAGTCACAGGTGGAAAAGGAACCTAGGATTGTTTTAAATGTTAAAAGTAACAAAGATAAGCAGATTTAAAAAGCAACTCAACACAAATACTAAGGAATCAGTGCAATAAAAATCTTCATGAATGGAGCAAAGAACAGTCTGGGCACAGATAGGGGACGAATCAGTGTGTTGCAGGATAGAAGTGAGAAAGAAAAGAGCCTAGACTATCTGGAATCCCCAGGCTTAAAGATCATCGTATGAGTTCAAATACTGAGGAAGACAGCTGGATGCGCAGAGATACTGAAAGTAAGTTAAATATGTCATAAATTCTTCAGGCATATTAGCTCTTTTCTAATAACATGTGATACTCTATATTCAACAGCTATCAAGTTATTCATTGTCTCTTGGACCCAACTATATAAATTGATTGTTATCTATGTTTTGCCTAATGTTAAAAATAATGAACTTTCATAGTAAATAATGATGATAGAATTCAGAATTTAAGGAGGATACAGAGTCGAGTCAGATTTTCCCTGCCCCACCCCCCGATATAATCAGTCAGCATTTTGACACTTCAGTCAGCCATACAAGTAATCTCTAATTTCATGATTTAAATTGTGAATAAAACATGATTAGACACAAACCTGAGCATTCGTGCTGGAGATACTTTCAAACATACATGTTAAAGGAAGAATTTTCACGTATCTTCTTAGACATCAGCCAATGAAAGGTTGGAGTCATCCTAAAGTGACACCTGTGACTTTCTTCATTGCCGAATGGGAGGTGGGCAACCTGTGGGCAGTGATTTTGTCTTTCAGCCTAGGAAGTGGAGGTGCCTCAGTCAGTTCCTGGTGCTTATAGGACCTGTGGAATGCTGGTGCCACTTATGGAAGTAAAATATGCCGACAGCAGCACAGACTTCAGGAGCAACTTGTCAGGAACACAGGATGAACCCAGATGCCAACATGGCCAAGACAGGGACAGAAAGATCCCACCTCCAAGGCAGAAACAAAGGAGGGTGTGGTTCTTGTCCCTTCTGCATGGGTCTGGGAAATGGCTCCCATATGAATGTGCAGGTGGAGAGAACATAGACATTTTACATCATCTAACAGGAGTTGTGAAAGAAGCTACTGAGAAACACTCTCCAAGACCTAATATGATGAAATAGTAACAAGAACAGTAACTCCTTGCTTCTAGGTAACACGATTACAATTAGGGTTCCATTTCACCCTCTCGGCTTCCCTGTGGGTCCGTGAGGTTTGTTGGTTGTTATCATTTTACCAGGAAAGAAGGTGAGAAATTTAGCAGTGAAGAAACTTGCCTCAGGTTGCCCCATGAATGGACCTAACAGCTTCTGTTCATTTCACCTTTAATGTGATTGTTTTGAAATAACCTGGCTCTTTGGGAGGACTGGAGGCAGAGCAGGAAAACACACCTTGGTGAGGGAGTCCTTAGCCAGAATTAAGATAGTCTCACTCTCTAGGTGCCCAGACCTGTACGCAGTCCTCCTGCACAGCATTGACCCCTCTGCCTGCACCCTCACCTCCAATCTAGTACTGTTACTGAAGGCAAGTTCATGTGCCCACTGCACCCTGAGGCCAAACAAAATGAAACATCAGAGTTTGGATCAAGGAAAGGTTTATTGCAGGGCAGAGCAAGGAGGACGAGGTGGCTCACGCACAATAAAACCCCCAGATCCTCGATAGTTTTCAGCAAAGCATATTTAAAGGCTAGGTGAGGGAGGCAGCTCACAGGTATATGATCAGCTCGTGAACAATCCTCTGACTGGTTCATGCGGAGGGAACAGGGTGGTCAATATTATCAACACCTGGGCACCAGAAGGTCTGGGGCTATGTGCTCTCAGTCACAAAGTAGTTAATTTCTTCCCTTAGGTGATGGTTTTTAGCATCTGAAAAACTCAGGAAATAAACATGAGATGCTATTATCTGGGTACTTCAGAGAGGAGCTGCAGCAGAGGGTGTGGGGGAGGAGTCTGTCCCAGGAAAGCCCTCAGGGTCCTGCTCGGATACAATAACAAGTCTTGGCAAGCCTACCTCCTAAATGCCTCTTAATACGTCTCATTTCGACCCCCACCCCAACCACCATCATAGCTAAACCTCTGTTACCTCTCGCTTGCATTACAGGCATCTTAGCCTGCAGACTTGCCCACTCCAATCTATTCCTTGTCCGGCAGTGACAGTGATTTTTCTAAAACTCCCTTTGATCAGGACTGCACCCTGCCATGTCCCCTTCAATTGTTTTTCAGTGACCTCAGCATCATACATAGTCCAACTCCTGAAATGGTTTACCAAGTTCTTTTTGATCCGTCCCTGCTGAGCCATCCAGTCTCATCTTCCATCACTAGCCCCTTACTATATTCCAGTCACACCAAATCATTTGGTTCCTCCATTCCCACCATGTTCCACCATCCTTCTGAGCCATATCCAGGCTGTTCCTGCTACGGTAAACATGCTCCCTTCCCTAGCGACTAACACTAGCCAACTCCTATCCACACTTCAAATCTCTAAGCTGTCATTTTCCCCCAGAAATCTTGTAAATTGTATTTGCTCTAACTTCGCTGCATCCCCTACCTGACTGCAAATACTATGAGGGCTGGGTACAGATCTGAATTATTTACCACTGAATCCCTAGTGTCCTGTAGTACCCATGAAATACTTTTTCTTTATATTGTTTTTAAACTTTTTTTTGGATTATCAGATAGTTGCAAAAATATATCCAAATCACAACCTAAAAGCTCAATCAGTTTTCACAAATCCAACACACTGTAGCACCTAGATTAAGAAATAGAACATTACTTGCCCCTCAGAAGTCGCCCATCGTGCCCCTTCCAGTCAATACATCCCAGTGATTACAATCCTGGCTTATAACAGCATAGATTAATTTTGCATTTGCTTTTACTTTACAGAAATCATACAGTACATTTGCTCTTGTGTCTGGGTTCTTTTGTTTGACATTGAGTAAGAATCATCCAGATTGTTGCACCTGTTTGTAGATCGTTAATTCTCATGACAGTCGCACCCATGCCTAATAAATATTTATAAATGAAGATGGTGAATGAAATGACGATCACCAAAATCCAGGAGAGGAAATAAATCCCCGCATGTCCTGGAATGGTGGAAATGGACCAATCTTAGTCTCCAACCTGAGTCTCCAAAGGTTACAGGAAATTAACATATGTCCAGTAACACGTGTCCCGGCACCCTCTCCCATGTCATAATAGCAAATGGGAACATCGGCAACCAGCAGCTCAATCATTCCTTTTCTGTTGTTTTATTTTTAAGGCGTGTCACTGCCATAATCCCAATCGCAGAGCCAGGTGCAAAGGGCAGCATCTGAATTATAGGATGAGGACTAGAACACAACCTTCCTGGAGGTTACGAGCCAGCCATACAGGTGTTAAAGACTGAGTGCACTTCCTGCATTTCATGCTTTACAGTATCTGTTTTCATATGCCAAACGGTCTGTGAATCCCATCTGTCAGGAATCAGGGATGTACAGGGCAGGCAAAGGAAGCCTCAAACTGGAAAGTGACACAATACTGGGAGGCAGGGAGGGTGCGTGAAAGCCTCAGGAGCGGAGCCCAGGACGATTGCCATGGTTCTCAACTCTGACTTCGAGTAGACATTGATGGCTGGGGTCTACGCCAGTTATGTCAGGATCACCCAGGGTGCGGCTCTAGCATATCTTTTCAAGGCTTTCCAGGTGGTTCTTATAGGCAACCACAAGAACCACTGTTTTAAAACAAGAACCAGAGTGAGACAACAAACAGACACACCTGGGGTTGTTCTCAAACTTTATTATGGGGAAAAGTCACCTAGAGAGCTTGTTTGAATTATGCATTCTCTCAAACCCACCCCGCACCACCCCCCAGAAGATCAGATTAAGTTGGTCTGAAGGAGTGTTCAGAATCTACCTTTGTAACAAGCTCCCCAGCAAGCCCGAGGCAGGAGAAGCTCTGGGAAAGAGCTGGCTGAAACGGACAAGCAGCAGGACAAACAGCATCTAACGATGAGGTTGACTGTTCCTAGACTTGGCCCAGAGTGAGCGCACTAAAACTCAGTCCTGAAAGAGGTAACAGATTTTTTTTTCCTTAAAATGAAGTTTGGTATAGGAGAACCGAAAATATGACTACTTATTAAAATGTTGTTTGCCAGTAAATCAAAATCTTTCTAAACATATTTGAATATTACTGAATGGGCGCCAGTTACCACTCCACCTTCCTTTACTTTACACAGAAGCAAACCTACCATGCTAGTCCAAAGAGGACACGCTATTTGAATAGGTTCCAAACTGCATGATTTTCTAAAATGGAAAGCTCTGTAACCCGGCGTGGGCTTTGATACGATAATTATCTGATACTTGATAAGCATCCTTTAAAATTAACACCAGAAAGCTTTCAAGAAAGCCAGTACATACAAAGTCTTTATTTGAATGACCTAATGGGGAAGACGAATTAGATGGCCTCTGAGGTTTCTTTCACTCTAAGAGATGAAGAAATTGATTTAAGACTATCAGTTTTTATCCCCTTAACGTCAGGCAAATCATCTCCGGTACCCTGTCCTCTGCTTCCACATTCAAAGAGATTGCAAATATACATGATGCCATAGAAAGCAACTGTTGCACGAGATATTATTCAACAACATGTGAGGGAAGGGTGGGCCTTTGAGCATGCTCAGAAAGTCCCAGCCGTCTGAATCAGGACCTGTGGATGAATCGGATTGCCTACAGCTGTGTGCCCTTTGGCACGTTGCTGGGCCTTCCTGAACCATAATTTCCTTGCCTGTAAAATGAAGCTGCTAAAAGTATCTCCATTTACGGAGCTCCTGGGTACGAGGGTTTTCATGCATATCTTTATACAACTCTAGGAGATATTATCCCATTATACAGATGAGGAAATTGAAACTCCACGAAGTGAGGTAACTAACCAAGATCAAGCCCCTAAATGGTAGAACAAGAAGCCAATTTTAATAACCTTGAAGTTCCTGGTGCTTAGGGCCCCTGTCTTCCTCACCCTTGTGTCCCTTGGCATGTAATGGGAGTTCAGCAAACATTTCTTAGGTCAATGAATCCACATGGCTCTGAAACCGTGTTGTTGTTTTTTTATCTTATGCATCAAAGAGTGGACACTGGTATTAATATCCCAAAATAAATGTTATGACCCAAGATTAGAAATATTTGCAAAGCTCAGAATTTTATTTCCAGGGATCTGAGAGGAGGGACTGCAGAGTCGTCAGGTGGCAGTTTGCTTTGGTAATCAGAGAACAGGAGGGGGCGAGAGCCTAGGTATTCTGCCCACCTACTGAGTTTTGTGATTTTTAAGGCCAGTTAGATAATCTCAATTTCCTCATCTGTGAGAGTTGATATGAATCCAGTGATCCCTGTTTCTGATTCAAATGCAGACTTCTAGTGTACACACTTTTTAAGTAAAAAGGCAATCCACCACCCCAATTTTAATGTCATCCAACATTCACTCCCCTAGGGGGAAATCCAACTTTCTAATTTGCACAGGAGCATCTGTAAATGGGGCTGACTATCAAATATTTGCAGGTCATATTTATCCAAGGATCTGCAGTCCTTCTCCACTCATCTTTAGTCTGTATGTAGTCTCTTTTTTTGATGACAGGGTGGGGCAAATCAAATACTATATTCAGAGCGAGCAAAATGCTTCCATTTCATGCAACATTCCTTGAGTTTTCTCTCACCAAGATCAGCCCACAAGGCCCTTAGAGAACTACAGAAAACTCTATGCAAAAAAAAAAAAAAAGCTTCATTAGCTAGGCAGCATGTTCAGGAAATGAGAAAGGAGAGTGAGTCAAAAATTATTTGAGATTTAGAATGTTACTCTCAACAATTATGGTCATGAGGTAGCTACACAATTATTCTTAGCCCAGTCAGATCAATAGAAATGAGAATCTGGAGATGCACCCAGATTCTCACTGAGGAGAGGGAGTTGTAGACCAGGCTTAGGTCAGGGCTAACTCCTTTGCAATCTGACTTCATGAGGGCCAGTTACTTCTCTATCATCTGCTCCAATGGTACGTTCTTCTTCATTCCACTTCTCCCACTCTTTCAGTTAATCTTCATTGTGTTCTTATTATGTGACTGAGGGAAGAGAAAAGGGGACTTAACCTTTAGAGCGGGAAGAGACACAAACAGAAACTCAAGTGCCATAAACTAATAGTGGTACAAAAAACTCAGACTTTGGGTGTAAACAGACCTGGGTTTTAATCTCAGCTCTGCTGACCACGTAAACCCATCTTCCTGAGTTTAGTTTCCTCATCTGCAATCTCAACCAACCAATAAATGATGATGATGATGATATTTACTTCATAAACCTCCTATAATTACTTAAATAGATAGTATGTGTAAAGAAGGTCATGGCGCTGATTATATAGCTGATCCTCAAAAAAATAATAGCTGTGCAGGGGATGCAGAGGTGAGGGAATAACTAATCCTAACTAGGGTTAGGTGCTTAACAAGCTCTCCTACCCTTGATCCCCAAGAGCACTACTCCTTTCTTCTTAAAACTCACTTGCTTTTGCTGGTTTTACCGGAGCCCAATTCACGGTGTCTCTCTCCATCTTGCTACAAAGCCCTCCGGTCCTCTGCAGACTCCTTTCTCTCTCTCCCTTCCCAAGTTCTTGTCCTTGAGTCCTGACTCTCCAGTCTCGACCATATTCCCTCTCATGGGTCAGCTGCCACATCTGTGCTTCTGACACCCTCCTCCCCACCTTCAGGGCTGAGCAGCCCTCCATACTGGAAGGGCAGAGCCCATACCAAACAGCCAGACCCAGCAGGGTTATGACAGGCTCCAGAGAACACGGAGCTGGGGATCAAAGGAGAATGTCTGTGCTCATCGCAAGCACAGGTCCTCTTTGCAAAGCTCTACCTCTCATGTCAGCCTCCCCGGGCTGGGGAAACACTGCTGTGGACATTTCTGAAAGCACTGCTTTTATTAGTTTTCTTTCTCACTTCAAGGTCTCCCTCTTACCTTGTGCTTCCAGTACAAGTTTCTCTGCAAGGACCCCCTCTGTGTACTAAGCCACACATTAACCACCTCTCCCCCAAGCTACTCTCATCAAGCCATCTCCTTGCTTGCAAATTTGCTAGCCTGTTTATTTCAAAGTAATAAGAGACATAAAAGTGCCTAGCACTTGGCCAGCCACATAGACTGTTCAGTAACAACTTATATTTTTAGAGACCGCAAGGAACAGTTTTGTGGGATGCATGATCATGGGTACGCACGTGGGCCTGTTTTTGCAATTTCCATGTGGTGATGCCACACGCTTTGTGTCCTTCCCACGGAGGCCCCCAGAGATGGAGCCCTCTTTGCTTTCCTCTTTACAGGGAAGACTTCTCACTTGTCTCCCCACAGTCCCCAGCATTTCTAGACATAGGGTAGAACCATAAGAGCCAGAGGGGAAAACCCCTGTAGCTATATTGTGGGTCAGGATGCAGGGTATTTATACAGATTTATATAAGGCCTTAGTGGAAACTTGTGAGACGAACAAGAAATGTTCTAAATGGCAACTTGCTTCTTTCTGTAGAACAGAGAGAATATGTTTTTTTATTTTTATTGCTCAGTTACATCTGGGTCTTTTTTGTTGGAAGGACAGTGAGATTTATGCTTCCCTAAGAGTTCTGTCTTCTCAAACTGCACATCTGAAGACTTAATGGACATTCACAGAGAGGGAAAACTCATGCTTTCCCTCACTCAACACATGTATTGAGATCATGCTATGTCCACAGCCCTGTGCTAGATGTTTTATGGGGAAAAGCCCTCAGGAAATTTCTGATCTATTAGAGAAATCTAGACAAGTATGCAAATGATGTAAAGAATCACATTCTGATATAATATAAAAAGAAAAGTATATAGTGCTGCAAAGATTGTGGCAATCGGGAGATGGCATGTGTTTAGAGAGAATCCAAGGTCTTTGTGGATATATTGTGATTTGAACTAGAGCAGCAGGTAAGTGTTTTGACAGGTAGAGATCAGGAGGGGGTTTTATAGACAGAAGAGCCTGAGCGGAGAAGGACATGGGGATCTTGGAGGGAGGACAGTGACTAGCCGAGACTGATGCGTGTGTACATTATGTTTGCAGAAGTAAAATATGACAGAGTCGAAGAGGAAGGCAAAGGTCAGGACATTAATGGCCTTAATTTCCAGGCTAAGGCATTTGGTTTTAGTTTAAAGGGAAATGCAAATCCACTGAAGGATATTTGAATGGTCATGATCTGTGTGCTTTATGAAGCTGAACTCCCCGAATGATCTTAAAGGCTTTGCCTATGAATTGGTTAAGGTCCTTGCTATTTTTGGCTGGAGTTATTGGCATAGTAGCCAGTCTTCCATACAAAACTAATCACTGGGGCAGGGAGGTACTCATGAGTAGGTATATGATTATTGTGTGATGTCTCTATTGTTTGACCTACCAGATTCTGTTCTGATCATGTCATTACTTAATTTGACTTCTTGTTATATGGTAATAAAATATTACAATACTGTTGAGGACAGAGACCATACCTTACTGGACTGTGTATCCTTGTTGATTAGCACAATGTTGACACTTAATAGGTTCATCATGACTTTTATTTGTGGAGTGAATGAATGAGAGCATGCGGGCAGGAATGCCACTCAGTGGATTTGGAGTGACCCAAGGGAGACGCTGAGGCCTGAGCTGAGGTGGCAGCATTGGGAATGAATATAAAAGACATTGCAAAAAAATGTTAAGTTCTAGAACATTTTCCAAAGTGACAATGAGAAAGCATAATCTTGTTCCTCCTTTGTGAGTTAGTCTGCCATGGTAAGTGGTTTAGGCTGACTGGTCTACACATCCAACAAACCAAGCATGGATCTGGATAGTGCTCATAGAAAATACAGGAAATACTTTTTGTTCTCCTTTGTTTGATGCTCATGTGCACACTGCAGCACACAAGCATATGTGTGCATGCACACACACACACACCCCATCCTTGATTTCTGGTTTACTACCAATTAAGAAATAAAATACAAGAATAACAGTGACCAAAAAAAAAAAAGCAATGGGAACCCAAAAAAGCAAATACTTACAAGTTTTCAAAACAGCTAAGTCATTAAGAAGTATTAATGGTTAATAAAAGCATCTTACCAATAATCGTGAAAAAGCCACTAATCTTACACCAGAAAAGAAAAAGATTGGGTTATCCTCAAAAGCAGAAAAAATGCTACTAAAATTGTTAAAATCCAAAACACTGAAATACTGGCGAGGATGTGGAACAAGAATGCTCACTCATTGCTAGTGGGAATGCCAAATGGCATAGCCACTTTGAAAGATAGTCTGACAGTTTCTCACAAGATGAAACACACTTTTACAATATTATCCAGCAATCGGATACCCAAGTGAGTCGAAAACGTATGTCCACACAAAAGCCTGCACGCAAATGTTTATAGCAGCTTTATTCATTCATAAGTGCCAAAACTTGAAAGCAACCAAGATATCCTTCAATATGCAAATGGACAAACAAGCTGTGGTATATCCACATAATGGAATAGTATTCAGCAATTTTTTTTTTAGCTATCAAGCCACAAAAAAATTATGGAGGAAACTTAAATACATATTACTAGGTAAAAGAAGGCAATCTGAAAAGGCTGTTCAACTCCAACTGTATGGCATTCTGAAAAGGCAAGCTATAAAGATGGTAAAACACCAGAAGCTGCCAGGAGCAAGGAGGATGGGGGAAGGAATGGATAAATTGGTGGAGCACAGAGGGTTTTTAAAGCACTGAAACTCCTCTATGATACTATATTGGTGGGCACACGTCATTATGTATTTATCAAAACACATAGAATGTATAATACAACGAGTGAACCCTAATGTAAACTATGGACTTTAGTTAATAATAGTGCATCACTATTTGTTCATCCGTCTCATCAAATGCCCCACATTAATGCAAAATGTTAATAATAAAGGGATGTGGAGGTGGGAGGGGATGTGTAAGGAATTCTGTACTTTCTACTTAGTTTTTCTGTAAACCTATAACTGCTGTAAAAAATTAAGTCCATCGATACAAAAAATACATAGTACAGAATTTCTATGTATCACGTACATGTTTCTATACATAGTACAGAATTAGTTCTACACTAACATATCACACTTTGTCCAAACACTATCTTAATCTGATAGCAATCTATCAATCTTTATCAATCTTGGTCCAAACAGGAAAACAGAAACCACTATTAAGTATTTAAACCAGAAAGAATTTACTACCGAGGACTGGTTACATAGGTGAGGGGGGAGATGAGAAATCAGAGGGGGTTCAGACAGGGAGGTCAACTTGGTGATGTGCAATAGCAGGAAACAACTCCTAGCCCTAAATGGAAAAGACCAAGGGAGGGAGACATTAGGACAGCCAGGGGCTGGGGCAGAGAGGAAATGGGAACCACAATGGCCCACGGGAGTGGAGGGCTGCAGAGAAGGCACTGATACCAACAAAAATGGTACCTGAGGAAGCAAAGGAGAAAGTGAGACCCGTGCATCTCCTTTCCACCCAACCTAGTCTCTTGTGGGTACCATTATTAGCTAACCCGATCAGCCATAGAAGGCAGGCAATGGGACAACAGGGATCAGAGCAAGAGAGGGGAGAGGCAAGGATTGGGGAAGTAAAGACCGAGACCAGCACACCATCAGAAAAGGATAATAATAATAATAGAACAAGGATGCTGGTGAAGTGACTTAATCTGGTTTTTGAAATACTTTAACCTTGGAAGTGCGTTTAAAAAAAAAAAAGACATAGAGTAGATATTATAACCAAAATTCTGAAAGTAGCATTAGTCATTTACCATAAATACCATCCCTTCGGCCCAGTCCCCATGCCTCTTCGCGTATCTGCTATCTGCTCCTTGTCAACCTCCAGCTCTAGGAAGGGTGAGCCGATTACACGACACCTGAGCTAATCGGATTCTCTCTTCTTGGAACTGGCAGCCAGAGGCACTAGCCAAAGACATTACATCCATACTGACAAGAAGAGGGGGAAAGAGGGAAAATCTGACTCTCCAGCTCCCAGTGAAAGATCACGAGACAACCCCTTTATTCATGCTGGCTTGAGTGAGCTTGTTTTTGCTAACATTATCCCTAAGCTAGTTCGCTGTAAAAAACAGTATTTCAAAATTTCAGATGGAAGCTTTTCCTGTATGATTCCTGGGGTAACAGGTGTGAGATACATGTATGGGACATTTTATCATGATTTAGTATTGATAAGGTCCCAAGAACTCCATAGAGGGCTCACGGCATGGATCCGTACTGGATTCAGAATAAAGGAGCAATCAAAACAATGAGCTCAGAAGAACACAATGAGGTAAGAGTTAAGGTTACCAGCTGTCCCACAACCGAAGGAAAACATTCCCTAAGCCAGTTGTAAGAGAAAACACAGGTGCAAGGAAGATGTCCAGGCTGTAGGCGGAAATGTAGAAGATATTCAAAGGCAAATTTAAAGCAATATATATCTACTGAAAGCCCTACATCAGCCTTTTGTCCAATACACCAGGGCTACCCGGGGGCTATTGATTTATAATAAGTTCTTTCAACTGCAGCTTTTAATTCTCCATTTTTTTTTTTCTATTTTACTTCCCTGGAAATATCTTTCCCCTTCGTCTGCAGAGTTGAGATAGAATGGCTGAGCCCTCCGCGGCCATCACGTGGTGTCAGCAGGGAGCTGTTCAGAAACACATGTTGGTATTTGCGTAAAGCCGTGTGGGCTGAGGAACGTCAGGCGTGTCGACTTAATCCCTGAAAGGGCTTTCATTTAATTCTCTTTGGGGCTCAAATATGACCCAACTAATTTGTTTACTTTTATTTAACATTAAATTCTCCGTAGATATAAAACACTAAGAAATGTACTTTGTAAAGATCAAATCGAAAGGAAATTGTCGTTGGAAAGAGAAATTGGTCATGATGATGTGATGAAAGTTCGTATTTCTCTCGCAGCAAGTGGTGCACTATATACATTGCAGCAAGATATGTTGCATTTTGCTTCTGAAGCGCCCACATTTAAAATGTCCATCATCCAAATTCTGTTTCGGGACTAAAGAGCCTGGTTCGGGACTAAAAGGCTTAGCGTGTTTTCCAGTTGTAGGATAATCAATAGTGACTCCGTTAAACCAGGAAATTCTAAAGAATCATCCAACATAGCAGTTGCTGCAAAAATAAAGTTTAACACGACTGTAAAACAACAGCCTCACCCTCTTCCTGACTGCCCAGACATCTGAGGTAAACTTACCTCCTCTAGAATGCTGTTTACAAAGGCTTATGCTTAGGATGACGGACCTAGAGATCATCTGGTTGCTCCTTTTATGGATGAAGGAATAAATTTCCATAGACTTTGAAAGGAACAAGTGTTTTGAGTATCAAACTGAACATAATATATCCTAGAGCTGAACTTCTTCAAATATGCACGTCTGTTTTCATCCAAAAAAGGGAATGTTCTTTATATGCTGTGAACATTTGCCATAGACCCTCCACCTCTTTTCAAATTGAAGATCAGTTTGGAATGAGCATTCATTTAATAGAGAAGATCTCCTTTTAATCCCCCTGGATTACACAGACATTCCTAAAAGAACACTTGTAAAATTAAGTACTGTTCTTTTAAGAACTATATTGCTTTAATCAATCAAAGTACACATTTATTGCTTTTTTTTCCTGTTGTTAACAGGAAAAAAAAAGAGTTGTTTTTTTCTAGAAGATTTTCATATAGGAGTTTTGGAGTTAAAGATTCTCTCTTACCCTATCTGGATCACATTTTTACATGAAGCTATTTTTAGTAAACTGTAGTATTCTATGTAGTCTGTCAGGTATTTAAATCATCTTTCAACAGATGCCATTTCAAAATCATAGTTTTGTATACATTATCTCATCTGATTCTCACCAAAAAAAAGCCTTTGAAGTAGGATACTATTTTAATCTTTATATTTGCAGATGAGCAGAGTGAAATTTCACAAAGCTAAAGTAACAGACCGAGAGACCCTCAGAAATGATTGCATCATCAAGGCCCACGTCAGGATCCCTTGGTTGGGGAGGGACATGTAAAATTCAGGCACCTAGGCATTGCCCCAACAGTTCTGAAGCAGAATCTTTGGGAGCAGAGCCCAGAAACCACTGAGATAATCTGATCATATCTGAGTCCTAGGGCTCTGCAGGGGTGGTTCCAGGAGTGCTGTAGGAGTGACGAGAAAGCTTCATGAGGATTCCCCACTCCACTTTAAAATCTTGATGTATTAGGTTTCTATTTACAATTTCATTTGAAGGAAAAATGGGATGGATGTTCCACTGTCTTCAAAAAAAAAGAAAAAGGCACCTGCAGTTTTCAGATGAAGAACCCAGTCCCATAAAGGCCCAAGGTCAACCAGTTCATGAGGACAAATCCAAGTTCTGATGCTTGTTCCAGGGTTTTTTCCATTACATCACAGTGAATCTTCCTGCTGTCGAGATATGCTCTGGCCAGAGCCTTGGCTGATGCAGAAGATTTACAAATACCAGATGCGTTTACATAAATACAAAATTAGCACTTCAATGGAGCTTTTTCAAACCGGAGTATTATGGTTTTCACATGAACCACTCGGTTAATCAGGCAGGCTGCAGGAACTTGAAAGCAGGTAGAGAAGGACTTGGTGGTCTGGATCCCTGACCTCCACCTCCATCCATGGAAGCCCTGCTCTGGAAGGAGCTGGACCTCTTGCTGTATCTTTCCACTTGTCCTATTTCTCCGGCACTTCTGGGCTTTTGAAGGCCCAGAGTGGTGGGGGCAGCCCTCTCATTTTCAAAATTTTTCTTCATTCATTTTCTACAGCCTGTTTGGAAAAGCATGGTCCATGAATTTCAGTGAAAGGCCATAACTGCACCAGGGATAAGCTCAGCATTCAGGCTGCCTCTTCCAGGGATTCAAATCTAGGCAACTGAAAATTGTTAGCTAAGAGAAGGAAGTCCCAAGGAAAAGTCTGCTAAAAACAGTGGAGGAACCCCTGGTCTCAAAGCTCATCTGATAAGACTCACCAAATATTTCTACCTTTGTGTACATGCATTAATCAAAGTAAACAAACATGTGACAATTTGAGTTCCTTGTTTCTCTTAAAAAAAAAAAGTATTCTCTACCCAACCCACTCACCCTAGTGAAATTGTAAATAGAAACTCCTTAGATGTAGTGATGTGTAGCAACTGTATATGCTGAGATTTATGCAATGTGTCATATATAAACATACTGTAATAATATCCAGGTAAGAGATTCATAATAAATACCTCTGGAAACTATTTTAGACTGTAGTACTATATATATATATATATAATATATATACATATTATATATATTATATATATACTCACATACACACATACACACACACACATACATACACACACTATTACTTTTGACATCTTGGAATAATCAGGTGAGGTTCCCAATAACTATAATTTATGATAACTAGATGGACATGGTAATGTATAGGTATCCACTTGTCATTCCTGGTTAAATATGTGTATACGTTCATGTTTGTTCTAGAGACATAAGGAACTCTGCAACCACAGCTGGTACATGAGTTCACTGTGCCTACCTGAAACCAGGTGCATCAAGGTGGACACCTATGGGACCTGTGGGTGGATGGTTTCTGTTCCCCAAACAAAAAGTGGAGAGGAATAGTCATGATGTATTGGGAAGCCAGAGACTGGTGACCTTGTATACATCGAGGTCAAGAGGGAGCAAAAAATTTAAATAAACAAAAGAATCTGCTAGAAGGAAGAAAAGGGCCAAAACAGACACCTAGAGAGAAGCTAAAACTCCATGAATGAGATAAAAACTGAACAAACAAACAAAAACATGTGGTAAGTCTATTTTCAGTCTTTTGAGGAATCTCCATACTGTTTTCCATAACGGCTGCACCAAACTGCATTCCCACCAGCAGAGAAGGAGAGTTCCCTTTTCTCCACACCCTCTCCAGCATTTATTGTTCATGGAATTTTGAATGATGGCCATTCTGACTGATGTGAGGTGATACCTCATGGTAGTTTTGATTTGCATTTCTCTGATAATCAGCATATTGAGCATTTTTTCCTGTGCCTATTGGCCATTTGTATGTCTTCACTGGAGAATTGCTTGTTTAGTTCTTCAGCTCATTTTTGGATTGGGTTGTTGTTTATATATTCTGGAAATTAATCCCTTGTCAGTCTCATCTTTTGCAAATATATTCTCCCATTCTGTAGGTTGTCGTTTTATTTTACTTATGGTTTCCTTTGCTGTGCAAAAGCTTGTAATTTTAATTAGGTCCCGTTTGTTTATTTTTGCTTTTATTTCTATTGCCTGGGTAGACTGCCTGAGGAGAATATTGCTAAAATTTATGTCAGATAAGGTTTTGCCTATGTTCTCTTCTCAGAGGTTTATAGTATCTTGTCTTGTGTTTAAGTCTTTAAGCCATTTTGAGGTTTTTTTTGTTGTGTATGGTGTGAGAGTGTTCTAACTTCATTGACTTACATGCAGCTGTCCAGTTTTCCCAACATCATTTGCTGAAGAGACTGTCTTTACTCCATTGTACGTTCTTGCCTCCTTTGTCAAAGATTAATTGATCAAAAGCTTGTGGGTTTATTTCTGGGCTCTCTATTCTGTTCCATTGATCCATATGTCTGTTTTTGTACCATTACCATTCTGTTTTGATTACTGTAGTATAATCCAGCAATCCCACTCCTGAGTATATATCCAGAGGAAACCTCAACTCAAAAAGATACATGCACCCCAATGTTCACAGCAGTACTATTTACAGTGGCCGGGAATGGAAACAACCTAAATGTCCATTGACAGATGACTGGATAAAGAAGCTGTGGTATATTTATACAGTGGAATACTACTCAGCCATAAACAAGAATAAAATAATGCCATTTGCAGCAACATAGGTGGACCTGGAGAATGTCATTCTAAGTGAAGTAAGCCAGAAAGAAAAACAAAAATACCATATGATATCAGTTGTATGTGGGATCTAAAGAAAAAGACAAACAAACTTATTTACAAAACAGAAACAGACTCACAGACATAGAAAACACACTTATGGTTACCAGCAGGGAAGGGGATGGGAAGGGATAAATTGGGAGTTCAAGATTTGCAGATACTAATTAATACATAAAACAGATAAACAACAAGTTTATACTGTATAGCACAAGGAACTATATTCAATATCTTGTAATAATATGGCGAAAAGAACTTGAAAATGCATATATGAAAAAAAAAAGTTCCATGAGTGAGATCAAGAAAGAGCAGTTCCATTTTCAATGGCTTTCCTCTTCTAGTTCAGACCACATGCATTTTCCCAAAAAGCCACCATTGCATGGATTGTTAGAACAGTTCTCTATTCCTCCCAATAGAAGCAAAAATTCCTAAGTAAATATTCAGCAAGAAACATTGAATTTGTATTTTATTTCATAGAGAGCCTTAAATTTGAAAACCCCTGACTTTATGATGTTCAAATGATCTACCTAATACAAGTTTGTGTGTGTGGTTCTGTTGCTGTTAGGGCTATTAAAAAAAAGAAATAAAAATAAGTGGGCATGATGCTTATTTGTATTTTCAATTAATTAAAAATTATGTGGCATACAGTTTTTAATTATTCGACTATTTTATGATTTTCTTCCAATTGAATGAAGAATTTAAGGAATGTTACCAGTTTCACAAGTTGAGAGTTAGATAAAAGCTAAGAAGTATGTGAGATTTTACTAATTCTTTTCTTCTTTAACTTTCCACTAAGCTGATGTATCTCAAAAGAGTCTGCCCAATTTTTTTCAAAGTAAAATTACCTCTGGACTCTGACCATGCATTTTTCAAGCATGGATAATTTAAATCTAAAAGAGATTATTTCAGAAAGCTTTGAACAATGGAAAGGAATGGCTTATAATGAAAATTACTTTCTCCGTCTAACACAGCATCGTATTGTAATAAGGGATTCTCATATACTCGGATGTAGCTATTTCCTCACACGGTCTTACATGAAATAGAATCTAAATAGGAGCCATTATGGTTCCAGGGACTGGGCACTGAAACAGGAGTCAGAACTCAGGATCCAGCCTTGGTTCTGCTTCTAACATGATACATGAGCTGGACCATAGTCACCTTCTCCACCTAGTTCTGTTTTTTTCTCTGAAAAACATGGACTTCAACTAAATCAGATATCCCTTATTACACTGAAGGGCTACTTGCCTTTTATCTGAAAATTTCTGGAAGCTCATTTAGAGATAGGAGTGACACTAAATATACCACATAGAGTAGCTAAGCTTTGTAATTACCTGTATTCCTTTTCTATAACATGGGTACGGTGGGAACAACCTGCTTAGACAGCCACAAGAAAATGACTCTGTATCTACTAAATAGGGACTGCTATACTAAATGATCTCTAAGGCCAATTTCTGCACAAAAAGAATATGATTCTCATTCCAAATAGACAAAGTGTATCATTGCTGTCCCTACCAAGTGATACACAGGATAGAAATTGGAGCTTTGGCCAACCGAATGTTAGAGCAAAAATTTTTCAGTACCCGATAAAATGGCAAGTAGCATGGTGGGTGGCTCTCTCACCTGAACTTAAACCTAGAGAGATACCAACATACAATATCTGAAGGCAAAGAGCATAGAATGTTGGTAATGATAAACCAGGGTAGTTGGTGGGCAGAAGTACTTGTTTAATTCAGGAAGAAGATAGGCTATAGAAACTTTAAAATGAATAAGGAAAATAAATTTAGGCATGAGCCCTAATAGGTTAGGAGGAGTCTGCCAAAAAATAAAAATAAAAGAGTAACTTTAAAGTCAGTGACTAGAAGACAGAAAGGAAAACAAAATAGAAGCAAACATAGAATATATACAGTAACATGAAAGAACATATATTTCAGCAGTAACTACAATAAATGTAATTTTTTTTAAATTCACAGATCAAAAGAAAGACTTTTAGATTGGACTAAAAAGGACAAGTTCCAGCAATACATCCAACATGGGAGGCACATTAAGAGTAGCAGAATATAGAAAAGCTGAAAATGATAAAATGGGGGAGGGTGGTAATGCATCAAATAAAGATGTAAGGTGTAATCTGAACTTTGTTTCAGCTCCAACGTGTGAAGTCATGTCCTCGCAACAACCAAAAGGTGAACAAACAGAAAATCAGTGACTTTTCTTGAATAAATTAGAGAACTGAGTTTGCAGGGCAAACTGCCATCTCAAAATCTAGGAAGACAGGCAAACCCAGAGAGTCACAGCCAAGATCTGCTCACCTGGAACAGAGCTGTGGAAGCTAAAAACTGATAGGAACACTTAAGTGGTAATTTTGATTAATTTCTGAACGTTGAGTGTGTACTAGTTTAAGAATGAAAGAATCCTAGAGCCACATGGTCTTTATCTCCAGGAATCCCACCAGGTTCTCAAGGTGAAGATCCAAGTAAGATCCCCTCGTGGTTCTCAGGGAAATGGAGGAGTAATCCTTGGTTAATACACCCAGAGCCTTCTCTATTTAAAATAAAATCCTACTTTCCAGGAAGAAATACTTTAGCAGAGCCTGTGAAATAGCTGTAGGGGGAGGATGGTCCTCTCACTCCGGTCTTCCTGTCTCACCTAACCCGAGTGGGGAGCTATACAGGAAGAAATGCTTGTGAAGGTCACAAACCAAAGACACTGGTTCACCAAAAGACTGAGACTTAATTGGAGTGTTACAGAATACTCTTCCACCCCTGTACCTTACAACCATACCAGTAAGGTTCCAGGATCATAATAGTAGATTACAGCTGAAAGAAACAGATTCTTTCTGAGGAGGAATACTAAAGGAAACCAAAAGTCAAAAGAAGAGACAAAACCAAGATATAGAGGAATTTGCAGGCTCTGACACCAATACCTGCAGAAAACGTTAAATAAAGCCTAACTCCTAACCAGATGAACATATATTCTTAAACTGGAAGCCTTTTTACCTGTTTCTATAACCAGTTACATGTCCAGCTTTCAATCAAAAAAAATATATAAGACATATCAAAAAGTAAGAAAAATACAATCCAAAGAGACAAGCAATCATTAGAAGAATGAGATATGACACATATTTTGGGATTATCTGAAAGGGAATTTTAAAAGTCTGTAAATAATATGTAAAGGGCTATCATTAACAAAAAAAAAGCAGAAAACGTGCAAGAATAGAAGAATAATGCAAGAAGAGAGATGGAAATTCTCAGAAAAAAATCAAAAGTAAATGCTGGATATCAAAAACACTGTAACAGAAATGAAAAATTCCTTTGATGAGTCCATCAAAGTCTACCCATCAGCAGACTGGACACAGCCAAGGGAAGAATCAGTGAGCTTGAATATATGCTAATAGAAACTTCACAAACTAAAATGCAAAGAGAAAAATGAACAATAAAAAAAGAAAATATCCAAGAACTTTGGAAAAATTATTTTTGAAACACTGATTATCAGAATAAGAACAAGAAGAAAAAAAGGAAAAGAAATATTTGAAGTAATAATGGCTAAGAATGTTCCAAAATTAATGACAGACACCAAGGCACAGATCTATAATGCTCAGAAAATGCAAAAGAGAATAAATACCAAAAAATTCAAAAATACACCTATACATATATTTAATTATAGAAAAAATAAAAACAGAGAAAACAATCATGAAAGAAGCCATGTCAAAAACATGTTATCTGTGGAGCAATAAGGATAAGAACTTCCCCAGACTTCTTATCAGAAACCATGTAAGCAGGAAGAGATTGGAAAAGAATATCTAAAATGTTGGAAAAACCCATCAACCTAAGATTCTATATTCATCAAAATTGTCTTTCAAAAGTGAAGGAGAAATAAATACTTTCTTAAATAAAGATTCAGGGAATTCATTGCCAGCAGAACTGCCCTGTAAGAAATGTTAAAAGATTTTCTTCATGCAGAAGGAAACCTGGATTTATATAAATAAAGATCATCAGAGAAGAAATAAAGGTAAAATAAGGTATTTTTATTATTATTATTAGTTGATCTGAAAATAACTTTAAAGTAATAATATAACAATGTGTTGGGTGACTATAGCATATATATAAGTGAAATGAGTGATCACAATGTTATAGAAAGACAACAAAGAGGAACAGAAATACTCTAAGATGCCTGCATTATACATGAAGCAAAATAGTGTTATTTGAAGATGGATTTAGAATAGTTTAAAATGAATATTATAAATTCTAGGCATCCACTAAAAATTTTTTCGAGAAAAATAGTGTAATGCTGAGAGGAGATAAAATGGGATCATATAAAATACTCAATCAAAAACAGAAGGAATAAAAAGACAGTTCTGGCAACAAATATAAAACAGTTTAAAACATTAATATTAACCCAAATATATCACTTTAAATATGCATGGTCTAAGTGCACTAATTAAATGACAGAGACTATCAGAGTAGATTAAAAAAACAAGATGCAATTGTAGTTATCTGCAAGAAACACACTTTAAATATAAAGACACAATCAAATTAAAAGCAAAGGGGAAAAAAACTAATTAATAGGAAGTTGGAGTAGCAACATTAATTTCAGACAGAGTAGACTTCAATACAAGGAAACTTATCAGAAATAAAAAGCAGAATTACATAATAGGAAAGGATTAATACTACAAAAAGACATCACTTCTAAACATATATTCACCTAAACACAAAATGTCAAAATACGTGAGATTAAAAACTGATAGAACTGAAAGGAGAAATAGAAAATGCACAGTTATAGTTGGAGAGCTCAACACCTCCCTCTCAATAATTGATAGATCAAGCAGGCAGAAAATCAGTAAAGATACAGTTGTCTTGAACAGCACTATCAATCAACTTGATCTAACTGACGTTTATAGATCACTCTGTCCAACACCATCAGTTAACACATTCCTCTCAGGCTCACATGAAACACCACGATAAATGACATTCTGGCTATAAAATATACCTTAGCAAATTTGAAAGAATAGAAATCATATAAAGCATGTCCTCAGACCACAATAAAATTAAACTAAAAATCAAAGAAAGATATCTGGAATATCTCAAAATATATGGAAATTAAACACCACACTTTAAGATAGTACCTGGGTTAAAAACTTCTCAAGAGAATTGAACTAAATGAAAGTGAAAATGAAACTTTTGTAAAAATCTGTGGAATGCAGTAAAGGCAGTGCTTAGAGGGAAATCAATAGCATTAAATGCATACATTTTTATAAATAAAGAAAAATTTTAAATCCATAAACTAAACTTCCACCATAGAAAAATGGAGAAAGAATATTTAAGCCTAAAGCCAGCAAAAGAAAAGGAATGATAAAAGTAGAGCCAGATTCTATAAAACTGAAAACAAGAAAAGAGTAGAGAAAATCAATGAAACCAACAGCTGGTTCTTCAAAATGATGAGTGAAATTAATAAACCTCTAGTCAGACTAACCAAGAAGAAGGCAAAGACACAAATGACCAATGTCAAAAATGAAAGAGGGATCATCATTACTAATCCCATAGCCATTGAGAGGATAATAAAGAAATATTATGAGTAACAAACTTGATGATTTAGATGAAATGGAGCAATTCTTGCAAAGACACAAGCAACTAAAACCCACACAAGGAGAAGTAGCCTTAATATATATATATATATTATATATAATATATTTAATTAATATTTCATAGCCTCCCCAGAAAGAAAATACCTGGTCCAGATGGTTTCAGTGGTGAACTTTACAAAATATTCAAGAAAGAAAGGATATCAATTCTCCACAATCTCTTCAAGAAGATAGAAGCAGAAACAATACTTCCTAATTCATTTTTTTGAAACCAGTGTTACCGTACTACCAAAGTCAGATACAGACAAAACAAAAAACAAAAAACGGACCATGTCTTTCAGAAACACAGATGGAAGAATCCTTAACAAAATATTACCAAACTGAATCCAACAATGTGTACAAAAAGTTACATACCACAACTAAATGATACTTACTCCAGGCATACAAGGCTGGCTCCACATTTAAAAATAAATCAGTGTAGTCAATTACATCAGTAGATTAAAGAACAATCATATTATCATATCAATTGATACAGAAAAATTACTTGACAAAATCCAACATCTATACGTGATTTAAAAAACTTCAAGCAAAGTGATAATAAAGGAAAATTCCTCAACTTGATAACAAATATCTATTAAAAACCTATAGCTAACATTACACTTAATGGTGGGAAATTGGATGCGTTCCTCCTAAGATAAGAACAAAAGAAGTATGTCCTCTCTCCCACTCCTATTCAATGTTGCACTGGAACTGAGCAATAAAATAAGAAAAAAAAGAGTCATAGCGATTGAAAATGAAGAAATAAAACTCTCTGTTTACAGATGACATCATTGTCTACATAGAAAATCCCAAAGCGCAACAATAAGAAAAATCTCTTGGAACTAATAAGTGAGCATGGCAAAGTTGCAGGACACGTGGTTAATACAAAATAGTTAATAAAATGCCAACTGAGTTCCTATATACTAACAATGAATTTGAACATTTTATTCAAAAGCATTTATGATAGCACCTAACAAACTGAAATACTAAGGTATAAATCTAAAAATAAATGTACAGAATGTATATATGAAAAACTACAAAATATAAAAAATTACTACTGATAAAAGAAATCAAAGAAGCCCTAAAAAACGGAGGAAGATATTCTGTGTTCATGGATTTGAAGACTCAGTATTATTAAGACGTCAATTCTTCACAACTTGATTTATTGATTTAGTGCAATCCTAATTAAAATCTCATCAATCTATTTCATAGAGAGTAGACAAATTGATTCTACAGTTTATCAGGCAGGACAAAGAATGGCAAACCACGTGAGCCAGATTTTCTCATTGCCAGAGTTACAGATAAGCAGGGGGAGAACTCTAGAATGACTGGTGTAATGCACTAGAGTTGGAGACATCAATATGAACTCATATTTAGCTGAATATAGATACAGATGGTAACATAGAAATATTTATTGTTATGCATATATATATGGTTACTATACTCACATATATTTTCTTGCTTTGTCCACTGAGCGGTCCTAGAAGCAATGACACCCATTAGCAACAAGAACACCTAGGACCAAAATCTTGGTTTCTAATACCATTCTCCAATTAAAGAAACCAGCGTTCCTTGGAGAAATGGTTGATTCTAGGACTGGATCAAGAAATCTGCAAGATGAGCCTGAAATATCTTTCAGCAGTAGAAAATAAGAAAATACTTAAAAAAAAAAAAAAAAAAAAAAAAAGACCTTCGTTGATAAGATACAGCAAAGGAATACAGGAGCCAACTGAAAGGGTTCCCAAAGGCCAGAGTTAGAATAACTTTAGTAACAAAATGAAGTAGTATTGGATTATAACCCAAAGTATATATATACTTGAGTCCATACTGACATAAATAAATAACTGAATAAATAAATGCGGAGAATAGATAAGTCTCCCATGCAGAACTCCAAATAATTTACGTTGATACTCCACCCTTAAGGAAGTGGAGCATAACTCTCTACCCCTTAAGTGTGCGCTGTGCATAGAGGGTACAGTAGGGAAAGAGAGAAAAGGGTAACTTCACAATGGAGAAACTTGACAAGCACTATTTCAAGACAGTTGGTCAAGGTTAATATCCACACTGATGGGTTATACTGATAAAATGTCCCCTTGATATGATGCGAGGAGAATGCCACTTTACCTCTGTGTCTTCCTCTCAGACACACATTCTAGTTTTTAGTAAGTATAAACAATGCTGCAACAAACATCCTTGTAAATTGTAAATTCATACAAATTTGTACTTCTATTTTTATGGGCAAGATTTTACTTTTATTTCTATAATAAAGATTCTGGAAGCAGAAGCACTGAGTAGAAGAGAATATGTATTTTTTTTCCAGTTTTCCTGGGAAATAATTGACATACACTGCAATTTAAGTTTAAAGTGTACAGCATGATGGTTTGATTGACATATATTGTAAAATGACTACCACAATAGTTTAGTTAACATCCATCATCTCATATGGATAGAATAAAAAGAAAAAAGATCTCACCTTGTGATGAGAACTTGTAGGATCTATTCTCTGAACAGCTTTCCTATATATCATAACTGTAGTCATCATGTTCAATATTATATCCCTAGTACTTAGTTATCTTAAAACTGGAAGCTTATAGCTTTTGACCGCTTTTCTTCAATTTCAGCTCTCCCCACTCCCTGCCTCTGGTAACCACATATCTGATCTCTGTTTCATGAGTTTGGTGTTCTTGGATTTTTTGTTCATTTGCTTTTCAGATTCAACATATAAATGAGATTATACAGCATTTGTCTTTCTCTGTCTGACATTTCATTTAGCACAATGTCTTCAAGGTCCATCCATGTTGTCACAAATGATAGGATTTTCTCATCTTTTGTTGCTGAATTATATATTTATACCACAACTTCTTTATCCATTCATCCACCAATGGACAGTTAGGTTGTTGCCATGTCTTGGCTATTGTAAATAATGTGTCTCTGAACTCAGGGGTACAGATATTTTTCCGAGTTAGTGTTTTCATTTTTAAAAATACATTCCCAGTAGTAAAATTGCTGGATTATATGGTAATATTTTTAATTTTTTTAGGCACTTCCATACTGTTTCCCAAGGTGGCTGTGCCAATTTACAACCCCACCAAGATTGCACAGGCTTCCCTCTACTCCGCATCCACCCAACTTTTGCTATCTCTCGTCTTTTTGATAATAGCCATTCTAACAGACACGAAGTGATGTCTCATTTTGGTTTTAATTTGCATTTCTATAATGACTAGTGATGTTAAACATCTTTTCATGTAATTATTGACCATTCATATGTCTTGTTGGAAAAATATCTATTCATATCCTTTGCCCATTTTTTAATTGTATTACTTGGGTGTTATTTTTTTTCTTTCAAGTCGCATGAGTTCTTTATATATTTTGGATATTAACCCTTTATCAGATATATGCTTTGCAAATATTTTTCCCCTTCTGCAGGTTGTCTTTTCAGTTTGTTGATGATCTCTTTGGCTGTGCAAAAGCTTTTTAGTTTGATGTAGTCCTACTTGTTTATTTTTTATTTTGTTGCTTGTGCTTTCGGTGTGTTTTCCAAAAATTCACTACAAAGACCATGTCAAGGAATTTTTGTTCTGTGTTTTCGTCTAACAGTTTCATGATTTCAGACCTTACATTTAAGTCTTTAATCCATTTTGAGTTAATCTCTGTGAGAGGTGTAAGATAGGGTCAAGTATCATTCTTTTATGTGAGAATATCCAGTTTTCCCGGGAAAATTTTTTTAAGAGACTGTCTTGTCTCCATTGAACATTCTTGGCTCCTTTGTCAAATATTAGTTGACTGAGAGAAGATTTGTTTTTAGTTTCCATAGACATTGCCATATTTCTTTCCCAAAATTCTACACATTGTAACATTCCCACCACCAAAATGTATCATACTGCTCTTTCCTCTGTATCCCTGTCCAATGAGTATAATGTATATTTCATTGTCTCTTTAATGTGGCTTTCTCTGTCTTCTTGAATGTACACAACTATTCACATTTGTTGGCTATTTAAATTTGTCATTTTCTGAATTATCTATTAATATCTTACATCTATTTTTTAATTGAAGTATAGTCAATTATAATGTGTCAATTTCTAGTGTACAGCATATTGTCCCAGTCATGCACATATATACATATATTTGTTTTCATATTCTTTTTTGCTAAAGGTTATTATAAGGTATTGAATATAGTTCCTTGTGCTATTCAGAAGAAATTTTTTATCTATTTTTATATATAGTAGATAACATTTGCAAATCTCAAACTCCCATTTATCCCTTCCCACCCCTTTTCCCCAGTAACCATAAGATTGTTTACTATGTCTGTGAGTCTGTTTCTTTTGTAGATGAGTTCATTAGTATCCTCTTTTTTCTTTCTTTTTTAGATTCCACATACAAGTGTTATCATATGGTATTTTTCTTTATCTCTCTGGCTTACTTCACTTAGAATGACAATCTCTAGGTCCATTCATGTTGCTGCAAATGGCATTATTTTATTCCTTTTTATTGCTGAGTAGTATTCCATTGTATAAATATACCACAACTTCTTTATCCAGACATCTGTTGATGGTCATTTAGGTTATTCCTTGTCTTGGCTACTGTAAATAGTACTGCTATGAACATTGGGGTGCATGTATCTTTTTGAATTAGAGTCCCCTCCAGATATATGCCCAGGAGTAGGATTGCTGGATCATATGGTAAGCCTATTTTTAGTCTTTTGAGGAATCTTCATATTGTTTTCCATATGGCTGCACCAAACTACATTCCCACCCATGGTGCAGGAGGGTTCCCTTTTCCCCACACCCTCTCCAACATTTATCATTTGTGGACTTTTGAATGATGGCCATTCTGACTGGTGTGAGGTGATACCTCATTATAGTTTTGATTTGCATTTCTCTGACAATTAGCAATATTGAGCATTTTTTCATGTGCCTATTGACCATTTGTATGTCTTCACTGGAGAATTGCTTGTTTAGCTCTTCAGCTCATTTTTGGATTGGGTTGTTTGTTTTTTTCTTATTAAGTTGTATGAGCTATTTATATATTCTGGAAATCAAGCCTTTGTCAGTTCCATCATTTGCAAATATTTTCTCCCATTCTGCAAGTTGTCATTTTGTTTTGCCTATGATTCCCTTTGCTATGCAAAAGCTTATAAGTTTAATTAGGTCTCATTTGTTTATTTTTGCTTTTATTTCTATTGCCTGGGTAGAGTGCTCTAGAAGAACATGGCTAAGATTATGTTAGAGAAATTTTTCCTATGTTTTCTTCTAAGAGTTTTATAATGTCTTGTCTTACATTTAAGTCTTTAATCCATTTTTAATTGAATTGTTTATTTTGAGTAATGTAGAAATTAATACTTTGTCATCTGAGTTACAAATGTATTTTTCTTGTTCCATCATTGCCTATTGATACTTTACAGAATGTTTTGCCATACAAAATTTTAAATTTCTATGTAGTCAGTTATTTCTATCTCCTATTTTATAGCCTATAGATTTCCAGTATTGCTAGGAAGATCTCAGTTAATCCATCTGTTCTGCATTTATTCTCATAGATTTTTGGCCAAGTTTTTTTTTTATTATTATTTCTAAGCTCTTATTTGTCTGGAGTTTTTTATTTTGTATAAGAGGGCATATTTTCCTTTCTTTCCATATGAATAGCTAGTTGGCCGTTAGGTCAGTTTCAGAAAAAAAGGGAAAACAAAGAGCAAGGACTTAATCTCACAGATATTAAAGCATGCCACAAGCTACAATAATTTGAAGCAGTGTGGCATAGGTACAAAAACAGACAGATCAAGGGAACAAAACAGAGTGCTTAAAATATATATGTGACCTGCTGTACTATTAAGTTGACACCAAAAATAACTGAGAAATGATGAAAGATGGCTTATTTAGTAGATGGTCTTGAAAAAACTAGTTTACATGGAGAAAGGCAAAATTAAAAGCAAATATTTATTTCAAATGGAGTTAAAAAGACAAAGCAAATAGAAGAAAGTATAGGGGAACATCTTGGTGATCAGGGGCAAAAAATACATGTATATATAAAATGTATATAAATATATGTCGCTATTTCTATATGTGTAAATGTACATATTTAGAAAGTTGAATAACACCAAGTTTTGAAGAGAATATGGACAAATAAGAGCTTTTATACAGAACTGATGGGAGTGGTTAAGTGTAAGATCTTTCTGCAAAGTAGTTTATACTTAGTGAAATTATGAATTTTCGTATCTTAATCTCACTGTAATAGGAACTTCCCCAAAAAACTCTTGAAAGTCCAACAAAATACATGTGCAATCAAGAGGTTTGTCATTGTTGGTAGGATTTGGCACTGCTTTATATATTTATCACTAGAAGAATAGATAAATACAGTAACAGTGAATGCATGTAATGAAATACTACAAAGCGGATGTAATGCATTAGATATACATGGGCCATGTGGCATGAGAATAACTTGAAAAAAACAAAATTAGATTATTAGCTAGTTACTAGTACAAACAACTAATACTAGTTACAAACAGCTTAACTATATATATAATGAATTTATATCATGTATATATATATACACACACCAAAAATACTATATATTTTATACACACAAGAACATGTATTGAAAGTATTAGATTGGTTGTGTATGGAGGTGAAAAGAATGGAGATCAAGGATACAGCAGAAAATAAAGTGAAACAAGAAAGCCCCCTTGCTTAGAAGAATGTGATGATGTGCTACACACTGAGGTGTTGAGTAATAGTTCTTTTCAGATGGCAGAAGCAGATACTCCTGTCCTTCTCAAAGTCTGCTGGTGTAGCTCTTTCTTAGGTTATGTGGGCTCTCCAGCTTCCCCCCAAAATATTTTGTTGATTAAATTAGTCTGTGTTGTTTTCTGTTGGCCTGTCTAAAAGTAATATGCTAATTACAATAAATTTCCAACATGCAATATTCAGACTTTTTTTCATGGTGCTTTGGAATGTGCCTGGGCATTGGAGGGGGTTGATCTGGATGACCTATGTTTCTTAAAATGGATTTCCATAAAACTGTGATTTAAAAAAAAAAAAAAAAAAGCTTTTCATTCTGTTGCAGAGAATTCAAGTCCATTACACTGATGGGTCATTCCAAAAGAGACATTTCAGTGTGTTAAAGTTTGGAGGCATTTTGAGCAGGTTGAACACTAGGAGACAGGAATCACTTAAATATAAATGAGTCTGACATTACCCTCTCATTGCTCTCCCCTCGGTGACCACCGCTCCCACCTCCCTCCTCATTGGAAGGAAAATATAAATGACAATAGACAGCCTGGTGGTGGTAATGTAGACATGATATGCAATATTTATTGGATGCCTGTATATTTCCTTGGGAATTTGTTTTAAACACAATCTCTTTTTTCCACTATTGAATCAGTGCCCATGTGGAGTCTGCTATAGAATTAATAAAGTGAATAAACATGCTAAGTAAAATACAGCTTTAGACACATAAATCATTGTAGCTCAAATGCACACACTGCTTGTGTTTCATGGAACTCAAAACATTTTCAAACATGTGATCTCAGTTAGTTCATAACATCCCCATGAGATAGGTAGACAACCTGTGGGATGCAGTACCTCTTCCCTGGATGTCTTGAACATTCTGTGCACACTTTCTCCTTCCTCCTCAAATTCTTATGAGGCAGCAAGAAGGCAAGGACTAGCCTCCTTGCTTTAGAGTGATGAAAGGGGTCCTTAAGAGCGACCGTGATTTTCCTGCTGTCAAACAGCAATTTGGCCACAGAGGTAGATGTTGTGGGACCCAAAACATGTCCCATCAAAATCACCACCAGGAAATGAGAAGGAAGATGCTTAGATGGAAAGGAACAAAGAGTGAGACAGAAGAGGGGAGGAAAGGGATGGTCGCCGCAGCCTGGCTTCCCACCCTCTCCCTTACCAGGGTTCTCCATCATTTAGAGGACAGAGATGCTGCTGTCACTTCTAACATCATTTTCACTCCACTTGGAAGGCACAGTGTCAATAAATATAATTGTCCACGGGCAACTCGGGGCCAGGTGTGGTGTCTAAGTCCATTTCCGTCATTTGTCTAAGTCCATTCCACTCCACCATTCTGCATCAGTCGTATCACTTCCCAATCACCTTTTCCCAGCCTTTAGATGAGAGACCTTTCACATTTAAAGTCTTCTTCTGAAAGGTGTGATTTCTGATTGGAATTTCGAAAGAAAAGGCCAGAATGAGCGGGGATAAACTGAGCCAAGTTCCTTCCAGCTTGTGTCCCATTCTTCTGGTCAGAGGGATCAGAGACTGATGGCAGAGGAGGAAAGAAACCAAAATAAGTTTTCTTTCACCTTCACTGATAACAAGTCCAAAGTCAAGTACATCATCCTGGTGTCGCTGAACCACTCACCTCAAATATCTAGAAGATTTTGCCCTCTGCTCCCTCTGCTGCTTTGCAGTGGTCTCCATCCCACCCTATCCTGCAATATCTTACTTGGCACCTACAATTTTGGGCAATAAGAAGGGTATGCGATTGGTGTTTTTTAAAGTCATTTTTGCTAACATTTGAGGGTGAGGAAAAACAGTCAACAAATAAGAAGAAAACCTTTTTGCTTCAAGTAAGTGCGTAAACTCCCTGCACAAAACAAAATGGAAACACTCTCATGCAAGCTAAGACAACGTCATGTTTTCAGGAGAAGAAATGAATTTAATTTCTTCTGAATGAACTTTCTTCTCTTTCCTTCCTCTTGCACCAGATAAATATGGGAAGGAGCAAGGGTGGGGGAAGGAGAGAATGAGATGGGATTGTATCATCACCCTAAGGGGTAAATCAGACCTGACTTGACGTTTGTTTTGTGTAGTAGAAGGCAGGAGAAGATGACCAGGGCTTACTGTGATAGAAATGACTGCCCATCTCCAGTGTGGATTGCCTGTTGTCTGTGGTTTGTCAATGCAGGAGTGAAATACTTGAATCTACAGGTGTTCTCAGTGGAAGCAACAAATACCAGCTATAATCTTAAGATCTCGTGGTATTTTCTTCCATCAAAATTTGAATTGTTTCCAAGGACACCGGAGCTCAGAATATCACTCTTTTCCCAAAAGCAAAGCTAGCACATCTTTTAAATGACTTCTCTTAATCCTCCCAGCAGTTACTCCAAATCATGAAGGAAATTTTGTGCCCACTAACTTCTCATACTCTTAATAAAGAGAAATGAATGATGTAGAGATTTTTATGAAGTGCTTTTGAGCTAAACCATCACCAAATCCTTTTCTGTGACTTTTTTATTTTATTTATTTGTACCAACAAATATCCTAGCAAAACGAAGATAAGAAAAGTGATCGACCATAATAGAAGCAAAACAAACTTCGTGTGGATCTGGGAAAAACTCTGCTGAATGAGAAAAATGGCCACTTGTCAATATGGAAGTTATCTCGGTGAATCACGTACCCATTTCTGCTTCGGAAACACGTCACGTGGGCTAGCTTGTGCTAGGACGGGGAAGAGCCTCTCTAAATAAAGATGGAACAACAGCAAACAGCTCCTGCTAGCCGGCTAGTGTGTCTCTAAGTGCATTTCTACCTGGTTTTGCCTGTAAAGAAAAGAGAACATTTTTAACTGAGCAACCAAGCAACAAATACACTGTTAGTCGTTATGGAAAACCTTGTTGGGGTGGACTTTTGAATCAGAAACTAACCTGAAATCAGAGAAACTGGGAAATCTGAATATCTTCAAGCCAATTGGGTTTGACTGTATAAAGCATATTGTTTTTACTCCACTGAGATCACCTCAAAAATCCTCTACCATTTCTTACCACCCCCCCACCCCCTAGACAGGCCCCTCTTGACTCCAATGGCCAGGGCCCCAGACTCTCCTCAAAGGCCAGTCCTCAGGCCACTGGAAGCAATGCTTTGCCCAAATAAAGTAGAAGAAAGTTTTGGGGGTGCATTCCCCTTGCCTTCCTGTTTCCCCCACCCTCACCACTGCCCTTAGCAAATGTCTAGCTGATACCGAACTAGACCACCCAGATTTTTACCTTGGGTAAGGTGTACCAGATACTGCAGAGCTCCCCTTTGGGGCTGGGGCCAAGGCAGACACTGCCTGAAACCCTGCCTTGGCTTGCCCGGCCCCCTCCCCTGCCCGCTGCCTTGCCAGCTTCTCCCAAAAGTCCCTCCTTAATAAATCACTTGGCCACAAACACTCTTCTCTGAGCCCATTTCTGGAAAAACTAACCTAAGAGAGTAGCTCAAACCACTATTAAAACGATGCCATCTGCGTTCCCTACTAATCTACAATTGGTAGTATATGTGTATATGGAATATTCAAAACCAGAATGTTCTCTGAATTAGTTTATGTTAGCCAACTAAAATTTCACATAGTCTATTCATTAACTCCATAAACCTCTCCTTCAAAGAGAATCTAAGACTGAACATTATCTGGCTGAATGTGAATATTAAGTGGAAAATCAAAAGAGTGCAAATTAATAATACAGATTTAAACATCGTATTTTGTTTGCAGCAGTTTTGAAGAGACTTTATGAAAAAAAAAGAGTAAGTCAAATTCCTTTCAAGTGATATATATTTTTTAATAATCTATAAATTATTGCTTTAGGCCCCTTGAAAGACATTTGGCTACTTTCAGATTAATATGACAGTTGATCAGCTAATAGGATTTAATTTTGATAGAGGACAAACTATGAAAATGTTAGGGAGAAAGTCATGATAAATCAGGAGCATTTTTGAAAATGAGGAGTAAATGTTTTTTGACTCACTTCCAACTCATTAAAATCTTTTTGAATCCAATCTAAATCCTTGCTTCAGAACCTTAATAGCCTTTAGTCAGAAAATTGAATTAACTTTTGAATTTAACTTGTTAAGGTCAAAAGGAACATACTTCTAATGACATAGGAAATTAAATATGTGCTATTTCATCTTCCATTGTTTAATGCATAATATATCATTTATTTGAAAAATGGGAAAAAACCCTTTTTCATGCAAAAGAGTGCCCATTTTTTTAACTAGAAAAATATGGTTGTGTTCCTCTTAGATTAATTCTGTCTCCTTTCTTTGAAAACCAGAGAAATATCCATGTTTAATATGGGTTACATTTTGAAAAAATAGGTAATCTAATCTACAGGCAAGAGTAAATTTGTGAACAGAAGCAGTAGGCATGCCTTAAAGTAAATCCAGAATGTCCACCCATTCATTCATTCCAGAAATATTTACTGAGCACTTAATATGTATCAAACACATATATGGTCCCTGCTTTCATGGAATTTGGTCTAGAGAGTGTTTTTTTTCCCCAGTTTTTTAATCATCCTTTACTTCTTTTCAGTATTTAACATTGTTCCCCAATCCATTCCTCTTGAAACATTCTTCTCACTAATGTCTAGAGAGAGAGAGAAAGAGTGCCGAATCCTAACCACTAGACCACCAGGGAGCTAATGCCTAGAGAGATTCTAGACCTCTGAAGTGTTCATCACTGCCTTATTTCCTCCCATTTTTCCTAGTATTCTTCTATTCCCTTCTTTTGTTCCTCTCCAACTGTTGATTTTCGCCGAGGGTCAGTTCATCTCTGGCTGTTTACTGCGCTTCATCTTTCCCCTACAAGCTGCTGGCACCAAGTAGTCATTTTCACTCTAGACTAATCTATGCTCTATATGCATATTTTCAGGCAGTCCACTGCTCCACCTGGACCACCCAGATACCTCAAACTCATGGTGTCCTCCTTCCTCTCACCAAAAAGAATGCAAAGGAAAAAATTCTCCTTCCTTGTCTTCCCAAGCCCCATATAGTACAATATCCATTAATGACAAAACCTGGCTGCCTTGGATCAGAAAACCTCTTATCTGGACTACTTTAATAGTCCTCAGCTGGTCTTTTGTTCTCCAATCTCTCTTCCCACCTTCCTGTCAAGTCAAAATTCATATCATACCACCAAAATTATCAGTTATAAACCAGTTATGAACCATGTTAATCATCACTCCAAAATCCTCATAGACCCTTGTTAATCATAGCACAAAATCCAAGCTTCTAAATATGGTAGACAACAGTTCCAATCACATTTCAATCTGCTTTTTAAGATGTATCTTCATTCATCCAGCATGTCCTGGACTGTCATCATTCCTTGAAGTCACAGGCATTGTCAAGCCTCTGTGTTTTTGTCCCTGTAGTTCTCTCTGTCTGCAGTGCTTCCCTACACCACTTTGTATAACTGAGAGCATCTTAAAAATACGTACTGACTTTTATTCATTTTTGTACCTTCAGAGCCTAGCCGAGTGCTTGGATTCTCATCAATGTTCACTTTATGTTGAATTCAAAACCCTTTATAATATGATTCTCACTTTCCCCTTCTGTCTCATCTCTAGCTTTTCACCCAAATCAACCAATTTCCTAATCGTATAAACTATGCATCATGACTCAACATATCATGCTTTTTCATGCTTCAGGCTCTTTGTTAAAAGCCTATTCATCCTCCAAGAATCAACTCAGTGTAGACTAATCTTCTACACTCTAGGGGCATATTTTCATTTGTTCTGTGAAGGTTTCCCTATATATCTTGGTCTCTCCTATTGAATCATAAGGTATTTATCTTGTCTCGTTTATATCTCCAGCACCAAGCCTATTGTCAAGTACCCAGCATATGTCTAACTTTTTGAATTGAATTAAATTGAATGGAATATGAGACCAGATGAGTTGGGGCATTGGATTCCCTCACAGCACATGGTTCATAACTTTGGCTGACATTAGAATATCATGGGGAGCTTTTTAAATATACCAATGCCCCTGTCCCAGTCTCCACATAATCTCATTTAATTGATCTGGGAGGAATCTAGCACTATGTTATCTGTAGTGTTCCACAGGTGACTGGTAATGTTGGCAGGGAATGGTGGTGGGCAGCACTGGAGAAGTGAGGACAGGTCAGATTGCAGAGCTCCACGGATGCCAGCTCAAGGCAATTAAGGATTAACGTGCTCTGGGGCCACATCATCCCTCACTGTGCACTCTGATTGACCAAGGGTCTTGGGAGATTTGAACAGGTGTGGGTTTTCCATCATGAAATTCTACAGTGTCCTGAGAACTGCTTACCTTCTTTTAGTCAAGATACACAGTACAAAAAGTCCTCTCTCCCGCTCTCTCTCTCTCTCTCTCTCTCTCTCTCTCTCTCTCTCTCTCTCTCTCTCTCTCTCACACACACACACACACACACACACACACACAACTCAGCTGCTGCAAACTAAAACAAGTATTCCCTGTCCTCCTCTTGGAGTATTGGCTTGGATCTCTATGGGTTCTCAGCCACCTTCCCCAATCTAGGCTCCTTCACCACCACAGTAGTCACTGACGACCCTCCCTGCCAGCCTCAGATCCTCCTCAGCTTCTGAATCACTTTGACAGGGACGACAATAATTGCAACAGCTTCGGTCCAACACTTCGCAGGCTATGTATTCCTGCCGTAAATCTGGCAGCCAAACCATTAAGTTCCAGGGACATGCCTCCAATACCGCCTCTGAATCCCCGCACCACGTATGACTCATGCTTCCCCCACAGGGCAGTCACCGTGGCTAATCCTATCTGGTAGCACCCCACTGGCCCGAGGACGGACAGACAGATCTCACGGAACCACTGATTCTGCCCTGTTTCTCTAACTTCAAACACCACCGTGTAGACCCTGTCTGTGCTAGATATTATGCTGCAGTTTCTCACCTTCAAACCCATCCTTCTGGCCTCTGCTTTGTGATGCTGAGACTAGGACTCTGCAAGCTGCACTTCTGTTTCACTGGCTGGCTCTGTTAGACTTTCAGCTGGGCTGCTAGAAGCAGACTACAGGGCTGGAGAAGGGGAACAGGGCTGCTGCTTCCCGTTCACACCCTGGGCTTTGTTTCTGACAGCACCAATCAGCAGTGCCCCTTCTTCACCTTGATCGTGGCAGTTAATCCCGGGAACAGCTGTCAAATCCAGTTTGCAGTTTTTTCCAACTTTACTGTGCCCGCTCAGAGACACCAGCAGCAGCCAGTGCCCTCTCTTTAGGAATCTGGGTCCCAGGTCCACAGGGCTCCTCCTCGGACCATCCAAACACCAGCCCTCTCCTCCAAGCTTTTGTTTTAATAACTCCAACCCCCTCCCTCTGTGTTCTCAGCCTCTCTCAGCCCCAGGGTTGATAGCTGTTCCCTGCAGTGGTTACCTTGGAGATCCCTTCAGGATATCTTTCAGCCTTGTCAATTCTCTTCCATTGTTAGTTAACAATTCTTTATGTTAAATGCTCACTATTAAAATAACCAGTGTGATTCCTTTTATTTTTTTTTTTTATTGTAGCCTATTATTATAGGCCTGGTTCAAACAGCAACGTTTGCCTGAATTATGTCTCATCCAGTTCTGTGCCGGGAAGCTCTTAGCTGTTCTTGTTGGAATGTGACTCTGAAACCACCAACAAAAATGTTTGAGTTGTAATATTCAGTCCACCACCGATGTAGGATGTAGGATAGCCAAACATTATGGACTATTGAATTTGAATTTTATTTATTTGCAAAATAAAAATGCTATTAGCAGCCTGCTTTTTAAAGGAGTAACACATCTAACAAACAGACTTCAGCTCTTAGAAGGAATGTATCCATACATCTTCAGATTTGCCAATACTGTTGCCTACATAAGCACCTGGCTTCCTTTCCAGGGTCATCAGTTGTACCTGACATCAAATGGCAAAGGACAAATTGCATGAGATGTGGATGCTAGGGTGGGCTAAGATTCCTCTCTTGCTAAGCAACTCACTTTCATAACATGTTTTCACAGGGCACATGACGTAAAACTCTCAGCATGTCTTAACAGGTCATTGATTTTTAGATTCATTCAAAGGCAGTTGAACTTTCAAACAGGTAAACAGATGTTGATATGTATAAGACAATTAGAACTGCTGTTTATTTAGCAGTTAGTGCGTGATAATCACCACACTTAGGTTTTACATACAGCATTTTATTTAATCCTTATAATAATTATATAAGGTAATTTATTTTATTATGTCTCTTATTACATGAGGAAACTGGGACACCAACAGGAAAAGCAAACGTTTGATCTCATATAACTTGTAAGTGGCACTAGAGAGTTCACACCTGTTGGCCACCCTACTATGTTGTTTCCAAACATACACTTTGCTTGTGATGCACCTTTTATCATAAAGGCTACAAACTGGCTAACAGTTAGATGAATAATTGGTTGCTTCTACAATGGCTTAAGGAATTATCTTTTCCAGTTTTTTCAAAAACTTTTGATTTTAGGTTGTAAACATAATACTTTATATTATGGTTCCCAGCTTCTGAAAGTTCATTAGCAAATCATGTTTTTTTTTTTAATATAATGTATTTCCCAGTAGGAATTAAGTTTCCAAGGCCAGTCCACAAAACATGTGAAATTGCTCTCCACATTTTTAGCAGTAAAATTGAATTGAAAACAACAGAGTTGACTTTTCTTTTTAAAATTATAAAATACACTTTTAAAATAATGAGCCCTTTTGAAAGCTGTAGAACTCAGCAGGGTTGTGGGAAGGCCAGCTTTCTCAGGGGGCCTTTTTACAGGACAGAGAGGTGAAACATGGGAAAGAACAGAAGTTACTCTGACCCCAAAGCTTCCCCAAAAGGGAAAACATCACTCCATCATTCCCTATCTTTCTGTCTACCCACCCCACCATCAACATAGATTATGTTCTTCCATACAGAAAAGGGAGATACATTGGAGGTCTGAAGCCTATCAGATAAATTTAGCTGAGTCAAGCCACCAGCCAATCACATAGAGAGAAGGGCATTAAAGTCAAGACTAAAAGGAAAAATTGGCCACATCTCAGGTCCAGGAAGGTGATAGGTGGGAAGTAGAAAGGAAATCCCTCAGCAGTTTTGCTACAAGAAGTCAAGTGATAGGGTCAGATCAAGGAATGGGAAGAGAAGGGACTCTAAGAGGAAAGCACTTCAGCTGTGACACCATCATAGCTAACAGCTGTGAAACCGATGAGCTGCAGGTAAACTGGACGGATTGTTGGGGCCATTCCTTCATAGTCCTTTCAAGAATCACGGTTATCTTTGGCTTCTGTTATTCAGTTGTTTAGATAAGATCTTGTTTCCAGGGAGAATCCTATTACTCAAAGACATTTCTAGCAAAATGCTACCAATAAGAAATAATCCAAACCATTTAATTCCTAAGGGACTTCACATTTTCAATCTTTTTAATCTTTTAATTCATCTATTCATTCTGTCAGCAAGTACTTATTATATACCGTGGGAAGGGCATTGTCCTAGGTGCTAGTGGATACAAAACTGAAAAAAACAGACAAAAATACTGCCTTCAGAGAGTTTATATTCTAGTTTCACAATAATTTGAGATTCATCTGCAAGAAAATTGAATGTCTAAAAAGTGTTTCTTTTTTTAAAGTGGCAGTCTTGAACTTTTTTTAACCTCAGGGTGTATTTATAAATAACTAAGATAAAGGATGCCATCCAGATAATATTATCTATGCTTAAAGAGACCATAAGGATGCCCAGACTGATCAGTAAATGCTCCTTTTAAAGTGATACCAGGCAAATATGACTTGTACTATTTTTATTTTGCCTGATAGTTTTTGGCTTACACGTGTTTGAACTACTTAAAGCTGTTGTTTGAAGCACAAAGATAAAAGACAAAGTAGATGTAAGAAATGCAAAGTATATTCTATAAGTAGTTTTTCCCTGATGCTCTACAAATTTGCTCTGCTTTGAACCAAAAGCTGAAACTTGTCTTTGAATGTGTTTTACCGTATTTAAGAAATGTCTACCTTATCAAGTAGGTTCCAAATATTGTCAGTTGAACATATATTAGGAGACTTCTGTAAGTTTGTTGGAGTTCTTAATACAGAGCATAAAACAGGAGACATAGGTTTCTACTGAGGGCTGGAGGAAATTGTTGAAGACACAGTTAGAGGAAAGAACACAATACGCCAGAGAAAAGGAAACGCCAATGATGTCAAAACCTCCCTCCAGTAGAATCCTATGGACAAAACCCACTGATGCTGAATAGATTTAAAGAGGATTTGGGCATGACTCCAGCTTTTAATAGATATTCTTCTCTAAAGGAGATAATTCAAGCCTATGAAATGAGCTATAAGATAAAACATTTAAATAAAAGCAAAATAGTAAAATTTAGTCTACAAATAGAAATGAAATTTACTAAATAAGAGCTGATTAATTTTGACCCTACTAATTCAGAATCTGAGGTAATTTCAAAAACAATAATCTGAAGTTTAACTTTTTGGTAATTTGGAGTGAAAGATCTTCCAGGTCAATGTTTCTCAACATTAACGTTCAGAGGAATCACCTGGGGATCTTGTCAAATGCAGATTCTGATTCAGTAGTTCTGGGATGTAGCCCTGAGGTTCTGCATTTCTACCAACTCTCTGTTGATACTTTGAGTAGCAAGGATCTGAGCAAATCAATATAAGCCCAGCGGCAGAAGGAATGATAAACCAATCAAAAACATGCTTCATACTTTCACAATATCGTTGGTGGAAAGAAAAAAAAAAAAAAACGACTACTTACAAATGAGTCTTTGTTATTAATTAAAACAGTTTTGGTAGGAGTTCTACTTGGCAACCTGTTGTAAACAGCTAATTGGAGTTCATTCACATTGTTAAAAAAATGAAAACAAAGGTTTTCTTTTAAAATAGCCTAATCCCTTTTTCATTCTACTTTCATTCACTTCATTTATAGCAGTTTCATCTCAAGTTAGTGAACACGTGGGATTTGGGCAACTAAGAGCCCAAATATCATTACCCATTTTAATTCTTCTTGGGTTCATTTTCCCATCCAGTTTAGGATCTCCCCCACTGAACTTACTCATTTACTCAGGGGATTAAAAAAAAAACAGACAAATGCTGCTGAGAGCAAGTCCTAAAGAGACTAATTAAGCAGAGATCCTAAGATGTGCCTCCTCCACTCCATTCCCACCCTTGGTAAGATAAACAGTTAAGAGTTTTAAGGTAAATATTATTATATAACATTCACTATAAATAATCGTGCCTTAAAAGCTCCAGAGTGGTATCTTTATGGGTCACTACCATGGTTGACAATTAGCTGAGGTTGTCCAAAAGCCTTTGATGTACCTTGGTCCCTGCCACATTGCTGAAGCTAAAGAAGTTAAGAATTAGTGGTGATTGCACTCTCCTATTTCTAGAAAATGTAAAGAAACATAGATTCTGTGGGTGCCTTTCTTTAGTCACCAGTGATGGTCTGGTTTTCTATGGCAAATGAACAGACCCTGCACCATAGGAAAACAGAAACAGAGGCCATGAGGACAGAGATGGAGGTACAATGCCAGGAGTATACAGTAAGGCATAGGACGTGCAGCATGAGAGGGTTCTTTCCAGGGGAAGAAATAAAAGACAGGAAGATAGAAGAAATGAAGAGAAGTGTAGAAATGCATCATTAAAGCGGCAGAAAGAAAGAGCAGAGAAACATAGAGACACTGAGAAGGTGGAAGCCTTTTCAAAGCCCAAGCTGTTGCCATATAAACTGTCTGCATCTGGACCCGGGAAAAGGAGGATCCCCAAAGTCTACCACACAGAACACCAGCACCATCCAACATGGCAGAAGCATTCCCGAGCACAAGCATATGACCCGAGTGGAATGCACTTCCCTGTTTCCAAGATGCGTAGCTTCAACAATCAAATCATAATTGACTAACTTACATCTGATTCTATGTTTGCTAAGCAAGTTTTCTTTTGCCCATGGGGGAAAAATATTATACCAATCTAACAAAAACAAACACTGCAATCAACTTGACATTTGTATTTCTCATTATAAATGAATAATTGGCACAGATGGAAAAAGAAACAGGCAAGGAGGGGTGGAGAAGGGCAGAGGGCGAGCCCTGGGCTAAACCACAGCTTGGGAATAACTAGAACATGGAAACCAGGATTCATCAAACAGAGCTTCACTTTGGTAGCCCCACCTTCACAAAGTGGGAGTTGCATTGAAGACCAGATGAACAGAGTCAGATAAGAAGTCAAAAGAAACCTACTGGACGTAAGAGAGGAATTTGAGTAGGGACACAAATGAGAGGGGAAATGACATAGAGATCAAAACTGAAAAGGCAAATAGAACTGAGACTCGAGAAGAAAGCATGGCATAAAGCAAGCTGTAAATATGGATGGACTTCAGGGCATTCTTTTTATGTGGGGCTCAGTGAGATAAATTCCCAGGGCTCAGAATGAAACTGAAGGGAAATTCCCAGACCGAACACTTTAGGGGTCTTTTATTCCCAGCTTTGGGGCTACCAAAACTTCCCAGGGTATACAAACCCCATTCCAGCTGGCAGGTATGGCTGTTCTCTTGTATGTGTGGAGGAACAGAGTAATGAGTCTTCAGCCTTGCCTCACTCTCCATCTCTCCTGGCTCCAGCCCAAGCCCTAGCTCTGCTGGGAAGAACGCAGAGGACCATATAAAAGTAGATCAGACAGAAGAGAAAACAACTCCCTTAAATTTCCTTAATAAGTCACGTGTTCTAACCACTGAAAGCATTACTGCATTTGGAAGGATGGGGTCTGTCTCAAAAGACAGAGGAAGTATCCAGGGCTATCAAGGAGTTTCCCTGAGCCATGCTCTTCTATGAAGTGGACCTTCCAAGAATTGTGCTGGGGAAAAGAAAAGGTGCCACTCTTAGGTTATGCTGACGTTGGATAAGTCACACTGCTACTTCCTACTCTTACCTTTAGTAAAGGACACTCAAGACTGATGTTCCTTAAAGAGAGACGGAAAAAAAGAAATACCTCAGTCTTTAGCAAGTGAGAGCTGGTGGGTGTTTCTGTAAGTTACTCAGTGTTTTTCGATCCTCGGAAGTTTCTACTCACCCTCCACCCTCCCATTAATTATGCAATCCTGTGCTTTGACTGATCTTTTCTACCTCTTGTTAGTGACTAATGATCTGTTGTTGAATTGAAAATATGAGTCCTATTCAGCCCTGAAAAAGAAATGCACTAAAATAAAGTACTCATGTAAGCACAGTGTTCTTATAAATCTCAGTATTTATGTCTTTAATACTCACCAAGTTATTTGGTGCTGAAAGTAACACTTGATCTTCCTCTACAAGGACAAATGGCAAAGTCAACAATAAGAACCATACAGAGATCTCAAGGGGAAAGTTGCTAAAAGAAATGAGAACTCTTGTTCCCTAGAGCTTTTCCCAACAGAGGTTTGAAGATGGGGACCTTTTTCTTTGACCTGTGCCCAGCTCACTTTTTCAAAGTCCTTCTCCCATGATGCCCACTTCCTCCCATGCTCCACCCTTCTCCCTGAATCTTGATTGCCCAGAGCACCTTGGAGCAATTCAGTTTGGGTAGAACTTCCTCGGGCAGTGTCCTACCTACATACAAGACATGGGGCAACAGCAAGGTTGAAATCAACACGACCACCTAGAAATAAAATTCTAATGAAGCAAACTGTCCTGGCTTCAACAAAACTATTCTGTGCTGTAGCAAGAAGTAAGAATAGTGTTTACCCTCAGGTAAGTGCTTAGAGATTGGAAGGGGACATGCAGGGTTTCTAGGTATTGGAAATTTTCTGTTTCTTGGTCCAGTGCTGGTTCCACTGGGTGTTTTCAGTTCATGCAAACCCACTGAATACGTGCATTTTTCTAAATGTTAAAGGAAATGTTAAAATAAAATACAATGGCCTTAGGAATGACACAAAGCAGGAGAAGTTCAGAGGACTCAAAATATAATGGGCTTTCAATTTGTTGGTCTGCAAGGTGTCTGTGAAAAAGGATCTGAGGAGTGTCTCCCGCACTGTCCTGAGATGAGGACAAGCATGGCAGCGTCAGACCATCGTGGTTGGAAGTCACTAGTTGATTGGATTATCCAACCAATTCCTCTCACTCAGATGCCCATACTTAGCTAGCCATCCATGGAGAGGGAAGAACTTAAGTCTGTTGCTCTAAGTTAATAATGTTCTAATTTTACATAAATCTGTGGAGTCCCAACCTTTTTTTTTCAGTCTGTGGACACTTTCTAATCTAAAAAAGGATTATCAAATTCTCACATAACAGTAACTGTGCAAACAGTGTTTGTAGTAACTTCCTAAGTTGTGTGGCCACCAACCTGGGACACACACTAATCCCCCCATAAAAGCACCTCCAGTAAAGCATTGCCAATCACTGTGACATGTTTCCCAATTGGGGATATGTGTAGGCTGGACCCCTTTCTCTGGGCCAATCCAATCAGACTCTGTGAGTAACTGCTTGCTTTCCCCTTGAACAACGATGTATAGGACTTCTACTGTGTGTCAGCTATAATAAACAGGGTCATATTGAAGCAATGAAAAAAAAATGTTTTGATATTTTTATCAGAGTGATTTTTAAAATTATTTTTTAATTAGGGTATAATTAACAGACAGCATTATATTAGTTCCAGGTGTGCAAAATAATGATTTAATATTTGTATATATTGCAAAATGGTTACTACAATAAGTCTAATTAACATCTGTCACCAAACACAGTTACAGAATTTTTTTCTTGTGATGAGAACTCTTCAGATCTACTCCTTAGCAATTTTCAAATATGCGATACAATATTATTAACTATAGTCACCACGCTGCACATATCACCTCACACTTGTTAGAATGGCTGATGTTAAAAAGATAAGAAGTGACAAATACTGGTGAAGATGTTGAGTAAAGAGAGTCCTGTGCAATATTGGTGGGAATGTAAACCAGTGCAGCCACTATAGAAAATTGTATGATAGGTCCTCGAAAAATTAAAAATAGAACCACCATATGATCCAGCAATTCTGACTCTGGGTATTTAGCTGAAGAAAATGAAAACACTAACTTGAGAAGATACAGGAACACCCTTGTTCATTGCAGCATGATTTATAAAAGCCAAGATATAGAAGCAACCTATGTGCCCATGGACCAATGAATAGATTAAGAAATTGTGCTCTCTCCCTATATATCTGTGTATACAATAGAGTATTATGCAGTCTTAAAAATTATGAAATCTTGCCATTTGCAACAACATGGTAGACCTTGAAAGCATTATGCTAAGTGAAATAAGCCAGAGAAAGACAAATACCCATATGATCTCATTTATATGTGGAATCTTAAAAAAAACAAAATGGAAAAGAAAACAAGCTCATCGTGAGGGAGAAGAGATTGGTGGTGGTCAGAGGTGGGGAGAGTTGGCAGGAGGTGGACAAGGTGGGTGAAGGGAGTCAAAAGATACAGAGTGATCTTACTATACATTCCCAGAGAAGTCTGCAAAAAGATTTGTTATGAAGTTTGAGTCTCTTGAACAATCAGTATTCTGGCAACAGGTTATGCTCAAGAATTTGAGCAGGTGTTTTGTATTAGTCTTATACCCATGGCAAGGAACACATTTCATAATACCTGTCGATTTAATGGGATTTGATAATTCCAAGAAAGAATCACAAATCCCTAACGGAGAGAAGTACCTGCCAATGATTGTGAAGGGACAAATTGAAAAGCAATTTTAAATATTTGTAAACACATAAGGTTTCAAAATTCATCACTAATCTCTGTGTATGTTTTCTAAAAGTACAATTGACTTTTCTCTACTGAATCAAAATTCTTTGAAGTTATTTTACACAACTGACTTTGCATTTTCCTTAATCTTCATCCTGCTCCAAAATGGAAATGCTCTAGCTTACATATTTCACACAGACATTTCAAATATGAATTTTCCATTGAGAGGAAATCTTGCGCCTTCCCTTTGGGGAGAATATCTCAGCATCCAGTTCATGCCATTATTTGAAACATAACCTAAAACATTCTGTTGTGTTAATCGCCAGCTCCTCAGCAGTCATGAAGAAAACATTTCTGGAAACTTTATGTCCAGCATTTGGTTGTACCTCAGTTCCTGTTTTCTCATACCTCATTCTTCTACACTTGACAAGAAGAAGGCATCAACTGCTCTCCCAGAGCAAACTTGGAAAAATACGTAAGAAGTCAACATCAGCTTTAGATCAAATGGTAAAGTGAGACCTAGACACAAGTTGAAGTCATCCACATCTGGAGAGGAGGAAAAAGCAAGAAGTACAAATGTCTTATTTCAATTCCTTGCATTTGCTTTTCTCTTTTACCTTCCATTACAACTAACCAAACTATTGAGTTAGAAACCAGTTGCACCCAATAACCTCACCTAGAGCACAGCTTCCCTGGATGACATGCTACACCAAAGCCAGATCATCGCAGAAGCAAGGGAAAGGGTGAAATCTGCCATCTCACATCTTTAAGTGAAAGAGAGAAAGAGAAGAAAAAAGCACCCGAGCAAATTTACAGTACACTTGGGAAAATAGAAAGCATAGCATTGTATTCACATGCAAAGTTATTTAGTGCCTAGTAATCTCCACCCTGAAGCACAGAATTCTTTTTCCACTAACCACTTAAGTAATCATTCTTTTGGCACAATAATTATGAATGAGCTTTTCTTTGCATTATCAAAAGATGATATTTTTTCTGCTTTCTGCTTAAGTATATCAGCTAATTTAAACTAGGAAATCAAAATTATACTTTCGCCTTTAGTCCATGTAACAGATTGGTTCTCAGCCAGGAACAATTTTGTCCACCAAGGGACATTTGGCAATATCTTGGAGACATTTTTAGTTGTCATAACTTGAGGAAGAGGGGGACTGCCACTGGCATCTAGTGGATGGAGGCCAAGGACCCTGCTAAATATCCTACAGTGCACGGGACAGCCCTCTCCTGCCCCCACTCCACCCCAAGAAAGAATTATTAGGGCCATTATTCTCGTTCATGTATCTACTTAGAGAAAGTGTGGGATACCTGTGTCATGCCTTGAGGCCCAGATTAGCCAAAAGACTTGCGGTGGATGTCGAGATGTGATGCACAAATCCTCTTCAAGGAAGAAATTGTCATCCCAGCTGCTGGGGATGCTGCCAGCAAAGGACCCCTTATTGCCAGATTCCTCTAGTTGCCTAGTTCCAGCTGTGGAGGCCCTCCTCAACCAAGGCCATGTCCTTCCAGGGACACACCACATCCAATGACGGATTGCAGCAACAACATAAAGACCTGGCCATTTTGGCTCCTGAGAAACAACTCTGAAAGAATATATAAGCTCCAGAGTCCCCATGGGATGGCTGGCCAACATTTCAAGTCAACTTCTCCCTCTGCCCAAGCCTCCTTCCTTCCACAGGTGTTGGCTAATGATACACATCTCTCACTCTGGTCTCTGACTCAGAACCTGCTTCTGAAGAACCCGCTTCTGAAGAACCCAAGCTGGGACAAGGCTCTTTGTATGGGAAGCCCCTAAGGAAAAAAATATGGTGGAAAAAATAGGCTCCCCTAGCACTTCACATAGGAAACAACTAGAAGGGGTTGGTGGAGTCCACAGAACCCCTGGGGCAGAGTGAGGCTGGAAATCGGGACGTGGGATCCATCTTTCAGCATGAAGAACTGTGCTGTGGTGGCCAGTTAGAAATGCTCCTGAGATGATGAAAATGGCTTGTTCAGAGTAAAAGAATAAAAACAATATAACTTTTAAAACTCAAAAAACTTCTAGACACTGACAAAAGACTTCCTCCAAAGTAAACTTTGAGATTTAAAAACAAACCATAAAGTGCAGTGTTGTACAGGTAAAAAAGAAGGTGCGAATTGAACCCTGAGCTTCCAGGCTGCTCTTCCTCACTTCTCCCCACCTGGACTGAGTCACCTCTGGCCACAGCTTCACACCTTAAAAGGCGAGTACAGCCAGAGGTCCCGCTGTGGTTGGCTGCGGGCTCGGGAACTCTGGTGGGGATTCAAGTAAACTGGATCACAACGTGCGGACACGCCCCTCAGTTCCTTACAAGAGAGTGAAACCACAGACCAACAGGCCATGAACCATGGCTACTTTTAGCAGTGAGCCATCACAACACGGCTGCACTGTAAAACCTCGAATTTCACCAGTGGTTTTCATCCATGAGAAATAAAAACTTAAATGCATTTGTTGTCAGGATAAGAAGGGCCACAGAAACTATTTAAAAGTTATTTGATACTGCATAAAAACTGCACGTGATGGTTTGCAAAGAACTGTGTTTTATGGGTCATTATAACTTGCGTTCTTACAGAAACTCATTTTTCAAACACTATTTTTCTATCTCTTCGGTTGAGCAGATAGGCGTTTATTTTTGACAGATGATTCCAGCTTTTACAATGCAAAACACTTCTGGAAATTATATCTTAAATGAATCTTCATGAGAATGAGCATAAGCTTTTGCAATTGTCAGAAAATATTTAATATCAGTGAGATAGTCAATAAATGAGCAGGTAACGGTGAGAAGCAATACACAGGGATGTTTATTAAGCAATGTCAAACATGCAAAGCAGAGAAAAGTACAGAGCTTCCAGCGTGCTGCTTCTTATATCCATCTCCAAAGAGAATCTGGTAAATAAGCATCATTCCAGACTCCAATGTCCAAATGTCCTAAGTAGTTTACAGTCAACACGGCCATAGTTGTAACCCTAAACCTAGCATTGTAGGGCTCAAGGTCCAATTGTGAGGACTTTTTTCTTTACAGGCACACAAAGGCAGCCCTGTGGAGACCCGCACTTACCTAGCCCAAGTCACTGAGTGAGGGGTCCAGTCGGAAAGAAGAGATGCCTAAGAAAAATGGATCACCATCATAGGACCCAGATCCCACTGGAAAGGGAACAAGCAGAGGAACAAAGAGGAAAACAAATGCTTTGTTGGGGACAGAAGGGAACCAGGCAGCCATCCTAGAAATGCTCCTGTAGATTATAAAGAGGAAGATCTCACTAAAGGAGTGGAACCACTAAATATGACAGCCTCTGAAAAAGAGAAAGCCAGTCTGAACTTTCTTACCAGAAAGTCTGAGATGCATGTATATATCATATGAGATTAGATCTCACTGTATAGACCTAGATATCAATGGTATAGATATAGATGGTACAGATATAATCTTGTATAGATGTTTGGTACCTGAAATCTTGCTACATTTTCCACGGTTTCTAAGCATGCTTGGTATTCCTTGGGTAAATGACAAAACAAACGGAGACTGGCCTCTCATTATGTATTTTTACTTTTCTATATTCTGTTCGTGGTGGTAAAAGTAGAAAAGGATTTAGGAGATGCCATGTTAACATTTGCATTAATTCACACTTTCTTTGGAAGTTTAATCCTATCAGTCAGGAAATGCAAAATTTAAGGTTCTTCCATTTATGTAAATGTATATGCCTTTAATTGGCTGCATTTTTAATTACTAAGGAGCAATTATTATTTTATTGTCCCATTTTTACAAAATAGCAAGTTCAGTTCTCTTTGGAGCAACTAATTGTCGTGTAGCTCATGGATTTCAAGTTCCGACTGGATGCATTACTATTGCTTGATGGAGAATATTGTTACAGAGGACACGGTTTGCACCTCCAAAATGACATGCACGCACAATGATTTCCCGACTTACAATGCTAAATGAAGTTATAGAGCAATTGGAGAAAGCAGATTGGTAAGCCAGAAACCTAAAGCTTTTACAAATGCGTGAATGTAGCCTCCAATTTATCCACACCCCTGACTTCTCCATCTCCCGCTGTCCCCCTCTCCTTTGGGGATTTCAGTGATCATTATCGCCTCCACCTGCAAGGGAAAAAGAAAAGACACAAAATTCAAATCAGCGTGTTGCTTTTTTCTAGACTCTTTGAAAGGTTTATTGGAGAAAAAGTCAAAACTAATAGCCAAAATGAGGTTTGGAGACAATGCTAGATCTCGTTTGTTCCAGCTCTTCCTCAGTCGGCCACCCCATTAGCACAGATAATTGAAAGTTTGCTTCATTTATCATAGCATACAAAGCACTTCTGTCATTTTAAGTCAAGACCACAAAAAGAAAACAGGATTTTAAATTGCTGCAGGAAGGACTATTACAGAGGTAAACTAAATTACTTCAAGGAAGACAAAAGAACTGGTTACCAAAGGAAGTTATGGAATCTTCCCCTTTGAAGATTTTTTTACAGTCAGGTAAACAACTCCTTCAGTAAGGTCCTGGTTGGAGACAGAGAAATCAGCCTGTAACTTGTCAAGGTCCTATGCTTCATAGTTCTTTATTAACTCACTTTTTAAATGTGATAACTATGGATTTTTTGAAAAACAAGGGAAAAATTGGTGTGAGTTAATTAATGGTATACAACTCAGAAGTCCCCAACCTTCCCCAAACTGTGGTTACAAAATATGATTACATTACCTTTAAAATCCAATGAGCAGTGACCCCAATTGCTACATCCTGCAAGTAGTAATCGTGCTCCTGTCCCCCATACATAACACAAACCATGAAGAATCCCCAGGTTTGTTTATTCTGGTTGGTGAGTCAGACACATTCTGTGCAGATCTCCACAATGGGTGACTTCCAGGGAGCATGACCCACTGATCTTGGTTCCCTCGGGTTCCTTTAATGGTAACTACGAGAATTTGAATACACTGCAGAAGTGACCCTGTCCCCGGGGCCATGTTCACTGTTTGCACAGCTACTCAGGAAAGGTTCTGTTGATTAACCTAAAATTTAGTGGTTTCTTGAGAAATAATGAAGACACCCTTCCCAAGGACAAATGAAATAAAAAACGAACTGCTTGCAGCCCAAGTATTAATTGGTTTTGCATCTCTTAGTGATTTGTCTTTTCGAATCCATACCCACAATATTTTAGACAGGGAATTGTTAATCTTACCCCCTGAAAACTATGCTTCAAATCAAGTTGTATAAGAAATTTTAATGTACGCATCCTGGGGTGGGAATATTTAGCCTCAGTGCTCACCTGCTTCCCTCCAGTTCCCACATGCTGTTTGGCCACATGGTAAAACATTGCCGTCAACGTCCAGCTTGTACGTTTCGTGAGGGAAATTATGGTGGCTCAGCTCAACATCCTCAACTAAGCATTCATTGAATGCCTGTTGCTGGTACCTGTTGCATGTGAACATGACAAGGTGCCTTTATGCACTTTGCCAGGGGAAATACAAGCCACTATGGGAACAGGTAGGAGACACCTGAACCCACCTTCAGGGATCAAGAAGGTTTCCTGGAAGTGACGTCGAAATAGAACCCTGAAAGAAAAAGGAAATGGGTGTATTTTAGGAAAATAAAATAGTTTGTGCAAAGGATTGCTCGTGCAGGAGGACACACTACACTCAAGGAAAGTTACACAATTCTGATTGGCTGGGGCAGGAGTCGAGTCATAAAGGATCTTGGATGCCATGATGAAGACCCAGAACTTGATCTTACAGGGACTTACCGAAAATCATTAACAGGTTTTAAATGGAGTGACAGGATCAAATTAGTGCTTTAGGAGAACATTCTGATAATTAGTTGTAGGAGGGTGAGGCTGGAGGCCCTCAGTAGCAATACAGTACAATGTTGGATCATAAAAAAATAAAATAAAATAATTCCCTGAAGAAGGAAGAATTTGAGCTGTGCCCTGGAACTGGAAAAAGTCTTTTCAGGACTAATGGAACAGCATGAATAACGTTCAGGAGACAGGAAAATACAAGGACCAAATGTACAAGAAGCAGAAAGTAGGTCACTGGGCTAAAGTGTGAGCCTTGAAAAGGAACATGGTGCACAGTGAGGCTACAAGAGTCACTGAGGCTGAACTCAGAGAAGATCTCAAATTGCACACTGACTAGTTTTATTCTGATAGCCATGTAGACAGACCGCTTGAAGAGTCTTGACATGATTCAGTTTTAGAAAACTAACTCAGGGAGTGAAGCAAATGTTATTTTGCATGACTATATTGACCCATGAGTTTTCCAGAAGCAGAGATCATTTCATTCATATTTGAATTTTCAGGACTTATACTGTGTATCTTTGGCAGGTGCTCAATGCATATATTTTTATGTATTAGTTAATTAGAAAATGGTTGGATGGGTGGATGGGTGGAAGGATGAATGGACAGATGGATGAATAAACAGATAAATCATTTGCACCACAAGGATAAATAAGCTTTGGGTGAAATAATTTATCAGAACAAGTGAAAAATCTAGGAATCCTATGAAATAGGCAATGGGATTCTCACCATGCCCTGCAGGAGTTAACAGAGAAAATAAACCTTCATCCTCTCTAATGAGCTTTAGATCTTGATTCTCATCAACTCTTGCAAGTGTGCCTCCCAAAAATCTGCTGGGTGAACTACCTGAGACATTGTTTCCTTCAAAATTGTCTTCAAAGCCTTGAGCTTTTACAGTGATGGGTTCCCACTTGCCCTGAGGAATAGGATAAGGGGTGTTCCTTCCTTGGGATTGTATACAAAGCCCTGAAGATGGACGTGAAACATAGTACATATTATAGGGCAACCACGTAATTTTTTTCCCAGAAATCAAGACCCTGTCTCACACCTAAAATAAAACTCTTAGAATGAGCTCCTTAATTAGAAAGAATAAGTTGTTTCCTTGATTAATTGCACATTACAGAAAAAAAGACTATCTAGGAGGTAATAATTTATGGTAGCAATTTGGGGTGATTTTATCATAAACTTTCCATGGTTTCATATTGTAGATTTTGGAAAACATAGTACTTTGTCAAAAAGGGAGGGGGGTTGAGGAAGTAAAATAAATATTTAAGCCCAGAGAGATCATTCCAACAAATGTTCATTCTTAGATCATCTGCTCTTCATTTCATGATATACGTTATAAACAACAGCCTCACTCCAAATCTCACATTGCTGCATACTTTAAAATTCAGCAAATATGTTAGCGCACATATATAATGTATTGTTGTAGTTTGCATTCACAGATAGCACTACTAATGGACTTGTTTGCCATATATATGGTTAAGGTTAAAAATCTCAAAGGGAAACTGACAGTCTTGCCACGTGGGCAGACGCATAGGAGAACTGTCCTATTTTTGTAGCTCTAGAGACCATTTTAGAGCAAATCATTTCTCATGACTCTGTCTCTTTGCTCAATGGGTTACTGATATCTTTGCTCTAAAAGAGCTACACGAATTTACTCACTGCCAAGTGGGTCTTTTGGCTGCTGCTACATCCAGAATATCTTAACTATACGGCAAGGCTTTAAATTGTGTTTCAGGATGTCAATTTAACTTTTCTTCTTCTGCAAACCTGCAGTCATCTCTTGCTGCAGTTTTCCAAACAGCTGCTAAGGATTTTTCTATCTTTTGGTAGGGAAGCAATGTAGCATTAGACAGGGGTAGCAAATAATCTTCCATGGTTAGGGGCTTTGTTTTGTTTTTGTTTTGTATTTTAACACTTGGTAATTTTTTCAGAGCAGTTTTAGGTTCACAGCAAAATTGAGTGGAAACGACAGCAATTTCCCATATACTCCCTGCCCCTACACATGCATACCCTCCCCCACATCAACATCCCCTACAGAGTGGTACCCTTCTCACAACTGATGAACATACATGGACTCCTCATGGTCACCCAGAGTCCATAGTTTACTTTAGGGTTTTCTCTTCCTCTTATACGTTCCGTGAGTTTGGTTATGTGTATAATGACATGTATCCACCTTTATAGCATCATACCATGGGTTAGCTTTACAGTGTACAGAAAATCAAACAGGCGAATCAAAAATACACACATACACACACTACTCATTGCCAAGAGCTAAATTTTATTCAATGTAAAAGACTAAACTTTTGAAGTCATGTCCTTTCTACATATTTTTTTCAATAAAATATACTTTCTCCTGTGGAATGATAAAGGCAAAATGAAAATAATAGTCCTTACTTTGCAGGAGAGTGTGAGGATTAAACAGGATAATCCATGGAGTCGGTGGCACAGTGTCTAGCTAATAACAAATGATTTTAAAAATGTTAAGCAGGATTGTTATTATTGGTATGATTATTCATTACTTTTTGTTGGTTTTGCTTTTTTTCTTTTCCTTTTGCTGTTTTCCAAGTAAAGATACTGTTTTTTAAATCATCTTACTTGGAATAAGATAAAAGCTTGAAAAATTATGTCAGCTCTTCTTCCTTTTTCACTTAAAACTTAAAATCCAAACGTTTGGAAATGACCAAGCGGAAGGAAAGCAGACCTGAAGTGTACTACTCTGGAAGCCTGTGACCAAGCGTTGACCCTCCTGGTACACTGATTATGGGACTGTAATCGCTTAAGCTCCGTGTGGCTGAGTATCCTCGCTGAACTAGGTTAACACCAGAGTATCTTGGAGTGCCAACATGTAATTGCAATACCTCATAGGGTTTTTGTGAAAATTAAATGCATTTAAAAGTAAAGCACTTAGAACAATGCCTCGCATGTGATGTAAGTACACACAATACAAGTATTAGCTGTTACTCTCGTCTTTGTTACAGGTCCTACGTGTGAACAGTCAGCATCCCTTCTGTGATATAATCACCATGTTTAGGTGCTATTTCTTAGTGATAATATTTCATTCATAATTTTTTTGTTGTTAGGGCCCAGGATAACAGATATTTAGCCACAGTAGACATAAGGCTGATAGCCATTAAAATATAGAAAATGAACTATTTAAAGGCATATATCACTTTATAAGATGGTTAATTTATATAATTTTCCCATAGAATCACATGGTCAATTGTAACAGACCTTTTTACAAATCACTCATATTTTTTCACTAGTTACATATGGGAATGGACTATTTTATAAAAACCCATTCATTGAAGGCTTACATATCTAATTATCTGTCTACATGGATGTTTAACCTGAGATTCCTCCCAAAATTTATAGTTTTCTTAGATGATAAAGCAACAAGCATATTCAGTCCTGCTAACAGGAATGGCCCTAATTATCAACAACAGTAAATAAGACAATTACTTCCTGGTCAAGCTAAACTGCTACATTCATTATTCTTCGACTGCCAACTACATGCTAGCTGCCCTGTTAGGTGACAGTTTCAGTCTTCACAGCTCTCAAGTTCAATGAGGAGATGAACAATTAACCCAAATACACAAGATAGGATATTAAATGAAGGTGACAGGGACATTCCTAGGTATTATTTAAGCATGAAAGTTTAAGTGTAGAAACATCAAGGCAGCCTCCTTGGAGGGGCAACATCTAAACTGAGTCCTGCAGGAATACTGAGCACTATCCAGGCAAAGGGCAATGTGTTACAGAGAAATTGTCTTCAAACACAGCTACTCAACTATCACATACTCCACTTCTCTTGCAGATTTGCCTTCTCCCCTGACTTGTCCAGTGTCCTCATTATGTCCCTAACTTTGAATGTCCAGTCAAAACTCCATTGGCACAAATCAAATCCCTTTATTCCTCATAAAATTCCCAAATGTTCTCAAAATAGTATATGTCTAAAATACATTTTAAATTTAAAGGTTCTACCCAAGATTCGATTCTGTAATGATGAACTTCTCTATATTGGTTTATTGCGAGTATGTGTTTGGTTTGCATGAAGCACAAAGTTTGAACTTGACTTCTTGTTGATTAATCTTAACTTGAATGTAAATGTAGCTTACTATTATGAGTTTAATTACGGTTGAGGTATTAGTCAGATTAAGTGAAGTTTTTGTTTATATCTGTAAAAAAATAAAATAAAATACATTTTAGGAGTTGGGAGATTGCCAAGATGGCAGCAGAATAGAAGGGTGCTGTGCTCACCTCTCCCATGAATACAGCAAAAACTATGCATACAGAACAAATCTCACAGTGTACCTATTGAACTTTGGCCGAATATCTCTTACAATAGGAAATAAAAGGAAATCCTCACAAAACCAGATAAACAAGTTTCTACTGTATAGCACAGGGAACTATATTCAATACCTTGTTGTAACCCATAATGAAAAAGAATATAAAAAGGAATATATGTGTATGTATGTCTGACTGAAACATGCTGTGTGCCAGAAATTGTCACAACATTATAAACTGACTATACTTCAATTTTAAAAAAGTGTTTAATACATTTTAAATATCAATTTATAAAGAGCAATGATAAAGTCCAAGGATAAATGTAGTTCAAATGCATCAGCAAAAAAGCAATGACAAGATTATCTCAATATTGAAAAAAATTCATCTTTACCTCTAAATCAACAAAGTATGCCTTTCACACCTATTGAATTGACAAAAATTTTTAAAGGGAAAATTTGAAAAATCAAGGACACGAATTTTTGGTATTAGTGTCCACTATTTCCCTCCTTGGTGATGAAATCTGGCACCATGTTTGAAGAGTTATAAAAATGATCATAACTTTTGATCCAATGATCACATTCCTAAGAATTTAAACTAATGAAATGATTTTTTTAAAACAAAGGTAAGAATAGTTTATGGACAAAAATGGTGATGATAAGAATGTTAATATAATCCTGTTTTTTTTAATATATATTTTTATTGAAGTATAATCAGTTTACAATGCTGTGTCAATTTCTGGTGTACAGCATAATGCTTCAGTCATACATGAATATACATATATTTGTTTTCATATTCTTTTTCACCATAAGTTGCTATAAGATATTGAATATAGTTCCCTTTGGTATACAGTATAAACTTGTTTATCTATTTTATATATATTAGTTAGTATTCACAAATCACAAATTCCCAATTTATCCCTTCCCACCCCCTTACCTACTGGTACCCATAATTTTGTTTTCTGTGTCTGTGAGTCTCTTTCTGTTTTATAAATAAGTTTGTTTGACTTTCTTTTTTTTTTTACGATTCCATGTATAAATGATATCATATGGCACTTTTCTTTCTCTTTCCGGCTTACTTCGTTTAGAATGGCAATCTCCAGGTCCATACTTGTTGCTGCAAATGACATTATTTTATTCCTTTTTATTGCTGAGTAGTTTCCATTGGATAAACATACTGCAACTTCTTTATCCAATCATCTGTCAATGGACATTTAGGTTGTTTCCATGTCTTGGCTATTGTAAATAGTGCTGCTATGAACATTGGGGTGCATGTATCTTGTCGAATTAGAGTTACCTCTGGATATATGCCCAGGAGTGGGATTGCTGGATCTTATGGCAAGTCTATTTTTAGTCTTTTGAGGAATCTCCATACTGTTTTCCATAATGGCTAAACCAAACTACATTCCCACCAGCAGTGTAGGAGGGTTCCCTTTTCTCCACATCCTCTCCAGCATTTAGTTTGTGGACTTTTGAATGATGGCCATTCTGACTGGTGTGGGGTGATACTTCATCATAGTTTTGATCTGAATTTCTGGCGATGTTTATTGAGCATGTTTTCATGTGCCTATGGGCCATTTGTATGTCTTCATTGGATAATTGCTTGTTTAGCTCTTCTGCTCATTTTTGGATTAGGTTGCTTGTTTTTTTCTTATTAAGTTGTATGAGCTGTTTATAAATTCTGGAAATTAAGCCCTTGTCAGCCTCATCTTTTGCAAATATTTCCTCCCATTCCATAGGTTGTCTTTTTGTTTTGTTTATAGTTTTCTTTGTGGTGCAAGAGCTTGTAAGTTTCATTGTTAATTTTTGCTTCTATTTCTATTGCCTGGGTAGACTGCCCTAGGAGAACGTTGCTAAGATTTATGTCAGATAATGTTTTGCCTGTGTTTTTTTCTAGGAGTTTTATAGTGTCTTGTCTTACGTTTAAGTCTCCAAGCCATTTTGAGTTTATTTTTGTGTATGGTGTGAGGGAGTATTCTAACTTCACTGATTTACATGCAGCTGCCCAGTTTTCCCAACACCATTTGCTGAAGAGACTGTCTTTTCTTCATTGTATGTTCTTGCCTCCTTTGTCGAAGATTAATTGACCAAAAGTTTGTAGGTTTATTTCTAGGCTGTCTGTTCTGTTCCATTGATCCATATGTCTGTTTTTGCACCAGTACCATGCTATTTTGATGACTGTAGCTCTGCAGTATTATCTGAAGCCTGGGAGGGTTATTCCTCCAGCTTTATTCTTTTTCTTCAGTATTGCTTTGGCAATTCTGGGTCTTTTGTGATTCCATCTAAATTTTAGGATTATTTGTTCTAGTTCTGTGAAAAGTATCCTATTTTTAAAAGATGAATGATTCAGCATTCAGAAAATGAGTAAATTGTGATATATTATCTAGAAAGAAATAGGAAGCAATTTAAATGTAGGAACATAAGATCACAGAGATACAAAAAAAGTGTCTACAAAAAAAATTAAAAGGAAAAAATATACAATTGTATAACCTGACAATGACAGCAAGAGATTTAATAAATACATAAAAATACTTATGATGTATCAGGTGAAATAATTATGGGTTTAATTTTTTATAGTTTTTATAAGTAAATGCCAGTTTTAAATTTCTTTTTACATACACACATGCATACATAATTTGACCTAAGTGTGTAAATATAGTCTTATCTACATACAATGGGACTTGTTTGATTTTTTCCTGTTTTACTTACCTCCCTAGTCAACATCACCAAACCCCCATTACCCATCTCACCATCTTATCCATGTTTAAAAATCTAGTATATTCTTCCTTTTTTCCATATTCTTATAACACACAGATATGTGCAATTATGCATAAACATACAATTTCATGCAAACATGTATTTATGAATTTTTCTCCTTTTTTGATATATAATAAAAATATATCCATGTCTCTGTATCTTCCATTTCTCAGTCATATCCCTCCATGTCAGCTTATATAGTTCTAATTAGCCCCATTTAATTATTGTTTACTATGGTATGATGTATATTGTATATACATCAAAAATTTTGAAATCAACAACTCTACTTGAATATTAACTTTGTTTCCATTTTTATCCTCTATAAACAATGTTGCAACTTTTATAATTATCAACTAAGTACTAGAGTTCTTATTCCTATGAGATTATCAGAAGTGATATCTTTGGTCAAAAGTGTATGTATATTTAGTTTTAATAGATCTTATCAGATTGCATTCCTAGCTATTATAATAATTCACATTTCTACCAACAGTGTGTTGCCTGCTTTTTAATTTTTTGGTAGTCTCATATGTCTAAAGTGATGTTTCGTTGTTACTTTAACATACATTTCCTTATTTGTAATTTTGAGCATATTTTCCTTTGTTAGCCATTTGGATTAGTTTTTCTGAGAATTTCCTGTTTACTTTTTTAAACATTTAAATTGAGTAATAGCATGCATATAGTAAAGTGCATAAGTGTTTTTTTTATTTATTTTTTTAAATTTTTTATTGATTTATAATCATTTTACAATGTTGTATCAAATTCCAGTGTTCAGCACAATTTTTCAGTTTTACATGAACATATAAAGTGCACAAGTCTTACGTGTACAACTGGATGGATTTTTGCATAAGCATACACTTCCCAGATCCAGATGCAAAATAATAACAACATCTCAGAAGGATTAATTTTTATTGTTCTTGAATTTCATGCAAATAGTTAATATAGAACAAAGTCATTATTTTCTGCTTTTTTACTCAACATTACAAGTATGAGAAACAATTATATTGTAGGGGGTAGAAGTAGTTCCATCTTTTCATTGCTTTTTATATGTGAGTGTTATACAACTTATATAAAAATTTAGATCATTTCACTTTGACGCTATTATGAATAAAGCTGTTAAAAGAAACATTATTTTATGTGTCTTTTGGTAGAAATACACAATCATTTCCCTTGGGTATACACTAGGTTGAGAACTACTGGGCCGTGATGTATATACATGGTTAGATATTGCAGGGGTTGTACTAATTTACATTCTCTTCAAGAATACAAGTGAGTTCCACTCGCCCATAGTCCATATGTGTTATTTTAGTCCATATATGGTCCTCATTAACAATCTTTTTAATTTGGCCATTCTGGTGTACATGAAATGATGTCTTACTTGCTTTTAGTTTGCATTTCCTTGATGAATAATGATGTTGAGCTTTATTCCATGCTCTTGTTGAGTTTTATGGAGCCAATTTTATGAAGTGCCTATTCAAATCTTTGGTCCATTTTGTAAAGAGATTGTTGTCTTTTAATTAACAATCTGTAAGGCTCTTTGTGTATTCTGGATTCAAGCCTTTGTTGGATGTATGTATTGTGAATATCTTCTCTCAGTATGTGGCTACCCTTTTCATTCTTTCAATGATGTTTTGAAAAACAGAAGTTCTTAACATTAATGAATTTGATTTATCAGTCTTTTATTTTATAGTTAGTGCTTTTTTGTATTCTGTTTAGTAAAGCTGCATGCCCTAAAATAATGAAAATATTCTCCTGATTTTTTAAGAAGCTTTACTATTTTGCCTTTTATATTTAGATTTTTCATCCACCTTGAACAGAATATTTTGTAAAGACTCAAAGTTTATTTTTTCCATATAGATATCCAATTATTCCACAATCATGCCTAAGACATCTTTTCCCTCTGAAATGCAGTGGAACATTTGTAGCAAATCAGATAAACATTAAGGGGTATGATATTTCTGCATTTTGTATTTTTTTTTCCAGTTGGGCAAATTTATATCCTTGGGGAAATACCACACTCTTAATTACTTTAGCTTTTTAGTAAGTCTTGGTTTCTAGTAATGCATGAATTCTTAAACTTTATTTCTTAAAAATTGCCCATATAATATTATATTACTTTCAGATGTACAACAAAGCAATTCAATAATTTTATAGATTATACTCCATAAAATGTTATTATGAAACAATGCCTATATTCCTCTGTGCTGTATAATATATCCTTGTTGCTTATCTACTTTATACATAGTACTTTGTGTCCCATAATCCCATCTTGCCTTTCCTAACTTCCCTCTCCCCACTGGTAACCACTAGTTTGTTCACTATAGCTATAAGTCTATTGCTGTTTTGTTATGTACACTTATTTCTTTTCTTTTTTAGATTCCACATACAAGTGATAACATAGAGTATTTGTCTTTCTCTATCTGACTTATTTCACTAAGCATAAGACTCTCTAGCTCCATTCACATTGTTACAAATGGCAGAATTTCATTTAATGTTTAAGGCTGCATAATATTCCTGTGTGTGTGTGTGTGTGTGTGTGTGTGTGTGTGTGTGTGTGTTTGTATCATACCTTCTTTATCCAATCATCTTTTGATGGACACTTAGATTTATTCCATATCTTGGCAATTGTAAATAATGCTGCTATGAAGCCTGAGGTTCATGTATCTTTCTGAATTAGTGTTTTCATTTTTGACAGATGTATACTCAGGAGTGGAATTGCTGAATCATATAGTAGTTCTATTTTTAGTCTTTTGAGGAACTTGCATACTGTTTTCCATAGTGGCTGCACTAATCTACGTTCACACCAACAGTATACAAAGGTTCTCTTTTCTCCACATGCTGGTCAACATTTGTTATTTATAGATTTTTATGACAGCTATTCTGACAGATGTGAGGAGTTATCTCTTTGTGGTTTTGAGTTGCATTTCTCTAATGATTAATGATGTGTCACATCTTTTCATGTGCCTGTTAGTCATGTATGTGTCTTCTTTTGAAAAATGTCAATTTAGATCTCCTACCCAATTTTTTATGAGGATATTTTTGCGATGTGTAGTTGTATGAGCTATTTATATATTTTGGGTATTAACCCTTTATCAGTCATATCATTTGCAAATATTTTCTCCCATTCAGTAGTTCAGTATATTCTCTTTTTGTTTTGTTGATGGTTTCCTTTGCTGTGCAAAGGCTTTTAAGTTTAATTAGTTCCTATTTGTTTATTTTTGCTTTTTTTTTTTTTGCCTTAGAAGACAGATCAAAAATATTGTTATGATTTATGTCAAAGAGTGTTCTGCCTAAGTTCACATCTAGGAATTTTATGGTTTCAATTCTTACATTTAGGTCTTTAATTTATTTTAAATTTATTTTTGTGTATAGGTGAGAATATATTCTAGTCTCATTGTTCTACATGTAGCTGTAAAATTTTCCCAGCACCACTTGTTGAAGAGACTGTCTTTTCTCCATTGCATATTCTTGCCTCATTTGCCATAGATTAGTTCACAATAGCTGTATGGGTTTATTTCTGGGCTATTTTGTTTCTTTAATCTTTGTGTCTTTTTTTTTCTAGTACCATACTGTTTTGATGAATATAGCTTTGTAGTATAGTCTGAAATGAGGGATTGTGACAGCTCAGTACTTGTTCTTTTTTTATCAAGATTGTTTTGGCAATTTGGGGTATTTTGTTCCATACAAATTTTACATTATTTATTCAAGTTCTATAAAAAGTGCCATGGGTATTTTCATTGGAATTCCATTAAATCTGTAGATTGCTTTGGGCAGTATAGACATTTTAACAATACTAATTCTTCTAATCCAAGAATGTAAAATATTTTTCGATTTCTTTGTATCATCTTCAAATTCCACCATTTTTTTTTTATAGTTTTCAGAGAATAGGTCTTTTACATCCTTGGTAAATTTTATTAAGTATTTTATTCTTTTTGAAGTGATTTTAAACTGCATTGTATTCTTGCTTTCTCTTTCTAATAGTTCATCATTAGTGTATAGGAAAGTAACAGATTTATGTATATTAATATTTTATCCTGCAGCTTTGCTGAATACATTTACTCTAATAGTATTTTGGTGGAGACTTTAGAGTTTGCTATATATACAGAATCATGTGATCTGAAAACAGTGACAGTTTTATTTCTTCCCTTCCAATGTGAATACCTTTTATTTCTTTTTTTAGTCCAAATACTGTGACTAGGACTTTATAATACTATTTTAAATGGGAGTGGTGAGAGTGGGCATCCTTGACTTATTCCTTATTTTAGAGGAAAGGCTTTCAGTTTTTTACCGTTGAGTATGATGTTAGCTGTGGGTTTGTCATATATGGCCTTTATAATGTTGAGATATGTTCCCTCTATACCCACTTTTATGAGAGTTTTTATCATGAGTGGATGTTGAGTTTTGTCAGTTGCTTTTTCTGGATCTACTGAGATGATCATTTTTTATCCTTTCTTTTGCTAATGTGGTGTATCACACTGATTGATTTCTGAATGTTGAATCAACCTTGCATTCTCTGGAATAAATGCCACATGATCGTGGTGTATGATCCTTTTTATATATAGTTGAATTTGGTTTGCTAATATTTTTGAGGGTTTTTGCTTCTATACTCATCAGAGATATTGGCCTGTAATGTTCATTTTTTATAGTGTCTTTGTCTGGTTTTGGTATCAGGGTAATGGTGACCTCATAAAATAAATTTGGAAGTTTTTCATCCTCTTCAATTTTTTGGAATAGTTTAAGGATAGGTATTAGCTCTTCTCTATATGTTTGTTAGAATTCCCCTATGAAGCCATCCAGTCCTAGACTTTAGTTTGCTGGGAGTTTTTATTACAAATTCAATTTCACTACTAGTGATTGGTCTGTTCAAATTGTCTACTTCTTCCTGATTCAGTCTAGGAAGGTTGTATAATTCTAGAAATTTGTTCATTTATTCTAGGTTGTACAATTTGTTGGCCTATAACTGTTTATAGTATTCTTTTAAGATTTTTTGTGTTTCTGTTGTATTACTTGTTATTTCTCCTCTTTCATTTATTTTTTATTTGTTGTGTCACCTGTCTTTTCTTCTTAGTAAGCCTGACTAAAGGTTTATCAATTATGCTTACCTTTAAAAAAAAAAAAAAAAAAAGCTCTTGATTTCATTGATCTTTTCTAATTTTTTGTCTCTATTTTATTTATTTCCTCTCTTATCTTTATTAGATTCTTCCTTCTGTTGACTGGCCTTTATTCCTCTTTTTTCTAATTCCTTCAGATGGTAGGTTAGGTTGTTTATTTGTATTTTTCTTGTTTCTTTAGGTTGGCCTGTATTGCTACAAACTTCTCTCTTAGAATTGTTTTTGCTGCATCACAGAGATTTGGAAATTTATGTTTCCATTTTATTTGTCTCAAGATATTTTCTGATTTCCTCTTTGATTTTATTGTTGACGATTGTTTTTTTCATAGCATGTTGTTTATTCTCCACATGTTCATGCTTTTCCCACTTTTCTTTAATTATTTTCTAGTTTCATACCACTGTGGTTGGAAAAAATGATTGATATAATTCCTATCCTCTTAACAGTTTCAAGACTTGTTTTATGGCCTAGCATGTAATCTATCCTGGAGAACGTTCCATGTGCACTTGAAAAGAATGTGTATTCTGCTGTTTTGGGATGGAATGTCCCATAGCTATTACATCCAATTGGCCTGTTGTGTCATTTAAGACAACTGTTTCCTTATTGATTTTCTGTCTGGATGATCTGTCCATTGATGAAACTGGGGTGTTAAATTCCCCTATTATTATTGTATTATTGTCAATTCTGTTAACATTCTTTATGTCTGTTAATATTTTATTTATATATTAAGTACTACTGTATTGAGTGTATATATGTTAATAATCGTAATATCCTCTTCTGGTATTGACCCCTTTGTCATTATATAATGCCCTTTTTTGTCTTTTGTTATAGATTTATTTTAAAGCCTTTTTTGTCTGATGAGTATTGCTACCCTTGCTTTCTTGTCATTTCTATTTGCATGAAATATCTTTTGCCATCCCCTCACTTTTGGACTGTGAGTGTCTTTAGCTCTGAAGTGAGTCTCCTATAAGCAGCATATAGGTAGGACTTATTTTTAATCCAATCAGCCACCTTATGTCTTTTGATTGGTGTATTTAGTCCACTGACATTTAGAGTAATTATTGATAAGTATACGATTATTATCATTTTGTTACTTGTTTTCCAGTTGTTTTCAAAGCCACTGGGCACATACAGGCTGCAAAGGAATGCTCCCACATAAGTACACCACTTCAAGACAGCAATAGATAACTGTCTCACCTAATTTCATAGAGACAGAGTTAAGCAAAGTAAGAAGACAAAGGAATTGGTCTCAATTGAAAGAAAAGAGAAAACCCTTGAAAAAACAACCATTGAAACAGAAAAAATTTGCCAGATAAAGAGTTAGTAATAAGAATGCTAAGTGAATTAGGGAAAAGAATAGATGGACACAGTGAGAATTTTAACAAGGAACTAGAAGATGTAAAAAATAACTAGTCTATTCTAGAACTGAAGAATACAATAGCTGAAGTAGTTCTGCCAGCCTCCAGTTTTCAGTGAGACTTGTTCTACATGTGGACGTATTTTTGATGTATTTGTGGTGATAGATGAGTTCTGCAACCTTCAAGTCTGCCATCTTGATCTCCTCCAATAATTAACATCTCCAAGACATTGAGTCATCCATTCCATGAGAATGCTATATTATTCTAGTTATTTAGATCTTCCTTAATTTCTTTAAAAATATTTTGTAGTTTCCAACGTAGAGCTCTTGCACATGTTTCACATTGCTAACTTATTTCCAAAGACTTTTATGATTTTTGGTGCTATTTAGTGTTTATTATCCACTACTAGAAATATATTAGAAACACAAGTACATTTATATATATTTTATAATAAGTAATAAATAATTTTATATTGCATCAAAAGGCCTTGCTAAATTCAAATATTAAATTTAGAATTTTGTTGATACTTTTAGGTTTTTTACATATATATTCATGTCATCAAAAAAAAAAAAAAACAATAGTTTTAACCCTTTCTTTCAAGTATTTGCCCTTCAATTTCTTTCTCTTGTTCTTTTTTCCTGGATATGACTTCCAGAATAATGCTGAGTAGAAATGGTCTTAATGGCTATCTTGTCTTCTTCCCAAACTCAATGAGGGGGAAGCATTCTATATTTAATACTAATTATGTGCTTAGGTGTACATTTTCTACATATGCTTTTTATCAGGTCAAGGATGCTCCTTTGTATTCAGTTTCCTGTGAGTTCTTATTATGAATATGGGTTGAATCTTACCAAATGTTTTTTTCTATATGTATTAAGATGACTTTTTTCATTCTGTTAATGTGATGAATTAGATTGTTTTTTTAATTGGTTGATTTTTTTAATGATAAACTGACATTTCTTGAACAAACCTCACTACTCAGTCATGATTTATTATCCTTTTCACATTTAATGGATTCAATTTGCTAATCCTATGTTTAAGAATTCACATCTATTTTCATAAGAGATACAAGCCTCTAATTCTACCCTTTTTTTTTTTTTAGTGTTATTTTCAAGTCTTGGGATTATGTTGGTCTCATAAAACAAATGTTATCTCTTTCTAAAATCTCTGAAAGAGTTTATGTTAGATTGATTTTTTTTTCTTTAAATGTTTGGGAGTATTCACCAGTGAGGCCATTCTCTTCTTGGAGTTTTCTTTGTGGGAAGGGTTCAATTTCTTTTAACAGATAAAAATGATTGATATAGTTCAATTACTTCTTATGTCAGTTTTGGTAAGTTATGTTTTTCAAGGTATGTTTCCATTTCATTTTAAGTTTTTAATTTATTGTTTAAAGAGTTGTACAAAATATGCTTTTTTTATATTTTAATTTAATGTCATATTTACTAAATGTGTGATGACAAAAACTTTTTATTTCTAGTAATAATTGTTGTTTTATTTCTTTTTATTTCTTGATCAATCTTGCTAGATGTTAATGAAATTTTACTGAAATATTCAACGATGCAACTTGTTCTCACCAGGGTTCTCCAGAAATGCAGAACCAATAAGGGAAAATACGAAGAGATTTATTATAAGAAATTGACTTACTGGATTATAAAGGCTGCATGGCATCCCACGAAAAACCACTCTTGTTACCAAAATATAATCAGAGTTCTCCAGAGAAACAGAAACAGTAGGCACTGACTCCCATGATTACAGAGGCTGGAAAGTTCCAATATCTGCAGTCAGCAATCTTGAGACCAAGGAGAACTGATGATATAGTTCTAATCTGAGTCCAAAACACTGAGAAGCAGAAGAACTGATGATGTTAGGTCCAGTCTGAGTCCAAGTGTGAAGGTGGGATGTCCCAGCTTGAAGACTGTCAGAGAGAGGGGGAAGGAATACTGTATTATTTAGCCTTTTTGTTCTTTCAAGGCTTTTACAAAATTTAAGGCACACCAACTCTGAGAAAGGCAATTTGCTTTATTCCATCTACTGATTCAAATGTTAATCTCATCTAAAAACATCACTCACAGACACACACAGAATTAAGTTTACCTAAGTATCTGGGCATCCTGTGGCCCAGTTAAATTGACACTTTAATCATCATACAGCTTTCGGCTTTGTCAATACTCTAGACCATACCTTTGCTTTCCACTTCAGTTCGTTTTCTTTTTCTATTCATATATCCTCCTTATCACTTTCTTTGTGTTTAATTGACATTTCTTTTTCTAGCACCTTGAAATAAAAGTTTGATTTTAGATTCTCAATCTTCTTTCTTCTAATACATACATTTAAAGCTAAAATCTTCCCTTTAAAAGCTGCTTTATCTGTGTCCTATAAGTTCAAGTATGTCATATTTTCATTGTTATTCATTTCAAAGTATTTTATCATTTCAATTGGGTTTTCCTATTTGGCACAATGAAATATATTGAAATGTATTGCTTTGAAATTTGAACTTTCTTAATTTTGGGAGATTTTTAGCTATATTTCTTCTATTGATTTCTAGCTTACTTCCAATCTGGTAGGAGAACATATTTTGTTATATTTTCAATCCTTTGATATTTCTTAAGAATTTTTTCATGACTCAGCGTACACTAATTTTTGTTCAATGTTCCACGGCCACTTGAAAAGTTGGTGTGCTCTTTCTTACTCAATTATGCAAGGCTGGCTAATCATGCTGTTTAAATTTTATGTATCTTTACTAATTTTTTCCACTTGTTTAATCTTAAACTATGTGAATTTGTCTGTTTCTTCCTCCATTTCTGCCAATTTTTGATTACTGAAACTTAAAACTATCTTACTATCTGCATACAATTTTAGAATTATATTTTCTTCTTCTTTTTATTATAAAACCTACTTTTTGCCTTAAAGCCTACATTTTCTGGTATGAATATAGTCTCCCTAGTTTCTGTGAGTTAGTGTTTCATGTTACATATTTCTGTATCCTTTCACCTTCCGCCTGCCATGTTCTTATATTTAAAGTTTATCTCATAAATAGGATACAACTGAGTCTTGATTTTCTTAAAATACAGTCTAATAATCTTTGTCTTTGAACTAGAGTTTTTGACTGTTTACATTTCATGTAAGTTTTGGCATTGTTCATTTAAGTGCTGTTTTCTATTTATCCCAATGGTGCTTTTTTCCTTTATTTCTCCTTTCCTGCCTTGTATAGTATCAACCAACTACTTTTTACATTTTTCTGTTATCTATTTTACTAGAATGTAGTTATAACATTTTGTATTTTTTCTTTTAGTGTTTACCCTAGAGTTAAAATATGGATGCTTAACTTATTATAGCCTTACTTAAGTTGATACTTTTAGCATTTCCCAAATGGTACAAGAACATTGAAGTAATGTGATAATATTTAACCCCTCCCATCTTTTGTGTTATTGTTATGATATTTCTAGATGTGCTATAAGCACCACAGACATTATCATTTTTGTATTAAACAGTTAATATTCTTTTATATTTATTTACACATTTACAGTTCTAGTATTCTTCATGCTACCTTTCACTTCGTTGCTTCCATCTGAGATTACCTTAAATTTACTCTGTACACTTCTCTGAGATGGCTTTTACCCAACTTAAATGCCTTTATTTACTATTTCTTACTGTGTACTAGCAACAAGTTTCCTCAGCTTTTTTTTTTTTTTTTTTTGGTCTGAGAATATTTTTATTTTACTATCTTCTTTTAACTGAGATATAAGTGACATATAACATGTTAGTTTCATGTATACAACATCATGATTCACTATTTGTATGTATTGCAAAATAATTACAATAAGTCTAGTTACCATCTGTTATCACTTATACTTACAATTTTTGCTTATGATGACAATATTTAAGATTTACCATCTTAGCAACTTTCATATATACAATACATAATTCTTATTTTAAGTCACCATGACTTATTTATATTAAGTCACCATGTACATTAAGTCACCATTACTTATTTATATTATATCTGGAATTTTGCACCTTTTAACCACCTTGACTCATTTTGACAACTCCTCAATCACCAATTTGTTCTCTCTATGAATTTGGTTTGTTTGTTTTTAGGTTCCACACAGAAGTAAGACTATACAGTATGTTCTTCTGTATCTGACTTATTTCACTTAGCATAATACACTCAAGATCCATTTATGTTGTTGCAAATGGCAATATTTCATTCTTTTTATGGCTGAATAATATTGCTATGTATGTATATATATATATATACTTTTCACCGTGTGTGTGTATGTATATATGTGTGTGTGTGTGTGTATCTCACAACTTCTTTACCCTTTCAACCATCAATGAATACTTAGTTTGCTTTGATATCTTAGCTTTTATAAATAAAGCTTCAATGGGGGTGTAGATATCTTTTCCAGTTAGTGTTTTTGTTTTCTTTGGATACGTTCCCAGAAATGGAATTGCTGGATCATACAGTAGCTCTATTTTTAATTTTTTGAGAAACTACCATACTGTGTTCCATAGTGGCTATACCAATTTACATTCCTACCAACAATACACAAGGTTGCCTTTTCTCCACAGCCTCTCCAACACTTGTTATTTCTTATCTTTTTTAAAATATTTATTCTAAGAGGTGTGAGATAAAATCTCATTCTGGTTTTTATTCACATTTCCCTGATGATTAGTGATGTTGAGTACCTTTCATATACCTATTGGCCTCTGTATGTCTTCTTTAGGAAGATGTCTATTTAGACCCTCTGCTCATTTTTTAATTGTTTGGTTTCTTGCTGCTGAATTATTTTAGTTCTTTATACACTTTGGATATTATTCCCTTATCAGATATATGATTTGCATATATTTTCTCCCATTTCCTAGATTGCCTTTTCATTTTGTTGATGGTTTTCTTTGCTGTGCCCAAAGCTTTTTAGTTTGATGTAGTCCCACTTGTTTTCTTTTATTTTTGTTGCCTTTGCTTTTGATGTCAAGACCAAAAAAATTGCTGCCAAGACTGATATCAGGGAGCTTACAGTGTATGTTTTCTTCTAGGAATTTTATGATTTCAGGTCTTATGCTTAATTCTGTAACACATTTTGAGTTAATTATTATTTATAGTGTAAGATAATATTCCAGTTTTATTCTTTTGCATGTGGCTGTCCAGTTTTCCCAGCACCATTTATTGAAGATACTGCCATTTCCCCATTGTACAGTAGTCCCCCCTTATCTACAGGCATTATGGTTCAAGACCCCCAATGGATACCTGAAACCATAAATAGTACCAAACCCTGCACAGGCATACCTTGGAGCTGTTACAGGTTCAGTTCCAGACCACTACAATAAAGTGAATATCACAGTAAAGAGTCACAAAGTTTCTGGTTTCCCAGTACATATAAGAGTTATGTTTACACTATACTGTAGTCTATTAAGTACGCAATATTATTATGTCTAAAAAATGTATGTACCTTAATTTAAAAATACTTTATTGTTAAAAAACACTAACCATCATCTGACAACACAGAGTTGCCACAAACCTTCAATTTGTAAAAAGCACAGTATCCGCAAAGCACAATAAAACAAGATATGCCTGTATACACTATGTTTTTTCCTATATGTGCATATCTGTGATACAGTTTAGTTTAACAATTAGGCACAGTGAGAGAATATTCAAATTTCAAGCATGACTGCTTTTGCACTTAGGGGCCATTATTAAGTAAAGTAAGGATAACTTGAACACAAGCACTGCAATACCACCACAGTAGACCTTATAACCAAGACAGCTACTAAGTGACTAATGGGCAGGTAGCATATGCAATGTGGATACACTGGGCAAAAGGATGACTCACATCTCAGGCGGGATGGTGTAAGATTTCATTATAGTACTCAGAATGGCGTGCAATATAAAATTTATGAATTGTTTATTTCTGAAATTTTTTGTTTAATATTTTCAGACCTTGGTTGACCATGAGTAACTAAAACCTTGGAAAGCAAAACTACAAATAAGGGTTGACTATGATATATTCTTGGCTCCTTTATTGTAAATTAATTGACTGTACATGTGCTTTATATTCCGTTCCATTAATCTATGTGTTATGTGTTTGATTTTTAATGCCAATACCATATTGTTTTGATCACTATTACTTTGTAATATAGTTTGAAAAATAGTTTGCCTCCAGTTTTCTTCTTTCTCCAGATTGCTTTGGCTATTCCAGATCTTTTGTGGTTCCATATGAATTTTACAATTGTTTGTTCTATTACCGTGAAAGATGCCATTGGAATTTTCATAGGGATTGCACTGAATCTGTAGATTGCTTTGGGTAGTATAGACACTTTAACAATATAAACCTTTGTTTCTTATTAGTATATAGATATGCAACAGATTTTTATATTGATTTTGTATCCTGTAATTTTACTGAATTTATTTATTGGTTCTGACAGGTTTTTGGTAAATTCTTTAGGATTTTCTATACATAATGTCATCTGCAGATAGTGACAGTTTTACTTCTTCCTTTCTGATTTGAATTAATTGCATTTATTTTCTTGCCAAATTGCTCTGGCTACGATTTTCAATACTATGTTGAATAAAAGTGACGAGAGGGAGCATCCTTGTCTTGTTGCTGATCTTAGAGGATCAGCTTTTCACAGTGAGTATGTGCTTCATTTCTGAAAGGTGTTTTAACTGAATATAGGATTCACAATGGGCAGTTTTTCTTTTGACGTTTAAAAGAATGTAGTTTTATTATTTTCTGATTTCTACAATACTTTTGAAAACTCAGCCATCAGTTTTGTTTTTCTTCTTTTAAAAGCAATGTATACCTGCCCAGCTGACTTTAAGATTTTTTTCCCATTATCTTTGTTTTTTAGCAGTTTGAATATGATGTACCTACCTGTGATTTTCTTTGTATTTTTTCTGCTTAGGGTTCACTAAGCTCCTTTAATCTGTAAGTTGATGTCTTTCATCAATTTTCAAAAAATTCTTTACCATTAGTTGTAAAATATTGCTTTGCCCAGTACTCTTCCTTCTCTACCTTTGAGACTATAATTACATGAATGTCAAGTCATTCGAATGGACCCCATATGTCTCTTATATACTCTGTTCTCTTTCTTTCCACTTGTTGTTTTCCCATAATTCATTTGACTTACTTCTGAGTTTGTGTCCAGCCTACAGTTAATCCAATCCAATGAGTTCTTAATTTCAAATATTGTATTTTTTAGTTCCAGAATGTCCACTTAATTCTTTTCATAATCTCTAATTCTTTGTTAAGATATCTACCTTTTAATTTTTTTCATGTATTTTTTTAGCATACTCAAAACAGTTTTGTTTAAGTCCTTATCTCCTAATTCCAGTATCTGAATCATTGGTTGGTTGTACTGTTTGCTCTCTTAATTATAAGTCTCATTTTCCTGTCTCTTAGCATGTATAGATTTTTTAGGATTGTTGTTATTTTATTGTTTATTCATTAATCTTTAATTGATTTGAGATTTAGTTATGTATAAGTTGAAGAGAAATATCCAATTTATTTTTTTCCAAGACTATAGCCATTGTCCTTCATTAAGTAATCCATTTACTTCTCACCAAAAGCTACCACTTTTGTTATGCAGTAAACCTCTGTATATAATATAACATATTTGGATTCTGTATTTTATTCTCTGATCTATATGCCTATTCATATACCAACACAATATTGCTTTGAATAGAGTGCCTTTATAGTCTGTTCTTCTGTCTGATAAGGCAAGTCCACTATCACTACTTTTCTTATTTGTATATTTGTTGACAATTCCTAGATATTTTTCTATAAACATTTTAAGATCTTTTCTAATTCCCAATCTTTCTTAATCACTCAGTTTATAGTGTTTCTTGAAAAAAACATATAATAAATAAATTCTGTTTGTTCACACCTAGTATAATGTTTTTATATATTTCATTCATTTTACTACTTATTTTCCATTTTTCTTTATTATCTTTAGTTTATCTACTACTTGTTCTTTCCACTTTCCCCCTTATTAACTTCAAAATTCTGCCAGATTATTCTATCATATTAATGATGAACTTTCCTTTCTCTGTGTTCATTATCAGATCTATATTTCTCTAATATTATTCAAAAATAAGATAATTACCATATCTTATCAAATTTAATTTCCCTTGTACTTCTTCTCTGCACTGATAAGCTAAGACTCCTTTCTCAATTTCCAGTTTTGCTGAGATAATTGAGTATCTTTAGTTCTAGATTATTATTTAGATTTATTTTGTAGAATTCTAGCTAGTGGATCCACTTAGATGTCCATAATGTATATATAACAAGGTTTTATGCTCACCATTGTTTAATTTCCTCATCATTTCCCCTACTTCAATGTCTCTCTTCAGTTTTTTGCTTTTCTTCAGAATCCTTTATATATGCTTTACTGGACATCTTCAAATATTTTTCTTCCTCCCTAGCAGTGAATGATACTTAGGTTGAACAGAAAACTATTGAGTTACAACTCCTTTCTTTCTGCAGTCTATAGATATTATTCTACCATCTTATGCCTTCTGGTATTTCAGATAGATGATTTATGATATTCTAATTCATTTTATTTTGTAAAAAATTATTCTTTGGTTTGAAAATTTGTAACATTTTGTCTTTATGCTTAGGTTTTAATAATTTTATAAGGATATGCCTGTATGTGTGTCTTTTCTCCCCAATATGGCATTCAAATCTTCAACTTAGGGAAAATTCTTCTATTATTTGTTTAGTTATTAATTCTCTCTATCTGTTGTATATCTTTCTAAAATGCCTATTTTTTATGATAGATGTACTGAATCCGTTATACAAGACTTCTTTTTCCTTTTGATTTCAAACTCTTCATAATTTTACTTGTATGCTTTAACTGTTTCTTCAAATTGGTCTTCAAAGCCATTAATTTGCATCTAAACAGTGACCATCTCCTTCTTCATATTATCTACTTATTTGTAAATGCTGTTTTTCTGGCTGAGGAATTTACTACTGTTTGCTCAGAGCGTTATCATGAATGGGGATTAAACTTTGTCAACTTTCTTCCTCTATTAATATGATCATATGGCATATTGTTTTTAGTTTATTAGTATTGGAAAATACATTAGTTGAATTTTAAATGTTAAAACAACTTTGTATTCCTAGGAATAAACACAGTTTATGATGCTATATTAGCCTTTTCTATATTAATATATTTGTAGATTTATTTGCTAATATATTTCTAAGGATTTTTACATCTATGTTCATGAGCAAGAGTAGTCTGTAGCTTTTTATATTCTTGTAATGTGTCATCAACTTTTGGTATCAGGATAATTCTGGACTCATAAAATAAGTTGGAAAGTGTACCTGCCTCTCTGTTTTCTCAGAGAGTTTGTATAGCATTGGTATTATTTTCCTTAAGGATTTGAGCAAATTAAGCCATGTAAGCATCTATACCTGGACTTTGGGGACAGCAGGGAGTGGGCATAATTCAACTACAGTATAAATTCAATTTGTTTAATAGATATAGGGAATTCAAGTTTTCCACTTGCTTAGATTAAAGTTCATAATCATAATCTTTTATTATCTTTTTAATGTCTGTAGACTCTGCAGTAATTTCCTCTTTCATTCCAGATGTTAGTAATTTGTGTCCTGTCTTTTCTTTACTTGATTTGTCTAGTTAGAGCTTATCAACTTTGCTGATCTTCTCAAAGACCTAGCTGTTGCTTTTGCTTGTTTTCTTTGTTCACTTTCTATTTAACTAATTTCTGCTTTGTACATTTTTTTCAATGTCTTTTCTCTTTCTGCTCTAGTCTGAATTGTTTCTATTGCCTATCTTTTCTTCTAAGAATTCTTCTACAGTGTAAATTCTCTTAATCCTGTTTAGTGAATTTTCCATTTCAGATATTGTATTTTTCACTTTTAGAAGTATCATTTGTCATTTTTATGTCTTCTATTTCTCTCCTCACAGATAGAATGTTTTCCTTTAAATTCTACAGCTGTTTTAAAGTCCTTGTCTGAGATTTCCACCATCTCTGTCATTTTCAGAACTCTTTCTATTGATTGACCTTTCTCCTTTATTCTGGCATATCACACCTAGTCATTTTGTTGGATGCTGCATATTGTGAAATTTACATTATTAAATACTGGGTTATGTTTTCTAACTTTAAAGAGTGTTGGACTTTGTTCTGGATTTGCAGTTAAATTACTAGTTCATTGGCATACTTCGTCCTCCAAAGGATTATCTTTAAACTGTCTTATGATAGATCTAGAATAGTTTGTATGCTGGAATAGTTTTATACATTTGTTCTAATACTAAGGCACGACTCTTCTGAAATTTCTGTGGAATACCCTGAGAATTCAACGAGGACACTGCAGTCTGGCTAGTCAGAGCTAAAATGTCTTCCAAATCTATGTGAGTTCTCAGAGTTGTCACGGAGTTTCACCCTATTAATGCAACAGAATCAAGGGGACTCTTATGCAAATTTCTGGGGCTCTTCTCTTCATCATTCTCTCTTGTCTTTTTCTCAGCCCAACTATTAGCTGCCTTGACCTCCCCAAATTATGATCTTTGTCTCTTCAACTCAGTAAAATTACTGTGTTCTGCTTGGAAGGCCCTGCATGTACTGTGGTCTGGAAAATGCCTGCAGGCAGCCAATCAATGTGATTACAGGGCTCACTGACTTTGTTTGCTTTCTCCCTGGAATCACTATCTGCCACGGCCTGCTGCCCACAGTCAGAAAACTTTGTTCATCTATTTTATGCAGGTTTCTGGTTGTTACTGTGGAAGAGTAGGTTAGTCCCAGTTACTACATTATCACTGGCAACAGATATCCTATCTGCTGATTTGGTTCGTTGGAAATTTATGTTTTTTGCTTATGTACTGCATTTAGATTTTTTGTATGTCTGTAGTGCAACTTTAATTTCTTCAAGCATGTTTATTAATTTTTGGTCTATGTTGTCATCTGTCTATATTTTAGTAGTTCTAATTCACTGGGCACATGATCTACTTTTCATGTGTCTTTTCTTGGGTTTTTGAACCCACTAAGATATTACTACTACTACTACTACTATTATTATTATTATTATTATTATTATTATTATTATTATTATTATTATTATTATTATTATTTTATGTTTGGGTTCTTGTTTTTGACTGCTCACAGGGGCTCATAATTGTTGGATTACTCTAAGAGGCAGCATTCCCCAAAATAGTTGAGAGTAAAAGTGCTCCTTATTGTTGGATCTGTACTTCTGCTAAGAAACCAGTGGGAGCCTCCCTTTTCCTCAGTCCCCCAAGTTCAGGCCCAGGGAATCAGCCGCTTCTCCATGGGAAGCCAGAGAGACCAGTCATAGTCATGAAATATAGACAAGATTACATTCCTCCTAAAACCCTGGTCCACAATACTTATAAATCAAGCAATATTCCAGAGTCTCTCACTTCGCAATCCGTGTCCCAATGCCCCATGCAGATCTCCAAGTGCTCACTGAGCTCACTGGGGAAAACTCCCCTCACTAGCGTTCTCTGCTAATGTTTCCACAAAATCAAAGGCTTCATTAAATCCAGTAGGTGTTTTCACTGAAAAGATGTAGCTGAATCAAACTTGGACAAGGAAGAAAAGGTGACAGTGTGCCTATTGCCATTTCCTTGAATCCCCTCTCAATAGTAAAGTTCATTTTTAAGACATTTCGACATTTCTTTTTTTCCTTCTTGTGTGTCCTTCCTCAGGACTCTGGTCTAGAAGACAAAAGTTAAGCTGATAAAAATAATCCATAGTGCTGGTTAATTTATTCCTCCAGTAAAAGATGTGTGCATTTCAACCATGACCTTTTATAAACAGTAACTTAATCTGAAGGCAAGCATCTGTAGGACTTTTGAATATCATGCCAAGCTAGGGAGGAAGACGTTTTCTGTGTGGTTTCAATTATAATTATCCTGATGGAATTTCTGCATCTCAGGATAGGAACGCATTGAGCTTCACTAAATACTTTACCCCTAGCAGTATATAACTGTTCCTACTCCATGCTCTCTCCAACTCTTGAGATACTTAGACTTGTGGAAGTCTGATGTGCAAAATAGTAATTCTTCGCATCTTTAATTTTCTGATATTATCACTTGCCATTTGGAGAACTGATTATTCATTTGATCTGTATCACTAGATTTTTTTTCTTACCTTTTGGTAGATGGCCTTGGAATATTCTGGATATGAATTCTGTGCTAAAATATTGCAAATATCTTCTTCAACTCTGTAGGTTGCTTTTGGATTAGAGTTTTTTAATGTTAAGTTGTCATGTTTATCAATATTTCCCATATAGTTAGTGCCTTTTTGTTTTTGTTTAATTGTATGCTTGTTTAAGAAGTCTTTTCCTTCCTTAAGGTCATAAAGTTATTGTCCTATTTTCTTGTTTTGGGTTTTACTCTTCGTATTTAAGATATCTCCATCTTGGAATTTTTTTTTGTTGTTTTTTTTTTTTTTTTTTTGTATGGTATGAGATAGGAATATAATCCAGGTATACAATTATTTTCTCCTTAAGGGGAAACCAATGCTTAAAGCCCCACTTATTAGATCCTATCCTCACTTATTGCCTACTGATTTATACAAAATTCCCCAATATGTATCTACTTCTGGGCTCTTGTCTGCTTGTCCATCCCTGAGTTAACCTCAGAGATGAATGCTTTGTTGTTAGGGGACACTGGAATTTTTGAGAAGCATGGTGGTGACTATTCTCTACCATAGAACTGGCAGAAGGCTGTAGGAAACTCCTAACCTTTAGAGGTAAGGTGAATGTAATTAACATCATGGCATAAAGATCAGAGATGTATTTTGTGCGCTGGGCACACAGAGACCTCTGGTGATGGTGAATAGATCATGATGTCTGTAGAGCTGAGATATAAGAACAGCTGACTAAGGAGTCGTTTGATTTGTGTATAAAAGAAATTGATATCTGGTAAGCAGAAGGCTATGTCAGAGCTATAATGGAAGATCACCACCTTCCATCCCATTTCCAGCTCTCTATCTATAGTGTTTGAAGGAAAGGTTAGATCCCTTTGAAGAATGAACCTCCAATGCCAACCAGCTATGTAGAGTAAATATTCCTTCTTTCTTGCTCCAAAGAAACCTGAAGTCATTTCCCAAGGCAAAGGCCTCTGGGGAGTGAGTAATGCCCAGACTTTCCGAGGAGACATAGGATACCATCTCAGTCCTACCATAAGAGAGCTCATGGAAGCCAGTTAGGCAATGCAGTTATAGGCCAGGATCATCTGGTAGTGGGTCCATCAGGTCCTCAAGCCCACTCTTTGGTAATTTCCACAAGTTCTAAATATACATTGATGCAGATATATGTAGCTGCTCATGTTGGCTGGAGTGAGAGGTGTTATGATGGAAGTCCCTAAAATTTGCATCCCCTGGCAAAAGTAGATAATCAGAAGTAATCAAAGGAAGTAAATCAGAAGAAATGCCACCTCTCATGAAGAATTGCAGAGATATCCATCACCAAAAAAGAACTGAAAGATGCTGTGGTGGTACATCATATCTCTATCAACTCATCTAGATCATCACAAGCACCAGATGGATCATGGCAGGTGTGGGTGAACCACTGCAACCTTAACAAAATGGTAACCCTAATCATAGTTCCTTTACTGAAGCAGATCATCACAGCTTCTGGAATTTAGTGAGGAGTTATTTAACAAAATTTCCCTAAGTATGGAGGATCAGAAACTATTTATCTTTCCTTTACAAGGACAGCAGTTTATCTCCACTATCTTGTCTTGGAGCTAGTTAACTCTCCTGCTCTCTATATTTTATCACTTAATTTGGCACTAGATAATAGAAAATTTCATGCACATGTGTATTTCTCTGTGTATGTGTATGGGTGTTTCTTTGGAACTACTAATCATAAAATATATTTGATAACAATGATTTCCCACTTCATTTCCTAAGTTTCCATCTTTCTGCATATGGGTAGATTAATTGTATCTAGAGCTTTGTAATAAATTGGTCAAATCCTTCTTTTCTCCCACTGCTTCTGCAGATGTTAAACACATGGATTTCAGATGTGAATTTTCCTTTGACATACAATAGTCTTCAGACATTATGATTGGAACAAATACTTCTCTATGTTTCCATTTCATAAAGGAAGGGAATTCTAAAACTCTCCAGCCATTTGAAGCTCTTTTGTACAAAGAAATGAGTTGAAATGCTGTGGGTTTGGAGACTTTTAGTTGATTTCAGCGTGCATTTGAGGCCATCGCGACTACTTTATTCAGACGCTGATATTTCTGCTACTGCATTTTACATTCTTTACAAATCTCAAGGCAAAAAGATAATGAAAACCTTTTAGCAAAGTGTTCTTAAACTTCTCTAGGCCTAATTTTATAATAATTACCTGTTAGTATGAACTCAGAACTCAGGCTTTCTTTTAATTGCCTGATGTACCATTTTTATTTCCTGTACCTACTTTATTAGCTTATCAGGAGTTATGAAACAACATAGAAGAGCTGAGCATTAATATTCTGTTTCCACAGATGGGCTTCTATCTACTTCATTAACAGACTTGATCTCATATGACTTTCTGTAGATTGGCCTGAAAGATCTCTCCTGAATGAATTAGACTCCAATGTTAACTCTGTCTTAGAAAGAAAAGTACATAAGTTCTCTAAAAGGTACTCATCTAGTAATTGCCCATTTTCACATTTACAAGTATTAATTTATCTAACTCTCTAGGTGACACCTTTGGATCTGAGAAAGTCAGAGTGGTAGATAAAGGAAATACATCTTCAAAGACACTGGTCCTAGGCGTAAGAGCCAGCCTTGTAAAGAGATTGTTTAAGATGATGACTCAGAAGATACCAAGAGCAGATTTCACCTAATTCACAATTTTTCTTAAACCCATAGTAATTATTAATAAGTGTAAGTACAGCAACAACTCCTGAGAGAAGATGGAAATATCAGAAAACCAGTGATGGGATAAAATGAACACAAACTTTTTGGTTAGCCCTGACCGCAGACTTCAATCCATCACGTCTTAGCTGTGTGACCTGGGACAAGTTACTGAGCCTCAGTTCCACCATCTGTAAACCATGAACAGTCCCACCTGTGTTAGAGAATTGTGAAACTTAAGTAATGAAGCATGTCTAGTATGATATCAAGCACAGCATAGTGGTGCACTGAATGTTAACATTTTTTAATCTATTTTAATAAGAAAGAAATCTCCCAAATTTGAGGGTTAGACAAGAGGATTTCTTATATTCCCCACAGTTCTGTGTTTCTGACTCTATGATTCCAAATGAAGGCAGAAGAATCAGGGAGACGATTCACGCTTGGCTCTTGTGTGGATGTTCAAGTGCCACCAGACGTTCCATCTACAGCCTGGTGCTCACACGGGCTGTTGGTTTCAGCTGTTACAAAGCAACGTGACCATGCAGTGTATTCACCGGACCACTGGGACAGGACAAGTATTCTAGCTAAGCAAACTTTTTCTGGGTTGGAATTGCAGCCCCTAAATTCAAACTTAACTCCCAGGATATATCCCTTTCCAACATGCCTGAGAACACAGACTAATCAAACCCATATATCTCCTCTCTTAAGGGAGACTCTGCTAAAAACTTTGTAAATACTGCTTTTAACAAATCTTTAAGGTCAAGTTTAACAATAAAATTAGATGCATACTCATAGGAGATGCTGATGGGAAAAATGGTAATGAGGTTTTCCCCAGGCCACCTCCTGATGGAAAGTTTTTCATGGTTCTGTTTAGATTTACAATTGTTTTGTTAAAGCCCATTCTGTTTTTCTTATATTGTTTTTGTGGGTTTTTTTTTTTTACAATAAGGGATAAGAAAAATTAGGATAGTATAGCAATTATGTAGTACTTGAGATTATTTGATGTTTCATTGGATGCCATCTTAGTAACAGCAGTATGTATATTTAAAAGAGCATAGCTTCTCAGTGCCTTATTAAATTGGTTTGAATTCCAATCCGACCACTGATAGGTATGTGACCTTCCGCAAATGCTTAACTTCTCTGACCCTCAGTGCCCTCATTTGCATAAAGGTGGAATTAATTCAGAAAGAATAAAATGAAACTAGGTAGTAGGTGGTGAAACATTAGTTCTTGCTTCCCATTGCTGCATTTCCTCTCTGTTATCATCATGAGAATCCAACAGTGTTTAATAAAGAATATTGTCTTATCCCACTTCATTTACATTTTTTACAATTTTTTCTTGATTACTTCCATACCCTAATAACACGAAAATGGCAGCATCAACGAAAGGCAAATAAAGACTAAGGAACTCTTACAGATTAAAGGAAACCAAAGAGACATGACAACAAAATGCACCATGTAATTCTGGATTGCATCCTGAAATATAATGGCCATTAGAAAAATAATTGGCAAAATATAAATAAAATCTGTAGCTGCAATAATGGTATTTTATCATTAATTTCCTGGTTGCAATCATTGTAATGTGGTTACATAGGACAATATCCTTGTTTACAGTAAATACACACTAAAATATTTAGGGCTAAAGGAATAGCATATGTGCAACTTACTCTCAAATGATTCAGAAATATGTGTTGTGTGCATACAGCTATATATGTGTGTATATCTATACGTATATCCATATATACCTACATGTAGTCAATCCTCATTATCCATGGGCTTCATACTTGCAAAATTATTCACTCACTGAAATTATTTGTAACTACAAAATCAATGTTAGTGGTGCTTCTGTCGTCATTCATGGACTTGCTCAGAGCAGTGAAAAATTTGAACCGCCCAACACACACTTCCCAGTAGAAGTTGACCAAGAGATGCTCTGCCTTCTTTTATTTTAATTGAAATATAGTTGATTTACAATGTTGTGTTAGTTTCTTACAGCAAAGTGATTCAATTATACATGTATATTCTTTTTCATATTCTTTTTCATTATAGGTTATTATAAGCTATTGAATATAGTTCCCTGTGCTATACCGTAAATCCTTGTTGTTTATCTATTTATTATATAGTAGCGTGTATCTATTAATCCCATACTCCTAATTTATTCTTCCTCCCTCTTTTCCCCTTTAGTAACCATAAGCTGGTTTTCTATGTCTGAGCCTGTTTCTGCTTTGCATGTACATTCATTTATATTATTTTTTAGATTCCACATGTAAGTGATAATCATGCAATATCTGTCTTTCTTTGTCTGAGTTACTTCACTTAGTATGATAATCTTTAGGTTCATCCATGTTGCTGCAAATGGCATTGTTTCATTCCTTTTTAATGCTGAGTAATGTTCCGTTGTGTTTATATGCCACATCTTCTTTATCCATTCAACTGTTGATGGACACTTAATGAGGATTTCCATGTCTTGGCTATTGTGGTGCTATGACCAGTGAGGTGCATGTATCTTTTCAAACTGGAGATTTCTCCAGATATATGCTCAGGAGTGGGATTGCTTGATCAGATGGTAAGCCTATTTTTAGTTTTTAAAGGAATCTCCATACTGTTTTCCATAGTGGCTGCACCAATTTACATTCCCACCAACAGTGTAGGAGGGTTCCCTTTTCTCCACACCCTCTGCAGCATTTATTGTTTGTGGACTTTTGAATGATGGCTATTCTGACTGGTATGAGGTGATACCTCATTGTAGTTTTGATTTGCATTTCTCTTATAATTAGCAATATTGAGCATCTTTTCACGTGTCTATTGGCCATCTCTATGTCTTCTCTGGGGAAATGTCCAGTAAGTCTTCTGTTTATTTTTTTGATTGGGTTGTTTGGGTTTTTTTGTTGTGGTTGTCACTGAATTATATGAGCTGCTTATATATTCTGAAAGTTAAGCCCTTGCCAGCCACATCGTTTGCAAATATGCTTTGCCTTCTTGTTTCAGCTCTCATACTATAAATAAGTGTTCTGTTCACAGTCACTTTAGTGCCACAGTTTTTGCATTTTTTGCACATTTCTTTGGTGATTTTGTGGTTTAGAATGACCCCCAGCACAGAAGTGACATGCTGTTTAGTGTCCCTGAGTGCAAGAAGTCTTTGATGTGCTTGGTGAAGACATATGTTAGATAAGCTCCTTTCAGACAAGGGTTGTAGTACTTTTGGCTGTGAGTTCAACGTTAATGAATCAACTGTATGTGTTTTTTAAAGTGTCCTTAAACAGACACAGGCATTAAACAAGGTATGGTATTGAGTAGTTGAGGGAATATTGTGAGCGGAGGCTCTGAGGAACCTAACCCAGTTTTTCCCCTGGGAGCCCAGTACTTGCTAATTCAGTGTTTGTGTGACTTTATGGAACAAAACTGCCACAAATAACGGGAATATAGAATGAAAGAGCAATAAAGCAAATGTGGTAAAATGTTGATTTGGGGAATCTGGAAGAAGAAAATACAGGAAATCTTTCTACTATTTTTGTAGCTTTTCTGTTAAGTCTGAATTTTAAATGAAGGGGTTTTTGTTTGTTTGTTTGTTTGTTTTTAAATCTGCATCCTCAGTCCAGAACTCTATTTCAGGTCCAAGAACAATCTAGAGTCACTGGGAAAATGGTTAGAGTCTATGTCAAGTTGTAGGATGCTGAGAGGCAGGTGTCCCTTTACTCAGGGGGCCATGAGCAGCATAATTAGGAGGGTATAATCTTGTCCAAAGAAGAGGTACAAGAGATGTGTAGAGCCCTGAATGTGAGAAGAACCATAGGGGTCAGAAGCCACTCAGATTTGCAGGGAATTGGGAAGCAAGGGATGAGATGGCTTAGAGCAAGGACTTCTGGTTTAGAACTTTAAATAGTTCAAGGTCATTGGAGATTCTGCTCTGAGGGATATTGCTTCCACTGTGTTGGGTCAGCCTGATAGCTTTCAATGCAGCAGTCAGGACCAGGCACTTCCTTCCTCTGCACTAATATTCATCTTTTCTCAACATTGTAATTCTTCTAGAGCCATTTGTCAGAACTTCTTTTGATTAAAAATGAGGTTAAAAAAATAATGGATGAGCAACAACAAAAACTGTCCATTCCATCTGAAGAAAAATGTTTATTTGTGTACTGAAATTGATATATGTGTTTAATTGGTTGGAGTGGATTTGGGAGTGACTTTTTGCTTGTTTGTTCAGGAAATAAGTACAAGTAACAATATATCTTGGACACAATTATAGTGTAACATACATACACAAAAGGGTGCATAAATCATAAATGTACAGCTTAATAATTTTTCACAAAGTGATCAACAGAGAACATCCTCATTTCTGCAGTAGTCATATTCTCTCCCATTTGCCATGTCCCCCAGCACTCTGCTATCCCAACTTCCATAAATTAGTTTTGCCTATTTTTTAAGTTTATATAAATGACATTATACTATATGTATTCTTTCTTACCTGGTTTCTTTTATTTAATATTGTCCTTATGAGAGTCATCTATGGTTTTCCATGTAACAGTGGTTTGTTCTTTCTCATTGATATATAGTATCCCATTGTTTGAAGATACAAACATTTATTTATGTAGTCCACTACTGACAGATATTTGGGTTGTTTCCAGTTTGGGGCTATTGTAAATAGTACTGTTAAGTATATTCTTGCATTGTATCTTGGTACACATCTGTACACAAGACCGATATGTAGTTGTGAAACTCCCAGGTATATGTATGTTTAGTATTCCGCTTTAATCTGTTTTCATGATATAAATTTCACCAACTTATACCTTCACCAGTAGTATATGACAACTATCCTGGACAATTTTTTATTGTTGTTTTCTGTCTTTATTTGATCATATTCAGAGAACATGATCTGAAAAAACTACTTTTGGAAAGGCAAATTTGGGGCATGACCAAGTTCATAAACAACCATCTAAAATATTCTGTAGATGTCAAAGAAAACCTGTAAAGTCTGTCTGTTTACTTATACATACAGTCACAAAATTGAGACCTGAGTAACTTCGGAGAGCTAGCATATCCTGGATACAAAGGCAATATCATACAAATGTCAGTGTTCCCCAAATTAATATATACATTTGATGCATTTCCAATTAAATTACAATAAAGGGTTTTTAGTAAAGTAACAATTATATTTCATATTTCATTCCCTGAGGCAATTATGAAAAACTGAAAATTAAACTTAAGTAAAGGGAAACTTTTCCTACTAAATACAATGCAATACTACTGAGTAACTATAGTCTTAATAGAATATGCTGGCATAGGAATAGTCATATAGGAGAATATTGAGTCTAGAAATGTATCTAAGTACATATGAATTTTAAATATAATAAATATGATTTTATAATATATTGGATAAGGTACACTTTATTTGATTACTATCCATCTGGAAAAATAAAATCATATCATATTTGATAACACAAAAAATAAATCACACAGTAATTTTAAACTAAATGTCAAAAAATAAGTATACTGGTAGAATATTTAAGAGATATTTGTGTAATCTTAAGAAAAGCAGATAGAGGTAACTTTAGAACATTCTGGACCTCAGAAACCATAAAAGAATTATCAACAGATTTGAATACATAAAATTAAAACTTCTTGTCAAAATTCAGAAATAGGCTGAGAGAAAATATCTTCAATATACATGACAAAACTTGTAAAAGAAATTGGCTGGATACATTTCATTTTAAAACTTAACATTACTCAACTTATAAAAAGAGTGCACTAGATCTATATACATTGACCTGGAAAATAGCCATATATTTTAAGAAAGAAAAAAATGTGAATTCTGGGAAGATCATGACAATAGTATAGCTTTTGGATCTTTCTAAATTCTCACATTAAAACAGTCAAAGTAACTAGAGAGCAAAAACAAAATGTTTACAACAAAGATTGCTAACGACATAGCACTATGCACCCCCAAATACAAACAGAGGCAAACCACCAATAGCCACAAGATCTAAATGTTATTGATGTTGCTATGAGAGAAAGCAGAGGGAAGCAAGAATGCACCTGACTAGCCCAAGAATAGAATAAGACAAAACAGTCACCTTGAACTTTGGCAGGCCAATGTGAGAACAGTAGCTACATCTCAGAAGAATTTTGTACCCTATGGTAGCGTGTAAGTACAAAGAACCACAGTAAGTCCTGAAGAGTTTGGAGCAGTCTAGCCCCTGTGAACCCTTGAAACTAAATTAACAGGGCTCCTTTTAGGACAGGGCCATGCAATAAGGAAAAACTGATGGAAGCAAAATAAAAACTGAGGAGGACAGGAATAAGAGTGACAAAGGAAAGAGAAGATGCAAATAAAATTGGGCAAAGTGAATAAATCCAGGAAATCTTAGAAAGCAATAAGCCATGTTTTTACACTACAAAAAAACAAACAGAAAAGGCAGAAATCTATATGGGTCAAGCTCCTTCTAAAAAGTCAGAGGAACTAAAATTGTATTAAAATGATCAACATAAAAGTATTGAAATCAAATCCCTTACAAAGTTACTCCAGAAAAATATAATAACCAGAATGACATCTCTATAGACAATAAAAACATAGGAGAAAGACAAATGAAAAAGAGAGAAAAAAATGTAAAGTACAAAATATAGAAAATAATGTAACTTAAAATTATAAAAATTCTTTACTGAGATAACAGAATTCAAGAATCAGAAATAAGAGATAAAATTATTTTAGAGATCAAGACTATCTAGAAGGAAAACAGGAGTAAATAAACACAGCAAATATTGGTTCAAAAAATAAATGAAAGGAGGAAGAGTTTTGTAAACCAAAAGGAAACAAGAAAAGAAATAAAAGTATTTCAGACAGTGATATAATTAAAGATAGGCAAAAAAAAAAAAAAATCCAATATATGGATAACAGGAGTCTTAACAAAAGAAATCAACACAACAAAACTAAAAGTTTATGGAAACTTTCCTAAAGTTATAATAAAATCTTCTTTGGAACTATGTATTGAAAGAGCATAATGTGTACTTGAGTTTATACACTCAGAACAACAGATATTTTAATTAAATTAGTAGATAATAAAGGAAAATGAAAAGCCTTTGGTGTTCAGGAGAAAATAACACATGACTTGTGAGTATATTGTCATCAGACTTTTTGACATCATATCTTTATGCCAGAAGAAAATAAATATATTTAATGTATTCAAAGAAAGAAAATATGAACAAAATATTTTTCTATCCAGTGAAACAGATCCTTAAAAATAGAGCACAGATTTTATCAATATGTGAGAATTTCAGGGAATATTGTTCCCATGAGTCCTTCTTAAGAAATCTACTAGAAAAAAAAAAAAAGAAATCTACTAGAAAAGTACCTTAAAGCAACTAAAATGACCAAAAAGACATTTACATACAGATCAGTGGCAAGAAGTAAGTGTATAAGTATATACAGAACTAATTCTAAATGAGGATTAGAAAAGAGATGATAGAATCTCACATGTAGATGTATTACAACTAGAAAAAGAGAGAGGGAGATAGCAGTTATAAAAATTTTTATAGTTACTTTTAACTATTTTCAATAGTAATGATTAGTGGTAGTAATATTAGTATTGTTATAAAACTCATATATGCAAGTATAGTAAAACAAATGAGTAATTATGGGATATTTTAATTGTAACATTTCCTATGACTTCACAGGATTCTCAGAATGTAAGAATGGACATAGCAGTGGAATACAGACTAGGTTAAATAGAAACCCTGTTGTTCTGAATTTGAATTGGAAATATCACTAATACAAGAGGTTTTTTTTAAAGAGAGAGAGAGTGTATGTGCCCTAACTGTCCACTGAAGAGGTCTGGAAACAATGGTCAGTCCAATAGCAATGAACATCGATAGAGCCCAGATTGTTGTCTTGAAATACTATTTCTCAATAAATACAGAGAAGTTGTGCTTCCTGGAGAAATAACTGATTCTGATTTGTGAAAGGAAATGAATGACATGGGCATATAATATCTTGACATATTAGATGACATGGAACTATTAGAAACAGTTACAGTTATGTCAAAAAATTCAGAAGCCAACTTGAAGGAGAGTCTACTATCCAAAAGATAGAAATTTTGAATTTCAGTAAGAAAAAGAATTGCAATGAATTAAAACTCAACAAACATTTAAATACATTATTTCATAATGATATGTTCCTTTTCTTGTCTTATTGCATTAGCTAGGACTTACAGCACAATCTTGAAAAGGAGTAATAAGAGCATTTTTCCTGATCTTAGTAGGAAAGATTCAAGTTTCTCACCCTTAGCTGTAGGTTTTTTGTAAACGTTCTTTATCAAGTTGAGGAAATTCTCCTCTGCTCCTAGTTGCTGAGTTTTTATCGTGAATGAGTGTTGGATTTTGTCAAATGTGTTTTCTGCATATATTGATATGATTATGTGATTTTTTTCTTTTTTAACCTGTTGATGTGATGGATTACATTAATTGATTTTCAAATATTGAAACAGCCTTGGCTCCCTGAGATAAATTTCATTTAGTTGTGGTGTATAATTCTCTTTATATATTGTTGGACTTGATTTGCTAATATTTTATTGAGAACTTTTGTGTGTATGTTCATAAAAGACATTTGTCTGCAGTTTTCTTGTAATGTCTTTGTCTGGTTTTGGTATTAGGGTAATGCTGACCTCATATAATATTGGAAATATTCTCTCTGCTTCAGTCTTCTGAAAGAGATTGTAGAGAGTTAGTAAAGTTTCTTTCCTAAATGTTTATAGAATTCACCAGTCTGGTGTTTTCAGTTTGGGAAGGTTATTAGTTATTAATCAAAATTATATATTCTTAAAAAGTAACCAGTCATCTTCTGAGGATGACTGGAAACCAATCCATTATCTTGAAAACTGGATAAATTAGAAGACAAAATTAAGCATTTATCCTGCCTTTCCAATATAAACTATACCCATGGATAGTTAAATAGTAAATATGAGGGTTGTCTTCTTATGAAAGAATATATAATTAAATAAATAAAATTATAAGTGAAATAGTAAAATAACAATATCATCATTTTGAGAACAAAGACTTTAGGTAACAGCAAACTAAGTTCATAACAGATCAGAAAACAATTACAAACTCTGGATATAATACAAAAAGCAACTGCTTAAAAGCACTGCTAAGTGAACCAGAGCTGGCAGAGTTAGGTGGGGAATCCATGTTCAGGAGAGAAATTATATGTATTGGGTTGCTGTTTGCATGAATTTATCTGAGAGCTAGACATGTTCAGCACAGTTTTATTCATAATAGCCAAAAACTGTAAACAACTTAAATGTCCATCAACTGGTAAACAGATTAATACATTGGGGTTAAATCCATTCAGTGGAATACTACTGTATAATAATAAAAGAACAAACTACTGATCCATACAGAAGCAGAAGTGAATCTCAAATCATCATGTAATGTGAAAGAATACAGACACAAAAGATATATTGTATGAGACTGTTTATTTGAAATTATAGAAAAGGCAGAACTATAGTGATGAAAAGGTTAATGGTTTTCAAGAAATAGTGGATGGGCAGAGAAGTCTGACTACAAAGAGGTGTAGGCAACTTTTGGAGTGATGGAAATATTCAATACCATTTTGTGATAGTTTTTTAACTATATATATTTATTAAAACTCATCAAATATTACATTTAAAATGGATGAATTTTATTGTATATAAATTATACCATAATAAAACTGATTTAAGAATAGAACAAAAGCCAGAATTTAAGTGTCTCCTGCTGAAGAAACTCAAAACCACTAATATTCCTGACAAAGTTATTGGATGTAGGTCTGATCAAGCCTCTGGATCCAGCTGCCAATTAGATGGCAAATGATTGTGTTATTTTCAGTTAGATAGCAATGATTATGTTAAACTGCACCAGCATTATGAAATCAGCAAGATTGTGGACACTCTACAGGTGAAATGGCCAGAATGCTTCAACAAATGCTTTCTATGGATTTAAAAGATAAATCAAATTGGAAAAAAAAAAGTATGCTTGGTCAATAGTGTCTAGGTACTCTCACTTGGGTGATAAAGGCACAAAGCAGAATTCCAGTTTCCAGTCCAGCATGTAAGAAGCTTAGAAGTTACCATTCCACCCTAATAACAGAGAGTAGAAAGCTAAGCAAACTGAAAAATCAACAACTCTTCTCAGATCCATTGGAGAAGTGAAGTCACAGGGCAAACTGCTGCCTCCAAAACTGAAGAGACAGACAGTCAGACACAAAGAATCACAACTTACTGAAGCAGAAACACATGAGCAGAAAAGTCCAGAGAAACCAATGCTGGCATAGGAAACTCTGATCTATAAATGACATTGCTGGAGGCTCAGTGTGGGCAACTCTGAGAGTTAAAAACTCCAGAGGAACCCAGTCACAGGGGTCTCCCACACTTTTGTGAATGTCACCTTCAGGAGCTCTGCGAGGTCTTCCATAAATATCAGAGAAGAATCCCCCCTGTGCTTACAGCCACAGAAGGGTAAAAGTAATAATCTTGAAATATGCCAGGGCATTATTTTCTTCTGAACAAGGCCTGCCCTCAGGAGAAACTGTTTTACCCAAGCATAACCTGCAGAATTTTATCAGAACCTAACTGACCTGGGGGAAGGGAAATGCCCAACTCCAGCCCCCTCTGGCCATCCTGTCCCACCTAAGGGAGGAAAAACCACTGAGAAGCCCTGGTGAAATTTACATTTCAGGGGAACAGACTCACTAAAAATTGAGACCTAACAACAAGACTACCAAAGTTTTCTCTCCCCCTACACCTTGGTACTACATCAGTAAAGGCTATTTATAATAGTTCTTTTTATTCAGTAAAACATGCTCAACTTTCAAGAAAAAATTACAAGACATACTAAAAAGTACAAGCACAGTTTAAACGATTGAACAAGCACTAGAGCCAGAGTCACATATGGTAGGAATGTTAGAATTTTTGACCATAATTTTTTAACTGTGATTAGTATGCTAAGTGCTTTCATGGGGAAAGCACCCAGCATGCAATAACAAACAGATAATGTAAGCAGAGAGATGGAAATCCTACCGAGGACCCCAAAAAGAAATGCTAAAATTTAAAAAACACAAGAACATACATGGAGAATGTCTTTAATGAGCTTGTTAGTAGACTGGGCATAACTAAGGAAAGAATCTTCAGACTTGAGGATATGATAATACAAATGTTCAAAACTGAAAAGCAAAGAGAAAAAAAATACTGAAAAACAAAACAGAATAGGTTACCAAGAACTGTGGGACAACTACAAAATGCGTAACACATGTTTATCGGAAATACTAGAGAAGAAAGAGATAGAGAAGAGAGGTAATACTTGAAACAATGATGACTGAGATTTTTTTCCCAAGTTAATATCAGGCACCATCCACAGATTCAAGAAGTTCAGAGAATAACAGGCATGTTAAATGCAAAGAAAACTTCACCTACGCAAATCATATTCAAACTACAGAAAATCAGTGATAAAGAAAACATCTTGGAAAAAGAGGAAAACACATTTTACTTATAAAGGAGAAAAGATAAGAATTACATCTGATTCTGCTCAGAGAGCATGCAAGCAAAATGAGAGTGAAGTGAAATATTTAACGTTTTGAGAGAAAAAAAAGAAACCCTACCAAATTAGAAATTTTCCTTCTGTGAAATGATCTTTCCTGTGAAATTATCCTCTAAAAGTGAAAGAGAAATAAAGACTTTCTCAAACAAAAATTGAGAAAATTTGTTGCCAATAGATCTGCCTTACCAAAAATATTTAAAGAAGCTCTTCAGAGAGAAGAAAAATGATATAAATCAGAAACTTGGATCTACATTAAGAGTATTAGAAAAGGAATCAGTGAAGATACCTTGGACTGAATTGTGTCCCTGTAAAATTCATAGGTTGAAGCCCTAAACTCCCATATGACTGTATTTGGAGATAGAAGTTTGATTAAGGTTAAATGAGATCATGAGTGTGGGGGTCTTAATCTGATAGGACTGATGGCCTTATAAGAAGAGGAAGACATTCTCTTCCTCTCCCTCTCCCCTCCCCCCTCCCCTCCTTCCCCCTCCTCCTCCCTCTCTCTCTCTCTCTCTCTCTCCATGCATGCATTGAGAAAAGGCCATGTCAGCACACACTGAGAAGTTGGCAATCTACAAGTTAGTGAGAGAGCTCTCACCAGAAACTGAACTGGTGGGTTGAAGCAGAAGGAATACTTCCTAACTCATTCTATGAGGCCAAAAGTACCCTGATACCAATACCAGATAAAGACATTCCAAGAAAAGAAAACTACAGACCAATATTTCTCATGGGATATCTCTTTTGCACATATATGCAAAAATTCTTAACAAAATATTAGCAAATCGAATTCAACAATGTATAAAAAGAATTATACACCATGATAAACTGTTATAAAATTATACACATGAGATAGATAAAATGGGATTTATTCCAGGGATGAAAGGCTGGCTCAACACATGAAAATAAATTAATTTAAATCACCACATCAACAGGGTAAAGAAAAATTAAGATGATCATATCAATAGATGGAGGAAAAGCATTTGATTAAATCCAACACTCATTTATGATAACATCTCTCAGAAGACCAGGAATAGAGGAGAATTCCTCAACTTGATAAAGAATGTCTATTAAAAACCTACAGCTCATGGTGAGAAACTTGAAGCTTTCCCCCTAAGATCATGAAGAGGGCAAGTTTGTCCCCTCTGACTACTGCTTTTCAATATCGCACTATAATTCCTAGCTAATGCAATAAGAAAAGAAAAGTGATTACCTTAAGAGTCAGAATACTGGTTACCATGGAAGGGAGAGGGGAACTCTTGTTAGAATGGGCTATGGCAGCAAAGTTCTGTTTTTCACCTGCATTGTAGTTACCAGGTGTTCATCTTATAAATGATTCACTAAGATTAAGGTTCTCCAAACATGATCACGGATCCATAGCATTAACATCACTTGGGAACTTGACAGAAATGCAATTCTTCAGATCCCAGCCCAACTTCTTCTGTCAGACTAGTTTGAACTATTTCCAGTAAACACCATCCTGGCTGGCACGTATGTCATTCCTTTATCTTCTCTCAGCTACTTTTACATGAATTCCTCAGAGATTAAAATTGAAGACTGAATCAGTGACTCTCAAGAGGGGACCCAGCAATCTGTGCTTTGACAAGCCCTCTAGGTTTGCAGATGTGTACTAAAGTCTGAGAACCACTGTATTGAGCTCCATACTTGTTCTGTGTGGTTTGCTGATTCTATGTTTTATTTTATAATAAGAAGCTTAAAATATTTTTAAGTGGCAGAGTAATGTGTTTTTTGAAAAGAGACACATATTTGAAAGTTGTTGCTAGAGTAGATCTTAAAATTTTTCATCACAAGAAAAGAAATAGTAACCATGTGTAGTGATAGATGTTAACTAGACTTATTGTGATGATCATTTCACATTATATACAAGTATTGAATCATTACATTGCACAATTAAAACTAATATAATGTTATATGTCAATTATATCTCAATTTTTAAAAAGGTAATGAGGAAATTCTATTATATATGTAGATCTAATTTTTATATACTTATATGGTAACAGTATGTAGTGACATACATCAAGTCCTTAGCATTGATTAACTCAGGGAAATGGAATTAAAAGAGAGTTTAACTTTAAATTTCTATTGCTGATTTATTAATTTGATTTGATATTGCTATTGTATCTTACAAGAACTAAAATGTTAAAAGGTTAAAAACACAAAAATTAAAACTTTAACTTATACATTTTCTAAACTGTATTTCCTGGAGGACTAGTGTCCCACTACAAGTTAACAGGTGTTCCAATTAAAATGTTTAGTTGTCAAATAAAGTATAAAGAATATCTTAGAACTTCAAAATGCAAATTAGTATTTTAAATGTTGTAAAAATTCCCACATGTTTAACATCACTCAGTTTTCCCCCAAATTTTTAAACTATGAAAACCTTCTTCCTGAAATTCCTAATAACACCTAGTAGCTGTGGTGTGCTGAAGCCAGCTTGCACAGAAACACAGTTGTACACATTTCTTTCCAACTGTGGGTTCAGTAACATTGGATTGGTAGCTTGAAATCAGCCATGGAAGTAATAGTCACACTACGGAAATCAGCAAACACTGTAAGTCAAGTCTCCATCTACTATATCCAAATTGGAAGGGAAGAGGTAAAATTGTCACTATATGCAGATAACATGATACCCTATATATAAAACTCTAAAAACTCCACACGAAGACTATTAGAACTAATAAATGAATTCAGCAAGCTAATAGGATACAAGATCAATATACAAAAATCAGTTGAAATATCAGGAAGAGAAAGTAAAAAAACAATCCCATTTTAAATGGCATCAAAAATATCTAGGAATAAAATTGATCAGGGAGGTGGAGGACTTACACACTGAGAACTATAAAACATCAGTAAAGGAAATTGAAGATGATTCAAATAAATGAAGATATCCCATGCTCTTGGACTGGAACAATTAATATTGTTAAAATAGCCATACTAGCCAAAGCAAAAGACAGATTTAATGAGATCCCTATCAAATTACCCATGACGGTTTTCATAGAACTAGAACAGATAATACTAAAATGTATGTAGAATCACAAAAGACCCAGCATCATTTAAGCAATCCTGAGGAAAAGAACAAAGCTGGAAGCACAGCCCTCCCAGACTTCGGACAATCCTACAGAGTTACAGTAACCAAAACAGCAGGGTGTTGGCACAAAAACAGACAATGGGACAGAATAGAGAGCCCAGAAGGAAACCCACACACCTCTGGTCAAAAAAGTCTTCAACAAAGGAGGCAAGAACGTACAACGGAGAAAGTCTCTTCAGCAAGTGGTGTTGGGAAAACTGGACAGCTGCACGTAAACCAATGAAGTTGGAACATTCCCTCACACTATACACAAAAATAGACTCCCAGTGACTTAAAGACTTAAATATAAAACATGACACCATAAAACTCCTAGAGGAGAACATAGGCAAAACATTCTTAGATATAAATTGTAGTAATATTTTCTTAGATTAGTCTCCCAAGGCAAAAGAAACAAAAGCAAAAATCAACAAATGAGACCTAAACTTAATAAGCTTTTGCACAACAAGAGAAACCATAAACAAAACGAAAAGACAACCTACAGACCAGGAGGAAACATTTGCAAATGATACGACTGACAAGGGCTTAATTTCCAAAATATACAGACAGCTCATACAACTCAATATCAAAAAACAAACAACCCAATCAAAAAAATGGACAAAAGACCTAAATAGACATTTCTCCAAAGATACACAGATGGAAAACAGGCACATGAAAAGATGCTCAGTATCATTATCAGAGAAATGCAAATCAAAACTACACTGAGGTATCACTTCACACTGGTCAGAATGGCCATCATTAAAAAGTCGACAAGTAACAAATGCTGGAGAGGGTATGGAGAAAAAGGGACCCCTCCTGCACTGCTGGTGGGAATGTAAATTGGTGCAGCCACTATGGAAAACAGTATAGAGGTTCCTTAAAAAACTAAAATTAGAGTTATCATATGATCCAGCAATCCCACTTCTGGGCATACATCTGAAAAGGATGGAAACTCTAATTTTAAAAGATATATGGACCCCAGTGTTCACAGCAGCAGTATTCACAATAGCCAAGACACGGAAGCAACCTAAGTGTCCATCAACAGATGACTGGGTAAAGAAGATGTGGTATATATACATAATAGTATATTACTCAGCCATAAAAAAGAATGAACTATTACCATTTGCAGCAACATGGATGAACCTAGAGATTATCATACAAAGTGAAGTAAGTCAGAGAAAGACAAATATTATATGATATCACTTATATGTAGAATCTAAAAAAATAATACAAATCAGCTTTTGTACAAAACAGAAACAGACTCACAGACATAGAAAAGAAATGTATGGTTATCAAAGGAGAAAGGGGGTAAGGATAAATTAGGTGTATGGGATTAACAGATACACACCATTATATATAAAATCATTAAACAAGAATTTACTGTGTAGCACAGGGAACTATATTCAATATCTTGTAATAATCTATAAAGGGAAATAATCTGAATAAGAATAGATAGATAGATAGATAACTGAATCACTTTGCTATACACCTGAAACTAACAAAATTATAAGTCAAGTATAGTTTAATAAAAAAAATTTATAAAGACTCCATCTACTTCCAGAGCCAGTTGTTAAACATTTTCCAGCACACCATTCTAGAAGACTACATTTCATAAGAAACCGGGAAATTCTGCTTTACATTTCTCCCTTTAATTTGAATCTGGTTGTCCTTAATCATTTTAAATGTGTTATATTCTTCATTTATAATCCATAAGCAAATAAAAATTTTACTACTCCTGGCATACTAAAATTGATTGATAAAAATGTTTTAAAGCACTAAAAAGAAGGTTGAGAAACAGTAGACACTGAGTAAAAGAAGTTGAAAGGCACCTCCTGCCCTGTTGCTGTAATGGTGTGGAAATCTGAGGGTAGAACAAGACGTTTCTCATATTTTCAAAGCAGCAGGAAAAGACAATGTTAAAATTTTCTGTTTATGTGATAGTGCATTTCTTAGGCAGTATAAAGTTCTAAGTATTTTTTCCTCCAATCGCAACCACTGCCAATCTCATCATGTAGAAATAGCTCCAATTCCTCACAGGACAGTGTATGAAAGTAGTTCTAGATTTGTGTATTTTGGGCAGAGATGACCCGTGTCCTAAAGAACTTCGTCACATCCACGTGGAATTCATTAGTAAGTGACTTCCTTTGTCAGACTAGTCTGAAATACGTTTCCAGTAAACCATCCTGGCTGACGCGTATGTCATTCCTTTATCCTCTCTCGGCTACTTTTACACGGACTCCTCAGAGATGAAACCTTAGGACACCCGCAGAGGAGTGGGACAGGGGCCAGTGGTTGGAGATTTTTGAACAGGTGGTGGCGAGCAAGACTGTTACAATAACATCAGTAGAGCTCATCTTTACAATGGAAGGCTTACATTATTCTTTAACCTTATAACAAAAGGGACAGATATTAGATAACCAAAGTCCCCCTTGCTGTGCCTGGGTTGCTGGCAGCCGCCTTCCTCAAACAGAATTAGAACACACCACACAGATCAGCTATGGAACACGCGTCTATGGAAGCAGAAGTGGGAATCCCAGCAGCGGGACAACAAACTCCGTTGCCCAGCAACCCTGTGGCCATGTGCTGTACAGTAACACTGAGCCCAGCCCTTGAAGCAGGACTCCAATTCCTCATCTATGGAGTCATGCATACCAGAATTACAGGCTTGCATGCCATAGGCTTCCGAGCAAAGAAGGCAACTCCGATTGTGAATTGGACCGTGGGCTTTCCTCACAGGCAGTGGTAGAAACAGACCGTGAGCTCAAATAGAATTCTCATTGCTATGTGACTGCTCCAGGAATGATGCAGAGCCCTGTACTGATGGGTCGTAAATCACAGGGAGAACAGATACAAAGCATGTGACCAGGTTGATAATAGCATTCACGTCATCATTCTACCATCTTAATCTATAAGAAACTACATCAAATTTACATTTAATTAGTGGGGGGGGTGTTAAATAAGCAGTTGAGTTTATACAATCAATCCACTGCTTAACAGACACAGGCGTTCGCATGTGCGCGACAGAAACTAGGGAGATGAGAACTCATTCCAAAAAGTCAAGCCTGCTTCTAGTCATTTCCTCGGCTGTCGGAACATCTCGGACTTGTCAAATCTCCATTTGTTTTCTGTAATTATTCTGGATGTCTCCATGCTGACAGGTGAGCATCAAACAATCTTTTCAGGCTTATGTGAGAAGCATACATCATTCTTACTTCCTAATGAGACCCACGGGGGCTGAGGATTCTCTAAGGAGCTCCCTGGACTTATGTCACGTTCTTGATCACTACCATTTGCTTTCATATTTAACTTTTATATGACTATTAAAAAAGTAGCTAGCCACATCCAAATTTCAGATGAAAGAGAATGTTCTAATTCTCAGTGATATTTTGTGCTCATTATAATAGCTACCGCTTGCTGTGCATTTTTTTCCAGGTGCTTTGCATTACTTGATAGATTTCCTATAACAACCCTACAGAGTAGATAGCTTACAGATAAGTATACTTAATTTCAGAAAAATAAATAAATAACTGGCCTAGGAATGTCGAATTAGCAAGAGGGAGCTAAGATTTAAGCTGTCTTCCTACAAAGTTGTTGGGTGTTCCCACTTCAACATTCTCCCTCAACGTGACTCCTATATTCACTGCTCAACTTTGTGCTGGCTTCTTTGATTTCTTGGTCAGCAAGGCATCAGCACCGTGTTCTAACCATTCTTGTGAAAATCAAAAACAAGAAAATAAGTATCCTGGTTTGTTTCTTATAGGGTATTCCTGGTGGGAACAAACCCAGTGAAAAATGTCTGAACTGCCTCTCAGATTCCCCTCCGAGTGTGTCGTTCTGGGCAAGACAGCCATGGCCGCGTTGTAAATGAGACGAGCTGACTTTTTGTGCTGTCTCGGTGAGATGTGCCCTGGCACTCACATTTCCTGGCCCTTAACTTGATGAATGTTGGCAGAGCACGGTGACTACTGCTTGCAGGAGTCTTAATGAATGATTGCATTCTGATTGACTTCTAGCCCAGACAAAATGCTGAATATACTCACTTTCAATACCCAGTGGCTCTTCCATTAATGCCTGGCTGAGTTTTACATGTAGACCAAAGTCCCGAATAAATTTAAGGTTAAATTAGTCACAAAAATGCAAACCGTCCAGCATCACTTGTGGCTTGTAGTTGTAGAGAGATATCAGGATAAAAGGTGTACCTACCTCTCAGTTTTGTTGTGAATTGAAAACTACTGTAAAAAAATTTTTTAAGTCTTGAAAAGGAAAAGATAATAGGTGTAAATTTACAATCCTAGGTTGACTCTGTGTGCCTCAAAATTGATATCCCGATAAAAACTAAAACAAAACGAATATGAATTTTTCTGGGTAATCACAATTTTGTGTCATTAATAGTTTTTATTTTAAACCATTCCTCCTAAGGGGTAAAATGTTTCTCCATCTTTCTTAGGTATGTCTACACAATAGTAGTAAGATGTGACACCAAGATCCTAATAAAAACTCAAGAGGAGGAGGGACTGAGTAAAAGCACCAGGCTGGACTTCATGTATCTACATCAACAGTGCAGGTGGAGGAGTGCTGCAGAGAGCTCTGGATTTTATCTGTGTCCTGCAGTAAGTAATTTTCATCTTTCTGGGTCTCAGTTTCCCCATCTATAGATTGGCATTAGTAGAATCACTTTTTCAGAGCAATGTTATGAAAGTTAAATAAGGTGATGATTGTGAAAATATTTACTTATATACAGAGTTCTATACAAATACTCAACTGTGTTAATATGGTAGAGAAGAGTGATTATGTAGCTGATGCTCCTGTTTTTCAGTCATACTTGGTGTTTTGTAGGTCTTGGGGAAGGAAAACATTAGAGACATGTACTCATTTATAGGTACTATTTATGTAATGTCAAAAAACAAAAAGAACAATTCAGAAAATGTACTTTTCAAAGCATTCTCTTCTACGCATTCATTTAGCAATTCTCTCCTTGCTCTTTCTTACCTAAATTTTTTTCATCATGAGTAATAAATTCTTAATGAAAAATTTTTAAATATACAAAAAAGAGCATGAAAAATTACCTGTAACACCACCAAGATATAACCACTGTTAACATTTAGTTATTTATTTTTAGACACTTTTCTATACACTTCTATTTTTAACCAAAAAAAAAGAACCATGCTGTTTATTGAATTTTTAAATAATTTTTTGTAATATAAATATTATTCTTATTTTCCTTTTCCTTATGTCAATCAATATTCTTCAAAAATATTACAGATATTTTTATAATACTCAATTACAGTATTATAATGTATGGCAAAAATAATTTATCTAACCATTCCTCTGCTAATGAATATTTTCTTTACATTGTTTTTCTATTCAAAGAATTCTGCATTTAATGTGCACATATATAGATCTTTGTTCAATCTGTCTCCAACTGTTGAAAATATTCTGACAAAGAATATGAGCCTCTCCAAGGCTCTTGAAGGACATGGCCAAATTGTTTTTCTCATAAATTGTATTCATTCACATATCCATCAGCCGCAAGATGGTCTATCTCAACAAACACTGGTTAATGTTGGCTATTATATTTTCAAAAAGTACTTGATCACTTGATAGCTAGAAAAAGGTATCTTATTTTATTTTACTTTATTTCTAATGATATTGAGATGAAGTGTTTCTATTCTTAACAATTTATTTGTCTAATTGATCTATCATGGTAATTAAAACCTCTCACGATAACTGAATTTTGCTAAAGCTACTTTGAATTTCAAAAGCTTTCACCTTCTCTGTTCCTGATACAGTGTTACTCCATGCATGAGGATTTTTGAGTGTTTTTATCTTTGTTCCTAGTTTTACTATCTTTTGATTAAAATGACCCTCCTTAAAGCATTTAATGTTTTCGCTTTAAATTCTGCTTTATGTAATACTAACATTGCTTCCTTTTGCCTTGTATTTGCCCTGAATTTATTTGCCAATGTTTCCAAATATATGTTATATATGAGGAAATTATATATGATAAAATATATGAGGAAATTATAAATAGCATACCACTGGATTTGTTCTTTCATTGAGATGTTTAACTAATATACATTTTATTAATCTAATACTTCGTCATGTTTCTATCAATATGCATTTTCTTTTTATTTCTTTAAAATACTTGCTTGCTGGTTTTTCCCTATTTATTTTTACTAAATAGAGGTTTGGTTTGGGGAGGGGGGCGGGTTGCTGTTGTTTATAATCTTTACTTTGAAAAGAAGAAAGTCTACACTTATTCCTTAAGTAACTATCTTAAATTTTCCTAAGAGAGTCATAAAAGCATATTAACGTAACCATAGAGTTAAGGGCAAAGTAATCATTTGTTAATGGCCATTGAAGAGTAAAACACGTCATGCCTTTTGTTTTTAAATAGTCTCCAATTTTTAAATTTTATTTTAATTTAAGATATGGATCCTGTATTTTTCCTTCTTTAATGTCTTATACAACAGGAGCTATGTATTTTAAAGGGAAACCAAATTTTGTAACCCACATGGTACTTTAAAAATTATTAGGCTAATGACTTGATCTAATAATTTTTACTAATAATTAAGACTGGTGGCCCTTGGCAACCACCATTTCCCTTCAGGTCATTGACACAGTTTGTATTATCATAACTCAGGTTTTCAAATTATTTTTTGACGTTGCCTGGATAGCATATTTTTAATTCATTTATCAACTAATTGCTTTCTGTTGCCTTTGCACGTTAATAACTTGACTGGGTATAAAATTCTTTCAAAGTGCTGTAATCAAACAGCAACAATGAGAAGAGGAAGGAGTAGAAGGAGGGGGAGGGGAAGAGTGGAGAGAGGAGAAAAGGAGGAGGAGGAAGAGGAGGGAAGCAGAAGAAAAAGAACATATGTTATGCTTACTACGTCTCAGGTACACTTCTAAATACTTTAAATATACTAATTCATTTAATCCTAACAATGACCATAAGAAAGTGTATTTATTATCTGCATTGCATTATTGATGAAAATGAGGCACAAAGAGGGTAAGGACGTTGCCACAGCTCAAATAACTAATATTCAGCAAAGCCACATTTTGAAACCAGGCAGTCTGTCTCCAACCTCTCCATGATCTCAACTGTTAACCTCTATTCCTTTATTTTCTAATGCTTAATAGCAATGAAATGAAAAGAGAATCAATGTCCTTTGTAGGGAACCTGGGGAACCTATGTTGATATTTTTCTTCTCAGTGTGTTTTTCCTGATTTTTATGTGATCCTGGGCTTTTAAAGATTGCATGAGAATATGTGGAGGCGTGGTTCTGTTTTCATAAATGTACTTCAATGCACATTCTAGATGTTGAGGCTGAGATCATCCTTTTGCCGTTATGGAGTTTTCCTTTTTCCTTTGACCATTGCTTTTGATTCATCCTTTATAGTTCTTACAGAAATTCCATTTTATATAGATTAGTCTCTTGGATGGGTCATCTATGTTCCTCATATTTTTGTAATTTCCTAATTTCTGAATTATGGGTGAATATATCTTTTACTACATCAATTCAACTTTCATCATTTTGCTCCTCCTGATTCCATTTTATTAATTAAGCAGATAAGTTTTCCATATACATACAATAATTCCAGATGGTTGGATTGTCTCCTTTTGACTCCCACATCCATATTCGTATTCTCTCTCTCCTCCTCTCTCCCCTTCCCTGTCCCCCTCTTTATCTTCTTCTCTTTCTCCATGGACTTCAATGAATTTTCATAAGTCTGATTCTTTTTCTGTTTACTCAACTTTTAGAGCAGAATCTATACTCAGTCATGGCATATAATCCAATAGAAGACAGATAGAATGTATATGGGTCCCTCGTTAATGCTTCCATATTTTAAAGACCATGGTTTAAGGCAGAAGAAATAAAGAAGTAAGTAAAGAATAAGAAGAAAATTATGATAACAGTAAATTTGCGTAATAGTTTCAGAGTTCTCTAATCCTAAACCTAGAGGAATTGGGAGGTGAATTAGAGCCATAGACAATTACAGCAAAGAACTTGATTCCAGTATTTGTATAAACACCGTCCTGGAAGAGCAGGTCTTGGCATTTCCCAGCTCTCCCAGGGTTGCAGCTTGTGGTGTCTGAAGCACGTCCTATCTCAGCCACTTCCAACAACTCCCTGCTCATTCTCCTTGCCACTTGGCTCACCAGCCAGTCCTGCAAGGTCTTCCTGTGATGCACAGAGCCCTGAGCTAACCACCAGAAACACCAGAGGGAACAGACTTTCCTGTTCTCAAGGGTCCAGTGGGGAAATAAGCACAAAAATGGTGTGTTTTAACATATTATGATAAAGCATATAAAGTGTAAATATTGGATACTTTGAGGTTCTTGCAAATATGTGTGTATTATCATTATAGACACCACGTGTAGATGGAACTATTTCTGTAGAACTACTGATTGAACTCACCTTGATTGAATTGATTTTAGAATGTGTTGAGACAAATTTATTCATTATTTTTGGTTTGGTTTAATTCTTTTTATGTCATTAATCAACCGTCAGCTTATTTTGTTCTTAATAGAATGCAGGCTCTTTTCTTCTAAGTCTTCTTATGCCGAAATCAAGGGAACAAACTTTTCTTCTCATGTCTTTCTGTATCCATGTGTCTCAGACCTCACCTAGAAAGTTGCATCCAGTGAAGTCAGAAGGCCAGAGGCAAAATAATCAACTGGTTTACTCATGCATTCATCAAGCAACTTGCACAGTGAAACCACCAAGGTCACCAAGCTGTATCTAAGTATATATGCCATCTCCTCATAGTTTATACACTATTATAATTCACCTAGAGTGAAGCATTTAATAGGTTAAACATGAATTTAGAAAGAAAAAAAGATTGCCAGATTTATATATGTTCAACCTATAATGCATAGAAATGTACGTATATTTTTACATATTCAATCTCATAAATATATAGTTATATCTGTATCTACAGATATAGAGATATACACATATATGTCAGTGTCAGTTTGACAGTAACAGGTTATTGGTGAGAACATGTGCATAAGCATTTACATAGGGAATCCCGTTATGAAAACCATTTATCCCTACATGACAATGAGGCAAACACTAGAAGACAAATCAGAAAGAAAGAGTGAGAACGAAAACTCAAAGCCTTGACACATCACTGCAATAAGAGATTCTTTTCTCAACTTGCTGATGGTCTGTTTCTCCAGATTAATGGTAATCCAATACCATATGTTTAGTTCAACCCCTACAGTTTAGCGCATGCTTCTTTCAGATTCAGGCTGCTCGGTCAGCGGTTTCCATAGTTTTTGGCAGTGTTTTGATTTTTCACTAGAATTGTTACAGTAAACTCCAAATCTGAGTTTCTTAGATCAACCTTTAAGCTACATGCTTTCATCTCTTTACTAGGGTATCAGTCTGCAAAGAAGCCAACAATGTTCATGCGTATTTGTATTTATTCACATGAATGATTAGGGTTTATAAATCCTTTCTGACAGTTTATGGAGAAGTCTGCAAAACTGTCAATCTAGTATGATGTTTATATTTACATGTCCAAGTTCAAATTTTTAGCACTTTTTTTTACTGATAATTTTATTCAGATATTTAGATAGTATTTCAATAAAAGTGGGATTCCCAAACACTTAGGAAAATACTATTCTCTGTACATCCCATTACAAATTAAAGGTTTTCAGAGAAACAGTATTGGGGAGTTGCTTTGGGGAAAGATTAAGACATCACACACAAGTAAGTGAAAGATGAAATAAGGGGAAAAAAACAGGGACCTTAATTTATGAAAAATGTGCCCAATTAATTTGTAATAAGCAAAAGGGTCAATAAAGTGGATAAGTGAGTGAACATCTATCTAGAGAAGGCATTGTTTTGTGTCCCCTGGAAGACATCAGGTATTCTCAGTTTATAAGGAAAATGATTTTCCTTATTGTTCCAAACTGTTTAGATTTTCATAATTATTTTTTTCCAGATGAGGAAATATCACTGCATAGCATTCTCTGAAAAGCTTTGAACTTTGCAGTCATTTGAATCTGAGGGAAAGAGGGGAGAAATAGCTACAGACCATGACTTCAGGGAATGAAGTCACATGAATTTTGAGAGTGGACAGCTTTGGAAAGACGGATATTCTCTGGGGCAGTTTTTGCCAACTCCTGGGGTTTAAAAGTACTGCTAGGAGAAGTTTACTTCTTATATGATTTCTAATAATTCATTTAGGGAAAATGACCTTGTTATGCAACTCTGTTTGGAGCTGTTAATTAAAATTAACGAGGATCTTGCTGTTTTGCACTGGCTTGTTTCTTCGATCAAGCTAGTTTAATCTGGACGGGTCTGACGTCCTGCCTGGACAGGTTTGACATTCTGCCAAGAAGCCAGCAATAGGCTGGGGGAGGTTGAAACACTGCGCTGGCAAGCAGCGGAGTTTTGAAAGTTGAATCTGGGGCAGCAACAACAGGAAGGAGCCTGATGCCCAGAGGTAAAGGTGACAATATTCTAAGTTACCAGTGTGGGACAAATCCACTCCTTCCGTGTCAGAAAGATTTGTGCTTTTTTCAGTTATCAATTAAAAACTAGGTATTGACACTCAGAGAATTCTAGCAATGAGGCAGAATTGCCACTGAAAAACATCCTCAAGAAGTAACTGAAATAGCCAGTGCCAGAGAGCCTGCAGGAAACATCAGCTCTCTATTTGCCTTATTCTGCGTTTTAAAAACTAAGAAAAAACTAGATTTACTTCCTGTAAGAGCCCCAGTTTTTTGGCTTTAAGGGTAAGGAATACTTTTAAAATGTATTCTAACATGTCATGATTCTTTAACAACTTACTGGATTCCCTAAATATATATGATACATAATTTGTACTTGGCAGATTCAGATATTTCAGTCACATAGGAAGGGAAACTAACAGTTAGAGGGGCTGCAAGACAAAACTAGCACTTCTCTCCTGATCAACACACACTGTTTCTTTCTCCCAGCGAACAACGCAAGGTTGTATTCGTTTGTTGATACTTATAGGTAAACATGGAAAACAGAAGGGTTCATGGTTTCCTAACTATTTAGCAGTCGCACTTTAATAATTATGTCTTCCTTTCAATATACTGCTTATGTTCAGTCCCTCTGTGTGATGACTACTTAGTAATAAAATAAGTGGATTATTGTTAAGATGTCAGTCCCCCCCCCAAATGATCTGTAGATTCAATAGAATTCCAATCAAAATCCAGTAGAATTGTTTTTAGGAAATCATCAAGCTGATGCTGAAATTGTTTTTTTGTTTGTTTGTTTTGGGGGGTTTTTTGAAAAAACAAAATAAAATAGCATTAAAAGTCAAAAATATATGTCAGATAATGTTTTGCCTATGTTTTCCTCTAGGAGGTTTATTGTATCTTGTCTTATGTTTAAGTCTTTAATCCATTTTGAGTTGATTTTTGTATATGGTGTAAGGGAGTGTTCTAGCTTCATTGTTTTACATGCTGCTGTCCAGTTTTCCCAACACCATTTGCTGAAGAGACTGTCTTTATTCCATTGTATATTCTTGCTTCCTTTGTCGAAGATGAGTTGACCAAAAGTTTGTGGGTTCATTTCTGGGCTCTCTATTCTGTTCCATTGGTCTATATGTCTGTTTTGGTACCAATACCATGCTGTCTTGATGACTGTAGCTCTATAGTATTGTCTGAAGTCTGGGAGAGTTTTTCCTCCAGCCTCTATCTTTCTCTTCAGTAATGCTTTGGCAATTCTAGGTCTTTGATGGTTCCATATAAATTTTATTATGATTTGTTCTAGTTCTGTGAAATATGTCCTGGGTAATTGGATAGGGATTGCATTAAATCTGTAGATTGCCTTGGGCAGTGTGACCATTTTAACAATATTGATTCTTCCAATCCAAGAGCATGGAATATCTTTCCATTTTTTAAAGTCTTCTTTAATTTCCTTCATCAATGGTTTATAGTTTTCTGTGTATAATTCTTTCACCTCCTTGGTTAGATTTATTCCCAGATATTTTATTACTTTGGGTGCTATTTTAAAGGGGACTGTTTCTTTACTTTCTTCTTCTGTTGATTTATCGTTAGTGTAAAGAAATGCAACTGATTTTTGAACGTTAATTTTGTAACCTGCTACCTTGCTGAATTCTTCAATCAGCTCTAGTAGCTTTTGTGTGGACCTTTTAGGGTTTTCTATATATAGTAACATGTCATCAGCATATAATGACACTTTTACCTCTTCTTTTCCAATTTGGATCCCTTTTATTTCTTTCTCTTGCCTGACTGCTGTGGCTAGGACTTCCAGGACTATGTTGAATGGGAGTGGTGATAGTGGGCATCCTTGTCTTGTCCCAGATTTTAGTGGGAAGCTTTTGAGTTTTTCACCGTTGAGTACTATGCTGGCTGTAGGTTTGTCATTTTTTAAAAAGAAAAAGAAATTTAAAGGAATAACACTAACTTATTTCCAGACTTTCTGTAAAGCTACACTAATCAAGACAGCATGTGGTATTGGAGAAACAAAGAAATGATCAACGGAACACAATAGAGGTTCCCAAAACAGACCCACACATATATGGTCAGTTGACTTTTAGATTTTTATGTATTTATTTATTTAATGGAGGTTCCAGGGATTGAACCCAGGACCTCGTGCATGCTAAGCATGCACTCTACCACTGAGCCATACCCGTCCCCAGTTGACTTTTGATAAAGGTATAAAACCTATTCAATGGTGAAAGGATTATCTTTTCACCAAATGGGCCAAAACAATTAGTGATTCATTTTTTAAAGTATCTTGATCTATACTTTGTTCCCCATACAAAAAATGAACTCAAAATAAGTAATGTATCTATACCTATAATTATAAAACCTATAATTATAAAAATCTAAGCAGAAAACAGGAGAAAATCTTTGTGACCTGGGGTTAGCCAAAGATTTCTTAGGCATGACACCAAAAGCACACACACACACAATATGACAAATTGGACTCCACAAAAACTAAGAACTACCCTTCAAAAGACATTCTTAAGAGAACAAAAGGACTGGCTATATACTGGGAGAGAATATTTGCAGTACTCACATCTAATTTTAAAAACCTATATATACAGAATATTAAAATAATTTCTCAAAATTCAGAAAGAAAGTAAACAACCAATAAAACAAATGAGCAAAGGATTTGAACAGATACTTCACCAAAGATGATATACAAATTGCAAGTAAATACATGAAAAGATGTCCAACATCATTTATCACTAGGGAAATGCATTAAAACCACAATTATATACAGCTAAACACCTATTAGGATTGCTTAAAAATTTTTTAGTAGTAAGTTCTGGTGAGAATGTGAGCAATATTGGTGAGAATACAAAATCGTAAAGTCAATTTCTCAAACTGACAGTGTCTTCAAAAGTTAAAAATGCACTTACAATAAGAGCTGGTAATCTGACTCCTAGGTATTTACCTAAGCGAAATAAAAAACTGTTCACACAATTACCTCTATGCAAATGCTTATAGCAGATTTCTTTGTAATCATCAAAAACTGGAAACAATCCAAATGTCCTTTAGCTAGGGAACGGATAAACAAACTGTAGTCCAGCTGTACAGTGGAATACTACTCAGTAATTGAAAGGAATTGATATTCACAACTCGGGTGATTCCTAAATACATTATTCTAAGCAAAAGAAACCAGACCCAAAAGACAGTAAATGGGAGGATTTCATTTATACAACATTCTCGCCAAGGCAAAACCGTAGGGAAACAGAACAAATCAGTAGTTGCAGGAAGCTAGAAAGGGAGTCCTGGAGGAGTTTTGAAGTTGATAGAATTGTTCTATGTATTAATTATGGTAGTGATGATGGTTACATATACATGTTTGCCAAAACTTGCAGAATGTTGCAGTACAACAAGTAAATGGGGAAAAAATGCTGGGAGGAGGAGGTAATGACAAAAACTAGTAAGAAGATGGAGGGCAAAGTTTAGAGCCACGGAGGAAGGGTGAAGTGCAGGGGAGCTGGGGATTCAGGTCACAACCCCAAGGGAAGAATCCTATGTAATCCCTTTGATCTTAGGCATTTGATATAGTTGGTTTCTTGAGCAAGTTATTTAACCTTTCTGAAGCCTCCATATCTTCTTCTATGAATTGCAGACATATAACATCCACTTCATGGGAGTAGTGGGGGGTAGCTGTATTACTAAATGAGAAAATGTCCCAGCTTAGTTCTAGCACAGCGTTCAACACATGATGGTTCTTCTGAGTGAACAGCAGTTGGAGCCCACGCCTGTGCGCTCTGTGTCACGTGCCCTGGGCCTCCCTCCGGTTTCAGCCACAGATAGGTGGACAGATTTGCATGTCTCAGACCCACAATGCGCTGACATCATCCCATCCCCAGAGTGTGCCGCTGATCGTTCCGCATTCTGTCCCAGGTCCTGGGAACGCTGCGGGGCCAGCTGAAAGGGCAGACCAGGAATGTCAGGCAGTTAAGACCCCTGAAACAACCCTCAGCCAGTGGCGCACAGCACACAGTCCTCCAGGAGAATTGTGGGAGGTTGCAGCAGAATAGGGACCCTTTGCTTACAGGAGGGACTGCAATAATGTACCCGCATATCGTCTTCCTCTTCCCCATCTGGTGCTCCGCACTCCCTCTCTCCAGCTTCCTGAGATCACCTCTCAAATAAACCACCTATCCTAATGCCCCATTTCAGGTTCAGCTTTCAAGAAAGCTATTATGAGAAAGTGCATTTTTAAATCTGATACGATGACTTTTTTTTTTAAATTGAGTATAGTTGGTTTACAATGTTGTGTCAGTTTCTGGTGCACAGCATAATGTTTCAGTCCTACATATAAATACATATATTCCTTTTCATATTCTTTTTCACTGTAAGTTACTATGAGATATTGAATATAGTTCCCTGTGCTATACGGTACAAACTTGTTGTTTACCTACTTCATATATGGTAGTTAGTATCTGCAAATCTCAAACTCCCAATTTATCTCTTCCTCCACCCCTTCCTCCTCTGGTAACTGTAAGTTTGTTATCTATGTCTGTAAGTCTGTTTCTGTTTTGTAAATAAATTCATTTGTGTCATTTTTTTTAGATTCCACATATGAGTGATATCATATGGTCTGTCTGAATTATTTCATTTAGAATAATGATCTCCAGGTCCATCCATGTTGCTGCAAATGGCATTATTTCATTCTTTTTTTTGGTTGAGTAGCGTTCCATTGTACACACATACACCACATCTTTATCCAGTCATCTGTCGATGGACATTGAGGTTGCTTCCATGTCTTGTCTGTTGTAAATAGAGCTGCTGTGAACACTGAGGTGCATGTGATATGATGACTTAACGAAATGTCCATTCTTCGTGCTCCCAACTGTATAGACTCCTCTTCAGGAAATGCTATTTATGTTGTGATTTGTAACTTGCTAAGTACCTGTATCTGTATACTCTACCATCTTGGATAGCTGAGGCGTGCAGAATTTACAGATGCTTTGTGTCACAATCCTCTCCCACTCTGGGCTTCCCACCCTTTGCTACCCAACAGAAAACCTCTGCTTTAAAATGAGTGTTGCCCCTGTTCTTACATCTTCAATCCCCACTTCTTCCTGTCACGTACCTGGTTGCTCCCCATTCATAACACAACTGAGCTCCCGAGCTGCTCTGCAAAATGGGCTGGGCCACGTCCAGGGCTCCTCTAGGCACAGACTTAGCTTCAACCCATTTTATAGAGTGGCTCAGGGGTGTAATGGTATAATGAATGGGAAGGGACCAGGCATGTGACAGGAAGAAAATTCGGCCAGAGGAACAAACACAGACGTGGCAATATGCTTCCTATCCCAACAAATTAATGCTCTAAACTTCCCCCTTCCCATCTGCTTTTTCTAGTTCTTCTACCCCTCACTCCCATTCCTAGTTATTTGGAAAACAGCTTGTAGTACTATTTGCCCTATAGGAGAAAGTGTAGCCCAAGACTGTGTGGCAACTCAGCCCCATTGTAACAACATTTAACAAACACAAAAGCAGCCTTGAAATATTATTGTATCCTTTAAAAAATGTGTCATCTATAGACAGCTGTCCACGTCTGGGTGTGATGCCAGGCTATGCTTTGGGGTGGTTTCGTATCCTCTCCCAGTGCTGTCTGATAGAACTTGCTGTGGGGATGGAAGTGTTCTTTGTTTGCATTGACCCCTGAACACTTGAAATGTGGCTAGTGTGACAGGCACTGAACTTTCAATTGTATTTAATTTTAACATAAATTAAATATAATTAATTTAAATGTAAATAGCCACATTTGGCCACTCTAATACTGTGTTGGACAGGTCCATAATTTCATTACCAACATCACAGCAATGAAACCTCTATCTGCTAAGGGGATTCTTTTTTGTTGGGTTTTTTTTTTTCTGGGTCATGCTGGCACTTGAATTTTAACCCCTTTTGAGTGTAATTATTAGTATTTAGGAAAAAAATTTATGCTTTTAAATTTATCAGCCTCCCAAGAGTCATAAACAAGCCCTATTTCCTTTTAAAAACTTTCAAGAACATAAGCAAAAGCCAACGGCCTCTTGAACAGGAAGACTTTTCTCAAAAACTAAATGTGCGGTTTAGCACCAATCTCCATATACTCTCTGGCTCCCTTAGGAAGAATAGATTTAAGCAGATGAGTAAATAAGTCTCAGCCTCTTGCTTTATTTTGTTTCTCTAATTTGAGAATAAAAAGAATCCCCAAGAGAACCCTGTCCTGCTCTTTTATCTGTTGCCTGTATCGCTGCTGAAAACCTGAAGACATACATGATATTTTTTCTAGGCAACCTAGCCTACTTGGAAATTATCAGAATTCAGGTAACTGACAACAAAAAGTAACTTGTGTTCAGTAATAATGTACAGTCTAAAATAAACTCTTAATTCTCCTGGTACACTAAAGCTGTATTCTCAGATATCAAACAGTTAAAATTCACTCATCCTTACTCAACCCCTTTTCTCTGTGCATGTGAAGCAACACCAGCTCTTAATGAAGACACCTTCCTTCTTGAACCTCTCTCCTCCCCTGCCTTCCCATAGCCTGAGCTGTCTTTGTTTCAATCCTCCCTCTCTGACCATTCCTTATCCTATTGTCTCTTTGGTTTTTCTTCTACCTCTACCATCAGTCGGGTTTTCTCCTTAGCTTTCCACACTTCTCACTTTCTAGCTCTTGAAAACAGAATTTGTTCATCTGTCCAATGTAGCTCGCAATCCTAGGTTAATGACCGCCCCAAACCTAGCATAGATTTTTTAATTGAAGTATACTCAGTTACAATGTGTCCATTTCTGGTGCACAGCACAATGTCCTAGTCATGCATATACATACATATGTTTGTTTTCATATTCTTTTTCATTAAACGTTATTACAAAATATTGAATATAGTTCACTGTGCTATACAGAATAAATTTGTTTTTTATCTATTGTTATATATAGTGATTAACATTTGCAAATCTCAAACTCTCATATTTAACCCTTCTCACCCCCTTTCCCTGGTAACCATAGGTTTGTTTACTATGTCTGTGAGTCTGTTTCTTTTGTAGATAAATTCATTAGTGTCCTCTTTTTTCTGTTTTTTTAGATTCCACATATGAGTTATATCATATGGTCTGTCTGAATTATTTCATTTAGAATGATGATCTCCAGGTCCATCCATGTTGCTGCAAATGGCATTATTTTATTCTTTTTATCACTGATTAGTATCCCATTGTATATATATTCCACAACTTCTTTATCCAGTCATCTGTTGTTGGACATTTAGGTTGATTACACATATTGGCTATTGTAAATAGTGCTGCTGTGAACATTGGGGTGCATGTATCTTTTCGAATCAGAGTTCCCTCCAGATATATGCCCAGGAGTGGGATTGCTGGATCATATAGCAAGTCTATAAATTTCTGATTATGCTCTACAACCCTCTATGCATAGACATCTCACTGCTACCTCCATCTAACATCCCTAGAACTTGAACCATCACCTGCCTCATCCTGACAGTAATCTAGACCAAGAAGGTCAGAGTCATCATTCCTTCCTCTCTCCTTGCCTCTGAGAGCCAATGAGGTTCCTTCCCTTTCATCACCACCTTATGTCAGTTCCTAGATGAACACAGTCTCCTCATTAGTCTAGCTCTGTTTTTCCTCCCTTCAATCCAACTTACACTCTCATCCTATAAATCTTGCAAAATTATTAGTTACAAATCATTCCCCTTATCCGAAATCTCCAGTGAATCTCCACGACTTACATGGTATCCAATCCAAACCCCTCAGCTTTGCACTCTAGAGCCTTACTCTTGCCATTAACCCCACCTTCTCTGCCAGTACTTCTTTCCTAATAAAATTCTGTTCCTGCCTCCAGAATGCACTAGCTCAGTCCCCCTTCTCCATGTGACCCTTTGGGTCTTAAGCCACTTCTGTTTGGCAAAGACAATTAATGCCCACATCACTCACTTGTCACGTATTGTTCACTGACTGTGCGCTATGTGCATCTGTGTGTCTCCGTGTGTATCTGTGTGTGAAAATCAGAATGCGTGTAAAGCCCTTAGAATGCTTCCTGGCACAGAAGTGCTCAAGGAGAATTAGCAATCATCAGTATGATAATTCTTATTATGACTGCTACCAATATGTAGTCCTACCAACGTATTCTACAGAATCTTGAAATTAGTATGTGCTCGACAAACACAAATTCTATAAAGAAACTTTCATGCATGGATGCTTTGCAAAGCAGTTCACAGAAGCACAGAAAGAAGCTAGTGATGGAGGGGGCTTGACTGAGGGTGGAAAGTAGCTTTCGCATAGAAAATTCTTTTGTGAAAAGCTTTATCCAGTTTGTGTATACATCCAAATTATAATATATTTAGTCTCTTCTCAGAGATAACAGCCCTCCTCCTACCCATCTGTCATGTCAGGTTGCGCTGAGCAAATGCTAATTTACCTTTTTGATATAGCATTTGACAATTTCTGGTTTCAGATATCACACGCAAGGTTGCACATCAGTGAATCAAATTTGAATCCATATTGTCAAGTTCATATTTAGAATAAAATTATGTTGCATCTTTCATATAAACTTATAAGTAAAGTTGTATATCAGATGTGGGTGTACATGTAACGTGAATGCAGAAAATAAAAGTGAGGCACAGGAAGACATTATTATCTTACTGGCTATGAAATTACTGAACCAGCTCAGTTGATTTACGGAAGAAGGTTTAAGCAGCTTCAGGTGAACTTTTGCAGTGCAACTTCTGGATGCCTGTTCCACTAATTTGTTAAATAAAAAGAGCATTCTTTTCATTCTAATTATTTCAGCCTCACGTGAAATACACTAAAAGCTAAACACAAGCAATAATATTCTTGTCATTTTTTTTCACCTGCCACCTCCTCAGAAATAATTAACCTATATTGAGAGAAGTAATTCTTCACTCAAAATGATTTTTACCCATGCAAAGGAAGCAGCATGCAATAAAAAATCATATAACCCAGTCATTCAGTACAAAAATAGACCTGAAAAAGCATTAACAGCAATTTAGTTCAGTACAAAGGAGAAAGTTGCCTGTGTTTACCTTAATTTCATAGGATAAATATACATTTCAGCTTTTCCATATTCTTAAGGGTTTTTTAAAAAAAATTTAGGGACTTATTTATTGTAAACAGGAGCATTTAGAGATGTTTTAAGTTTTGAATCAAAAGATATCGATTTTAAATATATTAGAATCCAAAAAATATTGACATGGTTTCTGACTTTCAAGTTCAACAATAGAGGCAAAGAGTCACAGACATGAGGAACAGCTTCAAGCAGGAGCCAATCCAAATGGGAGTTTTCTAAGTTGCTCGCGGTGAGAGGAAGGGTCACAGTTTTCTGGGTACTGAGAAGGAAAGACTCATTTTAAAAACATCTTCAGTCCCTCATGCTAACTAGGTAGGCAGGTGAATAGGTGAACAGATGGATAGATAAATAGTTGGATAGATAGATACCTGGATAGTTGGATGTGTGGACTGGTCAGTGGATGGATGGATGGATGGATGGGTGGAGAGATGAAGAATTAAATTACAATCAATAGATAATCTATAATATCGCAGCTTATACACAAAAGTCACTTTGGCTTATACATGAATTTTTCCAACCCCTTAATGTTTTATGTCATTAAGTAAAAGCAGCTGAACACAATACAGTCAACACAGCTCACTGCAGCAAGCTGCGAACAGACACAGTACTATCCTCGACGAAACAAGCACTGTCTTGGAAGTGCTTGGTGGGAGGTTTTCTTCCTTTTTTGCATTTTGTGCCAACTCTGAAATTATTCCTCAACCTGCAACATCCCTCTCTTCCCTTCTTTTTATAATTCAGATGCTTCAGCCCTCTCTTACATTCACTTCTATCCAGCCACATTTACCTTTTCCCACCAAAGGTGGAATCCAAAATGTACTGTACATTATTTTTTTAAAGACAATTACATGTTCTTTGAACTGAATTATTGTTCGTAATTAGAACCATTGTTTTTTATAATGTGCTGATTATAAAGTTGTACAGGTTTGGAATGACCTGCCCCATTTAGACTTTTCCATTAAGCTTTTTTATTTTTTAGAGATGATTTTGCCAAACATGAGGTTTTTCAGAAAAGCATGTATCGTCCTATAGCAGAAGAAATGTCTATATTCTGTTCTAGAATTTCTCAAGAAAAATCTTTCACCCTTATCTGAAAAATCATATTGCCTATGTCAAATTTTAATTCATCATACATATTTGTCTCTAAGGTCCTCCAAGTGCATTTACAAACTTCCCTTCCTTTTTCCCGTGACCTGATCTAGCCCTAGAATATGGAAAAACCTTCAACATTTTCAAGTTATTCATAAATCTGCTCTGGTGCTGTACAGTGTTTATCAAATAGGTGATCAAAACTTATTTTTCTCAAGAATATGTGATATTAATTGGTTAACTCATTAAAATGTTTTACTCTACCAATAATCAGTGATTTACAATGCTCTATCTAATGACAGCATGGTGAGTCATCTCTTCTATTTCATTGCACAAGACATCTTTTAAAAGATAAAAGGGTTTTGTTCACCTGTCATCTTTCTTTCCATCACCTTCCCCTTATTTCCCATGCCGGCCCCTGTCATGTGGACTTCGGGGGGCTACTCACCCGCCTGCTATTTTTCTGACATATTTTTGCAAGTATTTTTGGCATATCACTGTACACCAAGCTTGCCCTTTCTCTTGCGTGGGCTGCATACTTTAGCGCTTTCCCCTCAACTGAACCCTTCCATCTGTCTAATAAGCAAGTAATTCCCTTGACAAAAAAAAAAAAAAAAAAAATAGGCATCAGTGGTAGTTTTTAATATATCAGTTTTTAATGAGTCAAGAGAATGGCTTGGTCCGATGCAAGTGGTATTCCTTTAGCTGTTTTATCCTTTTTATTTTGTTTTGTTTTGCATTTGTTTTCAGATCAATAGATTTTTTTTTTCCAAATTGGAGGAGTAGAATGTAGAACGTGAACTCCAGAGCCGAGCTTTGCAGTTTACAGCCTTTTTCACGGTTTACTCATTATGTAGTCAAGTTATTGAACCTCCATGGAAGCCTCAGCTTCCTCACAGGGATGTGGGTATATGAAATAAGCAAGTATGTATGAAGTGCTTATAACATCGCCTAGCGCATGGTGAAACTGAGTAAGTGTATGTCACTATCACCATGATTATTATCTTCCATATCGAAGCTTTTGTGCCATGTCATTGCATGATGCTCTTGTACTATGTATTTGCAGGTGCTGAGATCTGAAAGATACTTTGGAATTTCGTATAGTAAGATGCGACAAGTCAAAGTTAACATTTTCAAACATACACACACACACACACACACACACACACACAGGAAAACATTTTAAAATCTTTGTCAGACACCCCACCACAAAGAAATGTTGACTGTGAACTCAGGGCATTTGACTTTTGCTAAATGGGGATCTCACATCCTTGGTGGATTCTTCCCAAACAACCATCTAATCCTGAGGAAATATGATTTGGAATGATCTGTAAGTCTGTAAGTGACCAGTGTGGAAGAACGAGACCTTTCATTAAATCGTTTATTCACCAAGAAAATAATAGTTCCTATCCCCGGCCAAACACAGTGCAAGTTGCTGAGGGAACAAAAAAATTCAGAGCTGTTATTGTCTCCGAGTTTATCATTTGTGGGAGAAAACATACAGAGAACAATGTAGCGTAAGAGCTACAAAATGAATAATGCAGATTTTATGAGCATTTATGGGAAGGGCAGGTGTATTGAACCAGGGGGATCAGGGAACGCCTTTAGAGGAAGAGCTGTCTAACTGGAGGAAAAAAAAAAGGGGGGGGTAAGTAGGAATTAGTGAAAGTCTGGGTGAGAAGTTTTTGAAGCAAAGGGAAGAGCACACGTGAAGATGTTTTATCCATGCAAGCCCACAAGGACTTCACTGTCCTCACTACCCGTGTCCACCCCTCCACTAGAATAAAGACAGAAGATTTCTCCGGTTCTTGCACTGCTGTATATCCATCTCCTTGAAAAGTGCATATACCATGATATGCAGTAGGCACTCTATAAATATTTGTGGAATGAGTGAATGCATACCTTTCAACACAGCCCTGTTATTTTCCACTTACATCTTCCAGCCAGGAACTCTGGTTAGTTTAATCTGATGATCAAGCCTGAGGGTTTGAAGCAATATCATTTATGTATATCAAGGATTTACTGCACAAATAATGCTATCTCATCTTTGTGTTCCTTATGGCTTACTCTCCAATGTTATTAAGGGACAAAGAGACAATAAATATTATCTGTGTCAAGAAAAAATGATATTAATATTTCTTATCTTTACATAAGTTTTATGAACCTCCATTAAGATTTAGCCACACAAATATGGGTGTGGGTGTCTTCAGATGCTTCCAAGCTGGTACTTAGTGGAGTTTCCCAACTGTTTTCCCATCCTAATTGTAGAAGAAGTGAATAAAAGGAACCCCCAAAGTCTCAAATTCTGGTCAGAAAAAAACTGCATTCAATATTGGGTTAAAAACTAAATGATTTCAGCTCTAGGTTCAAGATAAAATTTTTGCCAGGGTTCCCAAGTGAGTCCCAAAGCCTTCCTGAGGAACCACACTAAAACACTGAATTGAAATAAACCTAACAAATGTGAGCAGCAGACAAGCTCAGTTCTCAGAATCAGTAATTTTGATAACAAGCATGGGAGAAAATTGTGAACTGGCAGGTTTATTTCTGGCATCTTTCCACTTTCCTCTTCAGAAACCTTTGCCTTCTCACTGCTCAAGCCAACTTCCCCTCCTCCCAGTTCTGTCCTCAGGGTTGATTCTTTCAGACGATACCTCACTTGTCTCTTTATCCTCTTAACTTTCAAAATCTCAGCTGTATTGAAGACTTGGTTTCTGTGTATTTGAGGTGTTCGTGAAGGGCAGTCAAATGCAATAAACAGAACAGAGATGAGAGCCCAGTTAACCCGGCTACGTGCTGTGACGTCTTGGCAAGTTACATCAGCTCTCAAGCTCTGATTCCTCGTCAGTCATGAGAGTGTGCTATCCCACTGGGAAAACGTAATCAGTGATCAAATGATTTCATACTGCAGAGTTAATGATTAAAATACTCAATGCATCCTTCCAGAAATAGCGACATCTTCAAAGGGCATATGGCCAAAGGAAGAAAATACTTACAGGAGATTTCCTGGCATCAGGAAGACAATAAGGATAAATAAGCAAGGATAAAGACTTTCCCAGAAAACTTTACCCACATTTCACCTACTCTACCTATTCCAGCTGATGTAATGTGGTGCGTATGGAAGATGGTTACCAAACAGAAACTTCTAGATAATTAAATGGTTCCAACCCAATTATTGAGCCCAGAGCTAAACATATTTTAAGTGCTTATTTAATTTCTAACCAAATGAAATTGACCACTGCCTTATATATTTTGGTGTGCAGTTGCCTTTTAAGTGTATTTGTATACTTCCCCATAGGACTGCTACTTTCCATCAATTCTAGAATGGATAAATTTCCTCCTTGTTACATTTCTGAAATCAGGATACATCTTACAATTTATTGCAATTAGTTAGCCCGTTTCTTCTTTCTTGGTGGTACATAATTGATGGAATCTTCGAGTCACTAAAATGGTAACGTATAGAATTCCAGACAATGGATATGTAGTAGGTCCTGATTGGAAGTCACTCAGTTTAGTGGACCATAGTAATCTATTATGCTTCTTGGATGTTAAGTCTCTGAGCACCAACTTTAAGAATATTAATAAAGATAGGTATGATCAAGATGCATGTGTAAAAAGAAGTGTGCTTCAGATCGTTTAATGCATAACCTCTAATAGATTAAGACATCATTCAAGCTTTATAAAGGGTTGACATCCTACCAATCTTTGTTTCACATCTTGTTGTTTTGAAATAATAAATAAGACACATACTTTTAAAAATTCAAGTGAATATATATTCATCTTATTTTGAGATATGCTCACCGCCCTTGAAATAATTATTTATTTCCCAGGTCATCACAAAACCTGGGTTTGAAAATCAACTACCTTGTATTCACCAGTATTTATGTAACAATGTGACAAGTACTATGGTTCCTTTAAGCAATTTCCAACTAAATTCGTTCTACTCAAGTGATTTGGGGGAAATCATTATGAAAGGAAGGAAAGAAAAAAGGAAGGAAGGAAGGGAGCCACATATTAGTGACATAAGCACAGCAAGTTTATATTTAATTTTACAAATCTTCCATTATTACATTATTTAATGTAAACATAACCATGTGACTCCCCATGGCATAATGAACATTCTTGCAGAGAGTGCAATGATCAATGTTGACTTTCAGGTCTTCACCTTCTCTAAGAAATTATGTGCTTGTAAAATGACATCTCTGTGTCTGTGAAGACTCAGACATTCTTACAGCCTCCATATGTTTGGGTTTTATATTTTACTTTATTTTCATTTTGTTTTATGTTTTGATTGACCATCCTGAATATAGTCATCCATAGATCAGATCAGAATATATTACATAAAAACAATACATAACATAAAAACTCCAGCCTCACACCACAATTTCACACATTTGTGCCAGTCAGCCTTAATATTCTTTGTAGTCGTGGAAAATATCACATTGGACAGACTTGTTGCCCTATGGGTTCTCAAATTTAAAGTTTCTGAGGCATCTCAGAGTGCACAGCCTGACAAAAGCTGCCATTGCTTCTCACGACATCCAGTATCCCTCTTGTATTAACTTAATCCCCACGTGAAAGAAAAGATTAGAAAATAACAGGATGCATCAAGGAATCCACTGAAATGTCAAAAACAAAGTAAAATCCTACACTATTAAAACAAGCAGAGCATTTTCCCTGCTTTTTTCCTAAAACTTGACCATAGACAATAAGCCAAAAATTGACAAAAATCAGTTTTTAGAATGCTATTCTTGCAGAATACAGTGGTAATAATCCAAATGTCCATCACCTGATGAATGAATAAACAAAATGTGATATACCCACACAATGGAATAATACTTGGCAATAAAAAGGAATGAAGTACGATACATGCTACAACAGGGGTGAACTTTGAAAACATTTCGCTAAGGGAAGGAAGCCAGTCACAAAAGACCACGTATTATATGATCTCATTTAAATAACATGTCCAAATCCAGAGAGACAGAAAGTAGATTAGTGATTGTCTAGGACTGGAAGTAGGTGTCCAATAGGGAGTGACCACTTAAAGGTATGAGGTGTCTTTCTGAGGTGATGGAAACAATCTAAAATTAGATTGTGGTGACAGTTGCACATCTCTGTGCATCTACTAAATTGTGTACTTTTAAGGGGTGAATTTTATGATATGTGAATTACATGTCAATAACACCATTTCAGAAGACAGGGCAATAGCCTAAAGGCAAAACTTTCTCCATGGCAGTGACAAAAAGGCTCTGCTGGAAGCACTGAAAAATGAAAAGAGAAAAGAGGAGTCCTTAGCAGAAATTTGCTGAAGAGAACTCAAGATGAAAGCAGTTACCCAATGCTATTACCTGTGTTTAAACTAATGAGTCTGGAAACCAGGAAACAGTTCTCAAGCCCTGAGTCAGGTAGTCAGATAAAATACAGGAAGCTCAGTTAAATTTGAATTCCAGATAATGAACAGACTTTTAGTATGAATGCCCCCAAATATTATATAGGTATTAAATTAAATTTTATCTATTATATAGATATTAAATTAACTGTATAAAAATTACATATCTGGGGACATCCTTATATTAAAACACCATTATTTGCCTGAAATTCACAGTTTTCTGTCTTGTTATCTTTTGTTGTCCATATCAAATCTGGCAGTTTAAACCTGTGATGATTATTTATTCAGCATACTTTCTTACAGAGCTCAGAGCAGTTGAAAACAAAACGAGGGTAGGTCTAAGTAAGAATGGGATACAAGTGTTCCAAGCCCTATATCACCGACTCATTTATTTGTTTATATGCCCAACACTGGAGATACTAAGATGGATGCAGAACTCAGAGTCCAGCAACGAAGGCAGACAAGTGATAATGCAATAGCTGTGAAGTATGTGAATGACAGGGAATGCCAAGAAGACGGCAAGTGAAGAAGAAAAGTCTGAAGAGATGGGCAAAGGCTCACAGAGGAACAGGAATGTGGCTAGATCAAAAAGAAACAGTTCCATATTAAAAAAAAAAAAAGGCAGAATGAAGAAGAGATTATTTTATTTTATATTTTTCATTGATGAACAGTCAATTACAATGTGTCTGGAAGAGATTATTTTAAAGCGGTAAAGAAAAGCCAGACCATGGAGCATTATGGGGTTTTATTTTAAATAGATTTTATTTTTCAAAGCAGTTTTAGGTTTACAACAAAATTGAGCAAAAAATATAGAGTTCCCATATAACCCTGTCCCCACACATGCACAGCCTTCCCACTGTCAACATACTCCACCAGAGTGGGAGATTTATAATGATCAGTGAACCTACATTATCATTCAGAGTCCACAGTTCACATTAAGGTTCACTTTTGGTGTTATACTTCCATGGATTTTAACATGACCATTTTAACATTTCTAATGACCTGTATCCACCATTATAGTTTCACTGCCCTAAAAATCCTCTGTGCTCTGCCTATTCACTCCTCCCTTCCCCCCAAACCCTGGCAACCACTGATCTTTTTACTGCTACAGCCTTTCAGATTGGCTTCTTTCACTTAGTAATATGCTAAAAACGTAAGGTTTTTCCATGTCTTTTCATGGCTTGATCACTCATTTCTTTTAAGAGCTAAATAATGTCTCATTGTCTGGAGATACCCACAGAGGGTTTTTAAGTCATCTTAAAAGTGTTGATTTTAAACAGGGAGAAACAGGATCACACTGCTTCAAAAAAAAAAAAAAAAACCACTCTGGTTCTAAAATTGGAGAATGGACTATAGAGAGACCAATAAGAAGATTATTGCAGTAATTTGGAAGGAAATGATGGTGGCCTGGAACAGTGTGTTAGTGCCTATAGAGAGAAGTTAACATACTCAAGGCATAAGAGAAATCAGAATCCTAGGTTGTGGTGATTGATTGGTTGTGACAATGAAGGAGTAGAAGGAGTTAAGTCGAAATCCTAAGTTTCCAATTTGGACCGCAGTGTCACCCACTACAAGAACGAGCACGGAGGTGCAGGGAGAGCATTGTGGAGAAATATATTGAGATCATTAGGGGGCACGTTGAGTTTGAATCATCTCCGAGATATCTATCTGAGCATAGATTGTTGAGTGTACCAAGAAAGAATTCAGGAAAGAGGTCTAACTCCCAGACGTAGATTTGAGAGGCATTGTCACAGAAACAAAAAATGAAGCTTAGATACAGACACTCATCCAGAGAGTGTGGTCAGAGTAAGGGAAGAAGGGTTAGGACAGAGTCCCAAAGAGCACCAGCATTTAAAGTCCCTGCAAAGGAAAGTAACAGCTATCAGAGATGCTCATGAGAAACCAGGAGTTGATGGTTTCACAAAAGTAATAGAAGAGAGTTCCAGGAAGTGGGAGCTGGATTAAGGCTTTTAGAGACATTAAAAGACTGGTATTCTCTCTCCAGTAAAGAATTAAAACTTAAATATGTGTGTGTGTATGTATATACATATATATATGCTTATTAAAATTAGATTATTTATGTAACATATTTATCTATTCATTAAGCATGAATTCAACACATATGTTAAAATTAAAATGGTTTCTTTCTAAATTTCTCTGATGGGAGAATTTAGGTAATTTCACTAAAGCTAAATGTCTTCCATTTTTCCTTAATTTTGAAAGAGCCTCAAGCATGTGCTTAGTCTATTTGTTGGATAATCTTACTCTGCTGACAGGGGATGGTTGGCAGTGTTGAATGTTGAGGACAAACTCATAAAAATTTCAATATGCCCACTGGATTTAGAGACAAGTATGTTGGTCAGCTTGACAAGTATAAGTAGTGAGATGGGTCAGAATCCAGAAGGAAATGAGTTGTAGGAAGTGGGTCAAGAGGAAGGAAATGGAGACAATGAATACACACAATCCTTTCAAGGAATTTGGCTCTGGCCAAAAGAGGGAGAGAATGCAAAGACTGGGCAGCTGGGCTGGAGTGTGAGGTTAAAAGATGGGGTAGTCTTGAGTGTGTTTGAATGCTGATGGGGAAGTAGAAAGATGGATTCTAGACAAAGGAGCCAGGTCAGGGCTTAGAGAGGATGAAGTTCTCCTGGCTTGACAGAAGAAAAGATAGACAGGAGAGGGGAGAGTTGCTGACAAGCTTATCAATTTCATGGCCAGGAGTTTAAAGTGTTTGGTCTAACAGCTTCACCTTCTTAAGAAATAGACAGGCAAATAATTGCCTGAGCTCAAAGGCAGAAATGGAACAGTCAGTGATTCAAGGTGAATGGTAGAGGAATGGGCTCCTGAGCAGAATGAGGAAGTTGACTAGGAACCCATTGTGTCTGGATTAGGAAGACAGTAGGATGAAAATCTAATGATCTAGCTCTTCTTTTTCACTCAGTAGGTATTCTTAAAGTAATATACGACCACCTTCATATACACATGGACACCAATGATGGAACCATCTTCTTAACACCACTTCTGATGTATCATAAAGATGTAAATCAAAAGAACCCCATCTATAGTAGAATAATCTCTCCTTCAAAGCAAAATATTCCAAACTGAGAGTCCAGGAAAATCAATCACTACCATCCAATTACTTATAAATGTAGAGAAATCAGGTTCAATTTACTAATCATCTACAATTCCATTATCCATGGTTAGATGCTAGAAGCATTGATCTGAATAATCTAAAACAGCAGATATTCCAAAATGACTTAAATTGGGTTTTGAAAAACATAATTATTTATATTAAATTTACATTTCTAATTTGCATCACTTAGGCAAATATTAAAACTAGTTTGAACTCTCTAGGAAAATACTCAGTGATATCAAGGGTAGAAGATGATCAGAGTTCAGAGAGACTCCAGAGATTACCAGTTAACAACAAACAATAAGGAAAATTAATCCCCTCAATTTTATTGAGGCAAATTTCTAACAATTGTAAAATAATTGATAAGCAAATGATCCCTAGATTTTCAGAAGCAAAGCTGTACCCATCCTTAACCTGATCCTGCTCTTATCCTGAACTGAATCTTTATTTAAATTCAAGTGCTTTGCTTCCAACACACAGGCTTATATAAATTACTTCTCAATATTTGTGCATTGGACGGAGACGTAGTCAGGACAGATGGCCAACTCTAATCTAATTATTCTCCCCTCACATCCTTCATTCACTCAGTCATTCATGTAATCAATACATTCAATCTCAGTAATCATTCAGGTTCTGAGAACTTGCTATGTGTCAGGGACTGGGTTAATTGCTGACATCACACAGATTGACAGCAGAGATGACCAAAGTAAATCGCCAATTAAAAACAGATATGATTGATGACAGTTGTGTACTATAAAGGGAAGCAATGGACCACCCACTCAAGGCTGGTGTTAACTTATGAATACTTCCCAAAGAAGATGACTTTTGAGTTCTTCAAGAATGAGTAAGAGCTAACCAGATAGAGAAGGAAAGGGATCAGGAGTAATAATAAAGACAGGGCATCAGTTTGGACTAAGAGGTAAGAAGTGTCACGATTCATTCAAGAAAAAGGTTTTCTCTGATGGAGCACAGTAGTCAGATCCTGAAGAGATTTGTATGCCAAGATAAGGAAGTGGATCATATCCTATGGATCATATCCTGTAGTTCATGGGGATTTTTTTGATAGAAGCTTTAGAATGACATGATGAGTTTCATGTTTTTAAACAATTGTTCTGCATGGATTGGAGTGTTTGGGGAAAACTTAAAAGCCAGTAGATGAGCTGAGAAGTCTGAATGAGACAGATATAGTGGAACTGGAGAAACTGAAATCTAGAAAAACTAAAGGGATAAAACCCACTGACTTGGTGATTGATAAGAAGGAGGCAATGATGGGAGGGGAGGAAGAGCTTAAGACAGTTCTCCAGTCTCTGGTTTGGACACAGAATTAATCCTGGCACTACTGCTAACTAGGCCAGAGACTGCAGTTAAAGAAAGAGGTTTGGGTAGAAGGCACTGAGTTCAGATTTGGGCATGCCGAGTTTGCAATGCCTGTGGGGCTAGTCTTCTAGAGGCAATCCAGGAGTCAATGAACTAAATCAGTCTGTCACTCAAGAGACAGGCCAAATCTGGAGACAGAGATTGGGAAGTGAGTGTGGAGGAAAGCATAGCCCATAGAGAGTGGAACAAAGAGAAAAGAAACAACAGCAGAGACCTGTCCACTTCATACCATCGAAAAGACAGCGAGTGCCCTGGTTAGTGGAGCTGAAAGGGCTTAGCCTTATGGCTGAAAAAGAGTTCCACTTTTCTCTATCCTAGTCAGCTTGCCCTGGTTATTCCACTCAGACTAATTTTCAGATTTGTTACTGCTTTTTTTCTTGATGAAGTATGTTTCTTAATCTCTAATTATAACTAAACATTACTTTGCAAGAACAGCTCCTGGACTGATAATATTTGCTTACTTTTTTTAACTTCAAGAACCTGAATCCAGCTATAGATTATTTAACACTGACATAATAGTATGTTCACTGACATTCATGGACAAAGGAGAAAGATTTTTATTGTAGAACATTTTATGTTAGATCACAAATACATGAACACGATTTCCTTCCATTTCTGTGAGAACACACCTATACAATGTGACTGTTCTGTTCCTCCCAACAAGAGGGAGAATCTTTACTCCAATCCTTGAATCCTGGGTTATTTGGGGGTTTGTGGTTTTTCTGTTGTTGTTTTTTTGTTTCTACTTGGTTTGGTCAAAAGGCCATCAGCAAATATGATGTGCCGTCTCTTTCTTCTGCAAAACTTGTCACCACCGTGTGAAGAAGATCAAGTTAGCCTACTAGAGAGACTGTGTGACACAAAAATGAGGCAACCCAGCCAAAAGGCTCGAGATTTTCTAAACTCCTAGCTGACAGACAAGCAAGTGAAATCATCCTGGAGCATCCAGCCTCAGTAGAGCTGCGACTTGACTGCAGAGGTTAACATAGCTGGCTCAGAACAGAAGAGCCACTCAGCTGCCCAGAAAACTGTGAGCAAATATAAAACGATTATTATTTTCAATCACCAAGTTCTGGGATGATTTGTCACACAGCCATGGATAACTGACATGACCACCTTCCAGAGTTGGAAAAGAGATCATTTAATTTGTTTTCAATAATTTCTAAATTATAATCTCTGATACAGGAAGAGAATCTCACAGCAGTCAAACTTTACCTCTTCTGTGACTTGAACCAGGATAACATACTCCACTTCAGTGTGTTTTAGAGGGAATAGACATGGCTTCAATCACGGCAGTTAAGTATCTTGAATTTTAATCATAGTTAATAGCCTGGCTTGAGTCTGAGTTGAGAGACAGGCAGCTCTAACAAGTTTTCACCCTGTAGCTACAAATTTTTAAACTTTATAATTGTAATGAAGACACATAATCAGGGTTTTTTTTTATCCAACTAGCACACTGATACCTATTCCTGATCTTTTATTTTCTTCTTGTTTAAAATCCAATAGATGTTCTAAAAACCATTTTGAGAAGGATGCCATAGACGTTTCTCAAAAAGACTAGGATGAAATTATTTCATAGTAGATATTAATATTGCCACAAAAAAACCTAGAAGAATTCCTTTAGAGTTCCAATGTAGCAAGATAGAACTAGTGTTCTTAGGATAATTATGGACAAAAGTTATGAATTATTCATTTTTGTATCCCTCCAGTTCAGGAAGCACTTGCTATGCGTTTGTTGAATGAGCGACTGAATGAATTATTGAGTGAGGGAATGATTAATGGGCCAATCGCATTGTTTCAGGCTTTATTATATGTGGTCATTATACTTCAGAAGATGTGACTTGACCCATGATACAAGTGACTCAATATAATTAATGAGTCGTTTCATAAGAGGGTCCTACCAGTATCAGACTCATAAATGAAACCATGTTAATGACTCTGAAGGAATCATCTTAACTTAGAGATTCTTCTAGGTACGTTAGATTGCCAGTTTCTACCCAATATCTATAACAGACTGTATTCTTCTTTTAATAGAGCAAAGTCAGCTAGTCTAATGTCCACTTAATTTACAAGTTGTGTGATAGTTATAGATATAAAATATATATATGTGTGTGTGTGTGTGTTTATCTTTAGATTTAGAGATAACACTACTGGTGGTGATTGTTATCTGAGTGGACAGGTGTGGTTGCAGAAAACCTTTGCCTGACCAACTGTTCTTTCTACACTGTACACACATAAAGACGATTCTGTGGTTGGCAGCTGTAGACCTATTTGCAAAGCCCACAGTTATTTGCAACTCCACCATTTAAAAGTATACTCTGCCCATTACCATTACTCATAAGTAGCCATAATTCTAACTCATGCAAGTAAAGGTGTTCTGCCTATTAACACATGGAATTCCAGAATTACAGTGAATCATATGAAGACTTACTGCATGGGATCTCGGTAGTTTTTCTTCTATGTTTTTGGCTTGTCATCCTTCAGTTTAACATCTGAAGCATGTATGTGAGTCTCCCATTGCCATACGTTTGTCTTACCTGCCTAGTCTCAAAGCCTCATGCTTCTGTAAGAATATGTACTCGCAAGCAAAGTTTAGGTGTCTGCTGTCTGACTTGCCTATTTAAAGTTAAATATCACTCACAAGAGGAACTGATGAGCCTATTCAAGAAATAATTTATTCATTCACTTAGTGCTTATTTGTTGAAGCATCAGGCAATGTTCTAGGTGCCGGAAACACAGCAATAAACAGTCACGACCACCATGGAGCTTTTATCACAGCCATGCACATTTCTCTTCCAACTGCAGAGCAGAGATAGCACCTCTTCTTCAGTACAACTTAGACCTCTCTTTTATACCTAGTAAGTGGTTAATACATGTCGATCAGACAGGCCAGGACTCTTGAAAACCTCATTTTATTCTGGAGTCTTAATGCACACTGTCATCCCTCAGTATTGGCTGGGGATGGGTTCCAGGACCTCTGCAAAGACCAAAATCCATGGATGGATGCTCAAGTCCCTCAAATAAAATAGTGTAGTACAGGTGGCCCTCCATATCCATGGGTTTGGCAGCTGTGGATACAGAGAGCGACTGTATGTGTATATACATATATGTATACACACACACACCGCGCGCACACACACACACGTACATCTTATCTGCCAGTGAACCTTGGAGAACACTGGACTTCTGACTGATTCCATTTTTCACTCTTGCCCCCTGGATCTCCTGGGTCTCCATACTGCCTCGGTAGCAAAGATCATGATGGCTTTTACATCTCCTTTCCCAATCAAAATGATTCACAGGCTATGTTGCTGCTTCTCTGCAAGCTGGGATGTGATTTTGTTCTTCCCAGACTTGTATAACGCATATTGTTCTGTATTTACTCTGCCAAGATTTCCATATGTTTCATTAGCATTTTTCCTGAGGGCTCAGCCGTATCCTAAGTGTGGAAATACGGGTTCACGTCATGGATTTCAGGAGGCTGGGGCTTGACATGCAGCCTCATCTTCTCTCCATGTCTTTCAAACGTTGATATTCACCAGCACACCCACATCAGCTGGAGGTAAGACACCTAACAGGTGAATAGTGAACACAAGCACAAGCATATCATTCCTTGACCTTCCTTCTGTGCCTCCTGGCTCAAGCATCTCCAAGATTTGCTGGTCAGTTGGTTATTTATTCCAAAGATGATATTTTAGGAATTCCATAGAGAGAAAGCTATTGATATATTCTTACTATAAAAGTTCTTGATAATCCTCCTTACCCAACTTCGTATTTCTTACCCAATGTCAATTCTTTCCCCACAAAAAGGTCTTGTTGGTTATATTCCTAAATTTGTTTTCAAAAAGGTTAAACATTGTATCATCCAAGTTTTATTTCCCTTTGGACTTTTACATATAGCATGTTATTTCCCAACTTTTACCCTCTATACTATCTATGACAAAGTTGCAGTGGGAGAGGAAGAAAACTCGAAAACGTATTAATAAATATACATATACTACTGGGCAACTAGGAATTGGGATTGTGTAAATTGCTTTGCATCCTGATCTGGACTGCAGAATGCACATGAATATATTGTGAAAAATCACTGGACTATGATCTTCATCCCTCAAAGCTTAAACCATAGAATCATCAAAAAGCAAGTATATACTCTGCCCTTGCTATGTTCATAGCAATATGCTAGTTCCTATGGAAAGGAAAAGACTAACATCCTCCCCCAGGGATCTCTAACATTTTAATGAAGAGAGAAGACTAAATAACGAAATACATGGTCAACAACAAAAGGGCATTTCATAGTATTTTGGCAAAATCACAAGTATCATTAAAAAGGCGATCAAAGGCTCATTGAATGGTACCACTAATTAGCACTAAAGGAATTCAGAGACAAAAAGGTGCTGAGTAGTCCAGGTGAGCAGTCCACAGAGCAAGTACTGTCAGAAGGGGGACCATATGTATACAGCTTGCACCCAGGACATGGAGCCCTTTGGTTGCATAGAACATGAGGCCCTGGGGCAGGAATTAGCATGAATGTGATGGCTGGTAGGGGATGGGTGACACGTGTCACGTTTCCAGGGCTGTTTCCAAGAACTTTTGAGCATCCTTCCTATGTTGGAGAGTTTCCTCCTGCCCAAAGCAGAAGGTAGGAAACTGCTTTCCCAACTTCCCTTGAAGCTAGAGTATGGGCTCATGCCCTGAGCCTCTCCAACACACCTCATGCAAGACATGAGTGTGGAAGAGGGTGGTGTGGGTGAAGGAATGTGGTCTTAAGTTGATGCTGGCAGGGGGCAGGGACAGACAGCCTTCAGGGGCCACCGTGACAATGGTCCTAGCTCTAGCGTCCCCTGCAAACTTCAGAGCCTGTGTCCAGTGGCATCAACAGTGCCATCCGGAGATTGTCCCTGAATGCCAGGCAACCAAGCTTGATTCTCTGGCCATCACAGAGACTCTATGACATAAAATGTATTCCTTTATAAATTTCTCATTCTGCTTAAAATAGAGCAGGTGGGCTCTGTTGTTGCCAACTACAAACTTTAACAGCAACTAAGGAGAGCCCCAGATTCCTCTCAAATCAATATTTGTTTAAAAGAATGAAATAAAATGTATACTAGTAAAAATACTAAGTTCAGAACAAGTTCTAGAAAGGTAGGAAGAAAAGCAAGTGGCAAAAAGATAAAGAGAGAGCATGGAGATTGAATATAAGGGTATAATATGCAAAATGGCATGGATGCTGGATGTTTGGTGGGGGAGTGTGGCTGCTCTCTCCTTCCTGCACACATCTTCGTGTCCTGGGAGGCTGCCTTCTGTCCTCTGCACCCTTGGGCCCCCTGCGTTCTGGATTCCCGCTGGGTTCTGCCAGCGGGGAGCATCACGAGGCAGAAGAGGGAGATCAGAGGAGTCCATTCCCTTGGCTCCCTCCACACACAGCCTCCTGGTCGGAAGCCTGTCTTGCCAAAGGGCTAGGCGCCTGTCGGGCAGCCTTGTTCGCATCACATTCTTGCTCTGAGTATCTTTTCTTAGCTCTTGGAATGTAGGGATGGTGATGGAACGCCAAAGCTGCTAGTCCCAGAGTACTGCTTATTCTCTCAGGTTTCCCACACTCATTCCCACCTCTGCAAATGGTCTGTTTATAACTCTCCTTCACTTACCCAGCGGAGTGTGCCATCACTCTCCTGCTGGGACCCTGGACTCATAAAGCAGTAGGTGTTATTTGGACATACATGTCTTATAAAACTATACAGACCTGCAGGGTTCATTCAGAAGAGTAGTTGGTGGGGACATGGGGGAGGGTATAGCTCAGTGGTAGAGCGCATGCTTAGCATGTATGAGGTCATGGGTTCGATCCCCAGTACCTCCATGAAATAAAAATAAATAAGTAAACCTAATTACTTTGCTCCCCACCAAAAAGGAAGAGTGGTTGACCCCAGGGGATGGGAAGGGAGGGAGAATGATTAGATTAGAGAAGAGTAAACAGAAGACACAGCAAGTGTATATGTAACATATATCATATAAAGGTTTATTCTTAAGCTGGGTCATGGGAACAGTGAATGTTTTCTAGCGCATGCTTTATGATTTTTATATTAAAGTCCATAATTTAATAACAAGTTTTCGCTTTCTCCAGGATATCTTTTAGCAAATGAAAGTATTCATTTTAACACGGTTTATTTTACCAAGCTATTCTTTTACGGTTAGAGCTTTTTACGTCCTATTTTAAAAAGCTTTGCCAACCAAAATCATGACACAGAAGACACCAATCTCTGTGCCCTCAACAAAGAAAAACAATTTAGACAGCTGTCCACAAACAGAAACTCACACAGAGAGTAGAGTGGTGGTTACCAGGGACTTGGCGGGTGGGGGGGATGGAAAGCTGGTCAAAGGGTACAAACCGCCAGGTATAAGATGAGTGAGTTCAGGGGGGTATAATGAGCAGCATGGTGATTACAGTTAATAATACTGTATTATACACTTGAAAGTTGCTAGGAGAGTAAATGTTAAATATTGTTAACCACAAAAAAGAAATGGTAATTATGTGAAGTGATGGAGGTGTTAGCTAATGCTACAGTGGCGTTCACATTGCAGTATATGAAGGTGTCAGTTCAGCACCTCACGCTAGCACGACGTTATATGCCAATTATGTCTCAGTAAAGCCGGGGGCGGGACATGTGGGGATCTTTGCCTGCTTAAGAATATCTTAGCCATTAAAACACGCTCTCTGTTATTTTCGAGAAGCTTTATCAAGTTACCCTTCTCATTTAGGACTACAAACTATTTGGAATTTACTTTTTGGGGTGGTGTTATGTTTTCTATGGTCAACGTACTGTGGCATTCTCATGGCTAACACGGTGTTTAGGATTTCTACTTTTTGTTCCTAAGTGAGATTAGCCTGGTGTTTCTTCTTTTTTATTTTTTTGTTTTTTTGTAATGGCCTAGGAATTGGCTACGGGTAATATTTCTTCCTTAAATATCTGGGGCATTCACTGAGCCTGAATATTTCTTTCTGGGAAGGTCTTAAGTTAGAGATTCCATTCCTTGAATAGAACTATTCATACTTTCTTCTCTTGCATCAATAGTAAGTATGTAGGGGTAAATATTTACTTTTTTCCACTTGGATATCCAATCAATCTTGTACCATTTGTTTAAAAGGCCCTGCCCTCCCCAGCCCCCATAGTATGGTATAACTACAAATCAGATTACCATATATTTGTGGTGAGTTTTGGACTCTGTTCTATCCTTTACCTTTTTATCTATCCTTGCATCAATAACTCGCTATTTTAATTACGGTGGCTCTGCAGTGAGTCTTCATACCTGATTGTATATGCCCTATATACTTCTTTTATTCAGATTGTTCTGGTTATTCTTGACCCTTTATGGTGCTACATAAACAGAAAATCAACTTGTCACATTTTTCAAGGACAAACAAACAAACAAACAAAAAAACCTTTTTATTTTTAACTTTTCAATTGGAATTGCATTGTACTTCCATTTTATCTGCAGAGAAATTTCGGAAGGATTGACATCTTTACAATATTGAATCTTCTAATTAATGTACATGGAAAAAAATCTCTTCATTTAGTTGGTTCTTTAACTTACCTCAGTAATGTTTTATAGTTTTGTGTGGAGAGTTTCCTCATCTTTGTTAGATTTATTTCTGCGTGTTATTTACTTTCGACACTATTGTCCATGGTATTGTGTTTTTTAATTGTATTTCTAAATTATTTGTTTCTAGTATATAGAAATGCAATTTTTATAGTGATTTCACAAAATTCACTTTTTAATTCCAGTGATTTATGTGCACATTCTCCTGGATTTTCTGTATCAGTAATTATTTTGCCTGTGAATGTCTCTTTCTTTATAAGTCTTTTTTTTTTTTTTTTTTTTTTTGGCCTTATTTCACTGTCTAGAACTTCTAGTGCAATGTTGAATAAAAGTGGTGGTGATAGCAAATACCTTTGTGTCCTCCCTTAAGGAATAAATTTCAGTATTTCATGCCTAAATATTATGTTTCCTGTAAGATTCTGTACATACTCTATGTCAGATTGAGGAGTTCCTTTCTACTCCTAGTTTGTTAAAAAAAATTTTAACATAAAGCAAGTACTGTTTTTAAGAAAATACTTTTACTGCAGATATTGAGATAATGCTTTAATAATTTTTCTCCTTCATCCTACAAATGGATTTGTAGAACTTGTAATGGATTAAATGGACTGATGTTTGAATGTTAAAACCATTTTTCATTCTTGGAATAATCTAACTGGGTTATCATCTTAGCGTGGGTTATCCCTGAAGCAGTCCCTGAGACAACGATTTGGTTGCAAGTAGTTAATTAGGGAGTTGAAGAAAACTCTGCCTGGGGAGTGGAGAAATGAGACAGGGAAGGGAAGGATGCCAACAGAGAGTGGATTATCAAGCCTGTGGCCATGGTGGGTGACTGGAGCTTACACCAACAAAGAAACTTTGGGAAATGGTATTGGCACAAAGCTTAGAGTTATTCCACCTGAGAGATGAGGGAACTGGAATGTTTATAAACCAACCCCTACCCACCAATCAGTCATTTGTGGAGGACTGTTTCTGGAAAGTTTTGATTCTCTGATATCTGTGGCCTCTGTGTATGGAGGCAGAGGATCTTCTGCAGCTCCAGAAAAGCTCTCAGGAAAGAAATGAGTCTACTAAAAGGTAGCACTTGACCATCTCATGGGCCACATCTGCAACACTGGTGAAACATGCTTTTAACATAGTGTGGGATTCTCTCTGCTGATACTATGTTTGGGATGTTTGCTTTTATGGTCATGAGTGACGTTGAACTCTTGATCCTTTTTTTTGTAATAGCCAACTAATCAGCTATTGGTGATATTTCTTCCTTAAATATCTGGAGCATTTGCTGAGCCTGGATATTTTTTTCTGAGAATATTTTAAGAGAGGGGTTCCATTTTTTCAACTAGAACTATTCAGACTTTGTTTTCTTACATCAGTTGCAGTAAGTTGTGATTTGAAAGGTACTTATTTATTTTGAATTTGCAAATTTATTGTCATGAAATTTTATCTGTTATATCCATACTGTTGCAAGAGAATATTTTTTATCTTTTTGAACAGAACACTTGATGTCTCTGACGTAGATAACTTTGCTATCATTCAGAGCCACATAAGATCAAATATTACTTCTATTTGCATAACTTAGGAAGGCAAAAAGCTGCTCCAGAGTGAATTTCTGCCACCACAGCTAAAATCTACTAGTAACTTTTCAATGTAATTCACTCATTGGAAACACAGTTGACCTCCACCTCACCTATCACAAATCACACAAGTTATAAACATATAAGAAGCATGCAGAGACTCAAGAGAACCCTGATATCAAATCAGAGCAAGAGATTTAGATTTTGAATTATCAGACTAGAAATGGTAGATTGAAGCCATATGAAAGTGCTCACATGCCAGAAAAATGGGGAGAGAGAAAAGTGCCAGGTTTAAAGAGGAAGGGAACTATATTCAATATCTTGTAGTAGCTTACAGTGAAAAAGAATACGAAAATGAATATATGTATATTCATGTATGACTGAAGCATGTGCTGTACACCAGAAATTGACACAACATTGTAAACTGACTATACCTCAATAAAAATAAATGAATAAATAAAAATAAAGAGGAAGGAAAATGGAAAGAAACTAACAACAAAAATGAATTAGAAAGAACCAAAGTGATGATGTTGGACATGAAAGAAGGAACATTGTCAGGAGGGAAGAATTGGCCAGCCAAGCACAACTGGAAGAGTGGTCCTGGAGAATGATGAAGTCCACTTGCTTATAAGTGACAGTTAAGAAGTAGTTTTAGTAAAGGAATAAATGTCAGTAAGGAAATAAGTAGTCAGAAAATGTGAATAACAGATTGTTTCACCCATTTCGAAGAAACGTTCATATTGAATAACCATGGCGCCAGATCATCAAGAGATTTTGAAACAGTTTCTGTGAAAAAAGAAAAAAAGTAGCCTTTTTACTTTGCTTTTACTGTGTCCTCACCCAGCGAGATGCAAGAAGGATAAAAAGCAGTTACAAGTGAACCAGATCTAACACCCAAAGGTCAAGAACATTACAATGCAAACGACAACCCCTTTTTCCTTAAACCTGATATTTAAGATCCCACGAGGTTTAATGTTAAAAGAAAGCACTGCTTTTTCCTCTGGGCCCTTGTATCACTGAAAGTGTTTTACCACTGTCTATAATAAAAGGAAAGGATACAACAGTTCTGAGAGAAGTTATCACACTCTATCATTTTCGCTGTGTTTACATGAGACGAAGAAGCTAAGTGTTCCCTGGGAAACCAAGTACAGTGAACTCCTGTCACCCTCACTCGGGCTTTCAGGACAATTCAAACTTCAGTGATTTCTGGAAATCTCCAATGTGTCAGCAGTCCCAGTTCCAGAATCTCAGCACTTTGATAGCCTAAAGGTTCTAACAGTGAAGGTATTGACCAACCCTGCTCCAAAAAGAAAGATTCTTTGGCTATTTCTCAGTGTTATTTATTGCATAGTAATTTCAGTGCTTTAAAGGAGTCCTTAAACTGCATGAGTGAAAAAAGGCTAATTATTTACAGTGAATCGTTGTTAAACGCGTATTAATTGCAGAAGATACATGAATGTCAACAGGGCCGGGGTTGCAAGGCCTTTTTAGCCCTCCCCCACATCCCTTCTCTAGGATGGAGGACTTGGAGTCTTTGGAGGCCTTCCCGTGCCTTTTTCAGTAGAGATGAAAAAGGACTGACGTTGGGACTGGGGTGGCAGAGAGCATAGAGAAGGTGAATCCTCCGGATTCCTCCCCTGGGTGGATGTGGTGACTCTCCCCTCCATTTTAGCTGGGATTATGGTGATTATTAACTAGTAAGACTGCTTTTTTATTTCCCTCTCACCTCAGTCAGCTAAAAACAGTTTCCTGCAACAGAGTATGTGCATTAAAATGAAATAACGAGTAGATGACTTTTTCCTAATACTGTATATTTTGCTCTTTTCTGAACAACACAAACCAATAGTCCTGGCCATGTGGGTTACAATGTCACTATTATAACACTGTAGACTTTTCAAAGGTTCTGGCCCAACCCCTTATTTTACTGATGAGGAAACGGGGACCCAGAGATGTTTAATTATTGCCCAAGGCCATACAGTTACTGGAAGATTAAGGGCTGAAACTCTGGCTGTGTTCTACCATACCAAACTTTTCTTTCAACAATAAACAATCAATTTTATTTTCTCATTTCTTCTTTCTTTCTTCCGTTTTTCTTCATCCCTCCCTCCCTCTTTCTTTCTTTCTTTTTCTTCTTACTTTTCCTTCCTTCCCTTCTTTCGTTTTTTCTTTTCTTTCTTTCTTTTTTTTCTTTTGTTCTTTCTCTCTTTCTCTTTCTCTCTTTCTTTCTTTCTTTCCTTTCTTTCGTTCTTTCTCTCTTTCTCTTTCTCTCTTTCTCTCTCTCTTTCTCTCTTTCTCTCTTTCTTCTGATTAAGAATTGAAGCCAAAGATTGAAAGCACTGGATTCTTTAACCTGCCACACTGTCTTCCCTCGAGGCACCGTTAAGAAGCCTTCAAGAGTTTCTTTGAACTGAAACTTGTCATACAGGTTTTCAGCCTGGATGCAACCTCATTATTTGTTTTTTTTTTTTAATTTGAAAATAACTCCTTATTTATTTTATATTTGTTTAACTTTGCAAACCTTGATTCATATCTGTCCTATCTCTTTTAGCATTGATTTCCTATACAGAGGGCCAGCACAGCCATTAAAGTCATTTAAAATGTAGCCACTGAAGCAGTGAGTGAAATTTGGTGACACAGGTCAACAAAATTTAGCACAGTTTCATGCATCCAGATTTATTATAGCACATTAGATATAATTTTAACTTGGCCTGTACACCAATAGAATTTTAAAGCTGAAAAACATAAACTTGAACACTAATCTAATTTAAGAGTAACTGTTACCCAGAAGAGTTCAATAGCATCCATGCCAAGGTCATATAGTTAATTAACCATGGAACAGGATTAGAACCCAAGTCCACTGGATGGACTACCACTTCAGCTGTTTACTCCATCACATCCTGTTGCCCCCCTAAAAGCAGTTTACAGATGAATACAGAACTATTTGCATCTTTCTAGTCCTAATGTCCTTAAAATACACTTTTATCTGTGAGATTTTCTTCAGTATTTACTCTTTTTTATTCGGGGATGGGATGGGGAGAGGATGTTTTGATTCTGTCTTCCTTTCTTGAGTCCCACCTTTCTTTCATCTGTGGACCTTTGCTGCAGTTGCCCTACTGAAATGGTAAACAAATCTCCAGCTTCTTGTCTGATATCATCAAAGAAGGGGGAAAAAAAGTAAAGGCAGTTCCTTGCACTTATGAAACAGTTTCCTTCCTGGCTGGCACAAGCCATCAATTCTTATGAAAGTAGCTGCATCGAGAAACCTGCTGTGCTCTTCCTTAGGACTCGGGCACAGTGGTAGGGGGTGGAATGGGATTCAGTTTTCATATTTCAGACATTGTAGAGCCTAGAACTTCTGTCTGGGTGGAAGAGGGTAACTTTGCCTTTTTACTAACAACATCTCCTCTTAGTTCTGAATCCCACCCCCTGGGCTCCCAGCACACCGAATAGGGTATCAAGTCCCACTGCTTGTATTTCTGAACTGCGTGCAGTTTCAATAGCGTTATCCTAATTCAGATGCTAATCAACTCTTTAAGTCCTTGACCCTTCAATTGACCTCCAAAGGTCTCCCTACCTCTGTAATCTCCTAACTTCAATCCTTCCCAGATGTCTCCATTTCACTTGAATGTCCAACAGCAGAAGGCCTTTGACTACTGTTCATCTTTCCCTTTTTGACACTCTCAGTTTCTTTGACTGCCAAATCAGCTCCCTCTCCTGAGTCTTCCCAGACCCTTTGCAGGCTCCTCTTCCTCTGCCCCTCTCTTAAAGATGGGATTCTTCTCTTCGCTCAATATACAATCCCTGCTGGCCAAATGCATATACTTCACCTGCACCTAACTGATCCCTAACAAAGCTACAACTCCAGACCAGAGCCTTCTCTCATACTTTACAGATACAAGTCTAGAGGTACTTTGTCCAGGACAGAAGCCCTGATACATGGAGCTACTCAAATTCAAATTAATTAAAATTTAATATAATTTAAAACTCAATCTCAAGTTCTCCCTACCCATGTGTGGCTAGTGGTTACCATAATGGACAACACAAATATAGAACATTTTCATGAACGCAGAAATTTCTTTTGGACAGTGCTGCTCTAGAACTTCCTACAAATGACATTTTTAAAAAACCCACCCCAATGTAAATTGGTACAGCAATTCACTAGGGAGAACGGTATGGAGGTTTCTTAAAAAACTAAAAATAGGCTTACCGTAAAATTCAGCAGTCCCATTCCTCAGCATATATCTGAAGAAAACTCTAATTTGAAAAGATGTATGCACCCCAGTGTTCATACCAGTACTATTTACAATAGCCAAGACATAGAAGCAATCTAAATGTCCACTGACAGATAAATAGATAAAGAAGATGTGGTACATATACACAATGGAATACTACTCAGCTATAAAAAAGAATAAAATAATGCCATTTGCAGCAACATAGATGGACCTAGAGATTATCATACTAAGTGAAGGAAGTCAGAAAGAGAAAGACAAATACCATGTATCCCTTATATGTGGAGTCCAAAATATGACACAAATGAACTTATTTATGAATCAGCAAGAGACTCACAAACATAGAAAACATACTTATGGTTGCCAGAGGGGAAAAGGGGTAGGAAAGGGATAAATTAGGAGTTTGGGATTAGCAGATACAAACTACTATATATAAAATAGATAAACAATGAGGTCCTATTGTATTGCACAGGAAACTATCTTTAATATCCTGTAATAAACCATAATGGAAAAGAATATGAAAAAGAATATGTGTATATATATATATAACTGAATCACTTTGCTGTACACCAGAAACTAACCCAACATTGTAAATCAACTATACTTCAGTTAAAAAATAAAAAACCACATCTACTTAAAAATATCAAACATCTCTCTTATATGGATGTCTAAACCTGCTCTTTCATAGGAATTTTCTCTCCTGTCCCCTCCACACTAACCTGACTCCTTAGTTCCCATAAGCTGCGGTAGTGCGCTAATTGATCTCCCTGCCCACACTCTGGCAACCCCCCCCCCCCAGTTCATTTTTCACAGTGTGGCCGAGGCTCTTTTTCCAAAAAATAAATCTGATTGTGTCAATCTCCAAGTAATAAACCTTTAGTGGTTTTCCACAATGTTGATAATAAAAGAGGATGCTATTATTAATTCTGCTGCTACCATAGGACTAAAATGGGACTTTTATGGAAACCAGTATGTATGGTCACCCTGTATGGAGTCTACATTTCTTAGCTTGGTTTAGAGCTTTCACATGCTCTGACCCTGTCTACCTTTTCAGCTCTCTAGATCCAACCTGCCCTTCATCGAATGTAATGTCCTGTTTTACACTGTGAATTTGTTTGTTCTGATCTCTGTGCATAGACGTCATGCACTCTCCTTGTCATGCCTGCTAAACATGGAATTTTCAAAGACCTATATAAGCACAACCTACTCATTTTAAAGTATAGGTACTTCCCGCTTATGGAATACTATACAATTCTCAGAGAAACTTGGAAAATGTAGGAAAGTCTTAAAAAGAACAAAAGCATCTACATTCCTACCACTCTAAAATATATATAAATTTCCTACTTATGAAATAATACATAATTCTCAGAGAAACTTGGAAAATGTAGGAACGTTTAAAAAGAACCAACGCACCCACATTCCTACCACTCAGAGACGACTACAGTGAATATTTCATTTCATTTTTCTCTATCCACATGTGCACACATCATTTTCTTTCAAAATTTATTTTTCACCATTTTGCAATACACCTTTATTGTGTAATATATTGTTTGTATTGTCTCATGTCATAAATATTCTCTTACGAATTTTAGTGGCTGAGTATTAATTCATGGTACGAATATGCACTGGTTTAACAAGCTGATCTTGTGTTAGATATTTCTTGAAATTTTATCAAATTTAGACAACAATTAAATACGTTTTCTCATAACAAAAGCAATTCGTATATACTGTAGACTTTTGGAGGAAAATGTACAAAGAAGAAAAGAGGTTTATCACATTCTGAAAAATGATTTGTATGTTGTTTGAAAGATAAGGCTCTATGAAAACATATGTCTGAAACTGCTATTAAGTCAGTGGAAAAATAATGCATCTCTAGATATATTGCATTTCTTGAGAATATGTAAATTTTCAAGAATGCAAATATTGTATAAAGGTAAATATAATTGCAAATATTGTATTTTTCACAGCTATGAATATTTTTCTCTTAATATCTGATACTGACACTAAACAAAATTCTTCTAAACACATACATGTTAAATATGTTTGTAAGAAATAACTTCTTAAAGTATACACTAGCATTCCAGAAATTCTACCCGTGAACAAGGTAGAAAGTAACCTTTCTGAAAATTTCCACTGCATTTTAATCACATATGAAATAGAGAGAGATTCATTTTGTAAATGTTATGCAAAATTTCTGACCTGGGAATTTTAGAAAATACAAGTTATTTCTCCCAAATATATAAGACTTAAGCAAGCATACTTGGACCTGAATTTGTGGTTCTAGGAAACATAAACATGATTAATATATCATAAATATAGTCACCCTTTGCCATTTCAACAAGTGAAAGGTAGACTTGTGAATATATGAATACCAGAACATGTGCCAAAATGCTATCATATTTTTATTACTTGCTGCTGTTCTGCTAATTTAAAAATGACTCCATTCAATTTCAATTAAACTTTTAATAGGCCACATCTTAATACTTGTTTGGCAGGGAAATGTCACAAATTTATTCTGGTGGCCTCTGCACACTTAACCTATTGCAGAAATGTTTAAACTACCTCCTTTCCCAAAAGGGATATCAAAATATTTAGAACAGAGAATCTAGGATACATAGTGCCTAGGTAATATTAATACACAATTGGGTTTTGGAGGAAGTAGCTCCAAACTATAAAAATACCAGTAATTCTTCTCTATTCCAAGCCCTAAATATACACATAGTATAAAACCCAGAAATCATGGTTGAGAAAACACAACCTCCAGAGGTCGGGCAGAATTTCAGCAAACACACCAGCGTGTAAACACAGCGCCAACCAGCAGCCATGTTTGCACAGGAGAAACTGAGAGGGGCAGGGGCGCTCGGCCGTTCTGAACCGAGGCTCAAAGGAGAGCAGTGTCACCTGCCTTTGTGGATGGTGTCTGGGTGTAGCTGGGAAACCTCAGGGATGACAGTGCAGCCTGCAGGCTGTGCACACTTGTGCAGACTGATTAGAGAAACGTAGAAAACAGTGCCAGCAAACTTACCTGGGTGTCTTTGGCCAAGGAAGGAAAGAAAGCAAGCGAAGGCGAATGGTTCTGAGCTAAGATAACCCACTGAAAATGTGATGGTTATTCCAGGGGGCACAGGCTTTGCAGGTTTCCCGATGAAACAAGTGTGGCATGAAAATAGGTACTAATCTTGATTTTGGGGGGGTGAACCCAAATCAGTTCAGATACATTACCCTACCTCACTGTCCAGTGTAACTGAGGTCATATGTGGCTAAGAGAAAATCCAAACTACAGCTTGCTGTGGGTGCATGCCAGGAGTCTCCATGGCTTCCCCAGGATGGCAGAGGGAGGAGCAGGTGATGAGTGACAGCAGAGCTGATACCAGCGGGCCAGGCTGCTGAGATTCAGCCCACAGCTGTCCTGGCACCCGTGCACAGGCATCTCCTGCGACTTGCACGTTTCACCCTGAAATGTGTAATTACTCCCTCAGTGAGGCTAACCTTTGCTTTTTCTACTTCATCGGCAAACATTCTTCTCTACATATGCACACAGATGCATTTTCTTTTCGCTCCTTTAGCTGTAAACGTCGTAGACAAAACAAATATTTTTATAGATCAAGTCATGTTTTCCTTTGGCTTCCAATATAAATTTTGTCGAGCTCCTCTTCTGTCCTTAAGGCACATAAGCTAAGGTGGGGACCCAGTGCAGGCGAGTAAAAGCAGGTGTCATACTTAATACCTTACCATTGCAGAGGGCATCACAGGGTTTTAAGTCACTTTTACATATATTACTTTATTTCATGCTCACAAGAACCTAGTGAGCAGGACACGAGTTAGTGTACCAATGAGGAAACTAATCTGGGTTTAGAGATTGCACGTGCTTCTCAAGGTCCCATGACTAGGAAACGTTCAGGTTTTCTAACTCAGAGTTCAGCATTCTTTCCTCCACAATGGAAATGAACTGCTGCCTTATATTTCCAAAATTTATATGTGTATATATATATAATGATTAATGTATCATAAATATAGTCACCCTTTGCCAATTCAACTAGTGAAAGGTAGACAAACACACACATACATACATATATATATATGTCTCTGGAAAAGTTTCTCTGTATCAGTTTCTTATATGTTCTATATGGAGACATGTAAGATTTCTATAGCAATCTACATATAGAAATCTTAGATACCTTTCTATATATGTTATATACATACATATTTCTTTTCTTAACATTTTTTATTGATTTATAATCATTTTACAATGTTGTGTCAAATTCCAGTGTAGAGCACAATTTTTCAGTTATACATGAATATACATACATATTTCTATATATTACATATTTTTTTCTAGAAAAGAGAGACTTTGCCTAAATTCTCTAACTCCACCCTGACCCTGACACTAGGTGGACATTTCTTTTGAAGTCAGGGAGGGTTGAGAGAGGGACTCTGCTCTGCCACATGGGAAGAAATGCAGGAGGAACTAACTCCATCCTGGAGATGGAGATCACCTATTTTAATGTAAGGACAATGGTCTCTACACTCTGAAGTCACTTTTAATACTTGGAGAAAGTTGGCTTGATAACCTCCAACCCCTAAGTCAGGAACTCGGGCTGTTGAGAGTTTTATTTAAATGACCTTTCCCTTTAGCAAAATCTGAATGTCAGGCTTCCTTCCACTCCTGTGGGCCCCAGGCTATAAGTAAAACAGGGTAAATAGAAGAATAAAAATCCAAGAGTTGAGTACATAATGGAAACACTGACAACACCACAAGAGATCATGGCCTAAAGTCAGGAAGTGAAAACATCAAGAGACGTGAAGGCGAGATTTGTCTCAAGTGATTTCAATTTCTAAATCTCTTGGGAATAATGTGTATTAGCTCAAAATCTTAAGATGTATTAAATGGTATTTGTCAGTGCAACATCGATTGGGGCTTATATCTTGTTGTTTTATTTGGCACTCCAGTAAGGCACTTTTGCACAATTATGTCAACACACTGAGTTAGCCTTTGTCAAGAAAAGCAAGCACTTGAATCCTTCTCAGTCAAGCATCTCGTTTTAAAGAAAGGATCTAAGAGTCAAGAACAATAGGCAACTATTCTTGGCCTCATTAGTGCCTTTATTTGGATCTTTTTTCCTTTTGACACACTTTCTCAGGCACATCTGGGCAAGTCTGCTTAAAGGAAACCAAAAATTCCACAGTCAAGTTCTCCACTTGACTGAAAGATTTTCACTCAGGAAGAGTGGAAATTGAATATGATTATCTTTCACTTTGAGATTCATTTAAAATAGAAACAGGTGCGTCAAAGCCAGGTCGGGTTTAGCCATGAATGGGGAGAAGCTTTGGTGACTATTAGGTTCAAGATGTGACCAAATTTAGCATGACTAAGGCAGAGAGGTTGACAGTGGGATGAGGTCAAGGAGAGATTAAAGACCACAAATCTCATTCGTTAGTACCTAGGACAAAGAGTAGTAGCTTCTGTCACATTATATTTTGAAATGAAAGGAAACATATGGGAGGTGACTATACATTTTAATGATTAATTAGATACATAAATCTGACTCAATTTGTTCACATTTCCCAAAGTAAATAAATACTCAGAGCTGTTTAAATCTCTGCTAATAACAATGCTAAAAATGTCAAGGAAAAAAGTCAGTTCCTAGAAATAGTGAACCTGGGCCTCTCATGGTATCAGGATTTTTTAAGTAACTTCTTTGCAACAATGGGAAATATTCTTAATTCTTTTTAATTCTGGATATAGTCAAAGACCCCAACTCTCAGGGAGCAGTTAAGGAGACTACCTATGGTGAGTCTTCAAAGGGAGAATTCAGCCTCATATGTTTACTTGGGAAGAATGACTTTATCTTTTGAAGAAGCAGTTGAAAGAATATCTCCATAAGGAACATCTTTGCAACCTCTAGAGACAAAATGCAAGAATCAAAATGGCTGCATTATATTCTTAATTTTCATAGTTATCATCTTTTCTCTTCTCTTAAAGTAAATATTTGGAGACTTGAAATAGCACCTATCAATAACCACCATCTGCGTTTTTCTCCTGACTAAAATCCTTAACACCAAACTCCTCCAACAAGATGGTAAAACTCCATGTGGGTAGGGGCCCCTTGCTGGCTGTGTTCATCACTGTAGACTCAGATCTTATCACAGTACCTGGAACATAATAAAATTGCAGTCAATATTTGTAGAATAGATGAGTGAATCGCACTGTATATTTAAACTGGCTTGGATATCAAACATCTGCACACCCCTTGGGAATGTGTATGGTGAAGGAAGAACATAGGCTTTACAAGCAGACAAGGCTGGATTCTAATCTAAGCCAATCACTGAGTGAACTGAGCCCCAGTTCCCTGTCATATGAGACTTACACAATTCACTTTGCCTGGCCATAGTGTAGGCTACGGATAATACGCTTGCAGGCACACACACACGTACACATACCCACAGAGTTTAGCAGAATATCTGATATATATTGTATGCCCAATCGATTGAAATTATTTTCACCATTTAGTACCTAGATCATTCTATTAAGTCAGTTTAGAGTGAAATGCTAAGCCGAAGGCTAGTGCAACCTCTCATAAATGAGAAAGTTTTGTCTAGAAAGAACAAAGTGATTTGCTGAGGAGTCAAAAATTAGCACTGTTCAGAGGGGTTGGGGGTCTGTACCAATTCCTGCTCAAGGATTGGAAGGCAGATTTCACTGGACCAGTCCTCTATTCTTTAATGATGACCATTCTGACTGGTGTGAGGTGACACCTCTTTGTAGTTTTGATTTGCATTTGCCTCATAATTAGTGATATTGAGCATCTGTTCATGTGCCTGTTGGCCATCTGGATGTCTTCGTTGGGGAAATGTCAATTTAGGTCTTCTGCCCATTCTTTGATTGGGTCCATTCCTCTATTTTTAATCTATTTTGGTAAAGTCAGCATATGTTTTCTTAAGACCCCACAAAGTTAAATATATGTGAATTCATTCCTGTAATTTTTTTATATTAGTCTTAACCCCTTATATTTGTATATAGCTCCTCCATCTTCAAAATGAGGTAAATAAACTTAGAAACTTTGCAGGATGACTCAGTCCTCCAAATGAATATTTAGCATATATCAATTTACATTGTCACACATATCGTGCATATTGATTGAAGTTGATCATTTCAACTCTTTTTTGGCATATCCCTTCAACTTTTAATTCAGTTTAATTTAGTTTAATTAATTTAGTTTAATTAAGAGCTAAGGAATGCTTGATAAAATACTCCCTCACCTCATCAGAACATGAGAAACATTAGTCTGTGCCTAAGGCATAGTGTGTTACTGGTAGGTGGCACTTGCTTTCAATCACAGTATTCTTAGCAAATTAAAATGACCCTGGATGGCTTGAAAAACATCTGGAGAAGCCTTCGGCTCATCCACTTCTTGGCTCCCAGCACTCCAGTTTCCTCCCGTGTCTGCTCCCTTCCTTCAGACTTCCATCATAACCTCCTTCTCCACCATCATTGCATGTCTCAGTCCTACTTCTCTAGTCACTTATGTCCTGATCCACTTGTGTAGTGAGGGGTTTGGACCATCAGCATATTCATCTATCGTCAACTGTAAAATCCAGCAATGAAACACTTAGAGCGATGAAAACCCAGGATTTGGGACAGACTCAGAGTCATGTCATGCAGAGGCGATAGACCTTGGCCATACTTTGCTTCTTTGACTGAGGCTGCCTCCGCTGTACATCCAAGGTGGTGAAAACGTTGATGGTTGCAACTCCTCAAAGTTATTCAGAGGCTCCAAATCTATGAAATCACTCTGAAGACTACAAGTGCTCTCCAAATATTGGTTTGCTTTTAGGATTCTTACCACAAGATCTCTTTTCTCTCGGGTTTACTTGCTACGATGAACTGGGAGTTGATAACCACTAAGTTGGTAAGAGACAGGAACATTAGGAAACTCAAGTATGTAGAAGTAAAGAGTCTTAGTCTGCTCTGGCTGCTATAACAAAATACCGTTGACTGGGTGATTTAAACGATAGACATTTATTTCTCATAATTCTGGAGGCTAGAAGTCCAAGGTCAAGGTTCCTACAGATTTGCTGTCTGGTGAGGGGCTTCTTCCTGGTTTGCACATGGCTGACTTCTTTTTGTGTCCTCACGTGAAGAAGAGAATTGTGGTCTCTTCCTCTTCCTATAAGGACACTAATTTCATCACAGGGGCTCCACCCTCATGATTTCACCTAAACCTAATTACCTCCTAAAGGCCCCACCTCCTAAAACCATCACTTTGGGGCCTAAGGTTTCATATGAATTTGGCATGATGGGGACACAAACATTCATCCTTAACATAAGGGGTCAAAATATTTTGAAATATCTAAGACATTGCAATGTACAAACAATGCACTAAGCTGGGAGCTAGGTGTCAAATTTTAATTCAGGCTTTCCATCCTGCTCTATAAACTGGGAAAGTCACTCAGCAAATTAGCAGTTAATCGTATGCCGCATGCCCTGCTAGGTATGTAACCCACAAACATTATTTCTAATCTCAAAATGTTAGACCTAAGTAAGTATAATTATCCCTGCTTTGCAGGTGAGGACATGGAGACTCCAAGTGGCTTAGTACCACACTGGTTAAGGTCACAGATGTGCTAAACAGTAACCCCAAGACTCAGATCTAGTTCTGTTTCGATAGTCACCCCCTTCCCCACTCTATCTTGCTGCTGCTTTGTTCCTAGGTCGTCTCATCTGTGAATTGAATGGTCCCTCCAAAGTTTTTCTTAGGTCCCATTCAACTCTAAAATGTGGTGATTGACTGTAGGTGATGGGTATTTGGACTAGGCAGATGAGCTATTAACATAGTTCTAAATAAATCAGCTGATGTGCCTACAAATGGGTTGTAAGTGTACAAGACATGAAGGCTCTTTGCTCTCAGGCTCGTGGGGAGGAGGCTGGAGAAGCTGGCATGTCAGTCCTACCACCGTGAGCATCCTCTCTGCTGACTCCACCCTGCTATGCAAATTAGGCAATTTGGGGTATGTCACTACCAAAAGTGTTTGGGAATCTCTGCAATAAATGACCCACGTGGCTATGTAAAACAGAGAAAGTGCTTTGTGGCTTGAAGCTATTGAATCAATATCATGTTGATTAGAGTCACATTGTGACTCTGAAAATGACTTGGTTTCCCCAGGAGGAAGCCATCACATAATTTATACATTCTCCAGTGTGTACAGCTGAAGCAGCAAACAAATTGTAAAGGCAACAGACACACTGAGCCAAGAAAACTAAACACTGATCTTTCGAGCATTCCGAAGTTACTGGACTTAAGTGAACGTTTATTTAAACGAATAGTCTTGCTGCATTTTTAAGGCTTTGTGAGGTAAACCAGGACAGAGGTAGCAAGTTCACCTTCTTCTGCTGACTGCCATGAGTTTTGAATTCTGAGGTGTAGGATGAAATTCTACGTAAATGATTTGAACCTTTTCTTTCCATTGATTCGGTAAGTTTCAAAGTACATTACATTGTAGAGATGCCAAGGCATTCCCACAGAATACATTCATTGACCTGGTTGACATTTAAAAGGTTATCAAGCATGCACATCTTTGAAATATTAAGATTAGCGTTTCCTGGACAAATTGTAGAGCTGGTACTTCCTCTTGGTTTGGAGGTCAGCTTGTACATATCATAGCCAGAAACTGACCTTGATCCTCTTCATGAAACAGAACAGGGGAAGGACAGGTGGCTATGGTTCCTACCATGCCCTTCTTTGCAGGCAGCCTTCCAGGAATAAGAAAGACACTAAGGGACAAAGGAGAAGGATTTTAAAGTGTAGCATCCTGTGGGCAAAATCTCACCCATGCAATTAACTGAAGCTGTAACCTCTTAAAGGGACATGTGCCCTGAAACCAGCTCTTCCAAGAAAAAGCCAGCCATTGCAAAGTGATGTTCCTATACCACATCGCTGCAGCCTAGGAGATGTGCTCACCTTGCGTGCGGAAGAAACCGAAGTCTCCCTTACATCTCTGCCCTACTTGTGTTTGGGACGTTATGGCTTCACATAAAAACATGCCTCACATAAAAAAACGTTCAGACTTGTTTTGTTCATGTTGAACATTAAGAGGAAGGTGAGCTTTTCCCTCACAGACAGTAATAAAATTATTGGTTTTAATTATGAGTCATAGACCACATTCTCTCATAAATGCAAATTCATTATTTAGGGTGTCCTCCTATTATTTAATAGTTTAAAACTGGATGCTGCTATCTCTGTGTGATTTTAAAAAGAAAACTGGTAATTCATAGACATAACCATGGCAAAGACTTCCCTTCTTCCTCCAAAGTCAAATAATCATCTCATTTTACTGGCTGTCTTAAAAAGGAGACAATTGATCAGGGGCCAGAATTGATATCCTTTAGAGCTTGTGCAAATTACAAAATATAAATAAATTCGCTGTATAAAAATATAAAACCTCAAGTTTAGTTTATTTTTAAGTATCATTTTAAAATATGATTTTAATAGAAAATGCAGTCGCCTTTTGAATAAGACCACCCAATTTATAGCGATCTTGATTGAGGTTTTCTACAATTTAGAACATAAACATTACATCCAACAGCAGTCTTATAAACTAGAATGTCTGGTGGGGTCTCGTACAAAGACAAGAGAGCCAAAAAGCTGATAAAAAGGGCCCAGTGAAAAAATAAGCACCACGTCACTGGGATGTTTGTCTTTCGCTTTCTTTTTTCAGAGAGAGAGAGAAATGTACGGGGGCTCTGGTAAACGCCGAGGCTTGTTCGAGTTGTTCCCTAAATGTGTTGTGCTGTAACCTGTGTAGATTCTTTTCAAAGTCAGTTCCCTCTGTGTCGAGTGTCCAGCACCTCCCTCTCCTGACACATTTGCAGCCAACACCCAGTTCCAACGTGACCTCCGCTTTAGGGACTGGTTGAATCGATCCGTGACATTAGCAGGGCGACAGCTCTCTTCTAATGCTTCTTAACATTGTTCAGAAAGTTAAGTCCCCACTGCTAGACATTTCCCTCCGAGCAGAAATAAAGCTAGACGTTGTTTTTGCCCGGAGTTTTGGATGGGATTACACATAATGAATTAAACCACCTAGCGCAAGATGATGTTTTGTCTGCACTAAGTAAATGCTTTCTGATGTTACTGCTGTTCTTGTAATTGGGCTGCTGAGCGTGCAGAGAGGACAGCTAAAAATCAACCAACACAGACACACGGGGCTCGTGTAACGTCACTCCCACTTCCCCAGGCACCAGGCCCTTCTCTGCCTGCCCCGTGTTCCGATGGCACCTTAACCCGCGGTGGATTCTGTGTGGCGGTGTGTCAGAGAGGCGAAGTGATGGATTGACAGAGAGAAATTTACTGTGTGTTTGGTTATGGTACAGACATCAAGCTTTTGTTCAATTCTCATTGGCTTCTGGTAGAATCCCATGCTTATCTGGGATACAAAAATAAGGGTTTTCTTTTTGTTTTAAGATATCATCTATACTAGTACTATAATGATATATGCTAATTCATGACAAATTGTAAATCAGATGGTCACATTACCAGGTTGATATATTTAGGAAACTAAGACACTATTAACCTTCACTACTATTTGTTCTTAAACAAGGAGAAAGTTTTTGATATCAAATATTTCTGCAAAAGGTAAACCAAAAAAAAAAAAAAAGTAAACATGCGAGGTGATGGATGTGTTAATGAACTTGGTGGGAGGACATTTTTCACCAGGTCCGTATATATCACATCATCGCATTGTACACTTTAAATGTCTTACAGTTGTATTTGTCAGTTATACCCCAATAAAGCTGGTAAAAAGCAAACCAAGTAAAAAGTGACCAATTGGGACAATCAGTTCATCAGTTCTTCACAATATTTAATACCATAGATAGTTGAAAGTATCTAGAAATTCAAAAACACCTACATTTTTGTCGGTATATTAGCCCAGCTAAAATCTACTCAAGTATTTGCACTCCTATATCAAATTGACTTTTCATGGTGCTCACAAAATGTAATCTTTATTCTGCAGTCATATTAACTGTATGCTTTTCTTTGTCTCAGAGATGCAATCCAATACACCACTCATAAATGCCAACCGTGTGCAAATTAGAGTGTTTGATGATCTCAGGGAGACAGCGACATATCCCTGACTTCGAGGAACTTACAGTTTAGTAATATGTATTCCTCGTCTTCATATTTTTCCTGTCTTCTCTCCTTCTTTTTTTTGACAGCGCATATGAAATTTAAGTAGCAATTTTAGAGGCCTATAAAATCAGAAGCAGATTGACTCTCCATCTTTAAATATCTTAAGCAGAATTATAATGGCTGCAAATAGGCAAATACGGTAGTAAGAAAGTAATTTTTATAACTTAGTATTGTCTCCCTGGTAAACTAGCACGTATTCAGCACTTCCACCCAGCATCACCGCAGGACCTGGGGAAAGTCCTTACTGGTTTAACTTCCAGTGGCAGAATCTCCCCATCCTACCCATAACCTACTCCCCGCATTATTTTTAATCACTGTTTGACCAGTCATCATTTCCTGAGTGTTTAGTCAATGGCATCCCAGTACGTTCTTGTGACAGTGTTTTCAGAAGGCAAATTATTTTAGCCAATAGAGTATAAATCAGCTCCGCACAGCACGAGGATTTCTATTAGAGGACGATAGTGTAGATTTTCTATGAGAATAAAGACCGCCACATAAAAGTATTACATACGTTGTATTCATTTGTTACAGTCGCCGTAACAGCTACCACAGGCTGGGTGACTTCAACAACAGAGACTGATTTTCTCATGGTTCTGGAGGCTGGAAACCCTAGATGGAGGGGTTGGCAGGTTGGATTCTCCTGAGGTCTCTCCTGAGATGGTACATGGCTGTCTGCATGCTGTGCCCTCACATGGCCTTTCCTGTGTACACACTGCTGGCATCTCTCGCTCTCTTTTATAACGACATCCGTCATATTGGATTAGGACCCCACCCTTATGACCTCATTTAACTTTATCTCTTTAAAGGCCCCATTTCCAAATACAGTCACATTGAAGGTTAGGGCTTCAACCTATAAATTTTTTATTTGTGGGGGGTAAGGGGCAACAGAATTAAGTCCATAACATAGGACCAAAAGAAGCTTCCAAATCATGAAAGTAATAACCCCACTGAAGGAAAATTTCTTTAATATTTCTGAGGATTCTTTCAAAACTTCTGAGACAGTCAATTAGGCAAAGTATAAAATGCAGCTGTCATAAATTTTACTCCACATCTTAAGTTTAAGAAATGCCACATTTTTTATTTTTCTGAAGAACATTTAATCTAAGCAACAGTAGGAAAATCAATGGTGCTTATTACTGGGGCCTCTATCCCACCTCCCCTATCCAGGTCCAGCGTAGACCAGGAAAGTCTTACTTGGCTGAGAATGTTTGGACAAGCCCACTGTTTTGTTTTGTTTTTTAATTATTTCAGAGTAGTTAGTTAGTTAGCTGAAGTATAGTCAGTTTACAATGTTGTGTCTGTTCCTGGTGTACAGCATGATGTTTCAGTCATCCATGTACATACATATATTTGAGCTGTGCAGAGACTAACTACTGCATATAAAATAGATAAACAAGTTCATGCTGCAAAGCCTGCTGGATTTTAGCCCACACGGATGTCATCATTGCAGGTAGGCTGCGCATGGTCCAAACCACACAGTGGCTCCAAGAGCTGAGACGTGGAGTGGGGTTTGCAGAGAATGGGAGCCTGACACTTTCAGTCCTGCCTCCCCAGGGGCACAAGAGGGAGGAAACAGGGCAGAGATTTCGCCTGCTCTTCAAGTCCCCAAACTACCAGCTCACCCTCTTCTCAGACTCTGAGAATATCCTTCACCTTTTCCCAACCCAGCACTTCAATTTCTCTCCTCCTTCACTCCACTGCAGAGCAACTCCCCTCCGTACCTCTCTTTACATCAGTCATTTTTTTTCTCACTATTACAAAAATAAAAACTAACAAAAAGCCTGAACGGAGCTGTCTTGTAGGCTGACTTACTCACTGGAGATGACAGCTCAAGTCTACACAATCCAGGAAAATGAAAAGTTCCCCATCTGTCTCATCTTAGCAACCAGGTAGGAGAGCATGAATCCTTTCTGAGAGACAATGGGACGTCATCAACTAAAAAGATAAAGAAATGGAATGAGTTTCATTATAGACTCTATAAATGTCTTTGAGACCGTCTGTGTTTCACTTTCCTCCCCTGCCCTGCATTCTAAGTTTGGGAGCAGTGTCAGAATGAGCTTTCAGTCTCTTTCGTGGCAAGAAGAAGACTGACATCAAGAGAGAGTTGATGGGGAAGAGGTGTGACTTCTGCCACCAATACATTCTTCCCCGTTACATATGACTCTATTCTAATTTGATCCAAAGCTCAGAGATGTCATTTGGGGAAATCCAGATGGACCCAGTGACCATTCTGGAGTCAAACGAATTCTACAGATGTGTTGCTAAGGAATTGGACTGGCAAAACATGAATTAGGTAAACAGAGTTGAAAGTGTTTTCGAGTGAAGACACCAGATCAATATTTGTACTCATTAGATACTTTAGGTATTCCTGCTAGCTAGCTTACAATAACTGAATAGGATGAACAAGATTAATTTTTGTCTTCTTTGACGTTACTATGGATTTCTACATTCAGGATTTTTATAAAAAGAAATATTTTACATAACTATTTTTTGGAAAATTAAATAAATAAAATATAAGTCACGTGTCATCATTTTTTAAACATTTGTTATGTTAAAAATGTTATCATCAAACTTTCCCTTATTAAGCTTCTTTTGTCAAAGATTTGCTTTGTGAGATTTTTTTAAAAGAAGTAAAGGATGAAATAATATGATTTCTGGGATTGGCTTCAAAATCATCTAGAACTGGAAGAGAAATGAAACATGGTTTGACCATGGGATGTTAATTTTAGAAGCTTTGTAATAATTACATGGTAGTTCATTATACTGTTCTCTCTACTCTTGTGTATATTTCAAATGTTCTGCAATAAAAAGTTGAAACTAGGAAGTAAAACTCCAAAATTAAATTTAATACTCTTTATGAAAAATATATCTGGAGGGAACTCAAATTCAAAAAGATACATGCACTCCAATGTTCACAGCAGCACTATTTACAATAGTCAAGACATGGAAACAACCTAAATGTCCAATGACAAATGACTGGATAAAGAAGCTATGTTATATTTATGCAATGGAATACTACTCAGCCATAAAAAAAGAATAAAATAATGACATTTGCAGCAACACGGATGGACCTGGAGATTATCATTCTAAGTGAGTTAAGCCAGAAAGAGAAATAAAAATACCATATGATATCACTCATATGTGGAATCTTAAAAAGAAAAGAAAGAAAAGAAATGAAAAAAAAAGACAATAATGAATTTATCAACAAAACAGAAACAGATTCATAGACAAAATAAACAAACTTACGGTTACTGCGGGGAGAGAGGGTGTGAAGGGATAAACTGGGAGTTCGAGAAGTGCAAATACTAAATACCGTACATAAAATAGATAAAAATTGAATTTCTTCTATATAGCACAGGGAATTATACTCAATATCTTATAATAACCTATAAAGAAAAAGGATATGAAAATGAATATATTTATGTATATGTCTGACTGAAACATTATGCTGTACACCAGAAATTATAACTGATTATTCTTCAATTAAAAAAATAAAGAAAAATAAAGACCAACAGTAAGTATGTTAGAAAGGTAAACTGATTTAGAGAACATTGGACACATGTCAGGGTGATTCAGGAAACTTCATCTTCCTCCTCAGAGTGCTCAGAATCCCCAGGGAGCCAAGCTCTTTCGCATTCCGTCAGCCTGTGAAGGCTGACGGGTGTGGGGGTCGCCCCTGCGAGTGGTGCTCTGGGGAATGCCATCCTCACGTCAGCCAGGGCCAGCTGGTGCTCACACTGCTTTCATATTCTCTGGGGCCCTGTCAGTCGGCGGCTGTACTTCTGAGAAAAATCGAAAACCAAACCCCAGTGGCAACTCTCCTTGTCCTGGTGATCGAATAACGTCGTAGAGAAACAGCAAGAGGCAGGGTGGCTCGTCCTTCCCCTTCATTCTCCCTTCATCTTGGGGGCCCGCTGACAAAGAAATGTCCTCATTCTAGAATTATCTGTTAAACGGCACAGGGAGCCTTGCCGGGGATTAAACAAGGTCTACACAAAAACGTCAAGCTGTCGCTCTTCCTCTAAAGGGCTTACAAGCAAGTTCCAGTTGGGATACACAAGGGTGAAATAAGATAAAAATGCAAGGCTGTGGAGAAGACCTGCCCACTGAACAACGCAGGCACCAAATGCTGTGGCAGCTCAGAGCAGGGAGGGGCCCAGAGTTAACGGAAAAGCTTTCCTGAGAGAATGGGGTTTAAAGGGAGGCTTTAACCACATCTCAATTCACACAGAGGGTCAAGGACGGAGCTGGGGCTCCCACACCGTGCAGTGGGCAGAGCAGGAGAACTGAAGTCAGACAGGTCTGCCTCCTGTCCCAGCCATTGTCTCTGAACTCCCTTCTCTCATTTGTACATCATGCCAGACAGGTTGTGATGAGAACTGAAAATATTAACTTTTGGGGGAAAGCCAAGAACTCAGTAGGCTGCTAATAAGTGTTCGCTTTTCTTTCCATTGTGTAGGAAGCCCAGGGATTAAAAACTTATAAACAAAAATGACAGCCAGATTGTAGAGACCGTGAACATCAGACTAAGGGATTTAGATTTTACCCTATGGGTGTCCTGTGGCCTTATGCAGAGAAGGTCATGCCGGAAGCTGTATCTGGGAATAATGGTCACTATTGCATTGGGTACGTAACCTGGTTAAGAAGAGGGACTTGATCCAGAGAAATTCATTAGAGGGTTAATGCAATGATCTGAGCACTAAGTATTAAGGGTAAGAATTAGAGTTGTGACCAGAGATGAATTTACCACGAAGCTTAATTTGAGGCCCCTTTCTTGCACAAGCTTCATCCGGGGCTTCAGAAAGGACTCCAGCAACATCTTCACAGAGTCATGTGGTTTTGTCAGCTCTGCAAAAATAAGGTATTGACTGGTTCAGACAACTGCCTCTTTCTCCCGATTAGCCAGTTTGGGCTTCTGTAATAAAATACCGTAGACTGGGGGCCTTAAACAACAGACGTCTATTTTCTCAGAGGTCTGGAGGCTGGGGGTCTAAAAGCAGGGTGCCGGCATGGTGGAGTCCTGGTGAGAGCCCTCTTCCTGGCTTGGAAGGTCATGTGAGACAGTCGGTCCTCATGTGGCCCTTCCTCTGTGCCCATGTGAAGAGGGAGAGGGAGACAGAGCTCTTCCTCTTCTTACAAGCATACTAATTAATCTCATCGCAAGGGTACCACCTTCACGACCTAATCTAACACTAATCACCTCCCAAAGGCCCCAACTCCGAACACCATCATGCTGGCTTCAAGGTGGGCATGCAGGATGGGGAAATGCAAACATTCAGTCCATAATACACCCACACTTTCCTCCCCTGTCCCTTTCCCCTTGTACGCTAGAGAGGCTGTGGACATTTTGGGAATGAGATAGGAGAAATTTGAATTGGAGAGAGATTTAGTTTGGGCTGAGTGAGGTATCTTTATGAGGTTTTTCATTCGCTTTCCTGTATATTTATTAGTATCTTTCCCTGTGCAGAAACGGTTTCAGAACTACTCCCTTGCCCCAGCGCCAGCTTGACAGGAAGGTGCGGGACCATGAGTTGAATCCCAGCACAGCATCCCCCAAGGCCCTCAGGCCCCAGCCACGCAGGTGATAAAGAAACACATTCTGGCATGTATGGGGCCAGAAGTCTGTGGAAAATCCTTCCAACAATCAGATGTGCGAAGTTGCAAGTGGGTGATGTGGTTCTCAGTTGGTAACTAATCAAAATTGATGTTTTCTTCTGTTGGGTATTTATTCAGCAATACAGCATATACATTATAACTGTTTAACTGTATTATAATTATAAATACACAATACTTTGTTTCTTTTAAAACTGGAGTGGTCCAAAGTAGAATTTATCAAAATTCCTGGGTTTACATAACACAAACCTTTAGCCCCACCTCACAGATAGTCTAAAGCAGAACATTCACAGGAAAAAAATGGATAGTTTTTTTCTTCATAAATCTGAGAACAACTTACAATTGAGAACAATTTACATGACATTACCAGTAATGATCTGTGATGCTAAAAGAAATTTTTTTGGCTATTAATATATTTTAATTCCAATTCATCAAGTTGGAGAAAAAATTGCCTTTCTGTTCTCTCTGTAGAAGATGCTACATAATCCTTAGCTTCTAAAGTGGTGATCAACCAGTATGCGCCAAAAAATACATGTATCAGGGGGAAAAATGTGGTGAGGCATATAAAGTAGTGAATTAAGAAAAATGTGTTTTTTAATGGATTTTGTAATATTTGTAGCATTATGTATTTGTATCACAGGAACATATTTGTCACCCCTTTTCTTAGTCTAAAAATTCACTTCCATTTCTAATTTTATGTTTATTACTTTTTGTATTTTTTCTAAAAGGGGGCCCCTAAACCTGGATCTACCCCTGACTGTGGTAATGAGAATAACACACAAAGGATAGGTGCAGATGTTAAAGACAAACACCTCTGTGATTATATTTGTTCTGTAGGAATCACAAAAAGGAAGCAGTCTTATTACTCTCCTAGAGAAGGCTATTTTATTGGCCACAAAAGTATTTCCCACCCTTCCTTGGATGCTAGACTTTTCAGGAAAATGCTCTAACGACACAGTGTGAAACACTCAAGTCTAGAAGAAAATAAACAGAAATTTACCGCGTTGTCAACATCACACGGCCACTACCCACAACACGTTCTTTCTCCCCTGAAGCAAGCTACCAACTCATCTTTCTCCCTGTGACCTTATGACCACCACCCGAGATGGTTCTCCAAACTCTGGACAAATTCATCTTTCTAACATGCAAATAAGGTTATATTGCCATCCTATTAAAACTCTATGACTTGTAGGGAAAAGCACCAGCCCCTAACATAGAGACATGGACATCGGAGGATCCTTTCTCAAGCAATCGCTCCCATCCATCTACATGACTTCTGTGAGACCTGCATTATTACTCTAGCCACAGTTGATAGATCTCTTCCCCTGGATTTTAGGACTTGGACAGAGGGAGTCAGCAGTCATGTTTTCTGTTAGGTGACCTTTAGAAGCAGAGGTGTCAACAGAGAGAGAGGTGATACACAAAGATGAACAGAGCAAGAGATTGCTCATGGCATTCAAGCTCCTCATTTCAGATGTCCCTGTCAATGAGCCCAGCCCCCGTCCTTTGTGGTCTGTAGATGGTACAACATAGGTATGATAAAAATCATCTTTTCACTTGGGTTGGTTGATGTGTGCTCCAAGCCCTTGCAACCAAGGGTCCTTTGGAATGTAAGTACAAGGATTCTCATGATCTAGACCTTATTTAACCCTCTAAGCTTGTCTCTGGCTACTTCCCGCTTCATCCTCGATGTTCGTGCAATACTACAAATATGTTAGGTCCTTCTCACCTGCGGACTCTCCAAGAACACATACTCTTCCCTCTGTCTACCATTCATCTTCCAGAGCACCATGGGGATGTTTCTTTCCCTTACAGAGATCTTTCCTGACTCAAATCTGGGTCGTGTGCCTCTCACAGCTGCTGTTCTCCTATGAGAGGACTTATCTCCCTGTATGTCAATCCCTGCTCAACTGTTTCCTCCCCTGTGTACTTGTTCACCACAAACCCCTTCTGAAAAGAGGGGAACCATGACTAGCTTATTCATCATTCTATTCTCACTACCTAACACATGTCAAGCACATACTAGGCTTTCCATATATATTTGTCAAATGAACAAGTAAATTAATCACTCCGTCTACACACATGGACAAAATAGCAATAAATGAATAGAGGGTAAGATAAACACCCACAAACCCATCCCTCGTCCTAAAAGTAGAGCAGCACTGGGACCTGGAAAGTCCCCTGTGTGTTCTCCAGTCCTTCCTCTCACCCCTCCAGAACCCCCAGAGATCACCACTGTTTTAAAGTTTGCTTGCCTTTTTCTCACCGACTTGCTTTTCCTTTTGGGTCGTACCACATATGTAGGTAAACCTAAACAAGAAAAATGTGTGGCTTATTTTGAACTATTTTGAACTTTTTAAAAATGGTAGCAGATAGTAAGTATTCTGCAACGTGGCTTTTTTTTTTTCCCCCTGCAGGGAGAAAAGGAATTTGGTTTATTATTTTTTTTTTTTAATGGCAGTTCTGGGGATTGAACCTGGGACAGCGTGCATGCTAAACACATGCTCTACTACTGAGCTCTCTCCTCCTCCCCTCAACCAGTGTGTGCTTTTTCTGCGCTTCATCCGAGTTCATGTGTGTCTCTCTAAGTCATGCCTTTTCACTCCTGTGTGGCATTGCATTGAAAAAACTTACCACTCTTGATTTACCCATTTTGTCTCTATTCTTCTAGCCACCCAAACTCCCTAGATCCCAACAGATTTTATTTTCCAAAGATGGCACATCAATATTTCTCCTATCATGCACTCTTGTACAATATGACTTTGCCACTGCCTCACGGTGGAAGTTGAGTTCTCCTCTCCTTGAGCCTGGGTGGGCTTATGCCTGCTTCCCCCGGTAGAGTTTAGTATAAGTGACACTGTGAGACTTCTGAGGCTGGGCCATAATCATGGGATGATATAACTCACCTTGTTTACTGGAACACTCATGCTTGCAGCTCTGGGTCGCCATGTAAGAGGTCCAAATATGCTGAGGTCACATATTGCAAGGAAGGCAGGCTACATGGACAGGCCAGGGGAGGACACCGCAGCTGGCAGCCCTGATCTTCCAGTCAGTGCAATCGAGATGCCAGACGCAAGAGTGGAGGAGCCTGGTGATGTTCCCAGGCCGATGCACTGAGTTACCCCACCCTTGGTTTTGCCAGTTGAAGTCCTAGGCATCCTGGAGCAGAGGCTGGCTAGCCCCCCCCCCCCCCCCCCCCGTGCCCTATCCAAATTCCTAATCCATGAGCACAATAAAATGGACATTGTTTTAAACAATAAAGTTCGGGGTCATTTGTAGGTAGTGGTATGGCCGTAGTAACTGGCATCACCTCTTTAGGAGTTGTCCTGCTCTCAGCCCCATATCTTCCTAGGAAAATCCTCCCTTTGCCTTCAAGGTTCTTTGAACTCTCATAAACCAATATTCATTTTTCTAATACCCACCATAGCTCCATCTAACCCGATTAATTCATAGCTCTTTATTAAAAATCACCTGTCAAAATCCTTTTCCCTGCCCTCACCAGTGTCACAGGACTCCTTGCCTTCCTGCTCAAGCAGCACCACCAGCCAACCACTCGTCTCTCATTCAGCTTCTTGAAAGACATCTTTACCTTTGAGTAAATTTGTCTAAATAGTGTTTCTCACAGTGTGGTCCACAGACCATCTGCATCAGAAGCACCTGGGTCCTTGTTGAAAATGCAGATTCTGGGCAGCACCCAAGACATGCCGAATCAGCATCTCCACATTTGTATCAAGCACGCCAGGTGTGCCTCACACACATTCAAGTTTGACAATCATGAGTCTCCTGGGAAGGATTTAGTCGGGGGAGGCGAGTAGCCTTTGGCATTAACTTGAGACAAGAAAACTGGGAGAACTCGGGCAGTAATCCTTTTCCCTCTGCCAACTAAAGCAATTAAAAGACTAGTGTTCTGTACCTCCAGAACCTGCTTCTTTTCCCAGGCACTAGAAAACTATGACCATCACCCCCGTCCCTGCAAGTTACACAGCAGATGTGTGGAAAGCATAGGAGATGTTGGACTTAAGATGAGTAAATGAATGACTAGATGAAAAAGTTTAGAACTGACTGTCTACAAATCATTATAGAAGAGGTTCTGATTCTTCAGATCATGGTGGGGGGTCCATGTCCATGGCTAGGAGGCTAGGGAATATGTTTATAATTTTCAATGATATCTAAAAATTCATGATGTTATGTCTATAAACATACAGGACTAAATATTAGGTGACTCATCCCAGGAAGGTATATTTCAACTAATGCCAAATCATCCCCCAGTAGAATTTCTCTCTCATTGTGCATTCTTATAAGCATCCTTTCAGTTCTGTTTTTTTGGTGTTGTTTCCGAAGTTATTTGTTTACATGTTTATGTATACCTCACCTCAGTTCACAAAGGATTTTGAATATTTCTTCCACGTATGTATAGAAACAGATACAAGTAGGTGTCAAGGGTGTTTCTGTGCCCAAGCCAACTGTTCCCCAACGTTAGAGAAGCGGAAGCAAGGAGCTAACTTCTCTGCCCTCCTGTTTATCTGAAAAAATTATCCAATTTGCCTGCTGCTTAACTTGTCATGGAAATACCTGTAACAGTGCTTGAATTTGCCATTAAGGAATGTGTTCTTAGCCATGTTCGTGTGGTGGTATAGTTCCTCTTTCTTAACCACTATTTATTGTTTGTGTTCTTCTTGTGAGCCACCTCAAAATGTGTGTGGCAAAGGCAGGAAAAATAAGAAAGCAAGAGAAGGAGAGAGGGAGAGAGAAACCTGACGTGAGAGGATTCCTTAGCAGAGAAATCCATCTCTATGTTGTAACAATTATTGAATTCTCCAGTCTCAGAGATGATTCACCAGGCTGCTAACTGCTACATCAACCTGACCCTCGCCTTGCATTCTTTTTTTTCCCCTTTTTTCTTTTCTTTTCTGATTATTTTTAAAATTTTTTTAATTGAAGTATAGTCAGTTTACAATGTTGTGTCAGTTTCTGGTGTACAGCATAATGTTTCAGTCACACATATACCTACGTATATTCATTTTCATATTCTTTTTCATTATAGGTTACTAAATGATATTGAATATAGTTCCCTGTGCTCTGCAATAGAAACTTTTGCATTATTTTTGTTACAGTCTGCTTTTTTCCCCACAGAATTCTTCTAGTCATTTATAAATTCTTTGAAGTATGTTTTCATTATGAACCTCATGACTACAGTAGTTGCTACATGTCCTTTGAGTTTTCGGTCAGAGGATTTCTCTCTTTTAATGAAACACAAAATCACAAATATGGTTTCATTTGCTCCTCATAGCTGTCCTATAGTGAAGGTTAAAAAAAAAACAAACCTGTTGTTTTCTCAGGCTTCTTCAATGTGCCCTCTCTTCCTCCTGAGACACAGTTTGCCCTGATAGACGCATGGCTACCTCCCTTTCTTCTTTCAAGTTTCACTTAAATGTCACCTATTCAGAACCCTTCCTTGACTGCATTCCAATAAAATAAACACCCCCCCTCCAAGAGCACTTTTTGCCATCTGACAGGATGTGGTCCCTGTGGGTCTTTCTGCACGAGAACTTGAACATAAGCTCCATGCAGGTGGGAATTCATTTTGTTTGCTGTGATTTCCCCAGTCCCACCAGAGTGTCAAGCACATAGCAGATGCTCAATAAACAAAGAAATGAATTCACTATTCCCGTTTCACATGTAAACGAGTCAGGAACTGGAGACTTAAATGATGTGACCACCGTGGCACCCCTAACGAGCAGCAGATTAGGTCTGGATCGGAGGTGTTTGTGCCAAGTCCCGATACATTTTCAGGACCATTACAGAGACATTATGCTAACTGATCTAAGTGATTGACTTCACTGGCATTAACTTCTGGAACAATGTAAAATCTGGAACCTTCTTTTATCACTTCATGAATGTCATCTGGAGCAAAGACAAAATTAAAGCCATTACGTTTCCTAACACTCAGTGGACTCTAAGGTGTGTTGTAGGTAGAGTAACCCACAGTATACTGAGAATTGATGCATTTTCCTGGGTGCGAATTCTACTTGTATGGTTCTTGAACAACACCTCTGCAAACCATTCCAAAGCACTCTTTGTCAGTCAGCAAATAGTTATTTCAGCTACAATAATAGCATCTTAAGAGATGATGCTGTTATGATAACCAAAGCCATTGGCTGCTCTCAGTGGCAGACCATTTAGCAGCCTGACTTCTGTGTGATATCCCCTGAGCACTGGAGAGGGGATCAGGCTATGCACATGGACCCAATAATTGCAGTGCTTCAGTCTGATTGTAAGTCTAGCAATAAAGAGGAACTTACATGATTTTTAGATAGTACTTTCCCCTTGCTTCTAGGAATGATTAATACATTTCTAATGTTCAACACAATTTTATTTAACTTAACTCACTTAGAACTCATAAGCTCTCCACCGACTGCTGTTCTATTAGTCTCTTAACCAGCCTATCCCCTATGAACCAGCATTTTTAAACATTTCCTAGAAGTGAATGTTCAAATTGCAAGAGGCCTAAAAAATTATCCACTCAAAGCACATCATTTTAAAGATGAAGAAATTTAAGTCAAAATTGGCTTATCAGTCATACCCAAACAGAAAGCAGTACAGTCAGACCTCAGGTCCCCCAAGGCTCTTTCTACTGCACACAGTAGGATCACACTCTGCACAGGGTCTGCCGTTCCCAAACAGATTCTTCAAGAGATGGATTCTGAAATTAATGACCTTGAAGCATGGCAACATCATAAAGTAATTCTGAACGATTTGTAAATTTCTGTGGGTGATAAACATTATTCTCATTACTGTCAGTGTTCTTAGGATAGTGGTTTAGCTCTGAAATTGTGTAATGTCAGTATGAGTTATATATAATAAATATGCTTAATGAAAAGATTTGGTAAAGCAGTAAAAGCAGTTCGCTGACCCATGGTATAACTGGTCATATGGTCTCATGTTTATTTTTTCTTGAATTACAATATTGGAAGCTGAATAAGGAATCTGAAAGGCAGGAACGTTGATATAGACTTACCTCAGCTAATGCCCATTCTGTAATAATTAAGTTGATTGATTCACCTTACAAACATATATCTTAATCATCTCCCGGGTGCCAGAGTGGAAAGACTTTCACTGGTGGTTTAGCCATTTCCCTGTTTCCTCCTGGGCACAGCAAGACGACTATTTTCAGCCTCCATTGCAATTAGCTGCAGCCACGCGACTGCGTTCTGGCCACTGGCTTGTCAACAGCAGTGATGTACACCATGAAACCCTGGCCCATGTCATCCCCCACTTACTGCCCTCATCTTCCAGCCAGATGCAGAAATCTCACAGGACTCTGAGCCCTGGGAGATCACAGAGCCACAGAGAGAAAGAGCCCGGATCCCTGAGTCAGCATTTAGGGGCACAGCAGAAAGCCTTAGGAAGGGCTGTTCAGAAATCATTATATGGGGGAGGGTATAGTTCAGTGGCTGAGTGCCTGCTTAGCATGGTCCTGGGTTCAATCCCCAGTACCTCCACTAAGACATAAACAAATAAAATACATAAACCTAATTACCTCCCCCCACCGAAAAAAGAAATCATTGTATCAGAGAATGGCATGGAATTAAGGTTCAGGTTGGAAGAAAAGAAACTAAGTCACCTCGGATAGAAGAGGAAGCAAACCCGGAGCTTCAGATGTGAAAATCTTGGGTTAAGCTGTAGGAACAAAAGTTGTCTAACGTAACTGGAGCACAGAGTAGAATTCAAGCAAACGTTTGAGCACTGAGACAAAAAGTGAGGTGGGATCGGATTATGAAAGGCATTGTGCCAAGCTGGAAGGTAGCCTTTACCATATAGGCAGTAGAATCCAGAAGAGGCTTTAAAGCTGCAGAGTGGCAAAACAAAACTCTCCTTTAATGCAGTGTGGAAAATAACTTGGAAAGGGAAGCAAATGGGAGAGGGAGACAAGTTACCAGACTATTGGAAAAATCCAGGCAAGAGACAATACGAAGGCTGATCTAGGCTGCGGCAGAAGAAATTGACACAGAAACAGACACAAGAAGCCATTCAGAGGAGGCATCTCCAAGTCCAGGTCGCTGTCAGGTGTGAGCAGTTAAAGTGACATTGACGGGAGTGGGGAACACAAGAGAAGATACGGGTTCAAAGAAAAACATGATGAATTTGCTTTTAAATATGTTGAATTTGAAGTCCAAATTCGAGAAGCTATCCAGTGTGCTGTTTGCATTCCATATGCAGAGCTCAGGGAAAAAAATTCAAAATTGGAATTATAAATTTGGGAGTTGGCAACACAGAGATGATGGTTAAGCCATGGGACTGGATGAAATCTGCCAAGAAATGTGAATCGAGTGAGATGAGAAGGAAGAAGAGACTTCACGGAATACTTGAAAGAGCAGTGAGAGGAGTATAAAAAGCATCAGGAGAGGAGAGTGTCCTGAGAAGCAGGGAAGGAGCGGCTTTAGGAGTCCCACCCACGCAGAAGAGTTCAGACCAGACCCAGCAGGGAAACCAGATATGCTAACTAGCCACCAAGTAGGACTCTAGGGCCTGGAACTGCATCAGACTCTGTGGGCATGTTCTAAAGATTTGCCAGAGAATGCAAATCTGTTATCAGATCCAAGCAATAAACGCTGGCTGGAAATCAAAGATGGAGCAAGAGGTCAAACATCAAGTAAATGCAGAACCAGGCTGATGGAGGATTAAGATGGGGAAACGGCAACAAAGGTCCAGGAGTTTTGCCAGAGCTCCTTCTGATCAAGTTCTGGTCAGATGGTAGACCGGGTCAGAATAAACACCAGAGATGGTCGATCATTTCCAGTAACAAGAGGCCTGAAGGGCCACTGTGGGGTGGTGGGGGTAAGGAGTGGGCAATTAGATGTTCAAGTAACTTGGTTAATTTGGGAGGCAGATGCCACATTGCCCTGGAGTGAAGGAGCGTCTGTAAAGTGCAGGCTGTGCTGGAATGGAATTTAATGGAGTTTTGGGGTGGAAGCCTATATGCAGGCTGAGTTAAGAGAGACCTTGTTTAGGGTGTTTGTAGGCATCTATTGGAGAAGGGTAAGCCTCTGCTGGAGAAGGTTGAAAGCGCGTATAATTTAAGGAATGGGAGGTGGGATGTGGGAGTCAGAGGAGATGGGACCAAAATACCTGTGGAGAAGCTAGCTGTGCAAATCACATCGTATCTTGTTTTACCTTTTTCTTAAAAAAAAAACAAGAAAAATATGGATAAAGTATACATGAGTGGTGAGGGATATTGAGGTAGTTCATAACTGATAGCCTTTGTTTTCTTAGTGAAGCCAGGCTGGGACATCCAGTGAGAGGCCAGCCAGGTAAAGGCTTGAAAAGAGAGTAAAATGCTGGAATGGCAGCTGCAGAGAAAGAAGGCTGTCCGGGGTGGGTAGGGAATTAGATTTGCACTGAAGACCTAGCTCATAGAGATAGGGTGTCCTCCAGCTGTGGTTGCAGCTAGAAGGTCTAAGAGCAGGGGGAAATAAATAAATAAAATGGACATTTTCCCAGGTAGAAACAAAGGAAAGAAAGGGGGATGAGGAATCCAAGAGTGGTGAAGAGGACTGACCACCGCACCCTGGGCTGCTTCAGGGCTGGAGTTATAGTCGATCACAAGTCCTACCGCAGCACCCAACACATAAAAAGGCACACAGTAAATGTGGAATGAATGCATGAACCATTGAGTGAATGAGCAAATGGGCACAGACTCAAAATTCAGGCAGGTTATGGGGGAAATCAAGTGGGAAGATGTTAACAGACTGAAAGACTAGGAAGGATTTGAGAAGCAGGAGTGTGTGATAGGGCAGAACAGGTTTTGTGGGTGTCAAAGAGGATGAGAAGAGAAAGGATACAAGGTTACGGGCAGAGAGAGTCATTTCAAAATGCAAATGTTTAGAGGAACAGTTCCAGGGGATTAAAAGGTCCAAAATGTGTTCCTGTAAATGGGGTTTGTAAAGTGGAGTGGAGCTGATTGTTAGTGTGAGGGCAGGCTGTTAGGTGGCTCATCGGTATATATCACCAAGTCACTTCAGATGACAGCAGACTCTGGAGTAAAGAGAGAAACTGTGAGCCAACTCCCAAAGTCCTTGAGGACTAAGAAGAAAATGACCCAGAGGTAACACTAACAAGAACCTGTATATTTTATCAAGAGAATACTGGCTCTCCCTGCACTCAGCATTCTTGTGAGGATCAAATAGTTATTACATAAAATTTTTGTTGTTGGGAACAAAGAGATAAAAGTGGGCATCAGGTCCTTCAAAGGAGGAGAGATTGTTAAATGAAAATGACATAAAGTTGCCAGGAGGAAGTTTCCAGGAGACAGGATACTTTTGAGTTGTTTTCAAGAAGCTGAAATACAGGAGCAACACCTAGAGCGATGCAGGGAGGGTCGCAGTATGTGGATTAAATACGGGTTTCAGTAAAAGAAAACAGGCAGAGAAAGTCATTTTCACTACTAAATATGTGTTAATTCTTGGAGCTTTCTCTATATTATCCTGAATTCCCACAGCAGCCATGCGTGTTAGATATTATTACCTTCAGATTACAAATGAGGAAGCAGGGACTGTGGTTAAGTAAATTTCCTGAGGCTGCACAGTCATTAAACAGAGTGATCAGGATATGAACCCAACTCAGGGATCACATCCCATCGCATCTCCACTCTACTCCATTACACTAAACCTTTATGTGTTCAGGGGAGATGAGAATATGACAGAATGATGCACAAAAGAACTAGTAGAAGACAGAGGCAAAAGATAAGGGAAAATGAGCTGGAGGAGATAACGGGAGGGACCTGCCATTACTGATTATGGCACTGGGGATTATAGGAAGTTGGGAGGTGAACAGGAGGAGAGCCAATGAAACGAACCAGCCTTGAGTTTCAGCTGGAACTTTGATGTTCAGTGGTTGTGACGTCTGTATAAGTCCATTCTCACAAGGAGGGAAGTTAACTGAGTGCTTTTTTTTTAAATTTATTGAACAGTCAAGTAGCCATCTTGCCATGTAACAAGCATCCTTGAGGAATCAATTAAAAATTCCCGTCTCAGAGGACTTAGATATGTACAGCAACAGCTTTGGTTAATTTACTAATTCATCTAATCAGCCTGCCAAATTATTAGCCAATTCCCCTAAATCTTGTAATAATTCACAGATTAAAAAGGCAATGTCTTCCTGACTATCATTCTACTGAATTAGAGAAAACATACGGATACATCCTTTAAGGTCACTGATCATGACTTTAATGCATTTTATGGAGGACAATTGATTAAATTGTATTTCTTAAGTATTTAGAATGTTTGGAAATGGCGCCTCCAAGCATTTTGAGTGTCATTTTAATGATCTTGCTTGCGCTGTTTATTTCCTTGACAAATCCTTTATATAGAACACAGAGATATACATCAGCCAGGTCCCAAATGGCTCATCGAAAATTCAGAGTTAGGGACTTAGAATAAAGAGAACTGTTATTTAGTATAAATGCTGTGAAGCAGGGGCAGCCTTTACAGCCAGAGATTTGTAGACGTGCAAGGAATTTGACGTAACCTAAACATGACTGGGTTTCCAGGGGGCAGTTTCTTTTCTCAGTCCTAGTACATGTTAAAAGCCCCCAGACACACTTAGTTATACTTCTCAGTATGTCCTCTACCCCTTCCCAACCTGCGTCAATATATATTCTAACTCCAGAAGTATTGGCAAGATTTATGGGGAAACCCACATACTGTATCCAAGAAACTTGCCCAGCTTCCTCCATTAGACTTTGTCTATCTAGTGACGTCTGCCCTCTCTCTCTTTCCCCACTTAGCTTCTCAAAAACCCTCTCTGTCGTTTTCAGCTCTTCATCATCATCCTTTAGAATTCAGAGAATTGTCTTACCCACCCTCTCCCACAAAGAAGTCATGTTACCGAGACTCCTTTTACTGATCAAAAACTATTGACTAGATTCCACATATGAGTGACATCATATGGCATTTTCCTTTCTCTTTCTGGCTGACTTCACTTAGAATGATGATCTCTAGGTCCATCCATGTTGCTGCAAATGGCATTATTTTACTCTTTTTTTATGGCAGGGAGTTTGAGATTTACAACTGTTAGCCACTACATATAATAATAGATTTTTAAAAAGTTCCTTCTGTATAGCACAGGGAACTATGCTCAATATCGTGTAATAACATTTAATGGACAAAAATATGAAAACGAATATATGTGTCTATATGCGTGACTGCAACATTGTGCTATCCACCAGAAACTGACACATTGCAATTGGCTGTACTTCAATTAAAAAAATAAAACAAAACTATCAACTAGAGAAGGCTTGTGTGGCACAGCTATGGGTAGAATAGGGTTCTGTAGAGCCTCTGGCTTTTTTTCACCACCACATTCAGTAACCTTGAAAATCCTTCTAACTTTAAAGTTCTATCATTTGTCTGCTCTGTGACTCATGATGAACTTGGACATGGGTCTATGACAGCCGAAATAAAACTAGAGTAATGTGAAAGGTTTGGGCTTATACGGGAAGAGGACTTTGCGTCTCTGCTTTAATACCATGGTCCTTGATGGATCAGAAATGCCCAGATACAGGAAAACTAATGACTTTTCATAACGTTATGTACATGTACATGGCCATGGCCTTATTGTTTGGTTTTTAGTCAGTATATGGGGATTGTTGAGTTCATCTTTTTTTTCTTTTTGTTTCTGGTTTCCAACTTTAAATTATTTAATGTATGAAACATGCCAATTAACCAAGCAAGAACACATTTTTTTTGTATAGTTCTACACAATGGAAGAAATATAAATGTGTTTTACATGATAAATAATTTTTAAAAGTCACTAGAAGTCAGCAGCCATCAACCTGATTTGCGTATGGCCTTGCAAAACACAGTGTCAAAAAATACTTTGCAGATGATGGTCCATATAGAGACGTGGCTTCACGTGTTTATGTCTTGAGTTTATTGGCTCGATTCTCAGGTGCCACACCACGAATTGAGGACAATGGGGTATTATCCATTTACAACGTGTTTGTATCAGCTGGCCATTTTTTGGGCTCAGGGGGATTTAGGCTGAGCTCAGCTGGGCTCCTTCCTTTGTGTGTCTGTGATGGGTCGTTGATCAGCTTCAGGTCAGATCTGAAGCCTCAGGTGAGGTCTTGACCTTGGCTGGGCTCTCTCACCTGTCTGGGCCTTCCACAGGGAGAACAGCTCTGACTTAGTTCTGCTCCTTGCGGTCTCTCCCTCCCTAGCTACATAGGCAGGTCTTGCTTACCTGATGGAGGAGGGGCTCCCCAAAGAGAGAAGTCTGTAAAGTTTCTGAAGTCCTAGGCTGGGCACACCCTCCCTTGTACCACACTCTGCAAGGTGAGTGCCATTTCAAGGTGGGGTTACACGGGCGCCAGCTCTTGAAGGACAGGCCTGCACTTCGCACTGCTGAGAGCGCAGGTGCAGGGAGGTATGAACAACAGCGCAGGGAGAGCAGCATAAGTGCGCAGCAGAGCGCTAGGCTTCACCAAAAAGTGTTTTCCTAGCTGATTCAATAAACATAAATGATCCTACCACCTTAGGGTTGCTTTGATGAATCAGGTGAACCAGACGAAATTCTTCGCTCCTATTAAATTCCAGTACACCCAAGCCAGGGTTGAAATCTTAAGAGAAAACGTGCGTGGTCCTTTCAATTGCCATTTCCTCAGACTCTGGGCAGCAGGGCATTTCACAAGAGCACGTGGGGTGGTGCCATGCTTTCCTGAAGGCAGTGCCAAGAAAGCAGCAGCCGTGTTTAACAGGCTATGAATTTTGGCCTGAGAAATTTCTAGGTAGGCAGCCTCATAGGAACTCACCCAACCTCTTCCTGGAAGGTGGTTCTATCACCTCTATCAACTCGAGACTGAGCGAACTAAAGTAGCTTTAAAATCACTTCGCTGTACCAGGTAATGGGATCGCTGATTCTTCATGCCAGAGTTGATATTCTAAATGCTGTTTGAAACCAGTATTTCATAAAGTGCCCCATGATAAGTAGTTTGTAGAGATTAAGCTTTTGAATTATTTTCATTCACCTTCACATGATGAGCAAGATAAAACGTGAACTCAATTTTTAGGCATCTATTTCTGTCCCACATAGCTTGATACGTTGTATTGATGCGATGCAGGGATGCTGAATGGGTGGTGCAGCAGCACAAATGTCTGTTTACCTGCTATTTGAAAATGCCACACTGCTTTCACTGTTTGCACAAAAATTAAAATGTACTTTTCTAAGTAGCTTGTCTAGTCTCCTTGTCAATTTTGAAATCTCATTTTCTGGAGTTTTATCATTTATTTGTTTCATTGTTTTATATGCTTATTTGTTTATATCCAGATTTAGATCAAATGATGCTAGACTTGACAGCCAGATTTCTTTCCTAGATATCCAGATGTGAGAAGATACAGTGACCTTTATTTGCCTTTTTTTGATGGACACTGAATTATAAATCGGAAATGGAGAGTAGCTGTTTGCTGGGGCTTTAATTAGCATCTCACTCACCACCTAGTTCTCTTAATAATTAAAGGCTGTCTAATTTAATACAAGAAGTTTGCCAAACTGGCTGCTGATTTATGAATTTATAAATGTATTAAACTCTTTCACCTTTAATATAGAGAACAACAAACTATATTTATTACACAGCTGAACTGTGATTACTGTTACTGTATTTGAAAATAATTGCACCCCATCAGATATGTACAAGATACAAGAAAGAAACAATGAAAAATCAAATAGAAAGCAAAACCCAGTCTCAAGATTTAAATATTTATGTGTGGAGGGATCTACAATTCAGCTCTTAAAAGACAGTTCAATTTTCCTTATCTACTGACATACAATATATTTTAAGAAAAAAGAAAGAAATTGATCTCAAAGTAATATTTTTCAATTAAATGTGGCACTTAAAATTAATTTTTAATATGAGAACACTATTTTTCATCATTATAATATTTTTTAGAAAGAAGAGTCTCAGAATCAAAATGAGAACTTTCTAAGAATTGTTACTAATCTCCAACTCAAGTGACGTGGGAAACTTTTGAGCCCAGCCTAGCCAAGTTCTCTTTTTACAGGTTGGAAAACTGAGTCTCTAAAGCAGACCAGAGACTTGGAAGCTGGGAGAGGGTGCGAGCACTGGAGTGAGGAAGAAGGGAGGTGTTAGAAATGGTCATTTAATGGAAGCACAGATGACCCAACTAAAGACATTAACTACTTCAATGTACAAATAATGGGGTTCGCACTGTTAATTCTGTGGAGGATTTTTTAATCTGGCTTGAAGGCAGCAGGAATGCTCAATTATAGTGATAAACATGATGCCCACACCACATCTCAGCAGCCATCCCTTATAATTTAATGAAAATCCCTTATTGATAGAATATCATTTGATGGGTAACTTCAAAGTAATTTATCTATTTATGCTGACACTGAATTTTATTCTTGAAAAGTAAGTTTTTGTTTTTATGACATGACAATCGCCTCTAGAACACAACTTCAAGTCAACATAAAGTATGCAGATTTCTAAATGCCAGGGAGAAGCCAACTAAACAATCACAATGACTTTGAACTCTTCATCCCAAAGATGCATTGGGTGCATTTTTTATAAATTGAAATAATAAATAATAGATTGGGTCTAAAAGTAATTCGTGTTTTTGCTGAGCCATCTACTCTCAAAATATCTGGATTCTGAGTCTCTAATACATCACACTGTGAATTTTAATCCTATCTCAAACTCTTACGTGTGTAGGCAAAAGCAAGACTTTGTGTTTCTTTTAAAGTTTTTGTCTTTTCTTCCTGTCTGCCAAAATAATTTCCTTTTCATTCAGAACACATAAAAAGGAAGAGGAGGAGGTTAGAAATTATGTAACATTCTGCTCCATCCATTCCAGGTTGTCGACCACTCTAATTTATTAAAATATGGAGTTTTCATTCAAAGGAAGTAATTTCTTAACTCATCTAAATTCAGTAAGTAAAAAAAAATTTTTTCATAAAGGCACAGGCAGCCGTCTGCCCTGCCTCCTCATTCTGACTGGGCCATTGTCTCAGCCAACAAGCAGTGCTATAATTTGCTACATTGATAAGGTAGGCAGGCAGGCAGGCATTTTTTGAACTTTGCCAGATTGGAAAACTGGCAGCAATTCTTTTGTTTTCTGACGCCATGATGGAAATATACAGAAATGCTAATCACTCTCATTGTTTATTGCCTAGGATGTAAGTACTTTGATATCACACTTCAGGTAAGAGATTTAGAATAATAACCAAGGGTGAGTCTTCCCTGACTCAGTGACTCTGTGGTTCTCGGATCCAATATATGGAATACAGACACCAGCTCTGGCCCTCACTTATCATGCGATCTTAGACATCCTCAAGGTTCTGTCTATACCCACTCATGTGACAGTGATTACGTCCTTATATTCTGCTTTCTGTGTGCCTAGATGTTACTTTGCCAGCTTGACGTGATTTACGTGATGAAGGACAACGTACCCCATACATATTTGTGTTTCCTAGTCTGAATATCAGATATGTGTGTCGATCGATTTTGAAGCCAAATGAATGTTCTGCTTGTTCTTTATAAGTCACATCTGTTGAACTCTGATGCTTGTAGAAGGGCTTTTAGCTCTTGAACCCATTGTGCACAAGTCCCAGTTCCATTCTCTTCTCTTCTAAGTAGACCCGCTGGATGTGTTTAATTTGGAATGGAAAAAGGAAGATTGCTTAGGGCATAGTTTCCAAAAATGTGTTCAGATGTTAATAGATTTTATTTTTAGGGTTCCATAGTCAAATGAGTTTGTGAAATGGAAGATTAAAATTAGTTAAAGCAGGTTTCTTTATGGAAAGACTGCTCTGGAAATGTAATATGCTAATGAGCAATTATAAGTCCCTGAGAGAGTGATAAAGTATGTGGTTTCCTACCTAGCCGGCCATAAAAACCATGATTTTGGAGAGCAGCTCACATGACTAGTTTTCTGCAGAACACTTTCATTTTGTGAAACCCTGATCTAGGAAGCAAGACAAGGAAGACTTGAGTAAATACAAAAGGCAAGAAGCAGCGAGCTCAAAGGAGGCAAAAGTGATATTTGGAGGAATCAAGATGGAGTATAGTTGGGATACCTAGGTTATTGTGCAGCAGTGACCAAAAAAAAAATAAAACCCAATATATTAGTGAATCAAAACTGATAGTGTTTATTTTTCCTTCATGCCTAATGCCAATCAGAGATGGCTGAGTGCACTGCTCCACATGGTCTTCAACCAGCCATGCAGGTGGAAGGGCTTCCATCGATCTGGAATGTCACAGAGGACAGTGACATTCACAAGGGGAAGGGAATTTAGAGAATCACACGTGGATTATTAAAAGTTTCTACCCCAAAGTGGCCCATACAACTTCTGGTCACATCTTATTGGCCAAAGCACATTACCTCCCTAACTCATAGGACATGGGGAAGTATAATGTCATCACATGTCCCCGAGAAGAAAATCAGAATATTTGTGCATATGTTCCTAATGACTAGCCAGAGGCTGAGGTCAGCTGCCTCCCTCAAGGTCATGCACCTTTCCCTGCATCCTATGACTCATCATTGCAGGTGTCTAAAAGCCAGGGCCCTCCCTCCAGCTCAGGAGGATTCTGAGTAACTATCCCAGTTTCACAGGCTTTCAAAGGGGTTGACTGAGGCCTTTGTTAAGACCCCATCATGACCCAAACCTTCCCTCTCCCCAGTCCTGCTTCTTCACTTCCTTCCCAAAAGATGTTCCCAAATGCGCTCCCTAGGGAACCTCCAGCCTGCTAATCTCTGTCTCAGAATCTGCTTTATGGGGAACCCAGTCTGCTATACTGTACAACATAGGTCTTTGAATAATATGATATTGTTTTGTGTATTTTTAAACTTAATATAAATACACATTCCACAATTTGCTTTTTTTCCCCTTCAAATTATGTTTTTGAGGTTTATTCATGTTGACTCACGTAGCCCTAATTGTTTACTTTAACTGATTTTGGGAAAACACCACAATGTACTGATTTATCCCCCTATTAATGAGAATTTGGGTTTTTTCCAACTTTTTAATAATTATAATCTTGCTGAGATTCTTTGTACATACCCACTCGTTTCCATATGCAAGAGTTTCTCTAATATACATATGCCTAAAACAAGAATCCCAAGAAAATAGAGCATATACATTCTCAATTTTATTAGATGTTGTATATCTCTGGAATATGAGCAGAGCTGAACTCAAACAACCATTTCTTTTTCTTTTTCTGTAATTGCCTATTCTTCTCTTTGCCCATTTTTTCCCATTGAATTCTTGATCTTTTTCTAACTGAGCTTAGAAAATGTACAATCCTGATGCCACTCTTTGTCAGATACACAGTTTGAAATATCTTCTCCTGGTCTGTGACTTGCCTTTTACCTTGATGTCTTTTTTATAAATAAGCCCCAAATTTTAATGCAGTCAAATATATTCATCTTCTTTCCTTTAGGGCCTCTGAATTTTCTGTGTTATTTAGAAAAATTTTCTCTACCCCAAATCTTAAACGTTCACTGTATTTTTCTTGAAGGTATTATGGGTTTTGCTTTTCACTTTGACCCGTTCATCCACCTGGAGTTTATTTTAATTTTGTGTATGACACAGTAGATATTTTCTTTTCAATACGGTCCATCAGCTGTCCCAACAGCATTTTCCCCAAACTGATATTCACACTAATTTGTAATGCCACTTCTGCGTGTGTGTGTGCATGTGCTGAGCCCTCTGTTCTGTTTAGCCTATTTGTCTATCTCTACACTGACAGTATTCTGATTTAATTACTATGATCTTGCAATAAATCTTGATATCTGAGAAGTCAAGTCCCTTTCCTTTGTTCTTCTTTAAAATTACCTTGGCTATTCTCAACCTTTTATATCAAGTGAATTTTAGACTCAACCTGTTAACTTCCATCAAATAAAATTCTCTGTTGGAATTTTGGTTGAAATTGTATCACATTTTTATCTATTAATTTCAGTATAATTGATATCTTTATGATATTGAATATTTCCATTTATCAAAATGCTGTGTCTTTAGAGACATTCTTTTTGACCATATATATGCCCAAGTCCCACTTTTTCAATAGTGTGGTCCACCCAAGGGATCATGAAAGTCAAGGAGAGGCTATGCATATGCATTGCTGCCCTGTTTTCTCTTTCAGTCTAAACAGGTTAAATTTGGCAAAAACGTGGTTGGATATAAGTGCAGTGCCTTCAGAATGACGGATGCCTGGGGGTAGGGTATAGCTTAGTGGTAGAGTGCATGTTTAGCATGCATGGGGTCCTGGGTTCAATATCCAGTACCTCTACTAAATAAGTAAACCTAATTACCTCCCCTCACCCCAAAAAAAGAGTGACAGATGCCTTAATAAAGGAGCTAGGATTTGAAACTATCTAAAAGGCTAAGAAATCCAACAAAAGTAGTACAGTTATGAGATTCAAAAGAGTTATGAAAAGCACTTAAACGTTAGGTGGGAAAGAAAAAGACTGGTATTCCCTATTGAGAGTCATAAAGTTTGGCAGACTGATATTCATCATTCAGTCATTCAACAAACATTCATTAGTACCTAATATTTTCCAGACAATGTTCTGACCTTGGGGCAAGAATAGGAAACCAAATAAAACTGCTGCCCTTTGTGAATCCACTTAGGGGAGGGACTTCTTAAATGCTTAATAAGTACTGAACACCCATTCTATAAAAATTATAATCACCTTTCAGTCCTGAAGGTGCTTATGAGAAGATTAACCATCATAAGATCACTAGGGCAATAATCAGTGCTCTGTGGCATGGTACAAGCTATAAATGCAATTCAAGTTTTGAGAAGAAAGATAATTGGAGATTGATTGAGAGTCATCATAGGTTTCCTCAAGGAACAGTGTCTTGTGCTGGAATTTGAGGATAAGTAGGATCTGGAAAGTAGGAAAGAGTGGGGAGAGTGTTTTAGGTGAGGCAGAAGGCAGCATGGTCCCTATGTCATGAGACTTACAGTCAATATGGGAAAGGAAGACTATGTATCTAACACTAAAGTAATAAACACTTATAACCCAGGTGTTTGCTGGAATCTCCTACCCTTCGGCTTGAAGCCCCAAATCCAGACCTGGTTGAATTTCAAAACTCTTCTCAAGCTTTCTGCAAATCCCCAGGGGGTCCTACCTTTCATGGTGGTCACTCTGTCTACAGCACCTACATCCGCATGTGCTGCTGCTGTCTTCCCCGCCTTGACAATCTACACCTCAAAATCTATCCCTTCACCAATTTGCACAAAATATACTGCTCTCCCAGCATTCTCTGAGTTTATGTTAATTTCCTGAGCAATTGAGGATCGTGGAGAATGATCACACTGGGCGATGCACAACCTTCTCTTGACTGCTCCACAGCCCCCTCCCTCCCAGTCTCCCCTCTCTGCTCCTCGTGTCTCCTTTTCTGAATTTCTTACAAGAACATCATATTCAGCTCTTTTTTTATGCAGATCAATTCAGTGCTCCCTCAGTCCTTGACCCAAACTCTTGTTCCCAAACAAATCAAGGTGCTAACAAACAAAGGAGGAGATACCATTTTTTTAATGGCAGTTAAATTTATAAGTAATAAACCAACCCCCAGATTTTCTCACACAGAAAACACAAAAGAGAACAAACCAAGGCAGAAAAATAAATCTGTTTCAGACAGCATGGCAAAAGCTGGGGAAGTAAGGGCTACAGTAGTTCAGAGAAGGAAAAGATCAAGCAAGAAGGGTTTTAATGGAAGAGATAGATCTTGAATTGGACCCTAAAGAAAGGCCTGAATTAGTATTGCAGAGAGAGGAGGCAGGAGGTCATCTGAGGTAAGGAAATAGCTGTTAAGAAAACCACAGAGGAAAGAAAGAGCCTGGTATCTGGGAGAAGGCAGCTCTCAACAGAGAATTTAGAAGCAAGATAAGGCTGACTGGGTGCTGGAAATGCTAGATCATTAGACCCAAGGGTTTGGACTTATTCCAATAAAAATCAAAAGAGACTCATGAATATGCTTTAGAAGGCAGGGCGTGGGGGAAGCTTTGAGAGGGGTCTTAGAAACAAGAACCAGGGGTTCAAATACTATCAGAATTCTCTCTCTGTTTCCGATCTCTGCTTATTTCTAGAGGGTGGCTTCAATTTTCTCTCCTGAAAATCAGTTTTCTCTATCCAGGGATGATGGTGATTCAGCCAATTTCTTGTTGACCATCCATGGAGAAAAGACTCACCTCTTGCCCCAGCTCCAAAAATCCAAGAGAAGGATTCTGCTGGGGTTGGCTTGAAATAATTAACCACGCCTAGAACCAGCACTGTGGTCAGGAGGCTCAGCTTGTGGCAGACAAGGGCAGTTCTAATGGAGCACTTAAGAAAGCACGACCAGATCTGGGGAGGGGTGAAAACAGGGAGTAAAGAAGGAAGGTGAGGCATGGACATCACCACTGGGAGAGGCTCGTGCGTGAGGAAGCAAACACGGCTTGTTTTAAGGTTGAACCCACTGGCAAATCTTATGTAAAGAAAATTGATTTACTTTTTAGCAAGCCTTTATTGATAACCTACTAGTCTCAAGTTTCTATTATATCTCTCTAACTTTTTTTCTTCACTGTCTTCTAATTTGAGTCATTAGCCATTATTTTGTGTCCTTCTAAGCCACTTTAAAGTCTTTTTGGGAAGAACAGAAATAAATTGTAATCAATTACTTAACGGTGGTTCTGAACCGATTATTAGGCTATGTTTCTGTTTTCAAGGAGCTCGTAGTCTAGGAGCAAAGATACTATGTGTGCTGATAGTTGTGAATGGAAAATGATAAATGCCATTAAAGAGGTACAGAGAAAATTTTGTGAGATTAGAGTTTCTTACTATAAGAAATAGTATTGTTAACCCAAACTTTTTTTTGTTTATGCTTTTTATTGGGGAGAGTGAGGTAATTAGGTTTATTTATTTATGTGTTTATCTGTTTTACAATGGAGGTACTGGGGACTGAACCCAGGCCCTCATGCATGTTAAGCATGTGCTCTACCACTGACCTCTGCCTTCCCCCTCCCCAGAAATAGTATTGTTGAACCAACATTTTGAAGTAGAATGGAATGGATCAAATGAAGACCTGAAATTATGGCAATGAAAGGCTTTCTATAGGGAGAAGCAACTTGGGACTCAGTAACAGAGAAGGAATAAAAAGCAGAATATGTAGAGGGGCCCAGTTTAAATCAGATAGGATGGACCTGACCCTAAAAGGGAAGTGGACCAAGAGAAGGGGAACCCTTCCAAATCTGTACCCAAGCAGTCAGGGAGCCTCAGGTAGGTGACAAAGAGCTGCATCTCAAATTGTTTATAGAAAAAATGTCTGGGACATCGTGACAGGGTAAGAGGGCTAAGTAAGATGAAGAAGCAGAAACAGACGGTGAGATTTTGAGGATGGGGGAGAAGCAGAATTGGCAGTGTCCTGGGGCAGATTTCCATGACAGAGTAAAGACCATCCTCTCAACAAGGAGTGATCACCTCCCATTTCTGGAGGCCCCGGATCCTAATCCTAACCCCCTAAGAGATGTGGGAGGGAAGAAGAGTACCTTTACCTCCCACACCCACCCTTACCAGAGCTGGTGGTGCCTCTGTGTGGCCTACGGAACCTACGGGTCAAAAAACCTCAGAGGACGACGGATAGCACCACAGAGAGGCCCTAGCCGCTCAAGATCCAGAAGAGAGTTGTTCAAACCTACCACCCACTCCTGGTGGAAATCCAAAGATTTTCACAGAATCCACGTTGAAAATGCTTACCTTGGTTCTAAGGCACCTTTTGCTCTGAATTCAGTAACCTCCCCACATGGGCTGTCCCTGTTCCACACTGTGTCCGCCCAGCTGGGGACCTCATCCCCTTCCTTGAGGACTACAGCCTAACCACTCTCACAGTAGACATCACTGAAGGTCTGGGGAAATGGGATGGTGTTCGTATAACAGGAGACAGCTCTAAGTGGGGTTTTAGACATATCTGTTTTCTTAAAGCCTTCAAACGTCCCAGGACTAAATTTTTCAGAGGCCGTTTCACATCATCTAGCGCCCAGCCTTGCGCTATCTAGAAAGCTGCTCCCACCCCCAACGCATGTTTCCTTTCCACTTCTTCCATTCAGAATTCCGCCCCCCCAGGGTTTCAAACCCTTTCCACTCTCTTGTATAGAGCAGAGTTTCTCAGTCAAGGGTGATTGTGCTCCCCAGGGACGATTTGGCAATGTCTGGAGACATTTTTGGTTTCTACAACGGGGGGTGGCACCTGGTGAGTTGAGGCTGGCGATGCTTCTAAACACCCCACATTGCCTAGGGAAGCCCCCCACAGCAAAGAACTATCCAACCCAAAATGTCAACAGTGCCAAGGTTGAGAAGCCATGATACAGAGCAAGTCGGCTCTCTCCAGCCTCCATGTCCCAGACACCGTGTCTCCCGCATCTTTGTATGTCCACAGCTATGAGACAGTTCTCGCTGTTAAACTGAAGGGGGCGCCCATTCATGTCATGGCACTCAAAAGCCACAGAGACCCCGAAATCTCCTTTCACACGAGCTGCCCTTTTCAGAAAAACTTGTGCTTTTGAATAGAATTTTTTCCTAATACATATATAAAAGAAATTTCTCATCCATACTCAACTCCACTTACCCTGCCAGAAAGAGAAAGAGAGAAAGAGAAGAATGTAAATAGTGTGGGTGATTCTGTCCCACGTTCCACTAGAGCATATGCCCCAGAGGAACGCAGGAGGGGAGATGTGAATCCGATGTTCCTTCGGTTGGTCTCAGTTGCTGAATCGCTCTCATAGTATGAGCATCTCACCATACTGAGTGTGATTCAAGTGTTTAAAGATACAGGGTTTTTTTTTTTTTTTACAACATGGCCCCTATAAATGCAAGCCAACTACTTCATCAGGTGTTTAGCTGAGAAAACAGCAATCTGTTCCAAGGCTGGAGGAAAAAGTGGCTGAGTTGGATGCGATACCAGCCTCAAGTGTGCATAAAAAGGGCCACGTATATTGTACTTTCAGGGTGAATTAAGAGATTTTTCTTTCTCTAGGGTATTTCTGAGTTGGTATGGTTTTTCATCTTGCTCGCAGACTTTAGAACCAAACTATGTAAAATGCAACTCCACATTAGGGCAGAGGCGGGGAGGGAGAAGAGGTCTTGGGATAGAGCTGTAAGGGAAATTAGAGGTTTGGATGGTGAGAAGAGGAAAGAAAAGAAATGGTGAGCTTAGATCAGAAAGGCAAGACCGAGAGAGCACCTGGTTACTCTCATCAATTTCAGGGACACCTATTTGATCACTGAGAGGAAAAGCTTACTCATTTTATAAAAGGGAAACTGCGCCACAGAGGGCTTAGTTTGTTGCAGTATTGATCTTTTAAAGACATTACTGCAAAATGTAGGATCAAATTCTGGAAACTTATGATGTCATGTCTATTGAATTGTTAACTCTCTTTTCTGGGGTACTTAATGTAAAATTTTGCCACACTGCTTTTAACTTCATAAGTTATGTGTTAGCTTGTTTTTTTTTTTTTTAATTTAAGAAGCCACCAAGAATATCCCATAAATTCTAAACAATTTGTTTAAATATTAAACAGCAAGTAACAATGGCAGCTCTTGCCAGGGTACCTTTGAAGTCTGTGTTTATATTGCGGGTGCAAGTAGCTTTGTGTGTGTGCAAACAAGCTGGAAAATAGGTGGTGACTAGTTACCTCTGTCTGCACTGATGCACATTCTGCCAGTGGTCCACCCTCAGTAATTAGAAATGGAGACTATTCTCCCGATTGTTAAGATGAGATGGGGAAAAAGAAAATTAACTCATTCATATTGCATGGGTCAAAAATTTTATTTGAGGTTTGGAAAGATAAATTCTATGGTAGTCACTTCAGAAATTCCCATTTTAATTAAACACAGTATTTTCTAAATTGTGCTGTGGTGCACAGCATAGACTTTCTAACTTGGGAACTTTCTGAATAATGCACTAAATAAAGGGAAATTTGTTCTCTACTAAGTACCATCTTCAATACAGAAAATTTTGTGGGTTTTTTTTTCCATTTGGGCACAAATTAAGGATATGGACGCTTTCTCCAGACCCAAATATTATCTTTATGTTGTTAAGACTTTAGTCTAGTGCTCTTATAAAGTCACATTTATGAAAATCAGTTTAGAATGGAGAATTACAGAAATTAAACACCAGATTGAAAATATTAGAGTATGGAAAAGGGTACAGGGATAGAAGAAAGTTACCTAATAAGTTTTAGTTGACTTACCCAATAGTGCTACCAAAAAGAAACTATTATTTAGATTTCAGAGAAAGAGTATATTAAAGTCATATTAATATGTATTTGAGACAATTTGAATCTGGTTCAGTGGGATTCTACAATCCATATTCTTTTCTCTACAACATTCTGCTCAGCTAGCTAAACTCCATAATGAATTTGGTAATCCTGAATATAGGAAACATTCTAGTACAAATACATGCACACTTTACTATAATACTATTCACTATAGGCTTATATTCTGTACAAATATTCCTATTCTTTATCACCTGAATTAATCATGGCAAAGTACCCAAATCTCATGGAGTGCACACAAAAAAGATTTATTTATCACTTACATCATAGTCCACTGCCATTTAGGCAACTGTCCTTGGTAGCTTTGCTCCACAAGGTGACTCAGGGATCCAGTCTCCTTTCATTGTATGATGCTAATATCCCAAACCTGAGGCCTCCCAGGCATTCATGGTCGGGAAAGTGAGCACTTGCACAATCATTCAAGGGATTTTACGACCAGTGGAGCACATCACATCCACAAAGACACCAGGATGCAGACTCAGTCATACAGACCCAATCTCAGTGCCAGGCAGGCTGAGATATGTAGCCTTTCTGTCCACTCACAAAGAGACAAATGAAATTAAATTTGGCAAACCCATTGTCTCTCCCACACCATTTAAGGGAATTTATTTCTTCAAGTAGCAAAAAGACCCCATGAATCTTATGTACAGCTCAAAGTCAGGTTTATGACATGGAACACGAGGTTACAACAGGAGGAATGGGATTGTGCCACAAGAGGAGCATGTTTTGCGATGGGAGGCTAGAAAATCAGAAGAAATTGTTCCTGAATGTTAGTGGCAGGAAGTCGGGCAGATAGTTCTGAATAGCAAATAGCCCAGGAAGGAAAAATACCAAAAAGGAAGTGATCCAATAAGGTCAGAAGCCAAGCATGGAGACCAGGAAAGAATATGGACAGAAGAATGAGTAGGAGTAAATGGTTTAGGACTAAGGGCATGAAAAAATATCATAATATTCATTGTTTACTATACACCAGTCATTGTACAGGTTATTAATTTCTGCAACAACCATATGGGATCAATTGTATTTTCTCATTTCATAGGTGATGAAACTGAGGCTGAGAGTTTACGTAATTTACCCATAGTCCCATGGCTACTGTGAGGCAGTGCTGGGATCCAAACCCAGGCTGAGTCTGGCTCCAGAGTCTACGCTTTTAACCTTTATACTTTATTACCACTCTGAAAGACAAACACTGCTGGGTTTCCTCTTTTATGTGATACCTGGTTTATGACTTAGAGGCAACTTTTCAAAAGAAAATGTAAAAGGCTGGATGTCAAAGTTCCAGTGTACTTTATCACCCACTGATTCATCAGGCTAGATTGGACTTTCTTCCTGATCTCATTTCCTCTTTGCAAAGTAATTATTTGAAAGGCTACACAAACCGATGGATACCTTACTCCATCACCCAGCTTATGGGAGCCCCACCTTTGCCATTCCAGATCAGAGGAAATCCTACTTTTAAATCCCTCCAGAGTAGGAAGTTCACAATGTCCTTTGTAATCTGTCTCAACATTCCGTAATCTGTGAATAGAGGAGATACATGGCAGCTGGAATGTATGGGAAATCTGAAATTCTTCATCAAAATTCCAGGCAGGCCAGTAAATTCTGAACAGTATATGAATCAAAATGGCAAAATGTATGCTCTCTGCAGACCACCCCCACACTTAAAGAGAAGTTTACACATCAGTCTGGGTGCTGTCTTTTTCTTTCTGCATTTTATCTATTCCATAGGCAGAGATGTTGTAGACTGGAGAGAAGAAACTAATACTTTTTTCTCCCGAATCCTTCTTCCTTGACCCTTTGTGGTCTGAACATCTCTCAAGGGAATTTTGAAAAGCCCCTGAAAACAGGGACAACGTTGATCATGTTTGCTGACCAGTTGGGCCTGGGTATCAGTCAATCAGAAGGAGGTAGGGCTGAAAGCCGAATCCAGCTGTCCTGGTGCTGACCGACTGAACATCAGTCCTGCCCATAATGCTAAAGGAGACCAAGATCTCCCACACGCCCCCCTGTGCTAATGTACACACTGAAGACCACGTACTAGCTCTCTCTCTCTCGCTCTGTCTCTCGCTCTCTCTCTGTGTCGGGCACAGGTTAAACTCTGAGCATTTTTGACTTTTCGTGGAATAGTATTACTTGCATTTCAAACTCCACTGGTATATCTCAGATACCTGAAATTCTTGTTAAATTTCAGTGATTTTGGGGAAGGAGATTGGCTTGTATTGGATATGTTTCTTTCCACTTTAAAAATCATTAATTGAATCTAGCTTGTTCTGCAAACTTACCATGTGGCTCAGTGAAAGATTAGCCCATCTTTACTAGAATTTTCAGTTACCCAATTCTACTATCTTGATTGATTGCAAACATGGTCCTCTTGTTTTTGAGAGTGTAGAAGCTCATCCCAGCATCTACATCCCAGCCCCTGACCGCACTCATCATTTCTCACACCCCTCCTCAGCCATAACCTTAGATCTTTGTGCCACTATTTTACCTTCATTTTCTATTCTGTTCAGTGGAGCTGGTCATCTCTGAGGAAGGAAGGAGGGGCAAATAAACACAGGGGACAGTTAACAGTCTTTGCCCCTCCTTCCTTGTAGTAGCAGAAATCCAGGGCACATGGCCAGTCAACCTTTCTTGAAAATTGCTCTGGCTAATGAGACACAAACAAAAGTGATATGTGCAAATTTTCTGTCAAAGTTTTTTGCTTTTGAATAGAAAACCATGGATGTGCTACTGGTGACGCAGCCTCCACCTTACAGATGAGGACAGCACTCTGTAGAATTGGGAGCAATGAGGGTCATGGGTTCCTGAAGGGCTCACACAGCAGAACCACGTCTCTACCCTGGATTACACTCATTTTTTCTAGATTTCATGTGAAATTGAATTAAACTCCTTTCTTATTTGAGCCACTGTATTTTGGGAGTGTCTTTGTAGAGGAGCTTCCTCTGTACCTGACTAATACATCAGAGTATATGAAATACCTGAAGATTATTTCTAGGTTAAAGGTCAATGTATCACCAAAGAAACTGAACCAAATAGTGGTTAAATGCTGAATTCCTAAGCCCTGCGCCATAGTCTGAATGTTTCTTTCCCCCTAAATTCATATGTTGAAGCTCCCACCCCAAGGTGATGGCATTAGGAAGGGGGCCTTTGGAAGATGATTAAGTCATGAGGGCAGAGTCCTCACGAATGGATTAATACCCTTATAAAAAAAAATGTCTCCACAGAGCTCCCGGGCCCTTTCCACCATGTGAGGATGCAATGAGAAGTCTGGCCTGGAAGAGAGTCCTCAGTCAACCATACTGGCACCCTGACCTTGGCCATCCAGTTTCTAGAACTCTGAGACAGAAATTTCTGCTGTTTATAAACTACCCAGCCTGTGGCATTTTGTTATAGGAGTCCCAATAGACAAGGACACCTGTTCAAATTGGACTGAACACTTTTCTCTAGGATTAGAGTCAAAATACTTAGCCATTCAAACATGGGCCGACCAATCAGAATAGTTTTGGTAATGACTGAAGATCAGCATGTGATGATATATATCATCCCTGAATTTCATTGAGTAAAAGGCTATTAGAATTGATTGGGCTAGGAAGAAAGACGATTGAAAAGTGACCCAAAATGCAGTACTGTTGAAATGAACTGAATGTGAATTGTTCCTTTCCAAGGATCTGTAGTCTCCTAGGTGAGCGGTTCTCATCTTCATTCTTGAGGTTCTCAGAGAGAACAGTTTGACTTTTAAATCCCTGCCTTCAACTGAAACCGAGAGCTGGGATTATCCACCAGTCCCTCTTTGAGTGTTGTTTGGATATGTTAAGAACTAATTCCCTCCTCCTAAAACCTGGGGCAGAGAATACAATACTCAGGGCTTATAACAATGGAAGTGAAGGCCCCAGGTGATGAACGATTACCTCCTATACTTTTTGTCTCCCTCCCTCTCCAACAGTAACCCCTACGAAGAAATAGGAACACATTACTCCCATGCACGTTTTTATATTTCCGCAGCAAATATGACAAAATGTTCCCACCTCATAATATGAGGGTGATGACTATACTGAAGACTGAGATTATTTTTTGGTATGCTTGAAATATTTAATGAAACATTTATAAACTTAGAAAATATATTATGCCTTATAATATGATAATTAAATATTAATGTAACTATATTAAAAAAAAAAGCAGTCAAAACCTCTAAGTGATTTTCACACTAGCAAAAAATAAAATGAACTCAATGGGCTACCTGACTTTTTATGATTAATTTTGTATGATGTCACTGTTTACCAGGTTAAGAAAATCTACTTACTTTGGTTTTCTCCTGTGTCTCCTACTTTCAAAAATTGTTAATGATGTTTGTCTTTCCTTCTGAACTGTTCCCATGACCTGTGGAAGACAAAATGCTCCAATCAGGGTCTACTGCCAAGTGTAACACCAAGTTTCCTCCAAGTAGGATATTCTTTCCCCTTTCTAATCTCACTCCAGGTCAAGGTTATGTAACACTAGAAATGCAGCTTTATGTTATTTCTGTCAGCTTTCCTTGATTATTCTCCAGGTCCATCTCTCTAAATACAGAGATTTCATCCATCTTGGTTGAATTTCTTCCTTCTTAAGGAAGTAAAATCTTACAATGTCAATATAATTTCTTAATGAAGGGGTGAAACTGTTATGGAAGTAAATAGGCCTGGATTTCTGACAAAAGTATTGGAGATATCCTCACAAGATAATTGGTTAAGAACTAGGAATGACCACTATGGCTTTGTCAGAGGCTCATCATGTCCAATTGATCTAATATTCCCTTCTAATTAGATAAAACCTGGGGGGGGGGGGAAATGCATCGATTAAAACCTAACTTGAGACTAATGGGGTCATCTTCATGACACACTCAGGACAGAGGGAGAAAAGTGCTCTGGACTTGACCACAGTGAAACTACATGCAAAGGTAACTGAAGGAATGTGGTTTTCCAATTCTCAGTCTTCCCCCTCCCCCAAATAAACCAAAGTCAGTGCCTTAAGATAATACGATAGCAAACAAATAGGAGCCTGAACATGGTAAAGTACTTTCCAAATACTGATTCAGGGGAAGAATCAAGAGGTCATGAAAAATCAACATATAGTCCGAGGGCTGTGCAGTGAAAGAGAGAGTCCTCACTCCACAGCGGCTAGCTAGACTCATTATTCCAACGACTATGCGATTGTGAAGGCCCACCTCCCTTCGGGTCACTACCTGACACTTCCTTTCTTCAGTCTCCTACTTTGTGCTTCTCATCCCTTCCTCCCACCTACCCTCATCAGCAGCTGTCAGCAATAACTTAAACCTTGCAGAGTGAGCAGCCTGCGGGCAATTGCTTCTTGTACTAGACTCCAGGGCAGTTGTTCTCAAAGAGTGGTCCCCAGAGCACCAGTATCAGCATCCACCTGGGAGCTTGTTAGAAATGCAGATTCCTAGGCCCCACCCCCTACCTACTGAATGGGAAACTCTAAGAGTGGGGCTAGTAATTGTTTAACAGGCTCTCCAGGTGATGCAGGGTAAAATCTGAGAATCACTGTTCTAGGGAAGAGAATTCTTAGTAGTCTGAAGTGCTTGAAGACCTCTAGTGAGGCTCTGTTTGTGGACAGATTTCAAAAACCCTTTGAGTTGGAGGCAAGGTCTTGAAACCTCAAATGAATCAATCCTGATTTTCTATGACAAGTCTCTGGAGGTAGATATATAACATTTTTGGAGAGCACTTAACTAGAGCCTGGTACTGTGCTAAGTACCTATCCTGTTGTGCTATCAATTGTCTCATTTTACAAATGTCAAGGCTTAAATTTAGAAAGATTAAGTAATTTGCCCTGGGTCATATGGTTAGTAGGTGATGGAGTCAGGGTTCAAAGCCATGCAAGCTAATTCTACTGTACTGTTTGATTTGGTTTTATGAAAAGGGGTAGTGAGATACAGCTATAGGCTGAAAGTTACTGCTCAGACTTTTCATTCAAGGAGATTGAGACTTGGGGCTCCTTTAACCTTGGGCTTTATGAATTATCTGTAGAAGTTAGTGTTTGCTTGAATTTCTCAGTGACTGTATTTGCTGTGATTAATAATCTTGATTTAGCTATTGGATCCATAGCTTGCTTATTAACATACTAGTAGTTGTGGTCTAGTATTATAACCATTTGGTGCCATGGAAGTAACACAGACTGGATAAAAAGATAGGTGTATATGATGTTGCATTTTGTTCTTTGGCAGTTTTTTTGAATTATAACAATAATAACTATAAACAATATAACAATTGTAACAGTAAGAAAATGCATTTACAAATAAAGGTAATTTAAAAAATATATTTTCAAACAAAACTGCAATTCATGTGGTATTCAAATTGGAAATAAATGCAACGTAATTTATAAATGAATGGGGTAATAGTATATATTGAATTGATGTAGTTACAAAAATAATTTTCCTGGAAATTTTTTCTCTTGAGATATATAATTATTGTGAAAATAGGTGCTTTTGTATTAAATCAAAACAACAAAGCAAAAGTTACACTTATAAATGCATTAGAAGAATCCAAAGACATGACTTAGGTGCTTATTTGGTCCTTTATACAAGCAAGCCACCTGTACTGTCATACAGTGGCATTGTTAAGTCTACCCAGCTTCTACTTAGAGCATGCGGTTCCAGTACATTCATGGTGAAAGTCATTAAAATGCTTTTTTTTTTTTAAACAATGAACTAGTTTAAATGTCTACTTGTTTTGATAAAATATTAAAATCTAACTATAATTAGCACTAAGACTTAAAAATAGATTGTGGCTTAAATATTAATAATTGATGTGGCATATACCTTCCATATAGAAGGTGTTTACATGTTTCATTTTTACACAGAGATATTTAATGCCCAAAATTTCTGCACTAAGACAACCATGTAATGCCCTGTGAAAAACTATCAACTCCAAAAGATTTGCATCTGGCAGGGGTTTGTGCTGGAAAAGAAGAAAGGATATCTCCCTCAGTTTTTACAAAACTTGCACGTGTCTGTTGAAGAAAGTCATACCAAGCAACAAAAAATGCTTCATATTGAAAGAGCTAATAAATCAGTGCCTCCAAAAGGATTAGAAAAAAATAATAAATGCAGTGTAATAAAAATATCATTTGATAAAAAGAATGCATTAATTCCCCCACTGTGCCAGCTAGATGAGGTGGGAAATACTCAGCTGCCTTAGCTGGGACAAACTCAAAACTTGGATTAGGTCCTCGAAATGAGCTGATGACCTCTGAATAGGATGACTCAGTAGGCTGCTTTAATAATACACCATTACCTCCCTTAGAACAAAAATCACTCAATTGGGGGAGACTGCAGGTGAAAGGGAAATATGACACCTGCAGAGATTAGTTTTAGTTTGCTTTGTAATGCCTTAACCCACAGCAAATTTACCTCTATCTTTAGGAATAAAGATGACATCTGTCATGAAGCTTCTTACATTTTTTTCTGTCTGCTATTTCCAGTGTCGTATATCTGACATGTGATAACCTCCCTTTATAAAAGCTGGTGTTAGGGAAAAGATTTTCTTCATTTTGGTGCCCACATGGCTATTCTTGACCTACTTGCAAATATATGACAAGATACACTGAGCATTCTCTTATTCTGACGTGTCTGTTTCTGACACCGAACACATCTTTTAAGAATAAAATCATTTTTATTACGTGTACTTAGGCATCAGAAAATTCAAACTTAAAAGTTCATTTGGCCTCAGTTTATGCGGATACCTTTTCACCCACCCTTGATGCATTCTTAACATTCTATGTCCACAAGAAAGTATCTTTTTTTTTTGTTTTTGTTTTCAGAGCTAAACATTTAAACCCTCAAGCATTTTGTTTCTTTGCAGTCATCTTTGTTAGAATAAAAAAAAAAACAGTGTTGATCAAAATGTTGTCTTAGTTGTTACTGACAGCTGTTAAAATGCTGCTAAAAATATAGCGCCAACTACTGAAAAGCTAACTGCTCCTGTGAAGTCCTAATGAGAAATTCTAAATGAGTTTTTCATCAAGTTCAACACAGACTCATTTCCCACACCTGACCCACTGGATTGTTTCACTTTTCTGCGGTTGTTATTGCACATAATATCAGAGAAACAGCCTAGATGCATAATTCTAATGAGCACGCAAACCATGCAGTTATTTATGTAAGGTTAGAACAGTTATTTAGAGGTGATGGATTTCCTGCACTAAACCAAGAAAAAGAGGAGAGAAGAGAAGAAATTGCAAATATCTTTATTTTTTATTAAAATATCCTGCTCTAAGTTCCTCCCCCTCCCCTTTTCAACGACTGTACATTATTTCTAAATTTAGAACATCAGTGTAGGCACAGTGAAATCTGATTTGCTTCTAATAATATGGCATACTAATTGTGATGCATGTGCTGTTTGGTGCTCTGTCATCTCAAAATCTGGTCATAGAACTGTATTAGGTTGGTGTGTTTTCTATTTAAAATGACTACAAATGAAATTAAGGTAGACAGATGAATAAATAGTTAGGTAAACAAACATGGAAATTAATGAATAACCAAAGCTAATGAAAATATGCCAAGTAGTCCAGAAAATTGAATTTGGTCTATTTGGGATATAAACGAAAACTCTGATACATTTTGTATTTCTCTTCTGGTCCACAATTTCTTATTTGCTTGCAATGTTTATAAACTGTAACATGTGTGTTTTGCAATAAACAAAGAAGTTCTATCTTCTATTTTTCTCCTATTCATCTTCTCTCTCTAACAACCCCCTCCTTTCTCTCTCTGATTCTCTCTTGTCTTTCTCAACTCTTTCCAACAGCTGGTAAGAGACAGGGGGAAAAAAAAAAAAAAAAGCCCAGCTTTTTAGAAAGAAAAAAAAAAAAAGTGCCAGCATGGCTAGGCTTATTAATGAAGTTAACTATGACCAAATGCTTAGCCTTTAACTTTTTAAAATGATTGAATACAATTAAATTATTTGATACCTAATGGGCTTTACTTTGCGGTCAGAAATTAAAGATATAAAGGAGAGGTATGTAATACATTTCAAAATATATTCAATTGGTGGGGAGGAGTTGCTTATAATTTCATGGTTTAAATAACTCCATGTTTTTTTTTCTCTCCCTCAGTGTCAGCTGTTTGAAGAACTGGGATTAGGATCAGAGAACTAAGGGGTAGCCCTGCTAAAACTGAAATAAAGAGCAAGGGAGGATTTTTTCCAACACAAACTTAGATGGTATTAGGCTTTGTATCTGAAGTTATATAATAGAGGATGTGATGTCACACATGTAAATTGCAAACGCTGAGTCGTGCACTTTACAGTAGCAAACCTCAGGGAGTTTGACACTAATAGGATGAGGGGAGGAGGTGTCCTGAGGTACAGCGACTGTGGAAGGAGGGTGAACAATTGTCAAAAGGGAGGTATCGGATGCGGCTACAAGGTTTAAGACTATTTGGCAGCTGTAAATAGTCTCCAACTATTTGGAGATGAAGTTGAGGTCCCATTCTGTACTTTGCCTTTCTTAATTTTTGTTTTTCTTAAAAATACATTTCCATCCTTTTGCAAAGAAAAAAAATATCCAAAAGGATGAAAAGAACAAAGTTTGTTAAGAGACAGCTTAAAAAGTAAGCAAGTAACGACATTTAGAGGCATACATTTTTAAGGTTGATAGAGCTCTTTATTAATGGGCATTGGAACGAAGAGTATTCTGAACAACCAGAAAAACCTGCATCTCCATCTTTGATGGAGTCTTTCAGAGACATCACTTGTGGGGTGATTCCCAGCAAAATCAGTGCCACTTTCTCTTCGGATAAGGGAATCATAGATCTTATCCTGGAGCTGTTTTCCTTCTAGGGTGGCACAAGACCACCTCTTACAGCCAGCAAAAGAAAATAAAGAGAAGAGGGAAACTTAATTGTTCAAACGTTTGGGCAAATACCCAAATACACAGATTTCCAAAAATAAAGGTTTGCCTATTAGTAACGGCAAGATCTCAAACATTTCTGTCGAAGGATGAGAGGAAGCTGATATATACAGGCATGTGGACCTCCCCCCTCAAGCTATTTTGGTGTGGAAAACTGTCAAAAGAGTATCTATAAATGCTTAAAACTCAATCTTAGTTTTATAATACCAAACTCTTTTAAAGCATGGAAAATTAAAATTTGAGATTGGACAAGAGAAGACACAGGAAGGAATCTAGATGTCTAAAATATTGCAGTTATAATAACCCCACTTGTCTGATTCCTGACAAGTTGTCTGTAATGGAAATTACTGATTAGTGGTAAAGTATCTGGGTAAAGACTGGGTAAAGAAAATTGTTTTGTAAAGGGGAAAGGAATAATCAATGCCTAATTTATCAATTTTGTAAACTGAATTTACATTATATGTTACATTAAATGAGAACACTTTTTCTCTAACATAACGAAAAATGTGAAACATACAAAATAGTTTAATTTTACAGTGAACACCTGTACACCCACCACCTAGATTCTACCACTAATATTGTACCACTTACATTGCTTTAATCACATAACTGTCCATCCTTTTGTCCATTTTATCAACTCATTAATAAATGTCAATCCATCCCATTTTTGATGCATTTCGAAATTCAGTTTTTGCAGTCAGCACACTTCTAAATGGTGGTTCTTTTTAAAGTTCATCGAATAATTATTAACTGTGAACATTTATTATTTAATTATTATTTTCTTGATTTCACCGAAAACATAATACCTTAAGAACTTCACATTCCCTGCAAATAAGGAAACAGGCAAAAGGTTGTTTTGCTGGAGGCCAAATGCCACCTTGAGCCATGCAATAACAGGGTCGTGCCAACACTGCGTGGGGGACAGACATAAAGGGAAGCCGGAGACTCGGACAGTGGGAATGCGGTTAAAGAGAGGCAGTGATTGTTTTAACAGGGCAGCTCCGTGTTTAACACGGTCTTGTATGGGAAGGGATTAACAACTTTCACAGTTATTTAGGAAGAAAACGGCAAAGAACTCAGCAAAGGGCAGGGGGCCGGGGGCGGGGTGGGGTCATTAGAGTCTGTAGGAAAAGGAGCGTTAAACCGGGAAAGGGGGGCGTGTGGTCAATTCGTGGTGTTTAACTGAGTCCTAAAGGACAACAAGCTGGGGAACCTTGAAGTGGTAGTGATGCATCCCCCCACCAAAATCCTCCACTAAGGGTAAGTGTAATGGGGAGGTAGAAGTCTGGGGCTGGAGCGTCTCTCTCACACACGTGAGTGCTCGTGAACACGCACACATATGCCCTGATGGGGGTGATCTGTGTGGCTGCTGGGGGGAGGACGTGGGACTCCGGAGCTGGGGAGCCAGGAAGCGCAGGCGGCTCCGCAGGGCAGCCGGAGCCGGAGAATCCCGGGATCGCGGGTCACAGCTCCATCCTCCGCCCTCCGCCCCCCGCCGCGCGCCCGTGCGCCGCCGGTCGCCCTGCAGCCTGGGTCGCCCCCCTTTCACTTTCGCATCTGCGTAGGTGTCTGCCCCGGCGGCGGGAGGGCTCGGGGGCGCGCGGGGCGGCGCGGGGGCGTGCGGCGCTGGGCGAGCGGAGGGGGGAGGGGTCCTAGCGCTCGGCCCCTTTCGCGGCTCGCTCCGCCGAGCGGGCGGCGGCGGCGGCGGCGTCTGAGCCGCTGTCAGAGCGAGGGGACCGGTGGCGGCCGCCGCTCCTCGCCACTCTCCCCACACGCCCCCGTGCGCAGGCACCCTGTCCTTCCTCGGCGCCCCCCCCACGGTGGGGGTGGGGCATAGGCGCGGCGAGCCCGAGAGAAGGGGGAGAGGAGCCGCCTCGCCGGGTGGGCAGCGGGGGAGCAGGAAAAGAAACTTTTCCCTCCTGCCCCCCGCGCGTGGTCCCTAGCCCGCGTCTCCCCCCGCGGCCGGGAACTGCACCTGAGGCCGGGCCGCGAGGTCAGGGTCGGACTTTGGGGAGCCGTGGGGAGGGGTGGGGGGTGACGTATATTGGGGTTCCGTTCGCCCTCGGCCTTCTCGCAGCCAGTGGCCAGGGTGGGAGAGCGGCCACGGGCGCCCCTAGCCCCGTTTCCCACCAGCTGATGGCTGGACGCTTTGCCGCCTCCTCCCGCTAGTGAGGGTGTGACCCGTGGAGGGGGCCGCGGCGCCGCGGGCTCCCCCTGCGGCCGCCCCCTCCACACACACACACACACACAAACACACACGCTCCGCCGCCCGAGCTGTCACCAGCCACCCCAGGCCCGAAGAGGGGGCGCGCGGAGAGCCCGCTGCGGGGCGGCCGGCGAGGGGTCATCCCGCCGGACTTCCCGGCTCCCAGGGCCGCCGCCGTCACGGCCCGGGAGGCCAGCAGCCCCGAGAGAGGGGCCCGCCTGAGGCCCAGCCGCCGCTGCTGGGGGCGGGCGGGCGCCCGCGTCCCCCTCTGCGAGATTTGGCGCCGCCGCCTCGCCTCCTCCTGCGGGGTAACAACACTACTGCTCTATTGCTCTACCCACCATCAGTAGGGCGACTGCCGGGATTATCTTCCTCTCCATCCTTACCGCCGATCTGCTAGTGTTGGACTTGCTGGTGGCAGTAGCAGCCGCGGCGGCTGGAGTCTGGCTGCCCCCACTCACCCCCCACCCCGCGCCCCAGCTTCCCCACCATGTCCTAGAAAAGGTGAGTGTGCAGCGACAGTCACTTTGCGCTGATAGCGGCGGGAGGGGGCCCAGGGAACGCAGGGGGCCCGGGGGAAAGGCATGGTCCGCGCAGAGGGCGCGGGTTGGCAAGACGAGGTGGGCTGTGGGCTGGAGACAAGGTGCCCGCCGGGCCGCCTTCGGGCAGGGGTGCTGGGCGGCGGGCGAGCAATCGCGGCAGCTGTACCTGCAAGATTCTAACCTAGATTTTGCAAGAAGCCGACGATCCAGCGCAAGACTGGCCCTCGGTAAAGGAGGCAAAAACTTAGTAAAAGAGACACGTCCATTCCTTTAATAATGAATAATTCGGTAGCGCAGGCTGAGCCGCCGTCTTCTCCAGTGCCAGGGCATTAGGTCCAGAACTCCCCTCGCTCCTGTCAGCCGCCCGCGCTCGGCCTCGAGTGCGATCGATGCCCGGCTGCTCGCTTGGCCCGGAGAGCGCGCATGACCGCGGGCCCCGCGGGAAAGTTGGGACACTCGCGGAGACTCCTGGCTGCTGGGGCGCTGGGGACCGCTTGGCGCGGGGGACTGCTGAGTACCAGAGTCAGGGGTCGGGACCAGCTCTCCTGCGCCTCCGCCATCGCTCCCGCCGCCTGGGAGTTCCCTACCTGGAGCCTCCGAGAGTTCGAGTCTTTCTGGATTCGGGGTCTGGAATTCTGAAGCTTAATTAACTGTAAGGAGAGGAGGGGCCTTTGGGCACAGGGCGAACCCCCGCCCTTCCGAATTTGGCTGGGACGGGGCAAGGGTGAGGCGGGAGGCTGTACAGCTGCCGCCGCCGGGCTGCGGGTCGCCGAGGGCCGGGGGACCAGATTTAGGCGTGTACGTCACTGGGCTGACTCTGGGCCAGCCGGGAATCTAAAACGGAGCCTTATACGCGGAGCCTCAAATTCCTCAGAAATCAAAGTTAAGAAGCCCCATCCTTTTGCTCAGTAACTACCGCGTTTGGGTGGGCGGGAGGAGAGTCGAGGTAGGGCGCAGTTGGAGGGAAACCGAAATTTCTTCTTGCAGACGCCTGATCCTTAGAAAACAGTTGTTTCCTTACCCACTACTGTTTGTTTTTCCCAATTATGTGCACCCTCTCCCACCCATTTTAAAGAAGTGACTATCCTCGATGGTAAGCTTTCTTTCAAGCAGAACTAGTGGAAAAATCCAATAGGAAAGTAATAAATAACAGCAACAAAATTATAAGGAAGGAGTACATCAGCTCTTGACCCTGGCACTTTGGGGGGCGGCGGTGGAGAGACGCTGTGTTTAAAGGGATTTGGCTGCACTGATACCACCCGCTTTTCCGGCACAGTTAAAACAAGGAAATTCAAATCGAGTGGGAACGTGATCCTCTTGCTCGCTGGCAGCGGAGGCTGCGCCTGCTCTGCCCAGAGGTAACTCCGCAGACCGAGGAAAGGGGCGGGGAACCGAACCTCGGGGGTCGGGAGAAGCCCACCAAGTCTTTCCCTGCGCGCGGACGCCGTAGGCGGCGCCTAGGCCAGGGCCGCCGTTCACCTGGCGCTGCAGGTGGAGAGTGTCAGGGGACAACACCTTGACTGGCTTTTGGAAAAACCGGCTTCTTCCGCGTCATCAGACTTTTCACGTCTTTCCAGACATCCTGGGGTTAGCTAGGAGGAGAGCCAGGCGGGCGTGAGCAAGTCTGGGGCAGTCGAGGGAGGAGGGGGCGGGGGGCAGCGTGTGGAGGGTACCTAGTGTCGTAACCGCTGCCCTGCATACCAAACAGCCGCCGCTTCTGCAGCTTTAAGGGAGCTGCCGAGTCCAGGCTGTGTCGCAGCAACTTTGTATCAGTCATGTCGCCCTCCTGGTGACTGACAGCCAGGATTATCCAATGAGAAGCCAGCCTGGCGGAGCCTTGCTTCCCTCTAGACCAATGGGAGGGGCTCAGAGGGGCGGGACAGAACCTGAACTTTTTATCTGGACATGTGACCCGCTTTTAAAAGGGCCGGCCCTCCAGCTGGCCCACTCCCCCTCCGGGCTTTCGCCCGCCCTCTCGCGCGCTCTCTCCCTCTCTACTTCGCCCGCCCCGGCCCTGCCCCGGCCCCTGCCCCCTCCTCCTCCTCTCCGCCCCTCCGCGCCCGGGGTGTCATTGGACCGGGGAGACGCAAGCCAACTTCGGGCTGCTCGGAGGAAACCCGTGCAGTCACCTGGGTGCAAGAGCGTTGCTGCCTCGGGCTCTCCCGCTGCAGGGAGAGCGGCACTCGCTGGCCTGGATGTGGTTGGATTTAGGGGGGTTCCGCAGCAGGGGTGTCGTGGCGTTGGCGAGCGCTGCAACAGGTAGACGCCGAGAGACGGACCCCGGCCGGGGCAGGTGTGTAGGGGTGCGCGGCTGGGCACCGCTTGCCCGGCTCGGCGTGCGGCCGCGGCGCGGGAGCGTGCACTTTGCAGGGAGAAGTGGCTGCGTAATCCGGAGGCACAATCAGTAGGGTGCTGTGTGCTTGTTGTTTTGTTTTGGTTTTCCACTTTTCCCCCGCTTTGGCCGCCAGAGGACTATTTTGGGAAAGTTTGGCCACTTTGGAGAGTTGGAGGTCTACCACCCTTTCCTTTCCCCAAAGATGAATTTCGGGGTCGTTTTCCTTGTACAGATTTTAAAGGACGTTTGAATAATATTTCTTCTCTCTATCAGTTACGGAAGCACCCAAATCTCAGCTGTAGGTATAGCGGGAAAAGGGCAGTTGAAGGAGATACAGATCCTGATAGAAACTGTGTGAAAGGGGCTCCAGAAATTCGTGCATTTCCCGTTCCTTAGTATTCACGAAACTCTCGAAAGAGATGCTTTCTGTGGCATCAGTTGGAATTCTAAAGGCAGAGGAGAGGGATGAAGCTTCTTTTGGTGGCATCCGTACCCTACTACTGAATTTAGGTGCATGGCTTTTCCTAATGAATTTTAAAAGACCAGGTTTAAGTCGTAATGATTTATGGCACCAACAATTTTAAATATTTATTGTAACGTAGGAGTTGGGAAAACTTCTGTTTGATAGCAGACGAGGTTTTGAAACCACTGAATTTCAAATGCACTAAATTGCTTTTTAACATTTGAGTTGCCATTTCTCTAGGTGCTGTTTTGATGATATTTACATAGTAATGATAACTGCGTTCCCTATTTGTGAAGTTCTGGGCAGTTTTAATTTTATATTTGACTTCATGGCACGCTATCATGGAAATGCTTGAGGAGAGAAGTTTTAAAAAATAAAGGGGAACTTTTTCCTTTAAGGGAGAAATAGCTTAGTTTGGGGATTTTGGAAAGATCAGGTGGCTCAGTGAATTAGGTGAGTGAATAGAAATCAGGTGTGTTCAGTTCTGACTGGTTCTCCGGCTCTCTTATGTGACCTTGAGCTGATTTATATCATTTACCTTGTCTATAAAAAAGGGAAACGTAATAATAGTTCTATAGTGGGGATGACAGAAAAAAAGTTACAGTGAACTTTTACAACTATGCAACCAGTGAAAATTGTGAAATTCTTAAGGTTCTGCCTTTAAGACGGCATATTATAGTCAAATAAGTATAGAAAATAATGCATTTGAAATGGGACTATATTTTGAGGGTAGTAAAAGTGAAAGTGTTTTCAGATAAAATATAAATTTGCAAGAATCTCCTTGTTAATATTCCTGAATAAAAACTACTTTCTTATGGAAAACAGCAATTTAACACAGTCTGTAAAGTGTAAAATTTTAAAGTCAGATTTTTCCTTTGCAAAAGAGTGTTTAAGAGCATATATAGGGCTTAAGGTAGAACTATCAGTGCTTTTTCCTTACTTTCCTTATGTGAAAGTTCCTTTATTTTTGGACAGGGAGGCTATTTGCATGAAAATTTAGGGGTCATAATGATTTTTGTCCTCGTCCCAAGAGAGTCTTTGTTATACTTCCTATTGTAAGGGAGACAAGTCTGATTTTGTATAAGCTAGATTTGTATACTAGTGTCTGCTTCACGTTTTACATTAGTAACAAAAACTTTCCCATTACCCTCTGGATATTAAGTTCTATGAGGATTATATTCATCAACTGGTATTTTCAGTACTCAGTAGTAAGTTCAGATTGACTGAAATTCTGCTCAAGCCATGGTCCTTAGGACAATTCCAAAAAGATAACCTGGATTTCCTGGACAACATAAGAAATAAATTCCTAACGTCATCCATTTGTTTACAGAACAGACCAACTAAACTAATAGGGAAATTTAGCATAAAATATTTCAGTAATCATATATTTTTTTTAAAAAAATCTGTTTTTTAAAAATGCTTGCAGTGGAAACCATGCAGATACTAGATGTCCTCCATTCTTCCATGTTTATTGCCAGCCTTTACTCTGTTTTCTTTGTTGAGATGTGCATTAAGTTGGTAGATGAGAATACCTTAAACAAAGCCATTGTAGATTTCAGCAGAGCCTGTTGCAAATTCTCTAATGATAGCCCTGTCAATAATGTGAAATACAGGCAGGTTTATGTTATTGTCAAGAGAGTTCAAGGCTAGTCAAACAGGGCTTGGAAAGTTGTGATCAGCTGTGTGATGTTGGCTGATAAGGTGCTTCCTTGTAGAGAGCTTTAAGAGGGTTTTTGCCCATCATTTCCCGGATGGATGCTTATCAAGTCTTCATAGAGCCTCACGTATCTGAGATATGGCTCCTGCTTTGAGGCAGAGTGATGAAGACTGTCCCTTGGAATAGTAGTAGATGTTCTGTGAAAAAACGGTACAGTGGTCAAATTATTTAGGGAATGCTGGATTAAAAAGGAAACAGGTTTCTGTTCTGTAGAACCTCCCAGGAGTTCTAGCATGCTGACTTCCACTGTGAAACTTCAAAAAAAGGTAGTCAGTGATCATCCTTTCCCCGAAAGACAATTTGGAGGATGATTTTTTGGAGAGAGGCTAGTTGGGGATCGCCCTTCAGACTCAGGGCAGATAGTCCTGTTGCCTGGGAGGGGGGTTGGTGGGGGGGCAGGGGGGCTCTAGGTGTGGGAGTGGGGAGGGGTGAGCCTATGGAGACCTTTGGTTAAGGGTGCCAAGGCAAGGGTGACTTCTAGGCATTTGGGTAGAGGGTAGTGCAGTTCACCAAGACAGGGAATGTGGGCTTAGGGACAGGGTTTGGGGGTGGCTTGGTGAACACAGAAGGTGTTCAGTTTTGAAAAGGAGTAGACATGTTTCTTGTGGAGTTTAATGAATTTGAACCTGAAACACCTATACCTTAGATGTAAATCTGTTCAGGTTTGGTATGGGGAGGACAGAATATTCTTAGGTAAAAGTAGACGCAGTACTGTTATTTCCTGATACTTTTCAACCTATTGCTGCAACTAACTAGTTTTCCCATAAGGTAGGAAATGCCAGTAGGCTGTTTTGGTCCCATTTCACTGTATATTTTTTTCAACTTTTACTTGGCTTTCACCCACACTAACTTTTTTTGGCTGGAATTACCGGGTTATCTCCTCAAACATCGTAACTTGATTTATTTTCCTCTATTTTGTGATTAATTTGTGATTAGGACTTTACAGAATAATGTTCTTGAAGTAAAAGCATGTTACACAATTGGGAGATTTTAATGTTCACAAACTATAGAGTATTGATGCTTATAATAGTTTAAATTTTTTTATTTGCAATATGCTGTCTTCTTGGGATGCAGTGGTAAAATTGATACAGTTTCTGCCTTCCGAGAACTTAAAATCTCATGTGGAATACAGAAAAGTGAGAGGTAATGATGCTACTTGGACAGTTTGGGCATTACATTTTGTTGTAGAGCTTTGTATCTAATGCCTAATTTCTAATCTAATATCTAATGCCAATTTATTTGGTAGAGTCATTATGTTATTTCTCCATGTTAATTAAAGTTCTGGAGCAGAAAGTCTTCCTAGTCTCTTTTCAATGAGGGGTAGGTAGGGTGGGTGGAGGTTGTAAATGGCAAAAGGTGGGGCAAGGAGGGGTAGGATGAGAGGTCTAAAGTAATACTTGTGTTAAGAACTGCAGAAACTGCATCTTTTTGATCAGGACCTTCGTTTGAGTCAAGAGATTGTTTACACGCCTGAAAGGATTTGAAAAATGCATGCATAAAGATTTTTAGAGTTTTATATATGAAAACGTACAAATGAACTATTATTGAGAATGAGTGACTTTTCTTTGAGGTGTGTTTCTTTAGAGTGGCCGGTGGTTTTCAGCCAGGGTGCTGGGGTGTTGGGCAGGGTCTGGAGACAGTTTTGGCTGTCTCAGTGCAGGAGGAGGAATGCTGCTGGCGTCTAGTGGGAAGAGGTCAGGGCTGCTGCCAAACATCTTATAATGCACAGGACACACATCCTCAACAAAGAACTGTCAGGCCCCAAAGTAATGCCAAGGTGGAGATAAAGACCTGGGGTCCAGTTCCAGCTCTGCTGTGTGGCTCGTGCCTCAGTTTCCCCAGTCGTATCATTTGGATAATACTTTGCCAATCTTGTAGGGTTGTTTATAAGGGCAAATAAGTTAATATGTGTGACAGGCTTGTAACAGTGCATCAAATGATGTAATACATAAGAATTATTATAAATATAGCCGATTATAATTATTCTATCTATGAAATAAATTTATATAGAGAGCCAATGGATATGATTGTATATCTAAAACAACCCTGCGGGCGACCTGAGGATGGAGACAGTGCCTGTTTTGTTTATCATCATAGATTTAGTGACTCGTCTTAGGCCCAGGATGTAGCACACACTTGGTAAATATTTGTTGAATGAGTGAACACATAAATTGTCAGGACCCATCTCAAACTTCCTCCATTAACTGTTGTGTATGACACTGTTGGGAGTCTTTTTAGCAGAGGTACAACTGAGCTGAGGCTGCATGGCAGAGTCCTTCCCAGTACTGAAATACAGACTAGAATCTTGACATTGTCCGGTTGTCCTATAGCCTCTCTGAGCTATGAATCGCCTTAATTAATCAGGCTATATGAATCTTCACTTTGCAGAATTGACATTAAATTATTTCCATCACTAACCCATTTTAAGAAAATCATGTTGTTTTAGAAATAACTCCTAAGTTATTTTTCTCGTGATAATTCACTTGATAACTTTATTTTGGGAAATGGTAACTAACATTAATTGCATTTCCCTGTTGTTTTTAATAAAACCATGTATTAGATATGGAAAACAGCTTCCATATGCTTGAAAGATTCCAATGGCTTGGAGTTAGAAGATTTAGTTTTAAACCTGACTCTGTCATTTGTTATGCTTTTGACCTTGGGCAAGTTGCCCACCTAAGTCCTCAGTTTCCTCCCTTCCTGCCTCATTTATCCCCCAAGACTACCCTAAATATTACATAAGTTAACATTTGTAAGTATTCTTTGCAAATTCTAAAGGCTGTATTTTAGCAAATATGTTACTGTCATCTAGATGCAAAATAATTTTATATGATGGCTTCTTACATTCTGGCTTCTGGACCAGTTATAGTCAATAGCCTTGTTATATCAGCACCTAAAAAGGTAATAATTTTAATAAAACTGGAAGTATTGCTTATAATGAGTAGAATATGTATTTATAGCTCAGTAAATGCAATTTTAGAATGTCTGTTAGAGTAATCTTGCCATAAATGACTCTAATTCAATTTTTTCATATCAATTTGTTTGTCAGCTATGGAGACCAAGGGCTACCACAGTCTCCATGAAGGTCTAGATATGGAAAGACGGTGGGGTCAAGTTTCTCAGGCTGCGGAGCGTTCTTCCCTGGGACCTACAGAGAGGACCGATGAGAATAACTACATGGAGATTGTCAACGTGAGCTGTGTTTCCGGTGCTATTCCAAACAACAGTACTCAAGGAAGCAGCAAAGAAAAACACGAACTACTCCCTTGCCTTCAGCAAGACAGTAATCGGCCTGGGATTTTAACATCTGATATTAAAACCGAGCTGGAATCTAAGGAACTTTCAGCCACCGTAGCTGAGTCCATGGGGTTATACATGGATTCGGTAAGAGATGCTGACTACAACACTTACGATCAGCAGAACCAGCAAGGAAGCACGAGTCCAGCAAAGATCTATCAGAACGTTGAACAGCTGGTGAAGTTTTACAAAGAAAACGGCCATCGTCCTTCCACTCTCGGGAGCGTGAGCAGGCCCTTGAGATCATTTATGTCTGAGCCGGGGAGCTCTGTGAACGGCGGGGTCATGCGCGCCATCGTGAAGAGCCCTGTCATGTGTCATGAGAGGAGCCCCCCCGTTTGCAGCCCTCTGAACATGCCATCTTCGGGTTGCAGCCCTGCCGGCATCAGCTCTGTGTCCTCCACCTCGGCCAGCTTTGGCAGTTTCACAGTGCACAGCCCCATCACCCAGGGGACTTCTCTCACGTGCTCCCCTAATATTGAGAACCGGAGCTCCAGGTCGCACAGCCCAGCCCACGCCAGCAATGTGGGCTCTCCTCTCTCAAGTCCATTGAGTAGCATGAAGTCCCCGATTTCCAGCCCCCCGAGTCACTGCAGTGTAAAATCTCCGGTCTCCAGTCCTAACAACGTCATTCTGCGATCCTCTGTATCTAGCCCTGCAAATATCAACAACTCAAGGTGCTCTGTTTCCAGCCCTTCCAACACAAATAACAGATCCACGCTGTCCAGCCCAAGTGCTAGTACCGTGGGCTCGATCTGTAGCCCCGTAAGCAATGCCTTCAGCTACACGGCTTCGGGCACCCCTGCTGGATCCAGTGCAACCCGCGATGTGGTTCCTAGTCCAGACACACATGAGAAAGGTGCTCAAGAGGTCCCCTTTCCTAAGACTGAGGAAGCAGAGAATGCCATCTCCAACGGTGTGACTGGCCAGCTTAACATCGTCCAGTACATAAAGCCGGAGCCAGATGGAGCTTTTAGCAGCTCGTGTCTAGGAGGAAATAGCAAAGTAAATTCTGATTCTCCATTCTCAGTACCAATAAAACAAGAATCAACCAAGCATTCGTGTTCAGGCGCCTCTTTTAAAGGGAATCCAACAGTAAACCCCTTTCCGTTCATGGATGGCTCATATTTTTCCTTTATGGATGATAAAGACTATTACTCTCTATCAGGAATTTTAGGACCACCTGTGCCCGGCTTTGATGGTAACTGTGAAAGTAGCGGGTTCCCAATGGGGATTAAACAGGAACCAGATGATGGGAGCTACTACCCGGAGGCCAGCATCCCTTCATCTGCCATCGTGGGTGTGAATTCAGGTGGACAGTCCTTCCACTACAGGATTGGTGCTCAAGGTACGATATCTTTATCACGATCAGCCAGAGACCAATCTTTCCAACACCTGAGTTCCTTTCCGCCCGTCAGTACTTTAGTGGAGTCGTGGAAATCACACGGTGACCTGTCATCCAGAAGAAGTGATGGATATCCGGTCTTAGAATACATTCCAGAAAACGTATCAAGGTAAGTTGGCCTTTTTCTCCTGTCTTGAAAATTATGGCTTTATAAAGCACTGAAGCTTCGAATTATCTTTGCAGTTGATAAATTTGAATACATTTCAGTTTCCTGTTTTATTTTTGCTTTCACGATGGTTGTTTAGCCCTTTACTTGTTGAAATGTTGCTGCTTTTTTGAAATAGAGAAACAAACAAAAAATCCTGACAATCTCAGAAAATATTTGTGTTGATTTTGAAGGAGCATCAATATATACTTCTCTCTCTACACTGTCTGTTGTAGGTGTTTAGAAAAAGTTTGTTTTCTACAGCCTGTTACTATGTTTACTTTAGCAGACTAATGCTAGATTTTTTTTTCTTTATCTACATACTAGTTCACTAAAATTGCTTTAAATTGCTTTCTTTGTGGTCATAGTCTTCCTTTTCCTTAGTTTTCTCTATTAATCACCTCATTGGTTGTGAAAAATGAAATTAAACCCCAAGTCTGTTGCTTGGAAGCTCCCAACCCTTTCCATCTTTTTCTAGGTAGGTTAATTGTATGTAAGTTGTGGTTTTCAATACAAATAAATCATTTCCTTAACTCTTAAGGGCTTTTAAAGACTGAGCACATCTGAAGTTACTAAGTGGATAATCTGACTTTCTTACTCGTTGGAAGTGAAGTATATCACTGCAGTTTTTAATTTGTTTGTTTGTAACTTTTAGGATCTGCAAGAAGACATACTTTACTCCCTCTAAATATCTCTTGGCTTTTCCTTCTTGCAGATAGCATATTGTCTATATTTAGAAAAAACGAGAGGTTGTAGATATGACTACAAAGGGTGGTTCTAAGTTATACAGTGAACACTTGCATTGGACTTTGCTTCAGTACTGTTTTTATTACATGGTTATGATAAATGATCCCTTTATAGGACATGTAAAGAATAGATTTTCTAGATATAGTTCACTTGTGCATCTAGGAATATGTGGATATTTTCCTTGAAAACTTATTTTAGGGGAAAGATGTCCATCCCAGTAGCAAGACTTAAGGCTTACGTGTAATCCTTATTCTTTCTCCTTTTTTTTTTACTGAACCAAAAAGTAAAAACTCTCATTTGTGCCTTCTTTTCCTCACCTTTGATTCAAACCTTACTCTGAAAGCACATATTTCGTAAAGGATACTTACTTGTTCTTACAGTTCTCGATTGCTGTGAACTATTCAATCCGGTTCTAATACTGCTGCTCTTAAATCCTAAACTCTTTTAATGCATGTCAGGAGATAGCATCGCTTTCATCAGAACCAAACCCAGCATGTGTTCTGCTGCTGGCGCTTTGTTTTACTTTCAGAGAAGGAGATTTTGCACATGATGGAGATGTTTTTGTAAGTGATGTTTTTAGTGGGTTAGTAGGCAGAAGGATAGCCTGGTCGTTAAGAGCATGGCTGCCCTGGTTGAAATCCCAGCCCTGCCGCCTACTTGCTCTGTGTCCCTGTGCACATTCCTTGTGTCACCTCTCTGGGCTGTAAGTCTTCTCATCTATAAAAACGGGATCCAGTAGTACTCATCTCAAGGGCTATCAGGCACAATTAAGTGAGTTATTTTATGAGAAGCACTTTGAATATCATCTGATATATAGCATGCATTATATAGTACTACATACATTTTAGCTATGACTATTAACATTTAAGATAAGTGTTTTCATAATCTTTAGTTTCCATTTCTTTTAGCGTTCTCTTTTCTGCATTATATGAAACTCCACAAAATAAATAAATATATACAAAGTTTAAGGAAATACGTATTGATAATTCTTATGATTAAATTCTACGGTTTTTTAACGCTCAGGCACCATGCATTTGCTACTGCATTTCCATTTATGCTCTTTTCATTTTGAAGGCTATTGCTCGGGGTGGATCTATTTCTGGTAGAAGTATTAGAGGTATGCTGGCTAAAATCATTAACTCTCTTCTGTTGGTTCTGTATCCTTATTTCTACTGTTTCAATTGTGGTTTTCACACTCAAGTCATGAAGCGCCTGCTGATGATCTAATGTGACCCATCGCCTTAAATATTCATGTGAATCAATGACCTTGAACCTACCCTGCATTTGTGGGCACTGGGGGTGTTGCCTTGTGTGTCTTCTTGAGAATTCCAAAATTCTTATTATGCTTGATAATATAGTCAGGGAATTCATTTTGTTTACGTACATTCTGGTAGTGTGCTAGTCATTGGAAGTTTTCCAAAAACTTTAATATCACAGCTTTAATGTTATTTAAAGTCTCTTATAGGTTACTAATTCTGTATAGCTTTTCCTGGGGAATATTATTCAAATATATTTATTTTGATCATTGTCAAAATAAAGGCTCAAGGATCAGAGGAGATTTAGATCTTTTTCTAGATTTTAGTCTTCACATTATAATATTTAATTTAGTCTCATCTAAGCTTCATTATCGGCCTCTTATTTTGCATCTTTTGGACCCAGATCCAACCTTTTTGCCTATTTCATGATTTATAATGATGCTAGGCCATTCCAGGGAGTGCTGAGCTAATGACTTAAAGATTGTAAAGGACCAAGGCATCGCAGAACTGCCTCTGGATTTCATAACATCCTTTGTCTTCAGGTTGGACTCTCAACTGTTCGCTAGTCAATCTCAGAATATGGTTTAGGGTTCCTGAGACCTTTTCAAGGAAGTTTGAGGAGTCAAAAACCATGCCTTGGTAAAAGAGCTGTTCAAAATGGAAGACAGGCCAATGGTTTTAATGTAATAGTGTTTGAAAAGTTCACAGATATGGTTTTAGATTCCGTGTGGCAACTAAGCTTTAAGAAACCACTCACTGTGACGTTTTCGGTGTGGTATGAAAGAACCGTGTCTGCAATTAGCTGAAAAGACCATTAAAACACTCCTCCTATTTCCCACAACGTATCAGTGTGAAGCCAGATTTTCTTCATATCCTTGAAGCAAAACACATCACCACACACTGACCACAGAAGTAGATATGAGAATTCAGCTGTCTTCTATTAAGGGAGATGGTAGACTTGCAAAAATGTAAAACAGTGCCTCTCTTGTCACTACAGTTTTTTCATTCTGGGAAATAGGTTTTTTTTTCTTCATAAACATGTGTGTGTTAACATGTAATGTCTTATTATTTTAAGTGATTTAAAAGAAATACAAGTTTTAATTTCTAATATGGTACATACCAACAGATAGAGTGCATAAAACAAAAGCTCCTTGGTGTCCTCAACTCATGTTTTTAAGCGTGGAGAGGCATCCTGAGATCCAGAAATTGAGCATTGCACCCTTTGGAATGCATCGTTTCCATGCTTTAGAGGTTAACGAAAGAAGGGGCTATTAATTTGTTTGTGTTAGCTTTGCTGAATGTTATGCTGAGGGGAGGGGTGCCTCATCTAGATAAGAAAAACGATTCTCACCCAGGTGAATTTTTCAAGCTGATAGAAATGGGTAATGATGGTGGAGTGAGTGTCTGTTTCAGCCCTGTGGGCATTCTGCGAGATTGGTGACCAACGTTGTGTCCGTTAGTAATTTCCAGTTAGTGGACTGTCTGATTACCAAACTGTAAAATAAATTGTGACAAAAGCTGGATAGAAAGCTCTGTGATGGACATCGGACCCAGTTGGGTCATGTAGATTGGAGATTCCCTGTTACCTGGGACACAAAGCTGTGACCCTGAGTTGCAGCCTCAGTTTCTTCATTTTAAAGAGGTGTTGACCTAAATGCCCTCTAAGGTCTACCAGCATTGCTACTAAATGGCTGTATAGTTTCCTTGGAGTCATGTATGTTAAGAATAAAAATAGAAGTAGCCCTTAACATATTTGCTAGTCTGGTTTCAAGTATATCTTATTCACAAGTCTTAGCTCTGGCGTTTCCAGGGTAGTCAGGATAGAAAAATGTCATTACCATTTACCATTTAAAGGTAAGGGTGAGTAGGGGTGACCTGTTGTTTTACTTTGAAAAGTAGTGGGTTTTTTTAATCGGATCTTTCCTTTCATAAAATTTGACACTTACACTATGAGTTCCTTGTTCTTTTGCATTTATGTGATTGCTTTTGGAAACAGGGTTTTTCTGTTGACATAACATTGGGTGTTTATGGCCATAGAGTCACTTCGATAGCATCATAACACAGTGCTAACATTGACTGAGACTTTCAGATATAAAGTTCACTGTTTCAAAGGGCACATTCTGGTAGATTTCAAGACAAGTAATCAGGAATTTATCTTAATATATGCTTCATTTTTTCCTATCATAGAATGAAACAATTTAGTGATACCTGCAGTTATTTTTTTAATCTTTCAATTGTCCCTGGAGATTTTCGAAATTTATCTTCTATAATAAACCAAAAGCTTCAGAAGTCAAGGAATTTGTTACAAAGTTTGCCATGTCTCTTAGTAAACCTTTTTTTTGGTAAGTTTAAGTAGGATCTTTTTATTTTTTTTAATGGAAGCATGGGGATGGAACCTGGGACCTCATGCATGCCAAGCATGTGCCCTACCACTGAGCTATGCCCACCCCTTCTTAGTAAATTTCCTATATCAGCCATTGAGATAAAAATATCTTTATGTAATACAGAATATGAAAGAGTGATGGGTTTTGCTGGGGAGAGATTGATTATTGACATTTACTATAATAAAAAAATTCATTACAGAACTACTTAGGTCATTTGGAAATGAAAACATGAAACTTTCTTTTCTTATTTGTCTCCTAACATTTTGATTTTGAAATTGCTAGTGTAACTAGAATTTCTCCAGGTTAGGATTCTAGATAGCACTTCTACATTTTAGATTTTAAATGACTTTAAAATGAGACTTGCTTCTTCTGATGATTCATTCACTTTCATTCATTGATGATATTTCCGGTAAGAGTGGTGATCATTTTATTGAAAAAAAAAACTTACTGCTTTTTAATAAACAAATCAACCTGTACAGCATCCTTTCATACATTTTGCTTTTACCATCACAAGTAGCCTGGGTTTATCTGTCGGTATGTCTGCCTTTTATTATCTAAAGTATTAGTAAATTTGAACTGATTACTTTGTACTTAAACTGTAAAGTTGAGGTTAAAAGCCCTAGTTTCAGTTAAATAAACTCAAATTATTCAACTTAAGGCAGTTCACTTATGTACCAGTGATGTGAACGTGCTGAAAATAGGACTTGGAGATTTGTCATTTATAGAGTTGATGCCTCTTGCAATATTGAAATTCTGCGTGTGTCTGACTGACCTTTTCTACCCTTGTAATGTTTAGAGTGACAGTACATGTTGTATTGATCACCAGTAATTTAGGGGTAACACTTCACTCCCCCTAATGCTTTGATGCCATTAATTTCTTTTCCTCCAAAGTAATACTCCCCCAGCCCCAGGCTTTCAACTGTTGCTATAGTTTCACACTACTCATCTATTGATAAAATTTCAGCTCTGCTGCTAAATAATTTGTCGTTTTCTTTCATTTACTAAATTAAAATTGAGAGAAAAATATTGGTCTGTTGATTCCATTTTAAATAGAGCCATTAAATTGTGTAGTTTTGTGGACTGCATTCCAAAATTTATTAGTGAGAATTCATGGGATATAAATGCATTAAATGGACAATGTCTTCATCTTAAATTTTAGAATTTCTAGTTTTTAACTTGTCAAATAGAGACTTTATTTTCGGTTTCAAGAGGTTGATTTTGTTCTTTATATAGTAAGGTAATGATGAAGTTAAAATGTAATTATATATAAGCACGTGTTACTTAATTGACGCTCTGGAAACCTCTGGATTTATGATTGTTAGTGGTATGGCCAAGGCCAAAATTTCTATGTAGAAAAGAGGT